>NC_134357.1:352261311-352861311 GCF_048569485.1 Anomaloglossus baeobatrachus
ACTCCGTGAGTGATGTCACTCACTACTAGCCTTGGATGCTAAATATCAAGATTGCAATCACTCCAATGACCATTTTTTTCTCTTTGGTGCTTCATTTCCGAACAGAAACCTAATGGATTACAATCTAAACTGGTACTATACTACAATCAGGGTCGCAAACTTGACCTTTTATTTTTTTCTGGACAGTTTATCAAAAAATCACAGACAGACAATATTTTTTACGGACACATTGGAACATATGATGGGACTTTGCACAGGACATACTTTAAAGGGTTATTCCTGAGATAGTAAGTTATGTCCTGTACATAGGAAAAGGGTTAATTTACTGATCACTGGGGGTCTGACCGCTGGTCCGCTGGGACTCTCAGTTAGCTCAAGAATGGGGTGTGGCGACATGGGGGTCAGTGGGTGCTCTCGTCCGCTGGCCCGGCTGCCCTTAGAAAGACAGCATTTCCCAGGGCTCATCCCAACTGAACGCCCGACCTCCTTAACCGTGGGTGGAACACTACTCAGACAACACAGGGTGAGGGAAGCACAATATTAAGACTTTATTGGATCCCAAAACAATTAACTGCACATAGCACAGAACCAGCAAAACCACAGAATGTAACCGGCGACAGTTTCTCACCCTTCCGCTGGCTCACCAGGGATTAGAATGTCCGTGCCTCAGAGCTTCCAGGGCTACTTACTCCAAACCAGCAGCACCCCGCTTTTGGCGGGCACCCACCGAGAATGGAATAACGCCAGATTTAAGAAGCTGAATGAGGACCACAAAGCCTCTAGTAAGTTGACTGGATTGTCCCAAGCTCGATTCCTTCCTTAAGTAGTCCTTGATATCTCAGCTGAATCCTTGCATTCGATGCTGAAGTCCATGTAGTATTATAATCCAGGTTCAGTTATGGCTTGCCAATCGGATCCGCAGGTCCTAGATTGGTATCAAATAGCAAGAGTCTACCCGGGCAATGGACAGTCCTCCTTCTTATACCCCTGAGCTCTCCATTCAGACCATTAGGGTCTTGAAGATTGGTGGATAAGACTTGGCTCTTATTGGCTAGATTTCAAGCTGAATACAAAATATCCCTAGTAGTAACGGTAGCATGGCAGAGACGAGGGATAGACAGCTAAGTTACATTGCATCTAGCAATACAATGGGAGATTCGCATAATTGATTTGTCTGGGTTTCTGTCCTGCACTTGCCAAGGCAATTACATGAGTCAATGAGAATTTTAACACTAGATTCCTAACTTGTAGAACAATGAGAGTCTTATCCCCTGTTTATAAACAAGATATCATCATGTCTGGCTGAATTTTAAGAAAATTAACCCATGCTAGGTACTGACAGAGTCCATGTCGTCACATGGGGCACTGGAATCTGATAAATAGGCACTGCAGAGACCCATCTTGGATAGACTGAAGGCATGTACGCGTCATCTGTTTCATCCAGCAGTCACATAGGCACTGATATCGAGCACGGATACCTCTGATCCATTGATGTTAGGGCACTACTGATTCCTGTGATCAAGAGCACCGTTTTTGGGATCACTGATGGTTCCATCAATCATTTTATTATCAATTATCAGTTGGATTGGAGGATAATTTACTATTTTGGTAATAAACCCATACGTACAAAGGTCAATTGACTTTTAAATTTGTCAACTATTTGTCACGGGTGTGTCACTGGTGACATACAGTCTGTGGTGTCCGGCAATAGAAGGTCACAGCGTTTGTCTGTGCAAACTGCTCTCTGACCTTCTATCATTCCTGCTTGATGTACCATATTTTTCATTTTATGAGACGCACTGGATTATAAGACGCAACCCAAATTTAGAGGAAAAAAATATGGGGTCCATTTTATAATCCGGTGGTCTCTTACCGGGGAGGGGTGCAGCAGCGATGGTGGAGCGAGGGTCACAGGGGGCAGGGGCAGTGTTGGAGTATGGCGATGCTGTGGGTGGTGCAGAGGGGGACCCAGATGCTCACTGAGGGAGCTGCTCTGTGCTGGTGCTCGCTGTGGGTGGTGAGGCACAGGCCATTCTGAAGATGTTGGCGATGCGGGCTTCAAAGAAATGGCGGCTGGAGTCAGCTTGTGCGCAGATTGAGTTATCGGCTCAATGACCACTGCTGGGACGTCTATGGACCGGAGGCGGCGCTCACGCGCCGACTCTGGGCGCCATTATTTGAGGCCCGCACTGCCAACATCTTCAGAATAGCCCGAGCCTTACTGCCCGCCGCACAGTGCCTCACTGGCTGTTGCAAAGAGCAGTGCCACACAAGCAGCGTCCGCAACACAGCGCACAGCATTGCCCCTGCGTCCTGTGACCCTTCTCCACCACCCCCCTGTAAGCTACATTTGGATTTTAAGATGCACCTCTCATTTTCCTCCCAAACCTTTGTTAGGAAAAGTGCGTCTTATAATACGAAAAATATGGTATTTGGTATTTTATGTATCTCCTCTGCTTTATTTTCATCCCTTTCCTTTTAGGACCCTTTTAGGCTACGTTCACACTTCCGTTGTTTTGTATCAGTCGCAATCTGTCGCCTTGAGGAAATACGGTATCCTGCAAAAATATTTTGCAGGATTCCGTTTTTTCCCCATAGACTTGTATGAACGACGGATTGCGACTGATGGCCCTGCGTTGCATCCGCTATGTGACTGATCAGTCATGGAATGACTGACCGCCGGGCGTAAGCAACGCAGGATGTAACGTTTTCTGGAGCGTGGAAAAAACGCAGTGCACAGGATTCCGTCGACATCCGTTGTTGGTTATAATGGAAGCCTATGGGCGCCTGAATCCGTCCAATCCATCAAATGACAGATTCCGGCGACGGTTCCGTCTTTTAGCTACAGAGCATGCTCAGATATTTCCTTTCTGGTTAGAAAATATCTCCCCCTCTGTGTCTGTCGGTCTCTCTCTCTCTCTCTCTCTGTCTGTCAGTCAGTCACTCTCTCTCTGTCGATTGGTCGGTATCTCTTTGTCGGTCTCTTTCTCTCTCTGTCGGTCTGTCGGTCTCTCCCTCTCACCCCCTCTCTCATACTCACCAATCACCGGCACGGCGCTGCACAGCTGTCACACTGCTCCGACGGCTTCTCCTGCTTTTGATCATGCCGACCGCTCATTATTCCATCTTGTATTCACTGCTTCCCCCGCCCACCGGTGCCTATGATTGGTTGCAGTCAGACGCGCCCCTATGCTGAGTGACAGCTGTCTTACTGCAACCAATCACAGCCACCAGTGGGCGGGTCTATATAGTGCAGTACAATAAATAAATAATTTAAAAAAACGGTATGTGGTCCCCCCCAATTTTGATACCAGCCAAGGTAAAGGCACTCGGCTGAGGGCTGGTATTCTCAGGAAGGGGAGCACCACGTTATGGGGAGCCCCCCAGCCTAAAAATATCATCCAGCAGCTGCCCGGAATTGACGCATCCATTAGATGCAACAGTCCCGGGACTCTACCTGGCTCATCCCGAATTGCCCTGGTGCGGTGGCAATCGGGGTAATAAGGAGTTAATGGCAGCACATAGCTGTCACTAAGTCCTAGCTTAGTGATGGCAGCATCTATGAGATACCCCCCATCACTAAACTGTAGTGAAAGTAGATAAACACAAACACTGAAAAATCCTTTATTTGAAATAAAAGACATAAAAATACCCTTTTTCGCCACTTTATTAAAATCCCCAAATACCCCTCAAGGTCCGGCGTAATCTACACGAGGTCCCACGAAGCTTTCAGCTCTGCTACATCGGAAGCTGACAGGAGCGGTCGTAAAGCACCGTCGCTCGCTGTGAGCTCCACAGAGCTCCTGAAGTGAGTCGCACTGTCAGCGAAGATGTCACTCAGGTTACCCGCGGCCATTGGATTCTCGGCATGAACTGCTACAATGGATCTGTCCCATCAGTTGAACCACAATCTCCAACGCATCCGTCACATCAGTCACAACCCGTTTTGTGACGGATCTGACGGATTGTGACTGATGCAAAACAACGGAAGTGTGAATGTAGCCTTAGCTGCTTTTCATCAGCACTAAGGGGTACTTTGCACGTTGCGAAATTGCTACTGCGATATCGTCGGGGTCAAATCGAAAGTGCCGCACATCCGGCGCCAGTAACGTCGTTGCAACGTGTAAAGCCTAGATGCGCCGATAAATGATCGCAAAAGCATCGAAAATCGGTGATCTGTGTAGTGTCTGACATTTCCATAATGTCGCACCAATAGGAGATACGATGTTGTTCCTCGTTCCTGTGGCAGCACACATCGCTGTGTGTGACATCGCAGGAGTGAGGAACATCTCCCTACCTGCGTCAACCGGCTATGCGGAAGGAAGGAGGCGGGCGGGATGTTCACGTCTCACTCATCTCCGCCCCTCCGCTTCTATTGGCCGCCTGCCGTGTGACGCCGCACGACCCGCCCCCTTAAGATGGAGGCGAGTTGTCGGCCAGAGCGACGTCACAGGGCAGGTAAGCGTGTGAAGCTGCCGTAGCGATAATGTTCACTATGGTAGCTATCACAAGATATCGCATGTGCGACGGGGCAGGTACTATCGCGCTCGGCATCGCTATCATCGGCTAGCGATGTCGCAGCATGCAAAGTACCCCTTAGTGTCTATATATATCCTCTTTTCACCATACTCAGTGCTGGTGATAAGTTCTCTATCCTTAAATAAGTCTTAAGTGCAAGCAGTCAGTTCGCATTCTTTTGGTGTAACCTGGTTGTTGTTTACAGTTCCTCTTCCTGAGGCATCTGGAGATAAGTTGTTATTTCCTTCCCTTGTTTGTTATCCCTGTGTCTTCTTTAGAGCTTAGTAGAGTTGACTAAGGGGTGCTTCACACACAGCGAGCTAACTGCCGAGATCGCTGCTGAGTCACGCTTTTTGTGACGCAGCAGTGACCTCATTAGCGATCTCGCTGTGTGTGACAATGAGCAGCGATCTGGCCCCTGCTGCGAGATCGCTGCTCGTTACACACAGCTCTGGTTCGTTTTCTTCAAAGGCGCTCTCCCACTGTGACACACAAATCGCTGTGTGTGACAGCGAGAGAGCGACAAATGAAGCGAGCAGGGAGCAGGAGCCGGCGTCTGACAGCTGAGGTAAGCTTGTAACCAAGATAAACATAGGGTAACCAAGGTGGTTACCCGATATTTACCTTAGTTACCAGCCTCTGCAGCTCTCACGCTGCCTGTGCTGCCGGCTGCGGCTCTCTGCACATGTAGCTGCTGTACACATCGGGTTAATTAACCCGATGTGTACAGCAGCTAGGAGAGCAAGGAGCCAGCGCTAAGCAGTGTGCGCGGCTCCCTGCTCTCTGCACATGTAGCTGCATTACACATCGGGTTAATTAACCCGATGTGTACTGTAGCTAGGAGAGCAAGGAGCCAGCGCTCAGTGTGCGCAGCTCCCTGCTCCCTGCACACACAGCTAAGCGGTGTGCGCTGGTAACTAATGTAAACATCGGGTAACCATACCCGATGTTTACCTTAGTTACCAGTCTCCGCAGCTTCCAGACGGCGGCTCCGTGCAAGCGCAGTGTCGCTTGCACGTCGCTGCTGGCTGGGGGCTGTTCACTGGTCGCTGGTGAGATCTGCCTGTTTGACAGCTCACCAGCGACCATGTAGCGATGCAGCAGCGATCCTGACCAGGTCAGATCGCTGGTCGGATCGCTGCTGCATCGCTAAGTGTGAAGGTACCCTAAATGACTAAAGCCCTCGTCACATTTAACGACTTACCAGCAATCCCGAAATGATGTGACCTGATAAGGGTCGCTGGTAAGTCGCTGGGAGGTCGCTGGTGAGATGTCACATAGTCAGACCTTACCAACGATGCAGTAACGATGAGCGACCTGTATAACGATGAGTGACCTGTATAGGAGGTCATTGTTAGGTGTCAAACACAGCAATGCGTTCTGCCCAGCAGGACATCACCTTTGAAGAAAATGGTCCCGACCCTTCGGCAACGACTAGTGATCTCACAGCAGGGGCCTAATGACTGGTAGGTGTCACATATAGCGAGATCGCTGGTAAGATCTTTACTGCGTCACAGAAACGGTGACGCAGCAACGATCTCGTTAGCGATCTCGCTGTGTGTAATGGGACAGTAAGTGCTCCTCTCATTTGCTCCTTACCTAGGGCCCAAATAAGTGTCAGCCTAGGGCCAGATATCCACATAGGTGCGGAATTTAATTTAAAACTCAGAGCCCAGCAGTAGGTTTGATCAGGGGTCACCATCTCCCCCTTCCCTAGACAAAAGGTCTCCTTTCCCTTCCCTTTCGCCGTATGCTGGTACTTCCTATACCTAGCATGACACTATTATTGAGCAGTAAAAGTTCTACCTCTTTATGTATCATTTCTATGTCTTTGTTTGGTAACTGGGACACATCTGTTAGAAATGGTTCACACAGTTGACAGGTTATTTGAAGCAATAGTACAAACAAATGATGAGCATAATTACAGCAGCACTGTCATGATACTAGAGTAATCTACTTAGAGAAGATAAAGCCCAGGAGGGGAGTCATTCAGTCATGTCACAAAGCCAAACATAATAGCAAAGATAATGGGACTAGTATAACACAGAGAAATATGTCACCATACAGGGATAATGCGCATAGTGATGTCGCAGCACAAGTTGCACAAATATTAGTAATCATATTGTGGACTGTGACATCACAACATACAGTCATGGCCAAAAGTTTTGAGAATGCTACAAATATTAATTTTTACAAAGTCTACTGCTTAAGTTTTTCTAATGGCAATTTGCATATACTCCAGAATGTCATAAAGAGTGATCAGCTTAACAGCAATTACTTGCAAAGTCAATATTGGCTAAGAAAATGAACTTTAACCCCCAAAACACATTTCCACTGCATTGCATTCCTGCCTTAAAAGGAGCAGCTAACATGGTTTTAGTGATTGTTCCATTAACACAGGTGTGGGTGTTGATGAGGACAGGGCTGGCAATCAATCATGATTAAGTAAGAATGACACCACTGGACACTTTAAAAGGAGGCTGGTGCTTGGTATTATTGTTTCTCTTCAGTTAACCATGGTTATCTCTAAAGAAACACGTGCAGCTATCATTGCTCTGTACAAAAATGTCATTTACCATGTGCCCATATAAATTTTATTTCCCCACAAAGTGGTTCAGCTTCAAAACATCAATACAAAACACTATGGTTTGGTTTAATTAATATCCCAAACCAGAATGAAGCTATAGAAATCAATATCTCATTAAAATAATTTTTATTTCAAATATCAAAATTTAATACATACAATAATAAAATTTCCAAAAGGAGTTCCACTTAAATACAGCAAGGGACATGAGGGGTTAATGAGGAATATATATTAATTATACATATACATAGATTTTAATAGATTGTTTAATAATACATATCCCTGGTGAGTGATCAGTCTGTTCTATAAATATAATTAAATATGCATATAGTTAGTATATATATAGATACGCATAAATACCTCTGGTTAAATTCATTTCAACCACGTGAACCATCAATTCAAACAATTAATAAATAGCCATATAATAAGGTGTGTAAAATAAATAATAAACTTCACTATTTATAAAGTGCTTATTTTTGTATAATTATTCACCAAATTCTATGAAACAAGTGCTTATAATTTATTTAATATGGTTCACATTGCTGAAGTTTCCCCAGAGATACTCAGGCTCCACAATTCCCTGTAGTCACTCATCATGCATATATTCAAACAGACTAGTAACCTATAGTGTTTAGATCACCCAAGGTTGACAGCTTTATTGCTACTTAAGTTCAAAGTGCAGGATACACGCTACTTCCTGATATAAGTGACGGACCAGCCGTATTCACCGTGAACACATGGAAGGCATAAAAACCTGCACAGTACTTACTTAAATCCCTCCACGTCCCGTCACCCCAACATGTTTCGCCTTTTCTTCTTCGGGGGGCGTGTGTGTTTGGGTGAGACTATGGTCTTTTTATAGTGTGTCTCCTATATGTCGGCATTGCCTACAGCTGTGCATTGCGGCGCATAGTTCAGGTCACGGGGCTAGATGGATAAATCACCTCCAGTCAGTGAAGTGAGACGCACGCTGCGTTCCATTAGTCAGCAGACAATGGAGGCCCCGTAGTGTCATATTATATCACTGATCAGAGGTAATAGCACCGCAGCCAAAACCACGCGCTCAGCACAGGAGGCAATGTCGGCATCATGAGACTAAGTGTGGATATTCAAACATTTAGAAAAAAGTGCTCCCATCTGGATTTCGTACAATCTACATATGATTACCCTATCCACGCAAATTTATTTACATAATAGGATACATGTTAATAGAGAGTCTGTCATTTATATCCGTACTAGATCATAGGCATATTAGGGCATCATTATAGAAAGTGTATACAATAAAGTATATATCCCATCATCGGCACGAATACAATATGAAGCATATAAAATCCACATAAGAAACTTCATATATAATTATAGAATTATACAACCAATATATTATATACATATTAAAACAGTGATTGTTGGGAGTCAGTCACAGATAGTGAATATTATTAGTGAAAAATTGTGTATTAAAGTGACAGTAAAATAAATTCTTTCACTGAAGATATACATATAAAAAATCATTCATTATTATAATCTATTGTGAGAAAAAATATATATATGAATAAATATCCGCATACATCATCCATACATGCCACATTATGTAAATTATGGCGCATATGGATACCAAGTTACAGATGAATCACCATATACATATAAAAAAAATCCTTCATTATTATAATCTATTGTGAGAAAAATATATATATGAATAAATATCCGTATACATCATCCATACATGCCACATAAAATAAATTATGGCACATATGGATACCAAGTTACAGATGAATCATTCAAAAACCAATAAATATATATGTAAAAATCACAGTATATTATTGTGACGTGAATATTGATAAAAATTAATATAATACTTATAAAAATATTATAAAATTATTACTGTGCATAACGTGTACATGTAATTCATGCGAATTGTCCGTTATGACAATCCTAGGACTGTCACAAGGGGCAATGCGCATGATTAAATCTGTAACAAAAACTCCCATTATTTAACTAAACAATCAATTCCTCTTGGCTTGTTCACGGATCCTTATTTTTAATTCTCGTGTAGTTAGGCCCACGTAGATCTTATCACATGGGCATTGGGCATGATAGATAGTTCCCTTGGTTGAACATGTAATATGTTTACGGATTTCAAAGATCCTGGAACCATCAAAGTTAGAGAAGGTTTTGGCCTTAACTGTATTGGCACAAGCCTTACATAGGCCACAGGGAAAAAACCCTTGACTTTGTATTGTTTTTGAGTCATTCTTTGGATTCTGAAAATGACTGTGTGTCAAAGTGTCTCCCAAATTTGGGCATCTTCTAGCCACTATGCTTGGCATTTCAGGTAATATTTTCTTCAGGAGAGCATCAGATCGCAAAATATTCCAATGTTTTATGAGGACTTTTCTCATAGGCTGCCATTGATTATGGAAACTAGTTATAAAGCGTACCTGGTTATTCTCTTTGTCCTTATTTTTACGGGTGACATTATATAGCACTTGATTTCTGGATGTCTGTGCAGCTCTTTTGTATCCTCTTTTGATCCATCTCTTGCTATAACCACGTTCCAATAAACGATGTGACAATTCTTGAGATTGTTGAAAGAATTGAGTTTCATCCGAACATATCCTTTTGACTCTCAGGAATTGTCCTATTGGTATCCCTTTTATGGTATTCTGAGGATGAGAAGAATCCGCATGCAACAAAGTATTAGTTGCTGTGTCTTTCCTATATACTTGAGTGGACAGTCTCCCATTCGGTAATGTATCAATCAAAATATCTAAAAATTCAATTCTTGGTCCAAACTTATAAGTAAGTCTGATATTCTGATCGTTATCATTGAGACTGTCCATTAAATCATGCAATTCAACAACAGATCCATCCCAGATAAACAGGATGTCATCTATAAAACGCATCCAATGATGTATATTCTTAATACCCGGGATGTCATTGTTGAAAAATATTCCTCTTTCCCATGCTCCCATAAACTCGGCTTCAGAGGTGGAGATTTGGCCAAAGCCTTGGCCAGAGTTGAGAGTCGGTGGATTTTTAGACTAGGTGCATTAAGTCCTCAGGGATTAAATGAGAGTATGGGGTTTGGAGCTTTCCTGTAAATAAGATGAGAGAAATTCTAGGGGTGGGGTATGGTTTTTTAAGTAATTTTATTTTATTCTGATTTTAATTCTGTTTTTTGTAATTTTAGTATATCGTGTCTCTCTGTTGGAATTAATCATGAGATGAGAGGTGTCTGCATATCCATCCACATGAACATCGTGAACAAGCCAAGAGGAATTGATTGTTTAGTTAAATAATGGGAGTTTTTGTTACAGATTTAATCATGCGCATTGCCCCTTGTGACAGTCCTAGGATTGTCATAACGGACAATTCGCATGAATTACATGTACACGTTATGCACAGTAATAATTTTATAATATTTTTATAAGTATTATATTAATTTTTATCAATATTCACGTCACAATAATATACTGTGATTTTTACATATATATTTATTGGTTTTTGAATGATTCATCTGTAACTTGGTATCCATATGTGCCATAATTTATTTTATGTGGCATGTATGGATGATGTATACGGATATTTATTCATATATATATTTTTCTCACAATAGATTATAATAATGAAGGATTTTTTTTATATGTATATGGTGATTCATCTGTAACTTGGTATCCATATGCGCCATAATTTACATAATGTGGCATGTATGGATGATGTATGCGGATATTTATTCATATATATATTTTTTCTCACAATAGAGTATAATAATGAATGATTTTTTATATGTATATCTTCAGTGAAAGAATTTATTTTACTGTCACTTTAATACACAATTTTTCACTAATAATATTCACTATCTGTGACTGACTCCCAACAATCACTGTTTTAATATGTATATAATATATTGGTTGTATAATTCTATAATTATATATGAAGTTTCTTATGTGGATTTTATATGCTTCATATTGTATTCGTGCCGATGATGGGATATATACTTTATTGTATACACTTTCTATAATGATGCCCTAATATGCCTATGATCTAGTACGGATATAAATGACAGACTCTCTATTAACATGTATCCTATTATGTAAATAAATTTGCGTGGATAGGGTAATCATATGTAGATTGTACGAAATCCAGATGGGAGCACTTTTTTCTAAATGTTTGAATATCCACACTTAGTCTCATGATGCCGACATTGCCTCCTGTGCTGAGCGCGTGGTTTTGGCTGCGGTGCTATTACCTTTGATCAGTGATATAACATGACACTACGGGGCCTCCGTTGTCTGCTGACTAATGGAACGCAGCGTGCGTCTCACTTCACTGACTGGAGGTGATTTATCCATCTAGCCCCGTGACCTGAACTATGCGCCGCAATGCACAGCTGTAGGCAATGCCGACATATAGGAGACACACTATAAAAAGACCATAGTCTCACCCAAACACACACGCCCCCCGAAGAAGAAAAGGCGAAACATGTTGGGGTGACGGGACGTGGAGGGATTTAAGTAAGTACTGTGCAGGTTTTTATGCCTTCCATGTGTTCACGGTGAATACGGCTGGTCCGTCACTTATATCAGGAAGTAGCGTGTATCCTGCACTTTGAACTTAAGTAGCAATAAAGCTGTCAACCTTGGGTGATCTAAACACTATAGGTTACTAGTCTGTTTGAATATATGCATGATGAGTGACTACAGGGAATTGTGGAGCCTGAGTATCTCTGGGGAAACTTCAGCAATGTGAACCATATTAAATAAATTATAAGCACTTGTTTCATAGAATTTGGTGAATAATTATACAAAAATAAGCACTTTATAAATAGTGAAGTTTATTATTTATTTTACACACCTTATTATATGGCTATTTATTAATTGTTTGAATTGATGGTTCACGTAGTTGAAATGAATTTAACCAGAGGTATTTATGCGTATCTATATATATACTAACTATATGCATATTTAATTATATTTATAGAACAGACTGATCACTCACCAGGGATATGTATTATTAAACAATCTATTAAAATCTATGTATATGTATAATTAATATATATTCCTCATTAACCCCTCATGTCCCTTGCTGTATTTAAGTGGAACTCCTTTTGGAAATTTTATTATTGTATGTATTAAATTTTGATATTTGAAATAAAAATTATTTTAATGAGATATTGATTTCTATAGCTTCATTCTGGTTTGGGATATTAATTAAACCAAACCATAGTGTTTTGTTCTGTACAAAAATGGCCTAACAGGGAAGAGTATCGCAGCTACAAAGATTGCACCTCAGTCAACAATCTATTGCATCATCAAGAACTTCAAGGAGAGAGCTTCCATTGTTGCCAAAAAGGCTCCACGGCGCCCAAGAAGGATCAGCAAACGCCAGGACCGTATCTTAAAACTGTTTCAGCTGTGGGATTGGACTACCAGCAGTGCCGAGCTAGCTCAGCAATGGCAGCAGGCTGGTGTGAGTGCTTCTGCACGCACTGTGAGGCGGAGACTGCTTGAGCAAGGCCTGGTTTCAATGAGGGCAGCAAAGAAGCCACTTCTCTCCAGAAAAAACATCAGGGACCGACTGATATTCTGCAAAAGGTACAGGGAGTGGACTGCTGAGGACTGGGGTAAAGTCATTTTCTCAGATGAATCCCCTTTTCGATTGTTTGGGACATCTGGAAAACAGCTTATTAGGAGAAGAAGAGGTGAGCGCTACCACCAGTCTTGTCTCATGCCAACTGTTAAGCATCCTGAAACGATTCATGTGTGGGGTTGCTTCTCAGCCAAGGGAATCGGCTCACTCACAGTCTTGCCTAAAACCACAGCCATGACTAAAGAATGGTACCAGAATGTCCTCCAAGAGCAACTTCTCCCAACTGTCCAAGAGCAGTTTGGCGCCCAACAATGCCTTTTCCAGCATGATGGAGCACCTTGCCATAAAGCAAAGGTGATCACTAAATGGCTCATGGAACAAAACAGAGATTTTGGGTCCATGGCCTGGAAACTGCCCAGATCTTAATCCCATTGAGAACTTGTGGGCAATCATCAAGAGACGGGTGGACAAACAAAAACCAACAAATTCTGGCAAAATGCAAGCATTGCTTATGCAAGAATGGACAGCTATCAGTCAGGATTTGGTCCAGAAGTTGATTGAGAGCATGCCAGGGAGAATTGCAGAGGTCCTGAAGAAGAAGGGTCAACACTGCAAATATTGACTTGCTGCATTAACTCATTCTAACTGTCAATATAACCTTTTGGTACTCATAATATGATTGCAATTATATTTCTGTATGTGATGTAAACATCAGACAAACCCAATTAAAAACCAGAGGGCAACAGATCATGTGAAAAAATAATTTTGGTGTCATCCTCAAAACTTTTGGCCATGACTGTAGATCAGCAGGTCCTAGGCAATCTAATATATGAAGGGCCTCCTGACTTTCCTCCACCTGATCCTTTTGTTCTTAAAGGGAATCTGTCCCCAAGTTTTTCCTCCCCATCTGAGAGCAGTAAGACGTAGAGACCTGATTCTAGCAATGTGCCACTTAATTTGCTGGATTTTGTAATTCTGATAAAATTATTGTTTTGTCGGTTGCAGATCTAGAAAAAAGAACAAAAATATTTGTATTATGCTTTTCTTACAATGGACATAAAGTACAGATCCACCAGTTCTCTGAATGCTAAGCTTTGTATAACCCCGCCCATATCAATGATTGACAGCTTTCTGTGTACACTGTGGATAGGCAGAAAGCTGCCAATTAGTGGTGTGGTGGGAGTTTACAGACCTCATGAATTTGGAGGACTACCTGGCAGCAGGTTTATCAGTCCTCTAGTGATAATCCCCTGCTTATGAACAACAATTTTATCAAAACCACAGCAACTGGTCCAGTAAGTGATACATTGTTGGAATCAGGTTCTCTGCCTCTGTATTGCTCTTATATTAGATGGCAAAAAAATGGTGACAGATTTGTAGCGCCCCTGAAACCATCAGGGTGCTACAACGTTCTGCATCCCCACAAGGATGCAGGGCCTTCCCCCTTTAGGGACGCAGAAACCCAGTGCCGGTACCAACAAAAACCCAGGTAATCCCAGTTTTTCACCAACAATCCTCCATACAATGATACCCAGCTAGGGTGGGACCAATGGATGGCCGCCTAGAGGTAGAGCCAATCCAGTCCACTAGTTGACCAGGTGGGAGGGGCAGACTGTGGAGAGTAGTGAGTTGAGAGTTGACTGTAGGAGAGTGAAGGTGGAAGCGAAGCGACGTCCTGACTCGGGTTGACGGTGACCTGGTACCCAGGAGAAGTGGTTGCCGGTGGAGTACGGTGTAGTACTCCCGGAACTACGCACCGACGGGGTACAGGATCCTAGGACAGGTAAAAGCTCCAGGCCGACCTGTTAACACCTGCACGGCAAGTGGACCATCAAGGATCTTGCTGACCCTAAAGAAGCCAAAGACTCAGTAGCAAAAGGAGAACCGGGGACAGGACCAGAGACTCCAACCCCACAGGGTTCACGCTACAGTCAGGTGGACAGAAGTGGACAAACCACAGAACGGGGACCCCCAGTTGTTCTATATCATGGGGATTTACTTACCAGAGACAGGTGCAGGGGAAGAAGGTACCAGAGAACCAAACTGGCACTGGGACGAAGGGGACCTGGAGCTGAAACCAGCTGGCCTTAGGCAACCAGTCAACATCTACCAGCAGTGAGTAAACCAGTTGCTCTGTACACCTGTGTGAACTACCTTCTTCCGACGCCCACTGCACCATACACCCTCTGGGGCAAAATCCTACTTGCGGAGGATATACCATTCTAGCTGCCAATACCACCAGCCCCAGTAGAGACATTCTGCAGCGGTGGCTCCCTACACTTAGCCGCAACACTGCAAGTGGCATCACATATGAACATTATCTTATTCTCCCCTATAAATATCCCCATTACAAAAAGGGCCCAGGGCACGGAACCGGGTAACGGCCACCACCGTGACTTCCCCAAAACCTGTACTACTCGCAACCGAGTATCCCATACCCCTGGGTACTACAAATTCCCTTAACCCTGCTGTACTGTTGGGGTCAATATGACCCGAAATGATTTTTGAGACCCTGCAGATTTTTTTTAATGAGGATTTGAAACTAGTGGTTCCTTGACGTCTCCTCATTTGTGGACTCTACATTTTTTTTTTTTTTGTTTTTTTTTTTGTTTACTTCTTGCTACATGCTGATTGTTACACTTGTACTGTTCGGGTCAATATGACCCGATAGCATTTTATACTGTTCTACAGGTCTCTGATTATTTCTGACTGCAAAAGTTATGTTTTTTTATGTGTACTTCATCTCAAAATGGTGTATACAGGAAAAACCACTGATGAAAGACCTTAAAAAAATCAGGGTATGCGTGTTGTTCTAGATTTGACTCATGGACTAAAAGGACAAAATGTCACATGTGACAACTTTTTTACATCCTATCAACTAGGCCAGATGTTGAAGAAAAAACAACTTACCATGCTGGGTACTATGAGAAAAAACAAACCTGAACTACCGCAAGGTATCCTTAGCAAAAGAGAGGTGTTCAGTCATGGCCAAAAGTTTTGAGAATGACACCAAAATTATATTTTCACATGATCTGTTGCCCTCTGGTTTTTAATTGTGTTTGTCTGATGTTTACATCACATACAGAAATATAATTGCAATCATATTATGAGTACCAAAAGGTTATATTGACAGTTAGAATGAGTTAATGCAGCAAGTCAATATTTGCAGTGTTGACCCTTCTTCTTCAGGACCTCCCTCTGCACACTCATTGGCTGTCAGTATTCTGCCCAGCACCTGACCTCTCAGCATGTGACAGAGCAGAGATCCAGCTTCTCTCATCTGTGACACAGCAAATAAATAAACACATACACCAAGAAAAAACAGTTATTTGTAATTAAATACATCACCCTCATAAGCCTCTTGATTAGGCTACATTCACAGGACTGCCCCGTTTTTGCGGTCCGCAAAAAATGGTCATGTTTTTTCACAGATGCAACTGTGTGGCATCCGTTCCGTTCCGTATATGGTCCGTGTGTCATCTGCGTACCTTCCTACTTTTTTTCATAATGCAAAAAAACGGAAGCAGCTAAATAGATAGAGAGATAGATAGAGACAGATAGCTAGAGGGATAAATAGAGGGATGGATGAATGAATGAAGGGATAGATAGAGGGATAGATAATAGATGAGAAAGACCAATATAATGTCCTACCCCCCCTGCATATTCTAAGCTGGCACCCTTTAGTGCCTTTCATGTGGCACTAAAGGGTGCTTAGCCTTGTATTTAGCCAATAAATAAATAAATAATTAAAAAAAAAACGACGTGAGGTCCCCCCTATCTTTTGTAGCCAGCTAGGGTAAAGCAGACGGCTGCAGCCTGCAGACCACAGCTGGCAGCTTCACCTTGGCTGGTAATCCAAAACAGAGGGCAACCCACGCTGTTATTTAAAATTAAATAAATAATTTAAAAGAAAAAACGTGGGGTCCCCCCCAAATTGCATCACCAGCCAAGGTAAAGCGGACAGCTGTGGTTTGGTATTCTCAGACTAGGGAGGTCCACCGTTATTGGACACTCCCCAGCCTAAAAATAGCAGGCTACAGCTGCCCCTGAAGTGGCGCATCCATTGGATGTGCCAATCCTGGCGCTTTGCCCCAACTCATTCCATTGCCCTGGTGCGGTGGCAAATGGGGTAATATATGGGGTTGATGCTAGATGAGTAATGTCACCTGGCATCAAGCCCTGGGGTTAGTGATGTCACGCGTCTATCAGATACCCGACATCACCAACCCAGTCAGTAATAAATAAAAAATAGACAACAAAAAAGTTTTATTTGAAAAAACACTCCCCACATTCCCTCTTTCACCAATTTATTGACAAGAACAATCAAATCCGGGTCCGGCGTAATCCAATAAGGGGGTCGCACGGCGATCCATACCATAGTCAATGAGACTCCCAGTCAATGAAGAACAAAATGTTCCCCATTGGCTGGGAGAGCCGTGCAGTGACCTGAGCTAACATCAATAGGTCAGCCCAGGTCACTGCAGGGGATGCCGAGTGCTGCCGTCAGGAGGTTAGATGAGATCATTACCTGCAGTAACGATCTCCTGCACTGCTGATGTCAGCGCTGTCACTGACTTCTATGCCCGCCGCGTTCTACGCAGTATCGCGAGAGCCCGTGACGTCACTGCTAGTGACAGTCTCGGGCCGCCCGCGAGATGGGCATAGACAGCAGGAGGCAGGAGATCATCACAGAAGGTAATTATCTCATCTAACCTCAGCAGCAGTGTCCCGCTCCCTCCCAGCCCCGCGGCGTGAGAAGCTGCTGATACTGCGGGCAGACACTGACATTGCAGTGCGGGCAGCTGCGGGACTGGCAGGGAGCGGGACACAGACTGCACGGGCAGTGATGACAAGCAGCGCTCGTCATCCCCGCGGATGCCAGCACTGCAGGGTGAGAAGCTGCTGATACTGCAGAGGGGGGCAAACACTGACACGCTGCAGTGCGGGCATCCGCGGGGCTGGCACGGGACACAGACTGATGCACAGACAGGGAGGGGGGGGAGACAGTTCCCAGGGCGTCAGGCAGTAAACATGATAAAGCGCTGGGGACACAGCGCTGACAGGGACAGCAAGTGGGCAACTTTCTTGTTCCTTGCCTTATTGAACTGGACACTGAATCGGCTGGAATTCAGGGCACACGTAGCTGGGCACAGGAGACGGGGGAGGGAGACTACGGAGTGTGTGGGAGGTTGTGGGCAGAGTACGGGGTGCGGGGGAATGTGTGGGAGGGTGCAGGGAAGGGGGGTGGTTACTCCACGCACTGTACAGCCCAGCAGGGAGGCGACATGCTGTTCCAGATTTGCATGTCAACATGGCCCTGCCCATGTAGACATGAAATGACCGGAAGCAGCAAAATCGCAGCAGGAGCGGTCACATGACTACTCTGAGCCGGGGGAGAGGGGCTTACAGCAGGGCAGGTAAGTGGTCTCTATCTACTTACCTGCCCCAATGTAGCCCAATAGGGTAATAATGAAAAAAAAGTCAAAAGAAGCCGGATAACCCCTCTAACTGAAGAGAAACAATGATACCAAGCACCAGCCTCCTTTTAAAGTGTCCAGTGGTGTCATTCTTACTTAATCATGACTGATTGATCGCCAGCCCTGTCCTCATCAACACCCACACCTGTGTTAATGGAACAATCACTTAATTAATGTTCGCTTCTCCTTTTAAGGCAGGAATGCAATGATGTTGAAATGTGTTTTGGGGGTTAAAGTTCATTTTCTTAGCCAATATTGACTTTGCAAGTAATTGCTGTTAAGCTGATCACTCTTTATGACATTCTGGAGTATATGCAAATTGCCATTAGAAAAACTTAAGCAGTAAACTTTGTAAAAATTAATATTTGTAGCATTCTCAAAACATTTGGCCATGACTGTACAGTTCTACTTTTTATTTTTCTGGAAATACAACTGTTGTTTTTTATGTTTCAAAAAAACCAAACAGGTAATTCTAATGAGCACAATGCACCATGACAATGCCGTAAGTGATAGAGAAGACAGAAAGCCTGACATTATTTTGGATTATAATGCCACAAAGGGAGCAGTTGATACTTTAGACCAAGCAATATCAACATATACATGCAAACGCAAAACCAATCGGTAGCCAATGATTTTATTTTATAACATACTGGACGTTTCTGCATACAATGCATTTGTCTTATGGAGAGAAATCGACCCCGATTGGAACCGGAATAAGTTGCATAAAAGAAGATTATTTCTTGAGGAATTGGGAAAATCCCTGGTGAGGCCATATATTGAGAGCAGAAAAGTGACCCCCAGAAGTGATGGAGCAACAGCCATTGTAAAAAGTGTCCAGCATGCTCAAGAAAGAGACTCCACATCCACGGCCTCCACCAGCACAGCTACCAGCAAAAAAAGAGATGTAGCTTCTGTCCATCTTCCTGTGACAATAAGACTAATCTGACATGTGCTGGATGTTCAAAATATCTGTGTAAAGGACATGTGTCTTATTATTGTGTTCAGTGTAAAAACGCATGAACATATTCAGTTTTTTCTTTTTTATTTCTAAAAAGGTTGAAGTTTTTATGATTTTTCATTTGTTGATTTAAAAAATTTGTTTTCAAACAGTTAAATTTCATGTTTTAGTAATAGTAATGTAAAGCTTCTTTATTATTTGTGTGCAGAATGTCAACAATCGAAGATAATTGCAAAAAGCCTGTGTAACCTTCTTATGAAAAAAAATAAATAATTAAGTTTGAATTTAAATTTTTCATTTGTTTATGATCAACCATGTTCACATACAGTATTTCAATGAAAAAAGTATTCAAATAAAACAATTAGAGTAGCTAAAAATCAAGAATTAATAGGTCGGGTCATATTGACCCGGGAACAGTACAAGTGTATAGCAAATGCGAACAGAACAGCACGGTTAAAAGGAGATAAACCACAATAAATAAATATAAATGCTCAAAAGCGCCAAGTGTTTGTGTATGGGTCTATAAGAAAACATAATTGTTGGCTATGTGTGCATGTTGAAATTTCTGATCCATTTCTGCATCTCTTGGCAGGAAAAAAGCAGCACAAAAACACTCATTTTTTATGCGCTTTTGCCACGCTTTTGCCTATTTTTGATTACCAGCTCAGGTTAAGCAGACAGATGCAGGCTGCAGCCCTCAGCTGTCTGCTTTACCTTTGCTGGGTATCAAAAATAGAGGGGATCCCACATCATTTTTTTTAATATTTATTTTGTTAACAGCAGCGTACAAGCATCTTCCCCATGCCAAAAAGTTTGTTGATTGGCTCAGCTGCAACCTTTCAACAAACTTTATTAGCAAACAAACAGCATTCGAACTCTGAACTTTACTGCTTCTGTTTGCTCATTCCTAGTAACATTCCACCAGGCCCCCAAATTACAAGGAACTATCTTTACTTTGATCACTGCATCTTTTCAGAGAAAAGATAAACATAGAGCAGGGCTTGGAATTAAATGTCCATGGGGTGGCTCTTCTCTGGCTTTTATATATTCAACTGTTTAGGGAAAGACTTGTCAATGAGACTTAAGGGCCATTTACACGCTGCGACATCGCTAACGATATATCGTCGGGGTCACAGTGTTTGTGATGCACATCCGGCGTCGTTAGCGATATCGCAGCATGTAACACTTATGAGCGACCTTAAACAATCGCAAAAGAGGCAAAAATCGTTGGTCTGTGACACGTCATTCATTTACCAAAAATTGTTGTCTGGTCAGTAGCGATGTTGTTCCTCGTTCCTGCGGCAGCACACATCGCTATGTGTGACACCGCAGGAGCGACGAACATCTCCTTACCTGCGTCCACCGGCAATGAGGAAGGAAGGAGGAGGGCGGCATGTTCTGGCCGCTCATCTCCGCCCCTCCTCTTCTATTGGACGGCCGTTTTGTGATGTCGTTGTGACGCCGAACGCACCTCCTCCTTGAAGGAGGGATTATACGGCATCAACAGCGATGTCACAGAACAGGTATGTGCGTGTTACGCTGCCGTAGTGATAATGTTCGCTACGGCAGCGATCACCACATATCGCACCAACAACAGGGGCGGGTGCTATCGCTCGCGACATCGCTAGCAATCGCTAGCGAAGTCGCAGCGTGTAAAGTACCCTTAAGATGGAGAAAAGACTAGTTAGACAACACCTTCTTAACTGCAACAGGGTCCCATGTAAAATAAAAACAACATATGCTCACCTCCCGTACTGTCACCATTCCAGCAATGTTGGTGCTGATAAACTGAGGTACTAACACTTACCTCAGATGAAACCGTTCCTTATGAGGAAAATTTGAATGCTGCAGCCTATCACTGGCCGCTTATAGACTGCAGCAGTCATGTGACTTAGGCTATGTGCGCACGTTGCGTAAATACATGCAGTTACGCTGCGCTTTGTAGCGCAGCGTAACTGCATGCGTCCTGCGTCCCCTTCACAGTTTATGGAGATTGTGCAGGGGCCGTGCGCACGTGGCGTTTTAGAGCGCAGCGCTTCGGCTTCTGCCGAAGTGCTGCGTTCTAAGAAGTGACATGTCACTTCTTCCGTGCGCTTTGCCGGCAGCTCCTGCTCTGTCTATGGCAGGAGCTGCAGGCAGAGCGCATGGAATCGGCTTCTTTTTTTTTTTCACTACGGACATTTCTGCAGTGATTTAAAGCGCACATGTGCTCTTCAGATCGCTGCAGAAATTTCTGCAGTGACTGTACGCAACGTGCGCACATAGCCTTAATGATGTCACGTGAGAATGAGCAGACACATCACTGACATTGCTGGAACTGCACCAGTCCAGGAGGTGAATATAAGGTGTTTTTTCATGTTTTATTATTTTATGATACCATAGTTAGGTCAGGATGAATCACTACACAAAAGGATTGCTATTATTAATAGTTATTTTTAGTGATGAGCGAGCACTACTTGCCTGCTAACTTCTCTGATGTCTGTGATCAGCGCAGGGAGACTCAGGTATTGACTCACAGACTTGAAGTTCTTAGGCAGGTTAGCAAGAGTAAGGGGTACTTTGCACGCTGCGACATCGATAGCCGATGATAGCGATGCCGAGCGTGATAGTACCCGCCCCCGTCGCACATGCGATATCTTGTGATAGCTGCCGTAGCGAACATTATCGCTATGGAAGCTTCACACGCACTTACCTGCCCTGCGACGTCGTTCTAGCCGGCGATCCACCTCCTTCCTAAGGGGGCGGGTCGTGCGGCGTCACAGCGACGTCACACGGCAGGCGGCCAATAGAAGCGGAGGGGCGGAGATGAGCGGGACGTAAACATCCCGCCCACCTCCTTCCTTCCGCATAGCCAAATTCGTGTAAGCCCGTCAGCCAATGACAAGGTGTACCTCTATTTGTCAGGACCATATCCTAATATGCCTCTATTCGGGTTAAAAAACCTACAAGTAGGATCCAACTAAGGCTAGGTTCACATTTTCGTTGTTTTGCATCAGTCACATGCGTTGCTTGACGCTTGTGACTGATGCGTTGTACACGGATGATAAGAATTGGAATTCATTGTCATGAGAAAGTGGATTTCGTTGTAAAACGAGAGAGCGCGAGAACGATCATCGTTCACAATAGCCGTCTGCCGGGAGATCAGCTGATCGTTCTCAAAACCCGGCTGCCGGGAGATCAGCTGATCGCTCTCAAAAGCCGGCGGCCGGGAGATCAGCTGATCACTCACAGAAGCCGGAGGGCGGGAGATCAGCTGATTGTTCTCAAAAGCCGGCGGCCGGGAGATCAGCTGATCACTCACAGAAACCGGAGGCAGGGAGATAAGCTGATCGCTCACAGAAGGCGGCCGCCGGGTGAACAGCTGATCACTCACAGAAGGCAGCCGCCGGGCGATCAGCTAATCATTCGGCCGCTGAGAGAGAGCATGCGCAGCGATATCAAAAGGATTCCGCTGCTCAAAAAACGTTACACTCTGCGTTCCTGCCGCCCGACGGTCAGTCATTCCACACAGTGGCGTAACTACCGCGGTCGCAGCGGTCGCAATCGCGACCGGGCCCGGGAGGTTAGGGGCCCGGCGGCCACCAGGCAGATCAGCAGCCAGCTCCTGTCAGTGTGATAGGAGCTGCGCTGATCTGTCACAGACCTCGCGGCAGCTATTTGACCCGCTGCCGCCGCCGACACCGGGCCCCCCTGCCTGATGTCAACGGCGGCACCGGGGCCCCCTGCCTGGTGTCAACGGCTGCAGCGTCTCCCCAGTCACCGCGCTATGCATCACCATTCTCCCCCTGTGCGATGACGTCACTCCCGAGCGACTGCTGTGCTGAGTGCACAGAGTGCAGGACGGGAGGACGCCGACCGCAGCACCGGGAGAACGAGCAGCGGGGAAGACAGCAGCGGTGGAAGGAAGAGAGAAGGTGAGTACTTGTTTTTTTTTTTAATATAAGTGCGTAAACGGTGGCCAGAAGCTTTGAAAGGCAGTTCTGGGGAAGCTGAATTATTGCATATGGAAGCCTGGAGAGGCTGCTTTATACATGGAGGTCTGAGGAGGCTGCATTATATGTGGAGGTCTGGGGTAGTTGCATTATTATACATGGAGGCCTGGAGAGGCTGCTTTATACATGGAGGTCTGAGGAGGCTGCATTATATATGGAGGCCTGGAGAGGCTGCTTTATACATGGAGGTCTGAGGAGGCTGCATTATATATGGAGGCCTGGAGAGGCTGCTTTATACATGGAGGCCTGTAGAGACTGCTTTATACATGGAGGTCTGGGGAGGCTGCATTATATATGGAGGTCTGGGGTGGCTGCATTATTATTAGTGATGAGCGAGCATGCTTGTCACTACTCGGTACTCGCACGAGTATCGCTGTACTCGGGCTGCTCGGCGGGGACCGAGTAATCTCGCGATACTCGTGCTGTACTCGTGGTCTTCATTTCTGCATGTTGGCGCTCTTTTGAGAGCCAGCCCTCATGCAGGGATTGGCTGGCAGACCACTGCAATGCCACAGCCCTGTTAGTTGTGGAATTGCAGTGATTGGCCGGCCTGCACAGCGTGACCGAGCCTTTATATCGGCCGGCGCGCTGTGCTGTGCTCACAGCTATCCAGACTGTCAGTGCAGGGAGAGTGTCGCTGATTCAGGGAAAGCTTTGCGGCCCTTTATAGCTTTTTCAGTTGCAGGGCTGCAAACAGTGTGACCAAAAGTCCTTCTCAGGACTATTCTAGTTGTATACAGGCAGGCAGGGTATAGCCAGGTCGGAGTACAGTAGCAGAGTCCTTCTCAGGACTATTGTTGCTATATACAGGCAGGGTATAGCCAGGTCTGAATACAGGCTAGTGACCAAAAGAGTCCTTGTCAGGACTATTGTACCAGTATACAGGCAGGCAGGCAGGCAGGGTAGTGGTGACCGTATACCAGCCTTCATCATATCTGGGGCTGGTGTACACAGTGTAAAACAGTCCAGATAGTGTCTGACTTGTCTGTAATTGTCGCTCCCCAAAAAAACCTGTTAGGTTCTTATTGCGTCCGTGCTTGGTTTTTAAAACCGCACGTGTGTGCCTGTTGGTGGCAGCGTACAGGTGCACTTGTGTGCAATTTCCACAAACTTTGATATAACGCACAAGTAGTGAATATACACGTCAGCAGTGCACAGCATTGCAAAATGCGCAAGGGCATTGGCAAGGAACAAGGAAGTGGACGTGATGGTGGTGCAGGCAGAGGCCGAGGTCGTGGGCAAGCTCTAATTTCGCCACAACAAAGGGCCACATCTAGTCGGTCGCACGTCCTGTCCCAAATTCTTGGGGACCGCAGCAGTACACCGCTCTTGAACCAAAACCAGTGTCAACAGGTTGTTAGTTGGATAGCAGATAATGCTTCCAGTCAGATTGGCACCACCACAAACACTCTGTCTTCCACACGGTCAAGTGTCAGTAGCCGTGATACTGCACCGCACATTTCTGAACCTGATCCTCCTTCCTACCACCAGGCTGAGTACACGTCCTCCTCGGACATTAATGATCCCACACTTGGACACTCGGAAGAGCTGTTCACGTTTCCATTCACACATTCTGGCCTCTCGCCAGCTCATATTGAAGTGGGTCATGAGGAGATCGTCTGTACAGATAGCCAAATATTTGAGCAGCCACGTTCTCACGAAGTTGGCAACGTGTCCCAACAAGTGGTGGACGATGATGAGACACAATTGTCAGGAAGTCAGGAGGAGGAGCAGGGTGCGGAAGAGGAAGACGACGTGGTGGATGATCCAGTAACTGACCCAACCTGGCAGGAGGATATGCAGAGCGAGGACAGCAGTGCACAGGGGGAGGGAGGCGTAGCATCACAACAGGCAGTAAGAAGCAGGGTGGTGGCCCCAGGCAGAAGTCAGGCAACCGTTCCCCGGAACAACACGACGACACAAGGTGCCTGTACAAATGTTAGGTCTTCCCGAGTCTGGCAGTTTTTTAAGTTGGATCCAGATGATTCAAAAAAGGCCATTTGCAACACCTGCCGTGCCAGCATCAGCAGGGGTACCAAAACTAGCAGCCTGACCACCACCAGCATGATCAGGCACATGTCAGCCAAGCACCCGACTTTGTGGGAAGTACAACAGAGTCGAGGAGCAGTGCTTGCTGATGTCACTGCTACGTCTTCGCTGGTTGTGCATGCGAGCCAATCCTCTGTCCATGCTGCCTGCGAACAAGCCTCCTCCACTCCTGCACCTGCAGTTGCCTACGCAGAAAGAACACCATCATCAAGCACGTCCTTGTCCCAGCGCAGCGTTCAGTTATCCATTCAGCAAACCTTTGAACGCAGGCGCAAATACACTGCCAACACCCCACATGCCACAGTTCTAAATGCTAACATTTCGCGACTGCTTGCGCTGGAAATGTTGCCTTTTAGGCTGGTGGAGACAGAAGCATTCCGTGACCTGATGGCGGCAGCTGTCCCACGTTACTCGGTCCCCAGCCGCCACTATTTCTCCCGGTGTGCCGTCCCCGCGTTGCATAACCACGTGTCACAAAACATCACACGTGCCCTGAACAACGCTGTTTCACCCAAGGTCCACCTAACCACAGACACGTGGACAAGTGCTTGTGGGCAAGGCCGCTACATCTCGTTGACGGCACACTGGGTTAATATTGTGGAAGCTGGGACCCAGTCTGAGCGAGGGACGGAACACGTCCTTCCCACACCAAGGTTTGCAGGCCCTACCTCAGTCAGTGTTTCACCCACACTCTACAGCTCCGGAATGTCATGCTCTTCAGCCTCCTCCTCCTCCTGCGCATCCTCATCCACTGTGCCCTCCACACCAGTCACAAGCTGGAAGCACTGCAGCACTGCCTCGGCGAAGCGGCAACAGGCTGTGCTGAAGCTAATCTGCATAGGTGACAAACCCCACAATGCAGAAGAGCTGTGGACAGCTCTGAAACAGCAGGCAGATCACTGGCTCACACCTCTGAACCTAAAGCCAGGAAAGGTTGTGTGTGACAATGGCCGGAACCTGGTGGCGGCTTTGAGGCGAGGCCAGCTGACACATGTTCCATGCGTGGCCCATGTGCTCAACCTCGTGGTTCAGCGGTTTATAAAGTCATACCCAGAGCTGTCTGATCTGCTGGTAAAAGTTCGCCGCCTGTCTGCACATTTTCGAAAGTCACCTACTGCTTCAGCCGGCCTTGCCGGCTTTCAGCGCCGTTTGCATCTTCCGGCTCACAGACTGGTGTGTGATGTCCCCACGCGTTGGAATTCAACTCTGCACATGTTGGTCAGGATATGTGAGCAGAAGAGGGCAGTTGTTGAGTACCTGCATCACCTAAGCCGTCGGGAAATGGGTCAAACTCCACACATAACACCTGAGGAGTGGAGATGGATGTCAGACCTATGTACCATCCTCCAAAACTTTGAGGACTCCACCAAGATGGTGAGTGGTGATGACGCCATTATTAGCGTCACCATACCGCTACTCTGCCTTCTAAAACGGTCTCTGCTGAAAAACAAACATGATGCATTGCAGGCGGAGCGCGATGAGTTGCAGCAAGAAACAGTAGTGGGTGTGGGTGATAACACACAGCCCAGCCTCGTCTCATCACAACGTGCAGTGGAGGACTATGACGAGGAGGAGGATGAAGACATGGAGCAACTCTCCGGCCAAATTGAGGATATGACATGCACACCAGTCATATCCTCGGTTCAGCGTGGCTGGCCAGAGGACAGGGTAGATGAGGAGGAGGAGGAGGAGGAGGAGGAGGAGGAGGACAGCATGTTCAGTCATCTTGTTGGTCAGGCTACTGAAGTCCTGGCTGTTAAGAGTCTGGCGCACATGGCTGACTTTATGGTAAGCTGCCTGTCTCGTGACCCTCGCGTTAAGAACATCTTGGCCGACAATCATTACTGGTTGGTAACACTGTTAGACCCACGCTACAAGGAGAACTTTTTGTCTCTTATTCCCGTGGAGGAGAGGTCAACCAAAATGCAGCAGTTCCGGAAGGCCATACTCACGGAAGTAGGCAAAGCATTCCCCTCACAAAACGCTAGCGGCATGGGTCAGGAATCAGTGGACAACCGAGGCGTACAGCCGAGAGAGGCACAAGTCCAATCCGCCAGAGGTAGGGGAACAGTCTTTAAGATGTGGGACAGTTTTCTCAGCCCCTCACGTACCACAGCCCCTGAGGTGCGGGGTAGTGCCACAAGAAATCCTAAGTTTGCCCAGATGCTGAAGGAGTACCTTGCAGATCGAACAACTGTACTCCGACATTCCTCTGTGCCTTACAATGATTGGGTATCCAAGCTGGACACGTGGCATGAATTGGCTCTCTACGCCTTGGAAGTCCTGGCCTGCCCTGCTGCTAGCGTTTTGTCAGAGCGTGTTTTTAGTGCCGCAGGTGGAATCATTACAGATAAACGCACCCGCCTGTCAACTGAAAATGCTGACAGGCTGACTCTGATCAAGATGAACAAGGGTTGGATTGGGCCAGACTTCACCACACCACCAGCAAATGAGAGCGAAATTTAAAGTTTGCCATGTACCTCCACTCACCCATGGGTACACACTTCTGGACTTTGGATAATCGCTGGACTGCTCCTCCTTCTCCTCATGCGCCACCATGATGATGACCGTTACAAATTGCAATACTTAGGCCTTTGTTTCAGGTATACCCCCAGTGGTAAATTTTTTCGCCCATTCTTTGCAGAATGGACATTACAACGACAGGAGACCCGCTCCTTTGCAATGGGAACAATGTTTTGAGGCCCTCATGCACGTCTCTACCCAGGGACAACATGGAGCCTCCCAATTTTTGGCTGCCCTGCCTAAGGGCTATACTATAATACACCCACTTCCTTAAAATGGACACTTAATGTTTTGAGGCCCTCATGCACGTCTCTACCCAGGGACAACGTGGAGCCTCCCAATTTTTGGCTGCCCTGGCAAAGGGCTATACTGAAATAGACCCACTTCCTTACAATGGGCACTTCAGGTTTACAGGCCATCATGCACGTCTCTATCCAGGGACAATGTGGAGCCTCCCAATTTTTGGCTGCCTTGGCAAAGGGCTATACTGAAATAGACCCACTTCCTTACAATGGGCACTTCAGGTTTACAGGCCCTCATGCACGTCTGTATGCAGGGGCATTGGTGAACCTCACAATTTTGGACTGCCCTGGCAAAGGAAAATACTACAAAGACTCACTTCCTCAAAATGGGCACATTAGACTCAAGAGGCCTTCATGTACGTCTCTTCTCAGGGACATCGGAGTGCCACACAATGTTTTCACGTAAAATCTTTCATGTATTAATCTCAAAAAGTAACATACACCAGCTCTATCTCACTATTGGGTATGTGCCCTTAACATTTCCGCCATGAAAAATCATTTTGGGGTCATTTTCGAAGGTTTTCTGGTGAGTCCGTAAAAATGGCGTAAAACGCGGACAAAATTGTTCACAGCTGTGACTTTTCAGTGATAAATGCTTCAAGGGGTCTTCCCCATGCTGTTGCCATGTCATTTGAGCACTCTTCTGAGACTTTTGTGCCATTTTTAGGGTTTCTCCATGCTGCCGGGGGGTCATTTCACAAAAATACTCAGGTCTCCCATAGGATAACATTGGGCTCGTTGCTCGGCCCGAGTACACGAGTATCTTGGGAGGCTCGGCCCGAGCTTCGAGCACCCGAGCTTTTTAGTACTCGCTCATCACTAATTATTATACATGGAGGCCTGGAGATACTGCATTATACATGGAGGCCTGGAGATACTGCATTATACATGGAGGCGTGAGGAGGCTGGGTGCATTGTTATACATGGAGGCCTGGAGAGGCTGGCTGCTATATTATACATGGAGGCCTGAGGAGGCTGGGTGCATTGTTATACATGGAGGTGGTCTGGAGAGACTGGGTTCTATATTATACATGGAGGCCTGAGGAGGCTGGGTGCATTGTTATACATGGAGGCCTGGAGAAGCTGGCTGCTACATGGAGGCCTGAGGAGGCTGGCTGCATTATTATACATGGAGGCCTGGAGAGGCTGGCTGCATTATTATATATGGAGGTCTGGGGGGGCTGCATAATACAAAATGAAGGACACCTTATACATGGAATATAGGGGTGCCTTATGCATGGAGGAGTATGGGGCTGCATAATGCAATATGAAGTTTTATGGGGTTGCGTTATAATACATATAGGACTATGTGGGCTACATTATAATATATGGAGGACTATGGAGGCTACCTTATACATGGACTATGGGGGTGCATTATAAAACATTGGGGACTATGTGGTGCAGTATAATATATGGAGAACTATGAGAAATTCATTATAATAATTGGAGGGCTACTTTATACAAGAAGGACTATAGGGCTGCATTATAATATATGGAGGCCTATGTGGTGCAGTATAATACATGGAGAACTATGGGGTGAAATATAATACATAGAGAACTATGAGAAAATTCAAGATAATAATTGAAGGGCTACTTTATACATGGAGGATTATGGGGGTGCAGTATAATATATGCAGGACTATGTGGTGCAGTATTATATATTGAGTACTATGGGGTGAATTATAATGCATGGAGAACTATGGGAAATGCATTATAATACATGGAGGACTATGGGGGTGTATTCTAATATATGAAGGGCTATGTGGGACCCTTTATACTATTTGGAAGGCTATGTGGGTGCCATTATTGTATTTGGAGAACTATATACAAGGGGGGACAAAGATACAAGCAGGGGATGGGAACGTTTTGTGCTGAGGGAAAAAGGCTCTTTTCCCTCAGCACCCAGCTTTCCCATGCTCTGCTATACATCATGTCTCAGCACCCAGCTTTCCCATGCTCTGATATGGGAAAGCTAGGTGCTGAGGGAAAGATGTATAGCAGAGCATGGGGAAGCAGTGTGCCGAGGACAAGATGGATATCAGAAGATAGGAAAGCTGGGTGCTAATAGAGGGATTTCAGATCATGGGAAATCTGGGTGCTGTGGGTAAGAGCCAAGTGTCAGCGTCATTATCCTGTACCCCGAGTGTCAGTGTCATTATCCTGTACCCTAAATGTCGATGTACGTGGAAAGGGGGCCCAGGTCTGAACTTTGCACCGGGGCCCATCAAACTCTAGTTACGCCCCTGATTCCACGACTAATCAGTCGGGAGGCGGATGCAACGCAAGGGCATCAGTCACCCTCCGCCGCTCCTATAAGTCTATGGGAAACAACGGAATCCGCCAAACGGATTGTGTTGTTTATCAGAGCGGCGGACTGTGACTGATCATAAACAACGGAAATGTGAACCTAGCCTAAATGAACACAATAAGGTTGAAGGGCGCAGTACTTAGTCAGAAAGGAATGGAGTACTGTCTAGCACATCCACTAGGTGTGAACAGGTACACACTGCAAATTCAACAAAGTTATAAAAATATGTACAGCAGCACTCTGAAAAGCCAAATTACGTAAACATTGAATATAGGAATTTTAGGGTGCTGCTGTACATATTTTTGTAACTTTGTTGAATTTCCAACATGAAAATTACCTGCCTGATCGCACTGTGATAATTGTGAAGTATGCTCCAGGAGGGATAACATTATCGTGTTATTTTGTACTGATTGGCCTAGATCTCTTAGGGGCACTTTGCACGCTGCGACATCGCAAGCCGATGCTGCGATATCCTTGTGATAGCTGCTGTAGCGAACATTATCGCTACGGCAGCTTCACATGGACTCACCCGCCCTGCGACGTCGCTCTGGCCGGCGACCCGCCTCCTTATTAAGGGGGCGGGTCGTGCGGCGTCACTGCGACGTCACACGGCAGGCGGCCAATAGGAGGGGAGGGGCGGAGATGAGCGGGATGTAAACATCCCGCCCACCTCCTTCCTTCCGCATATCCTACGGAAGCCGCGGTGACGCTGGTAGGAGATGTGTGCTGCCGCAGTAGCGAGGAACAACATCGGACCGTCGCGTCAGCGTAATCATGGATTACGCCGACGCTGCACCGATGATACGATTACGACGCTTTTGCGCTCGTTAATCGTATCATCGAACCTTTACACACTACGATGTCGCATGCGATGCCGGACGTACGTCATTTTCAATTTGACCCCACCGACATCGCACCTGCGATGTCGTAGTTTGCAAAGCCCGCCTTAGTTCCAGTGAATGAAAATCTTAATTTTTCAGCAACCCAACAGTTTTGAGACAATTGCAGCTTCCAACTTTGTGGGAACAGTTTGGGAAGGCTCTTTCCTGTTCTAGAATGGCTATGCCCCTGTGCACAAATCAAGGTCCATAAAAGGTATGGTTAAATGAGTTTGGTGTTGCAGAATTTGACTGGGCCGGATAGCGCTTTGACTTTAATTTCATTGAACATCTTTGAGATGCAATTGAGATTGTGAGTTCTTTTGTCGTGGATCACTGTCTGATCTCACAAATGCTCTTCAGGATGCATTGACAAAACTTCCTTCAGGCACAATCCAAAATTCTCCAAATCTGCTATATTTATGCCAAGAGTTTTCGTAAACTGTGGTTGTGTGCTGCAGATCCTGCCTCGAAATCCCTTTAATACAATTTCTTTAAGTGCCAGCTCCATGAAAAATGTATTATTACAAGTGGATTACTGAAATTAATGATTAATCATGAAATATATGGTTGGGTGGATTCGACCAGAGTGACTACTGCATTATTCACAGTCTAATAAGTCAAAGGGCAAAATAAGCATTATTCAACTGATTCCAGCAATACGTCTTTGGAGGTGGCAGCAGCACCTGCCAGCTGCTAGGCCAGGGGTGGGGAACCTTTTTTCTGTCGGGGGCCATTTGGAAATTTCTACCAACCTTCGGGGGCCGCACAAAATTATCAATGTTTAAATGACCCTGCTATATTGGGTGAAGCAATTAATTAACTGGGGGCATGGGGCTGGGGGCACAGACACCACACGCGGGGCTGGGGGCACAGACACCACACGCGGGGCTGGGGGCACAGACACCACACGCGGGGCTGGGGGCACAGACACCACACGCGGGGCTGGGGGCACAGACACCACACGCGGGGCTGGGGGCACAGACACCACACGCGGGGAATCCACAGACACCACACGCGGGGCTGGGGGCACAGACACCACACGCGGGGCTGGGGGCACAGACACCACACGCGGGGAAGGCACAGACATCACTGTGGGGAGGCACAGACATCACTGTGGGGAAGGCACAGACATCACTGTGGGGAGGCACAGACATCACTGTGGGGGAGGCACAGACATCACTGTGGGGGAGGCACAGACATCACTGGGGGGGAGGCACAGACATCACTGGGGGGAGGCACAGACATCACTGTGGGGAAGGCACAGACATCACTGGGGGGGAGGCACAGACATCACTGGGGGGGAGGCACAGACATCACTGGGGGGGAGGCACAGACATCACTGGGGGGGAGGCACAGACATCACTGGGGGGGAGGCACAGACATCACTGGGGGGGAGGCACAGACATCACTGGGGGGGAGGCACAGACATCACTGGGGGGGGAGGCACAGACATCACTGGGGGGGGAGGCACAGACATCACTGGGGGGGAGGCACAGACATCACTGGGGGGGAGGCACAGACATCACTGGGGGGGAGGCACAGACATCACTGGGGGGGAGGCACAGACATCACTGGGGGGGAGGCACAGACATCACTGGGGGGGAGGCACAGACATCACTGGGGGGGAGGCACAGACATCACTGGGGGGGAGGCACAGACATCACTGGGGGGGAGGCACAGACATCACTGGGGGGGAGGCACAGACATCACTGGGGGGGAGGCACAGACATCACTGGGGGGGAGGCACAGACATCACTGGGGGGGAGGCACAGACATCACTGGGGGGGAGGCACAGACATCACTGGGGGGGAGGCACAGACATCACTGGGGGGGAGGCACAGACATCACTGGGGGGGGAGGCACAGACATCACTGGGGGGGAGGCACAGACATCACTGGGGGGGAGGCACAGACATCACTGGGGGGGAGGCACAGACATCACTGGGGGGGAGGCACAGACATCACTGGGGGGGAGGCACAGACATCACTGGGGGGGAGGCACAGACATCACTGGGGGGGAGGCACAGACATCACTGGGGGGGAGGCACAGACATCACTGGGGGGGAGGCACAGACATCACTGGGGGGGAGGCACAGACATCACTGGGGGGGAGGCACAGACATCACTGGGGGGGAGGCACAGACATCACTGGGGGGGAGGCACAGACATCACTGGGGGGGAGGCACAGACATCACTGGGGGGGAGGCACAGACATCACTGGGGGGGAGGCACAGACATCACTGGGGGGGAGGCACAGACATCACTGGGGGGGAGGCACAGACATCACTGGGGGGGAGGCACAGACATCACTGGGGGGGAGGCACAGACATCACTGGGGGGGAGGCACAGACATCACTGGGGGGGAGGCACAGACATCACTGGGGGGGAGGCACAGACATCACTGGGGGGGAGGCACAGACATCACTGGGGGGGAGGCACAGACATCACTGGGGGGGCTGCACACACGACTGGGGGGGCTGCACACACGACTGGGGGGGCTGCACACACGACTGGGGGGGCTGCACACACGACTGGGGGGGCTGCACACACGACTGGGGGGGCTGCACACACGACTGGGGGGGCTGCACACACGACTGGGGGGGCTGCACACACGACTGGGGGGGCTGCACACACGACTGGGGGGGCTGCACACACGACTGGGGGGGCTGCACACACGACTGGGGGGGCTGCACACACGACTGGGGGGGCTGCACACACGACTGGGGGGGCTGCACACACGACTGGGGGGGCTGCACACACGACTGGGGGGGCTGCACACACGACTGGGGGGGCTGCACACACGACTGGGGGGGCTGCACACACGACTGGGGGGGCTGCACACACGACTGGGGGGGCTGCACACACAGGACTGGGGGGGGCTGCACACACAGGACTGGGGGGGCTGCACACACAGGACTGGGGGGGCTGCACACACAGGACTGGGGGGGCTGCACACACAGGACTGGGGGGGTGCACACAGGACTGGGGGGGTGCACACAGGACTGGGGGGGTGCACACAGGACTGGGGGGGTGCACACAGGACTGGGGGGGTGCACACAGGACTGGGGGGGTGCACACAGGACTGGGGGGGTGCACACAGGACTGGGGGGGTGCACACAGGACTGGGGGGGTGCACACAGGACTGGGGGGGTGCACACAGGACTGAGGAGGTGCACACAGGACTGAGGGGGTGCACACAGGACTGGGTGATGGGCTGCACATAGGATTGTGTGGGGGTGCACACAGGACTGGGGGGGCTGCACACAGGACTGGGGGGGCTGCACACAGGACTGGGGGGGCTGCACACAGGACTGGGGGGGCTGCACACAGGACTGGGGGGCTGCACACAGGACTGGGGGGCTGCACACAGGACTGGGGGGGCTGCACACAGGACTGGGGGCGCTGCACACAGGACTGGGGGGGCTGCACAGGACTGGGGGGGCTGCACAGGACTGGGGGGGCTGCACACAGGACTGGGGGGGCTGCACACAGGACTGGGGGGGCTGCACACAGGACTGGGGGGGGCTGCACACAGGACTGGGGGGGGCTGCACACAGGACTGGGGGGGGCTGCACACAGGACTGGGGGGGGCTGCACACAGGACTGGGGGGGGCTGCACACAGGACTGGGGGGGTGCACACAGGACTGGGGGGGTGCACACAGGACTGGGGGGGTGCACACAGGACTGGGGGGGTGCACACAGGACTGGGGGGGTGCACACAGGACTGGGGGGGTGCACACAGGACTGGGGGGTGCACACAGGACTGAGGGGGTGCACACAGGACTGGGGGGTGCACACAGGACTGGGTGATGGGCTGCACATAGGATTGTGTGGGGGTGCACACAGGACATTGGGGGGCTGCACACAGGACTGGGGGAGGGGTGCACACAGGATTGGGGGGGTGCAAACAAGACTACTGGGTGATGGGCTGCACACAGGACATTGGGGGGGCTGCACACAGGACTGGGGGAGGGGTGCACACAGGACATTGGGGGCCACACTGCGCTGAGAGTTTCATGCAACTCTGGGGGAGAGGGTTTACAGAACTGGTGTGGGGAGGCACAAAGCATTGGTCAGGGCATATAGCAGCAGAGGGTCGGCGCTGGACTCACAGCAGCATTGCATTCACATCACCGAAGTGCAGGAGCCGGACACTGCATCAGAAGGAGAAGGCAGGCACTGATCTCCGGAGGGCAGGGGGCGGACACACAAGGCAGGAAGCTGTGAGGCTGCTGTGGACCCGCCCACAATTGGCACTGGCCGACGGAAGAACACATTGCAGCACAAACAGCAATGTGTGGATTTAAAGGGCCGGCGGCAGCAAGACCGCGGTGACAGCACCAGCACTGCCTCCCCCGGGAATCTGCCCGGGGGCCACATAAAAGGTCATGGCGGGCCGCATGCGGCCCGCGGGCCGGAGGTTCCCCACCCCTGTGCTAGGCAATCGGAGAGTTTGCTCTCTAGGTTAGCAAAGCGATATTCTCTGTGCTGTATTCATACTGAATTTAGCCACAGCTTTCTTCACAGCTATACTTTTCCTGGAAAAAGTTTATGTATTTCTCTTACTCTGAATCTAATATTGATTGTACTCTGTTTCCCAGATCAGAGCTCTCAAACAAGCAGCCAGCGGGCATATGCGGCCCCCTAAAGCTCCATTGTGTGGCCTTTGGTCCCCTGAGCTCCTGAGATGATCACGTCCAGGGAGTCGGAGGCTGCCAACGCCAGTGTTTTGTTTCAAATGAATGTGCATCCTCGAGCACACATTCAATTGAAATACAGTATATTGCAGTGCAGAACAGCTCTCTGCACCGCAATACCAATGCCAGCCACTGGCCTATGAGAGGTCGGAAACTGATGTCGGCGTTTCCATCGGGATTGCGCAAGATGTTGCTACTATATGCTGCCTCTTCTGTAGAGTTGAGCGCGGTTCGCGGATCTCCAGTTCGCGGTTCGAGTGATTTTTGGGGCCGTTCTAGATAGAACTAGAACTTGAGCTTTTGCTAAAAGCTCGACAGTTCGAGTTACATTCGAGAACGGTTCTAGCAGCAAAAGCAGGGCTTTTTACAGCTACAGTGTGCAGGAGCCATCGCTGGCAGCCTGCCAGAAGCTGGTAACCAAGATAAACATCGGGTATCCAAGCAAAGTGCTTTGGTTAGTAACCCGATATTTATCCTAGTTATGTGTGCAAGAAGCCGACACTTCCCCCTCGCTCCGCCCCCTCCTGCACGTGGCATGTACACACACACACACACACCTGTCCCCAGCCATGCAGTCCACGACACTGACGTCCTCAGCGCCACATGGCCCCGCTAGGCACCACCCACTTCGCACTCCGCCACCAGCACACATGGCCCCTCTAGGCTCCGCCCACCTGGCACTCTGCACACATGGCCCCGCTAGGCTCCGCCCACCTAACACTCTGCACACATTGCCCGCTAGGCTCCGCCCACCTGTCACTCTGCACACATTACCCCACTAGGCTCCGCCCACCTGGCACTCTGCACACATTACCCCACTAGGCTCCGCCCACCTGGCACTCTGCACACATGGTCCCGCTAGGCTCCGCCCACTTGGCACGCTGCACACATGGTCCCGCTAGGCTACGCCCACCTGGCACTCTGCACACATTACCCCGCTAGGCTCCGCCCACCTGTCACTCTGCACACACAGTCCCGCTTGGCTCCGCCCACCTGGCACTCTGCACACATTACCCCTCTAGGCTTCGCCCACCTGGCACTCTGCACACATGGTCCCGCTAGGCACGGCCCACCTGGCACTCTGCACACATTACCCCGTTAGGCTCCGCCCACCTGGCACTCTGCACACATGGTACCGCTAGGCTCCACCCACCTGGCACTCTGCACACATTACTCCACTAGGCTCCGCCCACCTGGCACTCTGCACACATTACCCCGCTAGGCTCCGCCACCTGGCACTCTGCACACATTACTCCACTAGGCTCCGCCCACCTGGCACTCTGCACACATTACCCCACTAGGCTCCGCCCACCTGCCACTCTGCACACATGGTCCCGTTAGGCTCTACCCACCTGGCACTCTGCACACATGGTCCCGCTAGGTTCCGCCCATCTGGCACTCTGCACACATGGCCCCGCTAGGCTCCGCCCACCTGGCACTCTGCACACATGGCCCTGCTAGGCTCCGCCCACCTCGCACTCGGCACACATGGCCCCGCTCGGCTTACCTGCGGTGATGAAGTCCCGCCCTCCCGACCTCAGCGCTGTCACTGTCCTCCATGGCCGCCGCTTGTCACATTACCTTCTCTCGATTCCGACCGGAGACTGTGACTAGCGGTGACGTCACGGGCCGCTCGCGATACTTGGCTGTGAAGGTCATTGAAATCAGTGACTGGTGCTGTCAGCAGTGCAGGAGATCAGCGCAGGTAATGTAGCTCGCTGACAGCAGCACTTGTCATCCCCTGCAGTGACCTGGGCTATTGATGTTAGCTCAGGTCACTGCATTGCTCTCCCAGTCAATGGGGAACATCCTGCTCTTCATTGACTGGGACAGTGTGGATCGTCATGGGAACCCCTTGGATTACAGCAGACCTGGATTTGTTTTTCTTTCTAATAAATTGGTGAAAGAGGGAATGTGTTGGGGAGTGTTTTTTCAAATAAAAATGTGTTTGTCGTCTATTTTTTTTTATTACTGACTGGGTTTGTGATGTCGGGTATCTCATAGACGCGTGACATCACTAACCTCAGGGCTTGATGCCAGGTGACATTACACATCTGGTATTAAACCCATATATTACCCCGTTTGCCACCGCACCAGCTGAGCTGGGGCGAAGCACCAGGATTGGCGCATCTAATGGATGCGCCACTTCTGGGGCGGCTGCGGCCTGCTATTTTTAGGCTGGGGAGAGTCCAATAACCACCAATAACCAATAACCCTTACAGTGTGGTGCGCCTGAGCCAGTGTGGGTAACGGCTGGGAGCAAGTTGGTTTTATGGTTCGGTTTATAGGAATCACCAGGGTTTGTAGCTTCAAGGACCTTACCATATTGCAATTTTATTGGTTATGTATTTTGTTTAATAAATGGCTGCTATGGCCAGAATTATCCAAAGATATTCGGTGTCCGTGTAGTTATTTTAGTTAAGAATGGGAATGGAGGGAGGAAATGTGAAGAAGACCAGAGTCAACAATTCCAGGGTCATGTTCAGTGATGAAATCCACATCATGGTTGTTTTTAAAACCGCATTTGAAGGAAGCATAGAGAGTAGAATTTCAATATTTGCAGATGATACTAAACTCTGCCAGGTAATCAATACAGAAGAGGAGAATTTAATATTACAGAAGAATTTCTTTAAGCTGGCGCCTTGGGCTGAGAAATGGCAAATGAAGTTTAATGTGGATAAATGTAAGGTCATGCACTTGAGCAGAGGAAATAACATTTATAATTATGTACCTAATTGTAAAACACTTGTATTTTGATGGATGGCAAACTCAACTTTACTGACTAATGTCAGGTGTTGCGGGCGGGGGCAGCCACCGCTTCTCTGGGGCTGCTCGGGTCCGGGTTCGCTGCTGCGGCTCGAGTGGTGACCGGACCCGGGCTCGCATGGCCGTCCGTCCTCACAACCGTCGGAAAGGGGAATTTTTACAGGGGGTTTGTTCTGTCGGTGATGCCACCCGTAGGTTGCGGTGAGGGATGGTGACACCGCTGCTACCTGGTGATGGGGCACCCGGGGCTGATGAAGCGGGGCAACAAGATGGGGTCCCCTCCACGGGTAGGAGAGGTGTAGTCCGGGGGCCCGCGGTCGGTACACAGGAGTAATGGCTGCTGGAGGTGGCGTGCCGGGTTGGACCGGGGGTCATGGTGTACTCCAGTTCAGTAATCTCACACAAGTCCAGTAGTAAACCAAGTTGCCAGTGACCGGCTGCCATTGGAGGGTGTATTCGGGTCCTACACTCGGGCTAGTAAACAGGTGTCCCTTCCTCCTGCACTCTGTGTTTGTCTCTCTTGTCGGACGACTTTGCATGGAACGGACAAGTCCACTCCCGGTACTGTGTGTGTTTGGGAGCTGTGGCCCATGAAATCTGACCTTTGGGATTTCTGTGGGTTCTAACTGGCACCCTATCCCCAGTGTTGGGCTTCCGTTTCGCTCTCTGGGCTCTGGGAGAACAAGGCATGAAACCTCGTCCTCTGCTGGTTGATTAACAAGGGGCATGCAACTTTCCTCGTCCTGGGGTCTAGGCACCCCGTGTGTGCACGGCCTCCGGACTGTATTCTCGCTGTCGGCACTGGCGGGCTACGACCCTACCCTGGTCCACTTAAGGTCTCCTGCGATCAGATGTCCGTCGCCTGTGGCCCTGTTCACTTTCTGCCACCTAGCCTGGTAGTCCAAGGGCCCCTACCCCTGACTACACTTCACAGTCTGCACTTTACTACTGCTTGTCCCAACTGTCAGACTTCAACTTCCACTTTTTCTGTCAACTCCGTTCTCCACACTTAAACACACTCTGTCGTGTTCCCGCCCCTGACACCTCAGGACCCCTAGGTGGGCGTTCTCATCTGCCTGATTCCACCCACTGCTGTGTCCTTATTATCATGAGTGGGTGGTTAGGCTTTAATGGCTGTGTGTTGTACCTGGGTGTGGGTTTTTGGTGGAAACAAGGAGGGTGGACTCTTTTGTAACTACCTGGCTTTGCCAGGGCGTCACACAGGCAGCTGCTGCCAAGGCTAGTAATTTAAGGGATGCATTAGGAGAGGTTATTAAAGGAATGGAGTGTAATACTATTGTATGAACTGAGAATTTTGATAGCGTTAGGGCAATGACAACCAGAGGTCTTGGTGCAAACAAGTTTTATAGTATGCAACCAATAAATATGTACACAGAAAAGAACATAAACACGGTATATACCTGCCAGGTTCAGAGCAAGGGGAACTCCCGGGACCGCGCACCAGACTCCCCCAGGGAGGCCACCAGGAGCGAACCCCTATGCAGGGGCTGTCTGGCGATCACCCCAGAAAGCCTAAATGCGCAGCAGCCGGGACACGAAAGGGCAACAGGTTATAGTCCAAAAATGTCCGTACGTGATGTGGAATGTGAGTCCTAGAGCGGATATGAACCGGAAGGGACAGGGCAGAAGTGCCGACCAGTGACTGCAGACGGAGTCCGGGACCAGCGAGGGCACAGCTTGATGAGACCAGGTGGAGTCCAGAGCCGGTGTCGGGTATTTTCAACAGGATCCAAATACAATCAGGAACAAAGAGCAGCAGGGCAGGAGTAGACAGGAAGCAGTATACTCAAGCAACTAGACCATGGGTCCCCAATTCCAGTCCTCAAGGGCCGCCAACAGTGCATGTTTTCAGGATTTCCTTAGTATTGCACATGTGATAATTTAATCACCTGCACAGGTGCTGGTTCCAACACCCATGAAATGCTAAGGAAATCCTGAAAACATTCACTGTTGGTGGCTCTCGAGGACTGGAGTTGGGGAACCCTGAACTAGACTAAGCTTAGGGGCGGGCTTTTAAACAGATGAACAGGAAGTAGGGCAACAGAACAGAAAACTCTATGTTAATGTGACGCCCTGGGCAAGCCAGGGGTCACAGGTCATAACACCACACGCACCCCACATTCCCTGCAGGAACACCAAGGTCAGACCAGAAACCCTTGTTGCCTTCCTCCAGGGGCTGATGTCCACACCAGGGGGTGGGCCAGGCGGTTGGCTTCACCCACCGAGGAGTTCACAGCCCTGGAGGTGGGAAAACCAGGCAGTTAAGCTAGGGAAGTAAAGGAGTAAACAGCTAAGACAGAGCTTGGAAGGAGAAAGAGAAAAGTGACAGCAAGAAGCCTGAAGTTGGTCCGGGTGTGTGCCCCGGACTGAGACAGCAAGGTTGACAGACGGCGGTGACCGTCTGCAGGAGAGGCTGATCGGAGGTTGCCGAAAGGACCGTGGACGGGTGGTGGCCCGGCGGTACCGGAGCGGTATACAAAGATTAGTCAGCACCAGGGCAGGGGCCTTTCGGATCCCGGCAAGGCTAGGAGTCGCCATAATTTGCCAAATCCGTCAGTGAAGGGGACCACTGGGTCTCCCAACAACCAAGTCCCGATTGAAGGCAACAGTCCGATCGTTAAGGGGAGACACCGCCACCGCCAAGGCACCAGTTTCCCAGGGCCAGAGCCTGCGGGCAAGAGTAGGGCTCCTCCGGCCCATATCCAAGTCGGGGAGTGGGTTACCGGTGGGAATCCATCGCTACCAAAGACTATACGTAGGTGCAGGGAAGAGACTGTCACCGTTAACTGCAGGGAACATCAGCACCGTAGCCGTCCGAGGGACCCGTCCAACCAGCCACTTGTTTACCGAGAACTTTGTCATCATCTTTTGGCTGAGTGAGTACCTCCGTGCCGTGCGGCACAGCGCTGCTCCTGCGCCCCTGCACCTCCACAGGCCCCATAACCCGCCTGTCCACCATCCCAACCCCATCACTGGGCCCCGGGACAACCAACCCCCTACCCACGGAGGGGAGGACTAACAACCTTGCTGCTCCCTGTCACCGCTCCCGGGATTCCCATGCAGAGCAGCGGGGGTGTCCCTACAATCACCACAACCATGGGTGGCATCACGGACAATAAACTATCCCAACAACCAAACCCCCTTTCACTCACGGGCGAGGAGCGCCGCTCGAGTCCCCGGGATCTGGCCCATCGCTCGAGCCACCGAGCAGCAGCAGGCCGCAGCAGCAGCGGCAGCCGGACCCGAGCAGTGGGAGAGCGCAGCGTCCCCTCCTCCGCCCGCGACATTAACAAAGGGCAAGATCCTTCAAAAGCAAACTGGAAATCCCGAAACACTGACAGTACTCCCCCCCCCAGAAACGGCCTCAAGATGAACCAGGGCCAGGCTTGTCCGGGTACCTCCGATGAAACTGAGCAATCTTCTGGGGCGCTCGGATGTTACCCACAGGTTCCCAGGAATCATCCTCGGGGGAGTGCCCCTGTCAACGAACCAGATACTGAAGCCGATGCCGATGGAGCTGGGAGTCAATAATGTCCTCAATCACAAACTGCTCTTGGCCATCAACCATCACCGGTGGAGGAGGAGGCACGATACGTCCCTGAAACGAATTAGGAGAAACCGGTTTCAGCAGGGAAATGTGAAAGACCGGGTGTACCTTCAAATTCCGTGGTAACTTCAGCCGACAGGCCACAGAGCTCACTATCCCGGTGATCTTGAACGGACCAATGAATTTCTGCCCCAGCTTCTGCGAAGGAACACACAGTTTTAGATTCTTGGTGGATAACCACACCGAGTCCCCTACCTTATACATGGGTGCCTGTTTCTGGTGAGTGTCTGCTGACTTCTTGTAACGCTCCTAAGCCGAAGCCAAAGAGTTCTTTAACACCTCTAAATTTTGCTGTAGCTCCGTCAATCTGTCCTCCACCACTGGCACCAAAACTGCTACCGGTGACCTAGGCAAAATACTCGGATGATAACCCAAGTTAGCGAAAAAGAGCGTTACCTTAGTGGAGCTGCTCTGAGTGTTGTTATACGAGAACTCTGCCAAAGGAAGCAGCTTCAACCAATCGTCCTGCAGATGGCTGACATAACATCGCAGGTGCTGCTCCAGGGTTTGATTAGTCCGTTCTGTTTGCCCATTTGTCTGGGGATGGTAAGCAGAAGACAAACAGACATCAATATGGAGTGCAGAACAAAACCCTTTCCAGAATTTAGAAGTGAACTGCACGCCCCGGTCAGAGATGATCTCATCCGGTACCCCATGCAACCGAAATATATTCTGGATAACCAAATCCACTGTCTCTGCGGCTGAGGAAAGACCGGTACATGGAATGAAGTGAGCAGCCTTTGTCAACCGGTCTACTACCACCAAAATGGTATTGTTACCGCCCGAGATGAGCAACGCCACAATAAAATCCATTGAGATGGATCCCCAAGGGCGAGATGGTACGGGTAACGGTTGAAGGAGTCCCGTAGGAGCCACACGAGGGACCTTGCACCGGGCACAAACCACACACGAGTGGACATAGTCTATCACATCTTTCAAACAGGTAGGCCACCAGAAAAAACGACTCAAAAATTCCTGCGTCTTCTGTACCCCCTATGCCCTGCCAACACGGAGTCATGGACCAACTTGAGAACCCGAAGTCTTACAGCCTCCGGGATATAAATACGTCGCTCTCTTCACCACACACCATTCCGAAGGACAAGAGTCATATGATTCGGGGGGGCAGCAAGAAATACGTCACCATCATAGGCCAGCTTGATGTCCTTCCACAAATCCTGGTCCTGGATTACTCCAACGAAATTGGCATCTGATAAAACGGTCGGAGACGGGGTTCCAGGCACGGAGTCCGTGGTGTGGATTCGGGACAAGGCATCGGTTTTCCCATTACATGACCCTGGACGGTATGTAACGATAAAATTGAACTGGTTAAGAAACAGGCTCCACCGGGCTTGCCGTGGAGACAGGCACCTGGCAGATTTAAGGAATTCCAGGTTACGATGATCTGTGAGAACTATCACTTGCTGCGCTGCTCCCTGTAAGTGGTGTCTCCATTCCTTAAAAGCGGAAATAATAGCCAACAATTCCTTGTCCGCAATGTCATAGTTCTTTTCTGAAGGGGACAACCGGCGAGAAAAGAAGGCACATGGGTGCAAGAGACTCTTGTCCCCAGTCCTCTGTGAAAGGATAGCCCCTAATGCATAATCGGAAGCATCGACTTCCACAATAAAAGGGAGTGCGGGATACGGGTGTATTAGTATTGGCACCGAGGTAAAACAAACCTTGAGGCGATCAAAAGCTTCCTGGGCCTGGGCGGACCACACAAACTTCTGCCCCTTTTTGGTCAACAAGGTGATAAGACGGACGATCTCCGAAAAGTTGCGGATAAAGAGTCTGTAAAAATTAGCAAAACCGACAAAACGTTGTACCTCCTTGATGTTTCCCGGTTCCGGCCAGTCTAGAATTGCCCGGATCTTGCCAGACTCCATGTTCAGTCCCTGCAGAGAGTTAACATATCCTAAGAATTGAATCTTTGAGCAATAGAATTCGCACTTCTCCAGTTTAATATACAGGTGGTTATCCCTCAGACGGGCAAGGACTGTCTTGACGTGCTCTTGGTGTTTCTGTAGGGAATCAGAAAAGATCAATATATCATCCAGGTAAATCAACATGAACTGGTCCATTATATCCCTAAAAATATTGTTGACTAGGTGTTGGAAAGTCGCAGGGGCGTTACAGAGTCCGAAGGGCATCACTAGATACTCATAATGTCCATACCGACATCTGAACGCTGTTTTCCACTCGTCCCCGGGACGTATGCGGAGTAGATTATATGCCCCACGGAGATCCAATTTAGTAAGTATTTTGGCCTTTCGTACTCTCTCGAATAGTTCAGGAATCAACGGCAACGGATATTGGTTGCGGATGGTTATCTTATTAAGTTCCCGGTAGTCATTACAAGGTCGCAGAGTCCCCTCTTTCTTCTTCACGAAAAAGATGGGTGCCCCCGCTGGTGAGGTAGAAGGTCAAATAAATCCCTTGGCTAGGTTTTCATCGATATAATCTTTCAGTGCTTGTAACTCGGGGGCCGCCAAGGGTAGACATGACCAAATGGGATTTCTGCTCCTGGGAGTAATTCTATGGGACAATCATACGGTCTATACGGGGGAAGCCGATCTGCTTTTTTTTTGTCGCATATATCTGCGAATTCATTATAAATCAGGGGTAGAACAGGTACCTGTACAGTGCCCTTCGCGTTCTGTGTTACCGGAACCGGTACAGTTGGACTAATGGTCGAACCACTCTGGGGTGGGAAGGATATTTCTTTAGTCTCCCAATCGATGACTGGATTTGTAGACCGCAGCCAAGGAATTCCTAAAATTATCGGAAAATGGGGAGAAGAAATCAACATGAAAACAAGGGTCTCCTGCTGACCTGGTTTCATCACACATTCAAGGGGTACTGTCTCCTGATCAACTGGTCCGGAAACTAATGGAGAACCGTCTACCATCTCCATGGTAACCGGTGAGGATCTTTGTTGAGTCTGGATACTGTGTTTCCTGGCAAAAGAAGAGTCCATGAAATTTCCCCCTTCCCCAGAGTCTCATAGCAGATGTAGGAATTAACTGTCCCTCCCACCGAATCTGAATGGGAAGCAAGCAATGGGTGTATTTCCCTTCTGGGTCCTTAGGTGAAGTTGCCATCAGTGCCGAGGGAAGTACCGCATCCAGGTGTATACTTGTTTCAGAGACATCGGACTCTGCGTCCGTATTGTCACACTCTGCCACTGCTGCCAGTACCTTATTCGGGCGATTGGGACGTTTTGTGCAGTCAATCAGAAAATGGTCCGATTGACCACAATAGAAACACAAACGTTCACGGAGCCGATGTTCACGATGTTCGTTGGTCTCTCACCTTTGCAGAGAGTCCACTTGCATAGAAACATCCTCGGCCTCCTGTGGCGTCTTGTGAGCGGGTTCCCTAGAAGTCTGCGTTCCGTCAAGCGGGTATCGATACGCACACAGTGTCGGAGAAACAGTTCAAAATCCTGTGGAGATTCGGCACGAGCTAACTCGTCCTTGATGGTACCGGACAGACCCTTTCTGAAAACTGACAATAGCACATTGTTTCCCCAGTCGTTGTCTACCACTAACCTTTTGAACTCGGTGGCGTATTCGATGACAGACCACTTTCCCTGACGTAAGGAAAGCAGAGCCGATTCAGCGGTAGCACGGCGATTAGGATCATCAAACATTTGTGCCATGGCTGTTAAAAAATCATCCAGGTTATTTAAACGGATATCACGATTCTCAATCATAGGATTAGCCCAAGCCAGTGCTCGTGATGTTAACAACATGATTATGCATAACACCTTTGACTGGTCAGACCGGTAATAATCAGCATGGACATCAAAAAACAGTATACACTGATTAACAAACCCACGGAACTAACTTTGATCGCCACTGAAACGAAATGGAGGTAACCTAGGCATACCGGAAGCTGATACGGATGTAGTGGGGGTGGCTTCCTGAGCCTTCACTCTGGCTTGCAATTCCTGAATAGCCGGACCAAGTACCTGGTGATTGTGGCCCAGCTGTACCTCCACATCTCTAAGTTTAGTTTGCACCGCCTCCATCTCCTGCTGCAAGGAGTTAATGATGGAGAAAAGTTGATCTACTCGTGTCACCGTCATTGCCCCAGCGAAATCCTCTTTTTGGCTTGAGTATAATGTAATACTATTGTATGAACTGAGGATTTTGATAGCATTAGGGCAATGACAACCAGAGACAGGGTCTTGGTGCAAACAAGTTTTATAGTATGCAACCAATAAATATGTACACAGAAAATAACATAAACACGGTATATACCTGCCAGGTTCAGAGCAAGGGGAACTCCCGGGACCGCGCACCGGACTCCCCCAGGGAGGCCACCAGGAGCAAACCCCTATACAGGGGCTGTCTGGCGATCACCCCAGAAGGCCTAAATGCGCAGCAGCCGGGACACGAAAGGGCAACAGGTTATATTCCAAAAATGTCCGTACGTGATGTGGAACGTGAGTCCTAGAGCGGATATGAACCGGAAGGGACCGGGCAGAAGTGCCGACCAGTGACTGCAGACGGAGTCCGGGACCAGCGAGGGCACAGCTTGATGAGACCAGGTGGAGTCCAGAGCCGGTGTCGGGTATTTTCAACAGGATCCAAATACAATCAGGAACCAAGAGCAGCAGGGCAGCAGTAGACAGGAAGCAGTATACTCAAGCAACTAGACTAAGCTTAGGGGTGGGCTTTTAAACAGATGAACAGGAAGTAGGGCAACAGAACAGAAAACTCCATGTTAACAAAGGGCAAGATCCTTCAAAAGCAAACTGGAAATCCTGGAACACTGACATGGAGTTATTCAGTTTGGAAAAACAAAGGCTTAGGTTCGAATATTACATTGTACAAATATATGAGGGGACGTTTCTAATGATCTATTTACACCTAGGCCTGAGACGGGGACAAGAGGACATCAAAAACGTCTAAAGGAAAGAAGGTTTAATCATAATCACAGATGCAGATACTTTACTGCAGTGAGGCCATGGAACACTCTGCCACATAATGTTGTAATGGTTGATTCATTAGTAAAATAAAAGAGAGGCCCCAATTCCTTTCTTGAAAAATATAATATTACCGGTTATGGACACTGGATTCTGTGATTGGGTGTTGATCCAGGGAACTAGTTTGATTGCCCTATGTGGAGTCGGGAAGGAATTTTTCACCCAATATTGAGCTTACTGTGTGCCCCATGGAGTTTTTGCCTTTTTTTGGATCAACATGTTAAGTTATGAATTGAACTGAATAAACTTAAGTCTACCTTCAAGTTTAAAATACTATGAAACTATAGAAGACGTAATAAGCTTTTGGAGCATAAAGATGTGACTGTAGATAGGGTTTTTCTCTGACGCCTCATTGGGGGACACAGGACCATGGGTGTTATGCTGCCTATCCATAGGAGGACACTAAGTAGATGCAAAAGCATACCTCCTCCTCTGCAGTATACACCCCCTTGCCAGGCCAGGCAGACTCAGTTTTAGCTTAGTGCCTGTAGGAGGCACTTCCTTTCAAAGTTTGTTATTTTTTGAGGGCGACGGTTTCCTTTTGCGACCGATCTCCCACTACCATCAACGGGCGGGAACATGGAGTGTCGCCTCCACATACCCCCTCCTGCGACGCTGGACCATGGGCTGGACGACGGGTTCCACACACACCGATTTTCCAAAGCCCAGGGTAGAGGCCTATGCCCCTATAGCCCAATTCCTCAGCCCCTCTTTGCAGGCTCTGAGTTGAATATGGCACCAATTCCTCAGTGTGACTGGACACAGCAAGCTGAATCTGCTATTTTCACTGCCTGGAAAGCAGTGTTTAAGGTGAGATCCCCCCTGACTGGTTTCCCAGACAAAGGGAGAAAAGACGCTGCAGGGAAGGCCCCAGGACATCTACAGTATTTATTATGAGAAAGTCCCTTGCTGGGTGCAAGGAGGAGAGAAGGATCCTGAACACACAGGGTTAACTTTTCTCTAATTTCCCAGTGGCAGGGGGAGTGCACAGAGCTCAGGGACTCACGCTGTTTATTTGCTCTGTTTTATTTGCTCTAGCAGAAAAGCCGGCTGATAACCACCAGTGACAAGCTGTGTGCTGACTGGAGGTAGAGGGAGGAAAACTATCAGAAGCTCCCTTCCTGACGTTTTTTACTACCCACAGCGGGGGGGCACACTGACTTCATCTTCGCGTTCTTTTAGCGCGAAGCCCCGCCCCCCCCGCGGCCGCGATAAGCCCCGCCTCCCTCAGGAATGCGTGCGAAGATCTCCATAGAGCTTCATCCTTCCTGAGGACAGGGCCATCGGCTGATTCGGGTAAGGTGCTTGCTTCACTTGCAGCTCTGCTGAGCATTGCTCCCCCTCCTGGCATACTCCTATTAGGAACATGCAAAATTCTAAGGGCACTAAGAGTGCTAAAGCCCACATAGTCTATTATTCAGCCTGCACTGCCTGCCACGCTGAGTTACCACATAAACACACCTCTTCTCTCTGTGAGTCCTGTGTCCCTATAGCTCTCCAAGACCCCCCTGCCACCACCGCCGCAACCGTCAGCCCAGAGCCTAGGGCTCCCAGCCCACTGGAATGGGCACAGTTTCTGTCCCAATCCATGGAAAAACTGTCACAGAACCTGGTGCTGGCTATGCAATGTCGTCCTCCACACCCTTCTGGGTCCCTGGACGGAACGCAACCTGAGGATACCCCTATGGAGGATCCTTCTGAGGTAATCCGGGCACATGCTTCACCGGTTGCAGGAATCAGGAAAAGAGCACACGGCCGGGTGTCTCCAGCGGGCTCTCCCTCGGGAGCACACAGGGCAGGCTCTCCCACACGCTCCACGGCTTCTGAAGAGATGGAGGAGGGAGAATGCTTTTTGTACCAGGATGATTTCTTGGTTTCACCCTCCCCAGATGATCAAACTGCAATAGACTCCCTTATAGCAGCAATCAACCAAGCTCTGCATGTTGAGGATCCCCCATCCACTACCACTGACCATGTGGTCTCCTTTAAGAGGGTAAGGAAACCCCAAAAGGTTTTCGCTGATCACCCAGAGTTTCAGGATATCCTCACAAAGCAAAGGGAGAAGCCTGACAGGTGCTTTGGTAACCGTAATCTCATGGACTCCCGCTACCCTTTTGCCCCACCTGCCCCTAAGGGCTTGGCCGATCTGTCCTCGGTCGACCCCCCGGTCTCCCGCCTTGCCACAAAAACGCTCCTGTCGTTACCTGATGGTTCCTCCATCAAGGACCCGACAGACAGACAGGTGCAGCACCTCTCCCGCTCTGCCTTTGAGGCTGCGGGTTCCTCCCTCTCGCCCTCCTTTGCCTCTGTGTGGGTCGAAAAGGCGATCTCGGTCTGGGCAGAATCCCTTAACACTTCGCTTGAGGAATCCCAGTTCCCTCATTCCGTCACAGAGGTAACAGCTCAAATTGCTGCTGCGGCGGAGTACCTCATGCAGGCCTCCATTGGTGCTGCTACCTGCGCAGCTTTTGCCGCCTCAAATACCATAGCCATCCATAGAGCTCTCTGGCTCCGACAATGGCGAGCGGACTCTGCTTCCAAGAAGTCTCTCACGGGCCTTCCCTTTTTCCAGACCGATTGTTTGGCGAACGTCTGGACAAGCTCATTTCTGACGCCACGGGAGGAAAAAGTACCTCCCTTCCCCAGCTGAAGCCCAGGACGACCTTCACCAGACGTCCACAGTCCTCGTTCCGCTCCTTTCGGAACTCATTGGTTGGTCGACATCCCGCTCTGCCCCCGCCACTAGCCGCGGACTACGCAGGGACCGACCTTCTCAGCTCTCCCCGAAACCCACTTCGTCATGGCAGCCTAGACCAAAACAGTCCAGGACTAGGGAGACTCGTCCACGACGTTTTCCCCCCTCATGACTCCTTTGGCGCCCCGGAAGACACACTCATTGTAAGAGGTCGACTGCGGCTCTTTTCAACACATCTGGGCTGCCGCCTCAGACGACAAATGGGTGCAAGACCTTGTGTCTTCCGGTTACCACATAGATTTTCGGACAGACCCCCGAGTCAGTTCCTTCTCTCAAACCCCCCAAAGACTCGAAAACGACGCAAGGCCTTTTTCTCAGCAATCCACTCGCTCCAAACAGCAGGAGTGATAATACCCGTCCCGGACGACGAGAAGTTCAGGGGTTTTTATTCCAACCTCTTTGTGGTCCCCAAAAAGGATGGAGTCAGTTCGACCCATCCTGGACCTCAAACACCTGAACAAACATGTGCACGTATGGAGATTCAGAATGGAGTCCCTAAGGTCCATTATTGCATCCATGGTCGAAGGGGAATTCCTCGCCTCCATAGATATCAAGGACGCGTACCTGCACATACCCATCGCTCCAGATCACCAAAAGTTCCTCCGCTTCGCAGTTCAGGACTCCCATTTTCAATTCGTAGCCCTACCCCTCGGCCTTGCCACCGTACCAAGGGTCTTCACCAAAGTCATGGCGGCCGCCATGAGCGTCCTTCATGCCAGGGAAGTAGTCATTCTCCCTTACATGGACGACTTCCTCATCAAGGCCCCTCCTTCCGCGACTGCTCAACCAGCGTACAGATCACTTTGGTTACCCTATCCAGCTTAGGGTGGCTACTGATTCTAGAGAAATCATCCCCGGTCCCAGCACGATCCATCACCTTCCTGGGCATGTCCCTGGACACCCGTCGGGGATTGATCTATCTCCCTCAGGACAAGGTGATCGCTCTTCGACAAGCGGTACACTGTCTTCTACGTCCTCCATCTCGCTCCATTCGATTCAGCATGAAGATGCTCGGCAGGATGGTGGCGGCTATGGAGGCAGTACCTTTTGCTCAACTGCACCTTCGCCCACTGCAGCTAGTCCTTCTAGCTGCCTGGGACAAGAGCCCCTTCTCCCTGGACAAACATCTTCACCTGACGCCTTCAGTCAGGTATGCACTCCGCTGGTGGCTTCGGTCCTCATCCCTATCGAAGGGAAGATCTTTTCTCCCAGTGAACTGGCTGGTCCTGACCACGGACGCCAGCCTCCTAGGCTGGGGAGCAGTCTACTGGCACCACACTGCTCAAGGACGTTGGATGCCCCAGGAGTCTTCCCTACCCATAAACATCCTGGAAATCCGCGCGATCTTCCTCGCGCTCAGGGCGTTCTGCCCTCTGCTAGCGGGTCGTCAGATTCGAGTCCAATCGGACAATGCGACAGCTGTAGCCTATATCAATCAGCAGGGGGGCACCCGTAGCAAAGCGGCTTATCTCGAGGCCCACAAAATCCTCAGCTGGGCCGAGTCGATGGGGTCAGTGATATCAGCGGTACACATACCGGGGGTAGAGAACTGGGCAGCAGACTTTCTAAGTCGCCAAGGCCTGGCCGTCGGAGAATGGTCTCTCCACCCAGAAGTGTTTCTACACATCTGCACTCACTGGGTCACACCAGACGTGGATCTAATGGCCTCAAGGTTGAACGCAAAGGTACCTGCGTTCATAGCCAGGTCACGCGACCTGCAGTCCATCGGCGTGGATGCTCTAGTCTGCTCCTGGCACCACTTCCACCTGTCTTACATATTTCCACCGCTACCCCTGCTGCCACGGGTAATCAGGAAGATCAAGGCAGAGGGAGTCCCGGTGATACTGATAGCACCGGACTGGCCCAGGCGCGCCTGGTACGCCAAATTAGTACAAATGCTCGCAAACTTACCGCGGCGCCTTCCAGACATCCCAGTCTTGCTGACCCAAGGGCCCATTTCCCATCAGAACTCCAGAGCCCTGAAGCTGACGGCATGGCCATTGAGACCTGGGTATTAACAAGAGCGGGATTCTCCCCCGCGGTTATTTCCACCATGATCAGCTCCCGAAAGCCTGCTTCATCCCGCATTTACCACCGTATGTGGAAAATCTTCCTTTCATGGTGCAGAGAAACTAACGTCCAGCCTATTCCTCTGGCCATCCCTAGAATTCTCGACTTTCTACAGTCTGGCTTGCAAGCGGGGTTGGCTCTCAGTTCCCTTAAAGGGCAGGTCTCAGCGCTCTCAATCTTCTACCAATGCCGCCTGGCTCAAAAACCACAAATCAAGACCTTCCTCCAGGGCGTTTCCCATCTAGTTCCCCCGTACAAACGGCCGCTGGACCCATGGGACCTCAATCTCGTTCTGGACGGTCTCCAGAGGTCTCCCTTTGAACCTCTCAAGGAATCCTCCCTTGCTCTTCTGTCCTGGAAGGTAACATTCCTGGTGGCAATTACGTCCATCAGACGGGTTTCGGAGCTGGCAGCACTCTCTTGCTGCGAGCCTTTTCTGATCTTTCACCAGGACAAGGTGGTTCTGCGCCCCCTTCCAGATTTTCTTCCAAAGGTTCCTACCCCGTTTCATTTGAACGAGGACATTGTTCTGCCTTCCTTTTGTCCACACCCAGTTCATAGGGTGGAAAGGTCTCTGCATTCATTAGACCTTGTCAGAGCTCTCAGATATTACATATCCAGGATAGCCCCCTTTAGGAAAATGGACTCTTTGTTCGTCATTCCTGAGGGGCCTAAGAAGGGACAGGCAGCTTCAAAGGCAACTCTGGCTCGCTGGATTCACTCTGCGATCCAGGAAGTCTACCGCTTGCAACTCAAGCCCATTCCTAGTGGGCTGCGGGCTCATTCCACGCGAGCAGTTGGCGCTTCGTGGGCCATTCGGCATCAGTCTTCAGTGGAACAGGTGTGTAAGGCTGCGACCTGGTCTAGCCTACATACTTTTTCAAAGCATTACAGAGTCCATACCCAGTTTTCAGCTGAGGCAAATCTGGGTAGGAAAATTCTGCAAACGGCAGTAGAGCACCTCTCTCAGTAGGTGCTCCAGGCTGTCTGGGACTGGTTCCTAGTCCTTGGGTTGCGTTATCTTGTTTTTTACTTTTCCCACACATGGACTGCTTTAGGACGTCCCATGGTCCTGTGTCCCCCAATGAGGCGTCAGAGAAAAACGGATTTTTGTGTGCTCACCGTAAAATCGTTTTCTCTTAGCCATCATTGGGGGGCACAGCACCCACCCTGTTGCCCTGTTGGGCCTTGGTTCTCTCAGTACCTTATTTGGTTATGACTCTTCTTTTCTCTTGTTCCTCTGTTGAGAAGTTTTTACTGTTTTTTTTCTCCTACTGCTTGTGTACTAAAACTGAGGCTGCCTGGCCTGACCAGGGGGTGTATACTGCAGAGGAGGAGTTATGCTTTGCATCTACTTAGTGTCCTCCTATGGATAGGCAGCATAACACCCATGGTCCAGTGTCCCCCAATGATGGCTAAGAGAAAACGATTTTATGGTGAGTACACAAAAATCCGTTTTTTGCTATTGCCCTGGCTCCTCCTCCACCTGCCTACGGTGTCTGTATCTCTCTTTTTAAAATTTGCATCAGTGCTGTCCTCACCATGGGTGGTACATCTAAAGATTGATCTTTTGGCAGTGTTTGGTAACACGGCGTTGAAGGCGGCACATGCACAGATTTAGATCTTGACTGGAGCACTGGTGAACCTCCGCTTAAGGTCTTGAAAGGCCTTAATAGCCTCTGGAGTCCAATTCTCAACATCCGCCCCCTTCTTAGTCAAATCAGTCAAAGGCTTAACAATACTAGAAACATTTTCTATAAATTTGCGATAGAAATTAGCAAAGCCCAAAAATTTTTGAAGGGACTTCAAAGAAGTGGGCTGAACCCAGTCATGAATGGCCTGAACCTTGACTGGATCCGACCCAATAGAAGATTGGGACAAAATAAACCCCAAAAATGAAATATTTTGTACGCCAAAGAGAAATTTAGAGCCCTTAACATTTTCCCTGAGTACCTGAAAGACAATACGAACCTGTTTAACATGAAACTCCCAATTATAGGAGAAAATCAAAATATCATCCAAATATATGACCAGAAATTTACAATAAACTCCCGCAAAATATCATTCATGAATGACTGGAAGACGGAGGGGGCATTAGTGAGCCCAAAAGGCAGCACTAGGTACTGAAAATGCCCCTCAGGAGTGTTAAAAGCCATCTTCCATTTATCACCCTCCTTACTTCGAATAAGATTATACAATCCCCTAAGATCAAGCTTGGTAAACCATTTAGCACCCTTTACTCTAGAGAACAAGTCTGACATCAGAGGCAATGGATACTGATATTTCACAGTAATTTCATTAAGCAGGCGATAGTCATTACAGGGTCTCAATGATCCATCCTTCTTTGCCACAAAAAAAGAACAATACACCAAGGGGTGAAGATGACGGTCTAATATGACCTTTCTCCAATGATTCCTTAATATAATTCCTCATAGCATCATGTTCAGGAACTGACAAATTGAATATCCTTGGATCCTGGCAATAATTCGATAGCAGTATCACATTCCCTATGGGGAGGTAAAAAAATCAGATTTAGTCTCATTGAACACATCAGAAAAATCAGACAAAAATTCAGGTACTCCATCTGCTTTAGAAGAAATAGACAAAACAGAGAGGTCATTATGCATACATTGACAACCCCAACTAACAATAGACAAAGTTGTCCAATCTAGGAGGACCGGATTATAGGTCTGCAACCAAGGGAATCCCAACACCAAATCATCGTGTAAGTTATGTAATACCAAAAATTCGCATTCCTCCTGATGACCTGGTTCAACCCTCATAGTTACCTGAATTCTAAACTGGGGCTTATTCTTGGCAAGAGCAGTAGCATCAATCCCACCTTAAAGGAATAGGAGATTGAAGAGGTGCCAAAGGAAGACCGCACCTTTTATCAAATCCAAAATCCACCTAAGTTCAAAGCGGCTCCTGAATCAAGAAAGGGCATTGCAGGAAACAAGGAAAGAGAACAAATTAAATACACTGACAACAAGAATTTAGCTTGCACGGTACCCACCCTACATGAATAAGCAGATCTCCTCTCTCACTTGGAGCAGACAGCGATAGTATGACAAGCATTCACATAATAGAAACAAAGCTTATTTCTCTTTGTGAAAACCTGTTGCTCAACATTTGATAGAACCCTATCAAACTGAATAGCTGACAAAGATTTTTCTCAACCAATACATCAGCTTGTAAAGTTTTATGCTCGCGCAAATGTCTATCTATCTGGATAGCCAACGTCATAGACTCATTGAGACCAGTAAGAATAGGAAATCCCACCATTACATCTTTCACTGTATCAGCCAGACCCTTCCGAAAGAGTGACGCAAGAGCATCATCACTCCTCCTAGTTAGGACAGCCCACTTTCTAAATTTCTGACAAAATAATTCAGCAGAATTCTGACCCTGGGACGAGGCCAATAAGGCCCTCTCAGCTTGATCAACAACATTAGGATCATCATACAACAATCCCAGGACCTGAAAAAAAGAATCCACATTATCAAGAAAAGGATCTCCAGGAACCAAAGAAAAGACCCATTCCAGAGGGTCACTGCGCAACAAGGAGATAACAACTCCCTGAGAACTTAGGTCTTAAGCTGGTGTCACACACAGCGACAACGACAACGACATCGCTGCTACGTCACCATTTTCTGTGACGTTGCAGCGACGTCCCGTCGCTGTCGCTGTGTGTAACATCCAGCAACGACCTGGCCCCTGCTGTGAGGTCGCCGGTCGTTGCTGAATGTCCAGCTTCATTTTTTGGTCGTCACTCTCCCGCTGTGACACACACATCGCTGTGTGTGACAGCGAGAGAGCGACGACATGAAGCGAGCAGGGAGCAGGAGCCGGCGTCTGGCAGCTGCGGTAAGCTGTAACCAGCGTAAACATCGGGTAACCAAGGGAAGACCTTTCCCTGGTTACCCGATATTTACCTTCGTTACCAGCCTCCGCCCTTGCTGCCAGTGCCGGCTCCTGCTCTGTGCACATGTGGCTGCAGTACACATCGGGTAATTAACCCGATGTATACTGTAGCAAGGAGAGCAAGGAGCCAGCGCTAAGCAGTGTGCGCGGCTCCCTGCTCTCTGCACTGTGACATGTAGCTGCAGTACACATGGGGTTAATTAACCCGATGTGTACTGTTCCTAGGAGAGCAAGGAGCCAGCGCTAAGCGCGGCTCCCTGCTCTCTGCACATGTAGCACAGCGACGTTATGATCGCTGCTGCGTCGCTGTGTTTGACAGCTAAGCAGCGATCATAACAGCGACTTACAAGGTCACTATAACGTCACAGAAAATGGTGACGTAACAGCGACGTCGTTGTCGCTGTCGCTTAGTGTGAACCCAGCTTTAGAGCAAAAAACAATTTACAATTATTTTTAACACCTTCACGACCATGGACGGAAAGATCCGTCCTTGTGCCCTGGGCCTTAACGACCAAGGACGGATCTTTCCGTCATGGCGGAATCGCGGCACCGGAGCCTCCGGTGACTGCAATATGTTAACATAAACCGCAGATTCGGGGAGGAGGGGACCTGTTCCTGACCTCAGGAGGGGTGGTGCCTCCTCCCCGGACCTACGGAGGCTGTGATTGGCTGACGAACGCCGCTCAACCAATCACAGCTCCAGTAGCTCTGATTGGAGAGATCGGCCTTGTGACCGATTTCTCCAATCACAGTGGACCTGTTGCCATCAGCTTCACTTGTCGTCCCTGCAGCACGCCAGCACAGTGAGTGTACACAGTGCAATGGCAGGGCGACAAGCTCCGGTCCCATGCTGTTATGTGACCGGAGCATGGGACCCGGAAGTTGCCGCGCTGCCATTGCACTGTATGAAACCGGCGAAAAGCCTCCCGATCCGCCGCCGCTGCTGCCCTCCACGATCTGCCACCTGTCTCCCCGATCTCCTGCCCGCACCCCCACCCCTCGTATCTGCTGCCCGCACCCTCACCCCCACACCTCCCGATCCGCTGCCGCCGCTCTCCATCTGCCACAGTGCCACCGCTCCCCCCGATCTGCTGCCCGACCCCTCACCCCTCGTGATCGGTGCCCGCCCCCTCACCTCCGTGATGTGCTGCGCGATCCCTGTCCTCCTCCATCTGTCATAGTGCCACCGCTCCCTCCGATCTGCTGCCCGGCCCCTCCCCCTCATGATCGGTGCCCGCCCCCTCACCTCCGTGATGTGCTGCGCGATCCCTGTCCTCCTCCATCTGTCATAGTGCCACCGCTCCATCCGATCTGCTGCCCGGCCCCTCCCCCTCGTGATCGGTGCCTGCCCCCTCCCCTCCGTGATGTGCTGCTCGCCCCCTCCCCTACGTGATGTGCTGTACGCTCCCCCCACCTCTCACACCCGTGGTCAGCTACCCGCCCCCTCCCCTGTCACCCCCGTGATCTGTGCTCCCTCCCCTGTCACCCCCGTGATGTGTGCTCCCTCACCTGTCACCGCCATGATGTGTGCTCCCTCCCCTGTCACCCCCGTGATCTGTGCTCCCTCACCTGTCACCGCCGTGATCTGTGCTCCCTCCCCTGTCACCGCCATGATGTGTGCTCCCTCACCTGTCACCGCCGTGATGTGTGCTCCCTCACCTGTCACCCCCATGATGTGTACTCCCTCCCCGGTCACCGCCGTGATCTGTGCTCCCTCACCTGTCACCCCAGTGATCTGTGCTCCCTCACCTGTCACCCCCGTGATCTGTGCTCCCTCACCTGTCACCTCCGTGATCTGCGCTCTGTTCACCTGTCTCCCCCGTGATCTGCGCTCCCTCACCTCTCACCCCTGTGCTCTGTGCTCTGCTCACCTGTCTCCCCCGTGATCTGCGCTGCGCTCCCTCTCCCACCTCTCACCCTCCCCGATCTGCTGCCTCCTTCATCTCCTGTGATCCTGCTGCCTAGATCCATCCTGTAGGGTAACTATCCCCAATCTCACCTCCCACTCCCCTTCCCCCCATCCTCTGCCGCTCCTGCATCCACTGCGCCCTCTCCCATCTGCCCCCACCCTATCCCAGCCGCCTCTGTCTCACAATCACAGATGCTCCCTTTATATGCCGCTGCCCCCCCATCTGCCGCTGTTCTGACCCATCCTGTAAGTATTGTTCGTGGCTCTTTTCTAACTATCCCCAATTGCATCTCCCACTCCCTCTCCCCCCCTCCTCCCCCACCTGCCTGCCACCAAGTGCTGATCAGCTACGTAATTGTTGCTCTAGTTTTTGCTTTTTTTGTGCACCCCAAATAAAAAAAACAAAACATGTACAATTAGGTACCTGATCAGCAATCGTCCTGCAGTCGTACTCGACTTTGGACAGGACTTCTTTTTTCCATCCCACCTAGTCCCCCCCCTTCCCTTTTTGCAGAACATTTGTGCGTGCGCCCTATTTTTTTTTCTATGCCATGAGGGTCTAGTTTCCAAAATGGGGTCACATGTGCGGGAGCTCCACTGTTTTGGCAGTGTTTCCTCAGGGAGTCTCCAAACACAACATGGAATACGCTAATTATCCCAGACAATTTTGCGTTTGAAAAGTCAAATGACGCTCCTTGCATTCTGAGCCCTGCTGTGCACCCAAACATTTGATTTCCACCACATATGAGGTGTCTGTGTACTCAGGAGAAATTGCACAATACATTTTATGGTGCAATTTTTCCTGATACCCTTGTGAAAAAAAGCTACCTGGTTGAAGTAACAATTTTGTGGTAAAATTTTTTTTTTATTATTTTCACGGCTCAACTCTATTAACTTTTGTGAAGCCCCCAGAGGTTCAAAGTGCTCAATAAACATCTAGATAAATTCCATGAGGTGTCTAGTTTCCAAAATGGGGTCACACATGTGGAGGAGCTCCACTGTTTCGGCACCTCAGGGGCTCTCCAAACGCAACATGGTGCGGCTAATGATTCTAGCTAATTTTCTGTTCAAAAAGTCAAATGGCTCCTTCCCTTCCGAGTCCCGTCGTGCGCCCAAACAGTGTTTTTTCGCCACATATGAGGTATCTGCATGCTCAGAAGAAATCACCCAACAAATTTTGGGGGTTCATTTAATCCTGCTACCCTTGTGAATATGCAATATTTGAGGCTAAATTAACATTTTTGTTTGAAAAAGTAAAATGTTCATTTTTTCCTTCCACATTGCTTTAGTTACTGTGAAGCACCTGAAGGGTTAATAACCTTCTTGAATGTGGTTTTGAGTAGCCTGAGGGTTGCCGTTTTTGGAATGGTGTCACTTTTGGGTGTTCTGTGTCATGTAGACCTCTCAAAATCACTTCAAATGTGATGTGGTCCCTAAAAAATATGGCTTTGTAAATTTTTTTGTAAAAATGAGAAATTGCTCATAAACTTTGAACCCCTATAACTTCCTTACATTTTTTTTTTCCCCAAATTGTTCTGATGTAAAGTAGACATGTGGGAAATGTTATTTATTAATTATTTTGTGTCATATGTCTCGTTGGTTTTAGAGCATAAAAATTAAAAGTTTGAAAATTACAAAATTTTCAAAATTTTCGCAAAATTTCCGTTTTGTTTCACAAAGAAACGCAAAAAATATCGGCCTAAATTTACCACTAACATGAAGCCCAATATGTCACGAGAAAACAATCTCAGAATCACTGGGATCCGTTGAAGCGTTCCAGAGTTATAACCTCATAAAGTGACACTGGTCAAAATTGCAAAAAATGGCCTGGTCTTTAGGGTCAAAATAGGCTTGGGGCTGAAGGGGTTAAAATGCAAAAATTTAGCTCTGTCCCCCGAGAATAGTTCAGGAATAGGGATTTTAGGTTCTATTACAGGACTCTGAGTAAGATAAGCAGATATTCCCTGAACCTCAGCAGCAGGATGACTAACACGATCAGCTAACTGATCAATATCCATGATAACAGAAGATCTCCTACGTAATCCAGAAAGGGAGGAAAAAAATAAACAAATAAAGACATTTTTCCTTCTTTGGAGTACCTATTTTTGTGTTGCCAATGAAACTGTTATGGTCAGGAGACCAGAAAAAGATCTGCAAAAATCCCATTAAAAGTTTGAAGATAATGCACCAAGAGTAGTTGGAAACTTAGCTGGCTGCAACCCCTTGACAACAAAAACACAACTAAAAGTAGCGGTGGAGCGTTCCTAACCAGCCTAGACGCCTCGTCACCACTGGAGAACTAGCTAACCTCAAAGATCAAATGAGGAATCCTGACTTGCCTCTGAGGAGCCCCAAAGGAAAGTAAAAAGCCCCAAACATATAACAACGGTGATGTAAGAAAAAACAACACACAGATTGAAAGCATAGGGTTAAGCGAAGTGAGGCCCTGCTAGCTAGATACAAAAGGATAGGATAGATTACTGGTTGCAGCCAGCAAAAACCGTGAAAAAATACCAATACTTGATAATAAAAAATATTCACTTAAAGACCACACGATCTTCCACCCAATATATCAGGAATTCTGGTGCAAATATATTTAAATGGAAAATGCAAATGTAATAGAAAAGATCATAACTACAAAAACACATGAGATACAAAAATACAAATCCTGCTCAGACAGGGAGGGGAACAACTCCCTTTCTTGCTGGGAATAAATCGCTCTCCAAAAATGGTGCAGGAAAAACACTAATTCACCAGCAAGAAACAAAAGATAATATTCTCAAATACAGGCTCAGGAAAAGACATAAATCAAGCAGGAAAGCCCTTCAGTGCAAATTCAGCCCCAACCAAACCCAGTCCTAGAGAGCAAAATACTTATCAGGCATTGCTGCAGACTCAGGATGACATGGGAACAGAACTGATACAAGGGAATGAAAAACCGCTGTTGAAAGCATTCCTGCAGAATCCAAAAAAAGGCTCAAAAGGTAAAACAAAAACCTAAAGAGGCAGGCAAAAAGCCCAAAAGGCTGGAGGTCAAAGATTCAGGACATTTTCCCATGAGGCAAAAACAATTCTTACCGGCAAAGGTTATACAGAGACAGCTTTCCTTTATAACCCCAGGCTGGACTCAATAGGCTAGCTGAAACAGCAATCATCTTCTACACCTGTCTGAGCGAGAGATGCAGAATCAGACTCACTACCAGCACTAGCCACCAGAGGGAGTCCAGAAACACTCCCAGGGACAGCACCATCTGTGATGGAATTCACAACAGCAGTATTTGTGTGTGTGTGTGTGTTTTTAACTCTTCACTTACACGTTAGTAATTGGGGTGTCTGATAGATGCCTCCCTATTACTAACCCCTGTGCTTGATGCCAACTGACATCAATTCCATAAGTATTACCCTGTCTGCCACCATACCATGGCAATCAGGAAAAGCTAGGCAAAGTGCCATAATTGGCGCATGTAATGGATGTGCCACTTCTGGGGTAGCTGTGTGCTGATATTTTTAGCCTGGGAAGGGCCAAATAACCATGAGCCTGCTAATACCAGCCCACAACTGTCTGCTTAACCTTGGCTGACTATCAAAAATAAGGGTGCCCCCACGTCATTTTTAATTTGTTTTTATTTATTGTTCACAGCAGTGTACAGACATCTTACACATGCCTAAAAAGCTTGTTGCCTCCTTTGAAACTTTATTAGCATATGAAGAGCACCTGAACTCTAAACTTGGACGTTTTTTAAAACTCCGTGTTTGAGTTTGAGCCACGGACACCAGGTGTCCGCTATGAACACCGAACTACAGTCATATCCAAAAGTTGAGAATGCTACAAATATTAATTTTTACAAAGTCTACTGCTTACGTTTTTCTAATGGCAATTTGCATATACTCCAGAATGTCAAAAAGAGTGATCAGCTTAACAGCAATTACTTGCAAAGTCAATATTGGCTAAGAAAATGAACTTTAACCCCCAAAACACATTTCAACATCGTTGCATTCCTGCCTTAAAAGGAGCAGCTAACATTGTTTTAGTGATTGTTCTATTAACACAGGTGTGGGTGTTGATGAGGACAGGGCTGGCGATCAATCAGTCATGATTAAGTAAGAATGACATTACTGGACACTTTAAAAGGAGGCTGGTGCTTGGTATCATTGTTTCTCTTCAGTTAACCATGGTTATCTCTAAACAAACACGTGCAGCCATCATTGCTCTGCACAAAAATGGCCTAACAGGGAAGAGTATCGCAGCTGCAAAGATTTCACCTCAGTCAACATTCTATTGCATCATCAAGAACTTCAAGGATAGAGCTTCCATTGTTGCCAAAAAGGCTCTAGGGCACCCAAGAAGGACCAGCAAACGCCAGGACCATATCTTAAAACTGTTTCAGCTGCGGGATCGGACTACCAGCAGTGCCAAGCTAGCTCAGCAATGGCAGCAGGCTGGTGTGAGTGCTTCTGCACGCACCGTGAGGCGGAGACTGCTTGAGCAAGGCCTGGTTTCAAGGAGGGCAGCAAAGAAGCCACTTCTCTGCAGAAAAAACACCAGGGGCCGACTGATATTCTGCAAAAGGTACAGGGAGTGGACTGCTGAGGACTGTGGTAAAGTCATTTTCTCAGATGAATCCCCTTTTCGATTGTTTGGGACATCTGGAAAACAGCTTATTAGGAGAAGAAGAGGTGAGCACTACCACCAGTCTTGTCTCATGCCAACTGTTAAGCATCCTGAAACGATTCATGTGTGGGGTTGCTTCTCAGCCAAGGGAATCGGCTCACTCACAGTCTTGCCTAAAAACACAGCCATGAATAAAGAATGGTACCAGAATGTCCTCCAAGAGCAACTTCTCCCAACTGTCCAAGAGCAGTTTGGTGCCCAACAATGCCTTTTCCAGCATGATGGAGCACCTTGCCATAAAGCAAAGGTGATCACTAAATGGCTCATGGAACAAAACATAGAGATTTTGGGTCCATGGCCTGGAAACTCCCCAGATCTTAATCCCATTGAGAACTTGTGGGCAATCATCAAGAGACGGGTGGACAATCCAAAACCAACAAATTATGGCAAAATGCAAGCATTGCTTATGCAAGAATGAACACAGGATTTGGTCCAGAAGTTGATTGAGAGCATGCCAGGGAGAATTGCAGAGGTCCTGAAGAAGAAGGGTCAACACTGCAAATATTGACTTGCTGCATTAACTCATTCTAACTGTCAATATAACCTTTTGGTACTCATAATATGATTGCAATTATATTTCTGTATGTGACGTAAACATCAGACAAACCCAATTAAAAACCAGAGGGCAACAGATCATGTGAAAATATAATTTTGGTGTCATTCTCAAATCTTTTGGCCATGACTGTATACCTTTCAGGTTCCCTCATCCCTAATACTGAGGTAAAAAATGACCAAATATTCAAGTTGTGCACGTAGCCTTATAGTGGCTGTGATATTCCCCCTGTTTAGCTTTCCTAGACCGTGTGATGTGATAGTTGTGGGGAAGTCCGCATGGCCTCACCAGACATCATTAGCTTGCCCTCTGGCTGCTGCAGTCTTCAGCAATCTGTAAAATTGCATCGGTATCCTTATTGTGATTCTAGTGTATTAAATCCCAAATTATTTGAATACATAGGAACTGGAGAACTGCAGAAGATTCGACTTGAAGTCGATCAGTGGCAGATGGATTTGCTTATCTGGATTAGTGACACATCAAGTCCACACTCCTGTAGAGAGGCCTAATGGCGACAACCTCATTATTTTTACTCTAAAAACATAAAACCTGCAAGCTTACTTGACATTGCATATGAGGAAAAGATAACCACTAAAACGGTAGTACGCACTTGTAAAATATCTACTGTACGCTCTGGTTACTGAGAATTATGCCTTCATATATATTACTTTTCTGAAATGTTTCTTCATAATTACATTGACACATTGTATTAGAGAATGGTGATTGGTTTTGTTCTCATGGCATGAAAATGAATGAACCATCAGTCTCGTATGGGTTATGTTTGGAATAAAAGCAATTTACCACCGCTCGAGCATTGTTCCTCTTTTCTCCCAGTCATCACTTGATGGCACTGTTACCTTGCATTACAGTGTCAGCCCAACGTCACATTGTCAAATAATTTCAGCAGCATTTCCAAAAGAAAGAAGAAAAAAAAAATGAAAACTCAGAATCATTTCTACATATTGTTCATTTGCTGAACTTGTAATTTCACTTTCCAAGGCCATTTATCATGAAACTGCCTGTTTTCCCGTTCCATTGCTCAAGGCTGCATGTTATATTTCACTCTGCTCCGCTGAGAACCAAAGAACTAGAGTTGATTCTGTGGAAACAACTCTCAGTGTATTACCAGAGTACATTTTATTAAAGTTGCTTCTCTCGACTTGAAATTGAAGAGTGCGCCATTCCAAAGTAATTTATTACCAGACGCTGGAACAACAATCTCTCTTTTTTGAAGCAGAGCTATTGAGATGGTGAAGTTAACCAAAGTATTTGGAAACTGATTTGTACATTCCTCAAAGTGCATTAAAAAGTATCTGCTCTGGACAAGAGTAGAGCCAATTGATGTTAAACACAGAGCGAAGACTTTCTAGAGACATCATTATACAGGTTTTCTGTTATTTTTTCACAATGTCATATTCAGTTTGAAAACTTTAACTATTTCCCATTGATTCTGAAGCGCAGAGGTGTAGATAGCTATTGGGGTGCCGAGATCGCAGTCACACACAAGCCTTGGTTCCTCTCTGCCACATAGGAGAACATGAGAATAAATGCAAGTAGGAGATGAAAATCATTTTATAGATTTTGCTTTGGACCAAGGAGGAATGTTATTGTGTTGCAAAACATACAGTAGAATATAATTCTAGGATACCACAAGGCATAGGTCACACAAGCACAACTTTAGTTGGTGCATGACTTGCACCTAGAGATGAGCAAATTGATCTGTAGACGATCGAGTTTGAGTCGAATTTTCTGAAATTTGTGGTTTTGTTTGAAGTCGATCATTTTAAGGAAGAAAAAGAAAAACAAAACAAAATTTACCAAGCAATTACATGCTCAAATTTATTCAACGCTAATCAAATTTTGGGGGAACATTCAACGATTAATGAATTTGAATTTCAAAAGATCTGTCCATCTCTAAAGGGGGCTTTACACGATGCGACATCACTAGCGATGTCGCTAGCGTTCGCACCCGCCCCCGTCGTTTGTCCGTCACGGGCAAATCGTTGCCCTGGCGGACAAACTCGCTGCTACCCGTCACACATACTTACCTTCCTAACGACGTCGCTGTGGGCGGCGAACAGCCTCTTTTTTAAGGGGGGGTTCGTGCGGCGTCACAGCGATGTCACACGGCATGCGTCCAATTGAAGCGGAGGGGCGGAGAGCAGCCGCAGGAAACTCACCCCCACCTCGTTGCCGGAGGACGCAGGTACGGTGTTGTTCGTTGTTCCTGGGATGTCACATGTAGCGATGTGTGATGCCTCAGGAACGACGAACAACCTGCTTCGAGAACAAGGAACGATATTTGGGAAATGGACGACGTGTCAACGATCAACGATTTGTTGAGTATTTTACATTGTTAGCGGTCGCTCATACGTGTCACATGCAACGACGTCGCTAACGAGACCGGATGTGCGTCACGAATTCTCATTAGCGATGTTGTTGCTTGTAAAGCCCCCTTAATTCTAACCTGGAGCCCTGAGGGGCCAAAAAGTCCCCATTTCTCAAATGAAAAGACCAATGCTAAATGTTAAAGACCCGTGATAGCAAAAGGCCCTGTTGGAGATTTTACACAAAGGTCATAAAAAAATGGATCTCCACGTCTTGCGCTGCAGGTCAGGAGTAAACCAGAAAAACTCATAAAAAAATGAAAGTTTTTTATTAGAAGACAAGAAAACATATAACAGCACTACGCTTTATGGAGGCGGTCTGCTTCCTTCCTCAGATGCACCTTAGGACTTGGAGACCCATTTTTTTCTGACCTTTGTCTATTCATTAAGTTTCCAGTTTTGGGTGGAGCGGGCGGTCTTGCAGAAGCAATCAGGTGTGCCAGCTGTCTGGAAGTTGCCGGGTGGAAGGAGCGGTTGTCAGTGACTTGCAGATAGCAAATGTGGAGAGGAGACGGCTTCTTTGTGGAGGAGATACACATGATCAGTGAGACACCTCTTAAGCCCCCGTCACATGCAGCGACGTATCTAACTATACATCGCCGGGGTCAGGGATTCCGTGATGCACATCCGGCATCGTTAGCGACGTCATTGCGTGTGACACGAATGATGGAAAATACTCACCAAATCGTCCATCGTTGACACGTCGTTCCTTTTTAAAAAATCGTTGATTGTTGAGCACCAGGTTGTTTGTCGTTCCCGAGGCAGCACACATCACATGTGTGACACCTCGGGAACGACGAACTGCAGCCTACCTGCGGCCACCGGCAATGCGGAAAGAAGGAGGTGAGCTGGATGTTACGTCCCGCTCATCTCCACCCTTCCGCTTCTATAGGGCGGCCGCTTAGTGACGCCGCTGTGACGCCACACGAACCGCCCCCTTAGAAAGCAGGCGGTTCGCCGGCAACAGCAACGTCGCTAGTCAGGTAAGTCCCGTGTGACGGCTCTGAACGATATTGTGCGCCACGGGCAGCATTTTGCCCGTGACGCACAAACGACGGGGGTGGGTACTTTCACCAGCAATATCGCTAGCGATATCACTGTGTGTAACACCCCCTTTATTCTACTCTGCCCCTCCGTTGATGTCCCTGTTTTTTATCTTCGCTCTAAGTGGGAGAATGATCCGTTTGTCACACCCAGATAGGTACAGGACTGAGGGCTGAAGATCCGGAGTATTACTGAACAGAGGTGAGGAGAACCTACTACAGCTCTAAGAGTTAAGGAGGTGGACACTATCAGGCTTTTACTCAGTATTGTGCCTGTTCAGCACAACATGAATAGGTGAGTGGGTATGTTACCCGACCATTTTTATTCACTTGTTAGCTACAAATCACACACAGGGAGTGCTTTCCTTTTTCTTTTATCTGTGGGAGATTTTGTATCGGGGCCCAGAAGCTTCAAAATATGCTACTGATCAGACACTCTGTAGAGTTTAGCTTTATTTTATATACTCACCTTGGGTGCTGGCACAGTTCCAGTTGTGTTGGCAATACCTCTCCCATGGCTTGTGTGACATTATGTTACATGATCCCTGTGGTCAATCAGTGATCTCACTGTACTCTCCTTCGGAGAAATCAGAAATCCTAAGGAAGTGAGAGCTGTGGCTGCTCTCTCCCTACCATTAGATATATGTCTCATTCTCTGCAGCAAGAATTGCGCCAGCCAGAGGGGAGTATAAGTGTTATTATCTTACTTGGGGAAACGTGGTGATTGAGCAGGGTTTGTCTGAGTAGTGGACAAATGTGACGCCCTGGCCCATCAGGTCATCACAGGGTATTGTGCAATCTGCCCTTCTGCACGGTATCCACATCCTCCTTGGTTACGGGTACCTGACCTGGTGTTTCCAAGACCAAGCTAATCAAAATCCTAGGAACACTCTGCACCACAACCAACAGACACTCCAATGGGTAGCCTGAAGGGAATAGGGCCGCCCACTTGGTGGGTTGGTTAGGGAGGGTCAGGAGTGTCAGGAGCAGTCAGTTGAGTGGTGACTCTCGTGAGGAGAGGTCAGAAGTCGGTTGGAGGAGGTTAGGAGCTGGGCTCCTTGTTACTACTAGGTAGCAGAAGTTGGTCTGGGCCTGGTAGGAGCTGGAACCCCGGTCGCAGGGGATCGTGACAAGGCGCACAGAACTGCCAAGAAGGGCAGCCTGAGGCCTTGTGCCATCTCCGGGCAGGAGCCAGGGCACGATGGGGTACGTGGACCCTTGGCCGGGAAGTAGCTTCAAGCATCCTGGTAATTCACCCGACGAGGACGGAGTCTTCAAGAGCCGTTCTCCACCCACTCCAAAATCGGGGTACTAGCGCAACGAGGAGGATAGGACTTTCCCAATACATAGTCCAGAAAATCCCAAGCGGGAACCCTGAGAGCAAGCTCACTCCGTTAGCCATACGGGTGAGCGGGGCCCAACTAGTTCTACACTACAGGGGCCAGAAAGGTGCAAAGGAAAAGGTCACAGGTTAACAAGCAACACCAACGGGCACGGGATCCAGGCATGCTCCCTCCCTGCTGCTGCGGTGCTCAGAACTTTGGTTTACAAGTTGTCGGTGTCAGTGTTATTGGACTAGTGAGTTAGTGAGTACGCAGTACCCCTTACCTCCCCGACAGTATCCCTCCGCCAGCATCACCGAGCCCCGGGGCATCCCCCCTACCCACGGATGGGTTAAACACCTGGCTGCCATCCCATCGCCACCGGGCGCTCCTAACGGCAGCGGTCGTATCCCACCTTGCCGCACACCATGGGTGGCATCACGAACTTTACACATACCACTCCCCTGTAAATACCCCCTTTTTGTTTTGAGTGGCCGCACGACCCCCGGGTCCGGAGACCCCTCAAGCCACCACGGATCTGGATCCGAGCAGCAGTTCCGGCTGCTGACACGGGGGCGGTACACAAGCCCTTTAAGTACACAGCCAAGTTCCCATTTTAAGCTTTTTTAATATTTTTTGGGGGGAGAAGTGCCACAACCCAAAAATGGCCATTTTTTATCTTATAGATCAAATAAATTTATATTTGGATAGATTGGACTTTTTACAGTGATATCAAATATGTTTTTTTTATTTATTTTTTCCTTAAAGGGAACCAATCAGGCAATCACCAGAATTTTTGTATATAAACTAAAGCCAGTGCTATACTGGCACTATCAGGAAGATTCACTACATATCTGTAGTGGTCAGCTCGGATGTTTAGGTTTTGAAATCCAAAAAAGTAAAGTTTATAAAATTAGCTGCTTGTTGAGTGGCAGTTGCAGTGGAGCAGATAATATATTCTAGTTATCGCCTCCCCCTGTTAGAATTAGCATAAGTATTATACAAACGATTCAGTTTGTCTGTTGCAGGACCTGTGTGAGGTCATACCCAAGTGACCAGAAGGGGCAGGGCCTGAGCCACCAAAGCTGGATACCAGGTCACATGTGTATGACCTCACGCAGGTCCTGCAACAAAGTGAATCGTTTGTATAATCCTTATGCAAATTTTAACAAAGGGAGCGGATAACTATGAATATATTATCTGATCCTGTGCAATTGTTACTCAAGAAGCTCCCGATTTTTTTAAACTTTATTTTTTTGGAATTCAAAACCTAAACATCTGAGCTGACCACTAAAGGTATGTAGAGAATCAGCCTGATAGTGCTAGTATAGCACTGACTTTGGCTTTAGCTTATATATGAAAATCCTGGTGATTGGTTCCCTTTAAGAAAAGGAAGATCATTTACATTTAAATAAACTATTTTTAAAACCTATTTTTTTACTTTTCCCTTTATCGTTTAATCCTCCTTGGGGACCTGAACCTTTGTTTGTAGTAGTGTGGAGCCCAAGGCTGCTGCAGCGATCTGGTGCGTTACCTTCAGGGACTCCACAGGACAGTCTGGTCACAGGTAGGGAACCTTCTCTTTTGATTTTCGTGACGCCACTCTCGGTATTGCGGTCAGGGTGACCGCCACTGCAGATTAAGGGGTGTCTGGGGCTGATGGTGGGTGCAGTTAGTTGTAGTGGCCTCCCGAGAGTGAGGCAAGCCCCAGGGCCCTGTGTAAGCGTGTGGAACCACAGGTCGCAGGATGACTCAAACACAGTCCAAGAAGTCTTTTACTTATGTTTACTGTTTGGTGGTCACTGTGAGATGCCCGGGCGACACTGCGATAACCAGGTGGAACCAGGAATTCCAGAAGTAGCTGTCCACTCGCCCTCCTTGCACTCTTTTTGTTTGGGAGGATCCCTCACTTGGAGTATGGTAGGATTCCTCCAGGGAAGCTGTTTCCAACCCCGCTCCCCTCTCTGGCCCGTCTACAGGCAGCGTGACCTTGGTGGGATGGCTTCTGGCCCTGTCCCCTTATGGGCCTCCTGATTGCTGCTTGACTTGGACTCTGTGTTGTGGTGGTGAGGGCATGAAGTACCCCCACCTGAAGGTTGAGCAGCTCTGGATGATTTGCTGTCTGCTCTGGTGACCTGTCTCCCCTTGCGTGCTGGCATACCAGGGATCCCCTTACTAAGCCACCTCTCTCTAGGTGTCTTTCAGGCTAACCCACAGGTACCCTTTCTCCCCCGTTTTCAGCTACTGCACTCCGCAGGGTCTGGCTGACATGAGAGACCCTCTGCTCCCTTCCACACTCCTCAACACTCTGCTCCAGACTGCTTGCTCCTCCTTCTCCTCCTGTCTGCCCTGCTTCCTAGCAACCAGCCTCTGAGCACACCCCTTGCTGGGAATTGAAAGTGAACCCCTTCTGGCTACCCAAGGGTCCCTTCAAGTTTTGTGGGAGACCTGGTCACTATGTGTTTGTGTGTGCACCTTATCCTGGCCTTTGGAGATTACCTGGAAGCACTGCCCCAGATGGGTGCAATACTCTGTGGTGCCTGACCAGGTCAGGGGCGCCACATTCCCCCTTGGTTATCAGCAGCACGTCCTCGGGCTGCAAAGACAAGAAGAAAAAGGGGTAATTACAAACTTTTCCCACACAGGGGCAACTATTTACATTTAAACATACCAGGTACCATTCCACCACCAACCACCAATAAGTCCGAAACCCACCCAAAAACCTCCAGGAGGTAGGTCACTGGTCCTTTTGGTGACCAGATCTGGGACATCTATTTCCCCAGACCTTTCCTCCAATCCTCCTCTCCTGAGGAGGGTGGTGTAAGGTACGCCCCATAAACAGGCGTACCCTCTTCCGAGTGTTGGAGGGCAGGCCCCATAAACAGGCGTGCCCCCTTGTTGGTGCAGAGCCATGCCCCTCAACAGGCAGACTCTGGATTTGGTACCAAGGAGGTAACTTTTTACAATGCGAGAGTTCGTGGTTATAGCCAGTTCATAACCTGTGGTCCATTTTTTTTTTAAAGTGCACGTAACCAAGTGCAAAGAAAACATTTTAAAGAGTTCTCACAATAGTCCTTATGGGCACATTTCACTTAAACGTTACTTAACTGTAAACAGGTTGAACAATACATGTTATACTGACATTTTGGATTAAACTATACTTTCTCTATAGCGTCATGGGAGCTGACCAAAGTTGCTGCGGGTCGATCTACGCAGTACTATACGTCATCTGTCTGATGTTGTGTCCTCCCACCCGGTGTATGTGTCTCACTGTGAATAATGGGTGTACTGGGTGCCGATACCAATGCATGGTCTTGTGATTCAGCTACGTTTGGCTCTTCAAGGTTCTGAACAGGTTCTTCTTGTTCTCTTACTTCTTCTCTGGGTTGAGGGAAGGTAATGACTGGAATAACAACTGCTCCATTGTATTGAGGCCAACTTGCTGGAAAATCTCCAAGTACAGTATGGATCATCTTTTCGCTTGGTTCTATGACTGGCGAAGGGTTGGAAACTTCTTCAGGGATTCTTAGCTGTTCAGGACATCTTTTTAGGCGATCTCTAGAAATGACAGCTGTTGTCTTTCCTCCATCTTTGCTGATAAGGCATGTCTTTTCACGGCTAAGTATCGATGGTAGCACAGTATAGGGTTCTTCTTCCCAGTGATTGTCGAGTTTATGACGTCTTCTCTTTCTCTTGAGGACTACGTCTCCAGGCATCAAAGGAACAGCAGGAGCTTTTTGATTGTAGGCTTTTTCTTGTTTCTCACGCTGCTGAGTCAAGCTTTGCTCCACACACTCTTGTACATTTTTGTATTGGGCTTGGCGGTTGGAATCCCAATCAGCACCTTGTAGAGGGTCTTCAGGAGTCTCAACTCCCATTTCCAGATCTACAGGCAATCTTCCAGGTCTCATCAGATATGCAGGTGTGCAGTTCGTGGAACTCACAGGGATGTTGTTATACATGTCCACTAGGTCGGGCAGCTTTTCTGGCCACTGGCTCCTTTCTTCTAGTGGGAGAGTCTTCAGGAGGTCAAGAATAATGTGATTCATCTTCTCACACATGCCATTAGTCTGAGGATGGTAAGGCGTGGTACGGATCTTCTTGCAGCCTTAAAGGTTACAAAATCCCTTAAACACCTCAGCTTCAAAGGCTGGTCCTTGGTCAGTGAGCACTCGGTCTGGATAGCCATGTGGTCGACAGAAATGTGTTTGGAAAGCTCTGGCTGCAGTCTGACCTGTCAAGTCCTTGACTGGTACTACCACCAGGAATCTGGATTAGTGGTCAACCATAGTGAGAGCGTAGTTGTAGCCTTGTCTGCTGGGCGCCAACTTTACATGGTCCAGGGCCACGATCTCCAGGGGTCATTTGGTTTGGATTGGCTGGAGCAGTGCTTTCTGGCTGTGATGGTCTTTTCTTCTAAGATTGCAGGGCCCGCAGTTTTGACACCACTTCTCTAGGGCAGATCTCATGCCCACCCAGTAGAATCTTTCTTTAAGTAGTGCCTCCAGTTTCCTCCAACCAAATTGGCCTGCGCCATTGTGATAGGCTTCCAGCACCACCCGTGTATCCTTTTGTGGTACAATCACCTGCCACAACTTCTCATGCGTCTTCGGGTCAATGATGCTCCTTTAGAGTTTGTCTTGGTAAATGAATAATCTACCCCTCTCCTTCCATAGGTACTGTGCCTCAGGTGGGGCTCCTGGGTCAAGGCTGGCGCCAGGTTGGGTGATCAGCTTCTTTACCAAGCCTACCACAGGATCATATTCCTGTGTCTCCTTCCAGTTGTAGTGAGGTAACGGATTCAGGGTCACCTCCTGGTGGCTGGTGCGTGACTGCTGACACTGCTTGGCTCCATGGCGATGGAGCGCTGGCAGCTCAATCTCTTCACGATCATTCACATCTTCACCCTCATCTGCTAGGTGAGGCATCCTGTACAGAGCATCTGCGTTGCCATTCTTGCGACCAGCTCGATACTTGACAGTGAAATCATAGTTTGCTAGCCGGGCTACCCAACGTTGCTCCATGGCACCCAATTTAGCAGTATCCAAGTGGGTCAGGGGGTTGTTATCCGTGAAGACGGTGAATTTGGTGGCTGCCAGGTAGTACTTGAATTGCTCTGTGATAGCCCAGACCATGGCCAGGAACTCTAATTTAAAAGAGCTGTAGTTCTCTGAATTTCTCTCAGTAGGCCGGAGTTTCCTGCTAGCGTAAGCAATCACACATTCCTTGCCCTTTTGTACCTGTGAAAGCAATGTCCCAGTCCCACATTACTGGCATCTGTATACAGTACAAAGGGTAGACTGTAATCGGGGTAGGGTAGAATCTCTTCACCCATCAGGGCCCCTTTCATTTGTCTGAAGGAGTGTTCTTCTGCTTCTCCCCAGTGAAATTGTGGGCTAGAGGTTTTTCCCTTCTTTGCTTGGCCTGCCAGGAGCTCTTGCAGGGGTGCCGCCATCTTCGTATAGCCCTTGATGAACCTTCTGTAGTAGCCTACCAAGCCAAGGAACTGATGGTGGTGGGTGTGGGCCATTCCCGGATGACCTTCTCTGGGTCCGGTGCTACTCCTTCTGCACTGACCACATGACCTAGGTACTGGACCTTTGGCTTCAGTAAATGGTATTTGGATGGCTTCAGCTTCATCCCATATCGAGATAGTGCTTCAAAGACTTCAGCCAGGTGTTTCAGGTGGTCCTCATAGGTCTTGGAATACACGAAGATGTCATCCAGGTAGAGCAGAACAGTTTCAAAGTTGAGGTGTCCCAGGCAACACTCCATCAGCCTCTGGAAGGTCCCTGTGGCGTTGCAGAGTCCAAATGGCATGCTGTTGAACTCACAGAGGCCCATGGGGGTGGTGAAAGCTGTCTTCTCCCGATCTTCTGCTACAGATATTTGCCAGTAGTCACTAGTGAGATCTAGGGTAGAAAAGTAGTTAGAAGCATTTAAGGCAGCGAGGGATTCCTCTATCCGTGGCAAAGGGTAGGCATCCTTGTGTGTTATCTGATTTATCCGTCTGTGTCATTGAGCCATCCTTCTTTTTCACCAGGACCAGGGAAGCTGCCCAAGTGCTACAACTGTCCCTGATGACTGCTGCTTCTTTCATGTCCTTCAGCATGTCCTTTGTGCGCTGGTAATGGGCTGGTGGTATAGGCCTATGTCTTTCCTTAATGAGAGGATGACTGCCTGTGGGTATGTGATGTTGCAGCCCTTTGATTCTACCAAAGTCTAGTGGGTTCTTACTAAAGACCTGCTAATATTCCTGCACGACCCGGTGAACCCCGTGTTTCTGGTAGGCGGGTGTAGAGTCAGTCCCCACATGGAGTTTCTAGCACCAGTCCTCCAACTGCTTTTGGGAGGTCTCATCCTCTTTTGATTCGGCTTGTGTCAGGGGACTTACAAGGTGTATAGCGTCATTTGGGCAAGTCAACAATTTGGCTAATTGTAGCGTATCTTGGTAGTCTGGCTTCCTCCTTCCCACAGTTCAGCACTCGTACAGGTACTCGTCCCTTGTGTACGTCAACTACCCCCTGGCTGTCAGAATCGTGGGCCAGTGTTCTGAATGAGTGGGCTCTACTACAGCCTGGTAATCCCATCCTCTGAGACCTACCGCTGCTCTACACCACATCATCATTTCACTCCGTGGGGGTATCGCAATGTGGTTAGCATCTATTACACGTACGTTACCAATTTCACTGCCAATCTGGTTTACCTGCTGCTTTCTCAGAATCACTCGGATCTCTTTTTGCAAGGCTCTCCATGGTCCAGCCTCAAAACCTTCAGCAATCTGGTGGAGCAAGAACAACACTTCCCCTAGGCAATTTTCTATTACATTAGTGCCTAAAATCATTTGTGGGTTCCTCTCTCTAACATCATTATCCACAACAATCAGTCCTTGTCCCTTCATTTCCTGCCTTCCCACCTTTATGGTTACTTCCTTGACCCCAATCTGGTCTATAGGTTGTCCATTGGCTGCATAGATGGTAAGGTCAGGTTCTGGCTGTCGGAGATCGTCGTCCGACCAAAACCTGCGATAGAGGACATACAGGATTGTGGTTACCTGGGAACCGGTGTCCAATAATGCCGGGGTAGGGATCACATCCAAGATGATGGACAGGACCGGTCGTCCACCCACATACTGGGCCTGATTTTCTTAATCCTGGGGACTGGCCCTTGGCCCCAGGTTTGGCCCGTTTAAAGGACAGGCCCTTGCATAGTGGCCTCCCTCCTGGCAATGACGGCAGATGGGTTGTCCAGACGAGTCAAAGCGATCACTGCTCCTCCCTCGGGATGTGGGACCTCTTCTCCCCCGCATCCAAGGGACAGGATCCTAGGAGGGGCTTTGGATTCTGAGGGAAGTTGCACGGCTCTCAGGAGCCGGGTGACGTCCTTGCTGAGCTGTCGCACCTGGGGGGATAGGGTATCTATGGCTTCTGCTGGGGTTACAAGTCCTTTTCCAGCTACCAGAGCCTGCGAGGAGGATTCCGCTCCGGCAGCCGGGGTGCTGGTAGACCATGCTGGTGAGATGGGGTCTGTGTCCATAGGGGTTTGAAGTGCTTTCACTGCCCTGTTTTTCAGAATGGCAAAGTCCACATCAGGGTGTTCCAGGGATCACAGCCTCATCTGTTTTCTATCCTCAGGGGAGTGCAGGCCCTGCAAGAATTATTCTGTCATCATCTGGTTTCCTTCCTGATCACTGACATCATCCACAAGCTTGAGGGCCCGTAGTACGGCTTTCAACCTGAGGGCATAGTCTGTTATGCTATCTTGGGGCTTCTGGCGGCAGTTATGGAAGTCCTTTCTCAGATCTCCCTCGGTGCGGTTTTCAAAAGCAGCTGTTAGTTTGGCAAAAATAGTTTCTACAGAGCTTCGGTCATCATTGGTCCAGGCCTCAGCCTCCAATTCTGCCGCTCCAGTCAATTTCCCCAGCACCACGGCGGCCCTCTGCTTAACGGTCATTGCGTACATGTCCAGCAGGGTGCTGATCTTCTTCTTGAATCCAGTCAGTGTGTCTGCTTTGCCAGCATATTGGGGCAGCCAGGTCGCCCCGGGGACGTACGGCAGGGAGAACGGCATAATCGGGGAGACTTCGGCTGGCGCAGCTGCGACTGCCGCACCGGAACTAGGCGCTGCTGCGTTCACTGCGCCGAGACCTGGCATCGCTTGGGCTGCGTTGCCCTGGCCGGGGGCATTAGCACTCTCAGAGTCCCGCTTCTTCTTCTGCAGGTTACTCCCTTTTTCTTCTGGGGTCAGAGCGCTCTGGGGGTTTCTGGGACAACTCCACCCCTTCGTGGGCGGTACTCTTCTCTTTCGCGCGGGCTGCAGCTTTCAACTTCGCGCGCTTTTGATGATGACAATATGGCGGCGGTTCAAATTTTGCGGTCGGACCTCTAAGGCGCACGGTCACCTGCCTAACAGGTCTAGTCCTTATCCTGTTCGTGACGCCAAAAGCTGTGACACCCCAGGAGCGGTGATCCTGTTCGGGGACGCCACAGTGCTTCAGTCGCAGGCAACAGGTATGTTGATTTTACTACTTCAGTCGTGACGCCACTCTCGGTATTTGCAGTCAGGGGTAGGTGACCGCCACTGCCGTTTAACGAACGTCTGGGGGTGGTGGTATCGGCAGTAAGGTGGTATGGCCTCCCAAGAGTGAGGCTGGCCCCAGATGCTCGGGTGTATGGGTGGTGAACCACGGGTTGCAAAATAATGCAGGCAGAGTCCAGAATGTCTTTCAACTGCTTTACTCACTTTTTGCTGATCGGTGAGATACCCGGGGGATGCTGAGATTGTACCAAGAGGAACCAGGAACTCCGTCAGGCCAGAGTGAGGTTAGCCGCTAGCTCACCTTCCTAGCACTCCTTTTTGTTTGGGAGGACCCCTTACTTGCAGTATGGTGGGATTCCTCCAGGGAAGATGCTTCTGCCTTCACTCCCTTTCCTGACCCGTTTACCGGCAGCGTGAACCTTGGTGAGATGGATCCTGGCCCTGCCTCCTTATGGGTCCCCCGGTTGCTGCTTGGGCTCGGACTCTGTGTGTTTTTGGTTAGGTACCTCAGTACCCTCACCGACAGGTTCAGCAGCTAGTTACACTTGAGGCTACTCTGGGGACCTGTCTCCCCGTGCGTGCCTGGATACCAGTAGTCCCCGTACTCAGCCACCCCTCTGCAGGTGTCTTTCAGGCTGACTCACCGGTACCCGTTCTCCCCTGCCAGCTGCTACCACACTTGCAGTGTCTTCTCTCTCACTTCATCCCCCCAGACCCTCCTGCAAAAACTAGCCTCCAGCCTCTCCACTCCACACCTTGACAAGAATTGTAAACCCGCCCCCCCTTGGGGACTGCCCAAGGGTTCCATCTAGTAGTGTTGGAGACCTGGTTGCTATGTGTCTGTGTGTACACACCCCACTCTGGCCTTTGGAGTTTACCTGGAAGCACTGCCCCAGCATGGGTGCAGTATTCAGTGGTGCCTGGCCGGGTCAGGGGCGCCACAGCTGCATACTGTATAAAAATATAATTACTGATATAGTGCTGGGCAGCCCGCCTAGTCTAATAGTATGGGCATAACTAAAAGGCTGCTAGCCAGACGCTGTGCACCTACATATGTGAACGGCGCCCTATACAAGCCATCTGTGTGCAATTTTATTGTAACGGGGGCAGGGGGTGCCTCAGGGGGTGTAGTCGCGGTCTCCCGCCCAGGGGGCGGCAGGCTGACCCCCAGCCCGGCCGTCACTGTTGAAACAGGGGTGTTGCTTGTGGGGCAGAGTGTGGATGGCAGGGACACTTCCATGTGGGCAATTTGCTTCTCGGTGACACCTTTTTCTCTCAGCTCACAGGCCTCTTCACCACTCCGAGTAAAGAGCCACAGACAGGCAGTTGATGAACTAAGAAACATTTTATTGAACACAACTTCCACTCTTCTTTACACCTTTCAGCATCAAGTCACTTCGGTTTACAGGTTACACTTCTTGCTGACGGTTTCCTCTTTCCCGGGTAACTTTCCCTCGCCTGCAGGGGACATGCGTTAACCCCTAGTAGCTGCACACTGAACCCGGATTTACTATAGGGCAGATCTAGCACAGACTACCGGCTCCGGATAAGTTCTCACCTCTCCACTTCTTTGCCGGGGAACTACTTCTCTTCCTTTCTACCGGCGTTCCCGTGTACCTCCACTTCTTTGTCTGGGCACTCACTCTGGCTGCCTGCCACATTTCACTCCCACACTCTGCCCCGTCACCTCAGACTTCTTTCTCCAGTCACATCTCACTGCACACTACCCTCTGCACACTGCTCTGCATTCAGAGACCCACCTTCCTCACCTAGGCTTTCCTGCCCCTCCTTCCCTGTCACTGTTACCAGGGGAACCACTGCTCTACACTGGCACCTAGGGGGGAAACCATTTATTAGCTAAAACAACAGGTAACATTTTACCAGTACCATTTGCCACCACACCGTGTGGCGTTTTCAGGGGGGGGGGAAACATTCCTTCACTACCAGGGGTCCGACTATCCCTTACATTATCACCAAGCAATAACCACGTCCATGCATTGGTAGTGTGTGAGTGCCTCCATCTTTATTGGGGGGCAATTGCTGCATGCTGTCAATGCATTAGATCCTTTGGCCCGGGCAGGTTAAGACTGTTGTTCTCTTGCTGCTGTAAGTAATTGCTGAATTTTTGGGAGACATTATATTCCTCTTTTTGTCTCATCACACCAACCAGCAGTCACACCAGATGTGGCTGGTCACATTGAATGGTCCAATTCTGAGCATATTATTGGTGCAACCTGCACAGCCACACAGGTGGCCCAAGAGGTAAGGAGGCCACTACCATCTGCAATATGATCAGCTATCGGACTGAAAAAGGCCCGTGTACTCTTCTTGCACAAGGGGCCCTTCTCTGTCTGTATCCACCAGTGCTGTGTTGGATAGTTAAATAATAGTGTGTGTATGAGGAGGGAGTGGAACAGTCCATAGGGAACAAAAAACACCGGCTGATAGCAAATCCTAGTGAAGGTAGTGGGAGGTTTCTATGAGATACATTATTAATGCTGTATAATAATGTGCTAAAAAATAAAAATACTTTATTTAAATATATATTTCTGGCTCCATCCCTCTATGACTATTTTATTAAAAACATGGATTCCATACTGGTCCAACATAGTCCACCAAATCCAATGAGACAAAACAGGAAATCCCCTGAAGAAGCCACCACTTTGTGTGAAGATACGCGTGGGGTTGCTTTTGTCCCAACTCCCCAGCAGCTTCAGCATCTTCTGTTATCAATCGGGTTTGAAACTTGTTACTTTGGCCTCAACAGATTTTATAACAGGACTAGGGTTTTCAGTTGTTTTTCCTGCATGTTGCATCTTGTATGTGTTAAGAGTCTTCTTTTGACTTTAGGCTCATTGCATTTTATTGTGATGTATGTTGTGTACATTTAAGATATATTTATTTGGCGATTTCTGTCACTTCTTGTTATTTGGTCTGGGGGGTCGGCCACGGGATTTGCATTATATTTTGCCCCTTGTTATTGTATCCATTGGTTCAAGTGCTATTTTTAAATATTTTTATCTGTGTGGTTTCATGTTTTTTTGAGATTAAATAAAATTTGCATATATTTCCTTTATTGTTGGTGATCCCAAATTCTTTTTTGCACAGTGACTTCTTTTTCTTCTAAGTTTACCTTACCACTTGAATGGGTGCGAGTGATACGGCTCTCACAGAAAATTTCAGCATGCTGCGACTTTTCTCGCATCCAGAATCTGGATGCGAGAAAAGCTGACTAACTGCTCTCGCTCATTGACTAACATTGGTCAGAGGGCAATGCGACATTTTCTCGCATTGCACTCGTCCGATTTCTACACTCGTTTCAGCGTGCCCTAAGCGCAATGGTACAAAATACTAATGGAATGTATGTAATCTTTTGACTTGGTAGAAAGTAATAAAAATGCCTTAAAACATTGTCTCTCTCTCACTATTCTGGTATTTGGCAAATATAAATAATTTTGGTTCCTAATTGACCTAAAATGGGAAAAGTTTTTTTTTTATTTCATGTCAGATAGGGAGAAAAACATGATATATGTGTCTTTATAAATACTGGATGGAAACTTCTGGTTTCAGCTGTACCTAATTGCTTAAGAGGCACACTCCTCTTAATGAATTAGGCACATATTAAGAGTGGTGAGTGTCTCCTCACAAATCTTACTCCAGTTAGGGGCTGTAGTAAAATATGTGGGATAAGGTACGACACAGACAGTCATAAATTAGACGAGCGGGCTTCAGCACACCCTGTTCCACCCATTGTGGAAGAGCTGTTGAAACTGGTGTGAAAACACCAAAAGTCGCTATGTTTTTGTGCAACTGTGCATTGTGTAGAAATGTTGCTACTTTTCAAAGCTTTTTAGGCCAGATTTCTGGATTGATTGCTTTGAAGAAAAGGGGCCTTAATCTCTCTCCTTTCACCTTAACAGTGTCCAGTCTTCATTTATCTGGGGGATACACTTTTCACTACCTCAATTCAAATTTCATAAAAACACCATTTATTGAAATTCCTTTAAAATTCAAAAAGTTCCACCTGTGAAAAAATACAACACACAAAAAACATATACCAGGACCATGGGACAGCTCCAAGATATCTGCCCAGAGGAACAAAACAATTATTCCATAATTAGTATCAATAATAATCCTGCCAAGGTATAAGATCTAAATGACCCTCACTCTCTCTTTCCTCTTTCCTCTACCTGCCAATGGAGGTGCAACATAAAGTCACAATACACCCTAAAGGTAATGAGGTGCCCCCATTCCTCGGCGGCTTTCCCTTCTATAATGTCCCATGGTCCTGGTATATGTTTTTTGTGTGTTGTATTTTTTCACAGGTGGAACTTTTTGAATTTTAAATGAATTTCAATAAATGGTGTTTTTATGAAATTTGAATTGAGGTAGTATTCTGGTTCTATATTGATTTTCTACCTACGCAATAGGTTTCTAAGTGTTTGGATACACTTTTCACTTAGAAGAAAAATCCTTTAGGCACCACATGGTAGTTGATATCCTTGTCCTATGTCAGTGATTATTAGTAGTTTCTGTCATGAAGAAGAAGTTTTAAACTGTGAAATGCGTAGACACAAAATAAACTGCTTGGATTATGCTTACCTGGCTTGTCCTCTTCACATCCTATGATCCTGTCCATTGGCAGCGTGGGAATTTAACCCTTTCACCTCCTAACTTCCATTTCTTCTATCCGAGGGGCCGCAGCAGCCGAACGTTTGAGCCAGTGGCGTAACTAGAGTTGGATGGGCCCCGGTGCAAAGTTTAGACCTGGGCCCCCCCTCCACATACACAGACACTTGGGGTAAGGCATACCTCCCAACTTTTAAAGAAGGAAAAGAAGGACAAAGTTTGCGGCGCGCGTAGCGCGCCGCGGCAAATTTTTAGGCCACGCCCCCTAACCACACCCATTTCACAGTCACGCCCATATCCACTCCCCATCCACACCCATTCAGCATGGACACGCAGGCAGCCGGCGGGCCTCCAGCATGGACACGCAGGCAGCCGGCGGGCCTCCAGCATGGACACGCAGGCAGCCGGCGGGCCTCCAGCATGGACACGCAGGCAGCCGGCGGGCCTCCAGCATGGACACGCAGGCAGCCGGCGGGCCTCCAGCATGGACACGCAGGCAGCCGGCGGGCCTCCAGCATGGACACGCAGGCAGCCGGCGGGCCTCCAGCATGGACACGCAGGCAGCCGGCGGGCCTCCAGCATGGACACGCAGGCAGCCGGCGGGCCTCCAGCATGGACACGCAGGCAGCCGGCGGGCCTCCAGCATGGACACGCAGGCAGCCGGCGGGCCTCCAGCATGGACACGCAGGCAGCCGGCGGGCCTCCAGCATGGACACGCAGGCAGCCGGCGGGCCTCCAGCATGGACACGCAGGCAGCCGGCGGGCCTCCAGCATGGACACGCAGGCAGCCGGCGGGCCTCCAGCATGGACACGCAGGCAGCCGGCGGGCCTCCAGCATGGACACGCAGGCAGCCGGCGGGCCTCCAGCATGGACACGCAGGCAGCCGGCGGGCCTCCAGCATGGACACGCAGGCAGCCGGCGGGCCTCCAGCATGGACACGCAGGCAGCCGGCGGGCCTCCAGCATGGACACGCAGGCAGCCGGCGGGCCTCCAGCATGGACACGCAGGCAGCCGGCGGGCCTCCAGCATGGACACGCAGGCAGCCGGCGGGCCTCCAGCATGGACACGCAGGCAGCCGGCGGGCCTCCAGCATGGACACGCAGGCAGCCGGCGGGCCTCCAGCATGGACACGCAGGCAGCCGGCGGGCCTCCAGCATGGACACGCAGGCAGCCGGCGGGCCTCCAGCATGGACACGCAGGCAGCCGGCGGGCCTCCAGCATGGACACGCAGGCAGCCGGCGGGCCTCCAGCATGGACACGCAGGCAGCCGGCGGGCCTCCAGCATGGACACGCAGGCAGCCGGCGGGCCTCCAGCATGGACACGCAGGCAGCCGGCGGGCCTCCAGCATGGACACGCAGGCAGCCGGCGGGCCTCCAGCATGGACACGCAGGCAGCCGGCGGGCCTCCAGCATGGACACGCAGGCAGCCGGCGGGCCTCCAGCATGGACACGCAGGCAGCCGGCGGGCCTCCAGCATGGACACGCAGGCAGCCGGCGGGCCTCCAGCATGGAAACGCAGGGAGCCACACTGAGGCGGCCGGTCGCCCACACAGTGAGGTGGCCGGTCGCCTTCACAGATAGGTGGCAGGGGGGCGCCCGCACAGACAGGCGGCAGGGGGGCGCCCGCACAGACAGGCGGCAGGGGGGCGCCCGCACAGACAGGCGGCCGGGGGGCGCCCGCACAGACAGGCGGCCGGGGGGCGCCCGCACAGACAGGCGGCCGGGGGGCGCCCGCACAGACAGGCGGCCGGCCGACCGCACAGACAGGCGGCCGGCCGACCGCACAGACAGGCGGCCGGCCGACCGCACAGACAGGCGGCCGGCCGACCGCACAGAGAGGCTCCGGCCGGGGGTGAGGGGGGGGAGGGAGGGAAATCAGCGCTGGGGAGATTTTACTGTACCAGCAGCAGCACAGGCAGCGCTCCTCTCTGTTATGCCACGTCTACTGGGATGGTAGGAGGGAAAAGCAGGGAGGCGGAGAGAGAGTGGGTGGGCGGAGCCCGGGAGCCGGCCGTCCCGATCGTGGCAACGGGACAAACAACGTAAAGCGTGAAAGTCCCGCTGTATCCGGGACGGTTGGGAGGTATGGGGTAAGGGATAATGACACTGACACTCGGGGTACAGGATAATGACGCTGACACTTGGCTCTCACCCACAGCACCTGAAAATCCCTCTATCAGCACCCAGCTTTCCTATGTTCTGATATTTATCTTGTCCTCAGCACCCAGCTTTCCCATATCAGAGCATGAGAAAGCTGGGTGCTGAGAGATGTATATCAGAACATGGGAAAGCTGGGTGCTGAGAGATGTATATCAGAACATGGGAAAGCTGGGTGCTGAGAGATGTATAGCAGAGCATGGGAAAGTTGGCTGCTGAGGGAAAGAGCCTTTTTCCCTCAGCACAAAACATTTCCATCCCATACTTGTATCTTTGTCCCCCCTGTATAAAGTTCTCAAAATACTATAACAGCCCCCACATAGCCTTCCAAATAATTGTATAAAGGGTCTCACATAACCCTTCATATATTAGAATGCAGATACATAGCCCTCCATATATTATAATGCACCCCCATAATCCTCCATGTATAAAGTAGCCCTTCAATTATAATGCATTTCCCATAGTTCTCCATGTATTAAAATTCACCCCATAGTTCTCCATATATTATACTGCACCACATAGTCCTCCATGTTTTATAATGCACTTCCATAGTCCATGTATAAGGTAGCCTCCATAGTCCTCCATATATTATAATGCAGCCCCCATAGTCCTATATAGTCCTCCCCAACCCAGGCCTCCATCATGGAGGCCTGGGTTGGGGAGGCTGCATGATACTGTACATGGAGGCCTGGGGTGGGGAGGCTGCATGATACTGTACATGGAGGCCTGGGGTGGGGAGGCTGCATGATACTGTACATGGAGGCCTGGGGTGGGGAGGCTGCATGATACTGTACATGGAGGCCTGGGGTGGGAAGGCTGCATGATACTGTACATGGAGGCTCCATGTACAGTATCATGCAGCCTCCCCACCCCAGGCCTCCATGTACAGTATCATGCAGCCTCCCCACCCCAGGCCTCCATGTACAGTATCATGCAGCCTCCCCACCCCAGGCCTCTGACCACCGTGTACTCACTTTATATATATAAAAAAAAAAAAAACAAGTACTCACCGATCTTCTCCTTCCACTGCTGCTCTGTCCTGACGTCTCCTTGTTCCACTGCTGCTGTACTCCCTGCTCTCCTCCTTCCACTGCTGCTCGTCCTCCTCTCTCTCCCGGTGCTCCGGTCGGCGTCCTCCCTCCCTGCGCTCTGTGCACTCGGCACAGCAGTCGCACAGGAGTGACGTCACCGCGCAGGCACAGGGGGAGTATGATGATGCAGAGCGGCGCTGGCCGCTCTATGCTTCATTATTACTGTGCGCGGTGACGGGGGAGGGGGGCCCCGGTGCCGCCGCTGACATCGGGCAGGAGGGCCCGGTGTCGGGGGCGGCAGCGGGTCATATAGTGGGCGCGTGCACTGTGACAGATCAGCGCAGCTTCTCTCTCACTGAGAGGAGCTGGCTGCTGATCTGTCGGGTCCCCGCGGGCCCCAAACTGCCCGGGCCCGGTCGCGATGGCGACCGCTGCGACCGCGGTCGTTACGCCCCTGGTTTGAGCGCTATCCCTAGGTTGTGGGTATAACCCCCACCAGGTGAGCACTCAGTAAATTCAGAAATACTGCGTTCTTCACAGATAAGACCATAGTTATGCTTGTCTTTTCCTAAGTGTTTTCCCTTGACATTTTCTCCTTACCATGAACAAATTACCATTGCACAAGTTTGGTAGGGTCCATTAGCTGACTTTAAAGAGGTTTTCCACTACTTTGACATTGATGGCCTATCCTTAGGATAGGTCAACAATATTTGATAGGACAGGGTCTGACACCCCGCAGCCCGGCCAATCAGCTGATCTCGGTCCCGGAGGCGGCAGCAGGCACCTGGAACTGCTTAGCTCCGGCGCTGCTCTGTAGTCTGATAGCTTTTGGGTACTGCACATCCACCATCTATTGATTAGAATGGCCACTATCAAAAGGTGGAGCAGCACCGGAACTTCCACCGCCGGGACTGAGTGCAGCTGATCGGACAGGGTGCAGGGTTTCAGACCCCGACCGATCGGACATTGATGAACTATCCTAAAGATAGACCATCAATGTCAAAGTAGTGGACAACCCCTTTAAGGTAAGCTAATGGACCCTACCAACTTTTTTAAAGCTACTTCAAAAGACCTCCTATCTTTTTTGTGGTTTCTAATTGCACGTGGTATTTGATGCCAGGGATAATATGGATCTATGGAACTAGTATAGTCTCCAGTTAAGGCTCCATTTACTATGATGCACTATTTTTCTCATGAGATGACAGACACCATAATTGTACCCAGATGGACATCATTAGGGTAAGTGTTGTGTATTTGCAGCAAAATATTCTACACCAAATAAAACAGTTTTGGCACAAAAAATACTGAGTATAATATGCATGTTTTTATGCATTTATAATGCATTTTTGTGTTTTTTTGTCATTTTTTTTTAATAGGTGAAAAACTTTAAAAAAAAATAAAAAATTGAACGAATTGCCAAGCTGCGGATTTGATAAAACGCAAAGATGGTTAAAATCCACAAGGAAATAAATAAGTTAGTTGCATGAGATTTTATTTTGCTGGTACGGTAAACTGCACAATTTTTTACCCTTGAAAAAAACGTGGCAATGATGCAACGTGTGATCAAGCCCTTATAGTGTGGTGATAGTGTGGTGATTCAGATGCCACTTGCATCTGTCATGCAGTGGCCTTGTCTTCTGAATGAATTCTGTTTCTCTGTTAATAGCACATAAAAAAGAAATGAATTGTTAAATGCCATTGTGAATAGACATTAAATTGAATAATCCAGAAAAATGTAGAAGAAAAAGGCACAGGAAATTAAGTGACATTTGAATCAGCCATATCAGTCTACTGGGGGCAGAAAACCCGAACAAGTGTGCAAGAAGCTATTTTGAGTGGAGTACACATTGTATATGGCCCTATTATTCAACGTAAGGGTTTAGAAATAGTGATGTTCATTGCGATACACAACTAGAATTTCCTGAAATTTGTTTGATTAGTCATGAAATGAAAGTACTCCACGGCCGCCAATTGCTGTAAAAAATGTGCAAAAGTCGGAGGTCACCTAAGAGTGTATCAACCCCCTTCCATGCTGTTTAATGCAAAGACAGCTTTAGTAACGTCAAAGTGATATCAACATACAGTTTATGGCTATAGCAATTGTGTAACCAGATCCAGATGTTACCCGGTCATAACAAGCAATGTTTAATAATATATTGCATCAGACTTTTAAAATTAAATTATATATATTTTTATTAATATAATTTTTTATTACTAAACATAAAATATTAAGTTTTAAAAATATGACATTTTTATTGATTAATAGGCTTGCTGGAGGTAACAGATAACTTTGTCTGAGTCTACTACTACTGGCCAAATGACTGGTGCCAACCGGTGCTGCTTACAATACAGTCTTTTCTTGGGTAAATAATGTGGCACGGGTGTTACCTTGTCCACTGCCACTCTACCTCGTCTGTGGGAGTTAAGGGCCGTAATTCACTAAATTGTCATAGATTGAACTAAAAGAAATGCAATATTGGGTGTGGTAAAAGCAGACACTGGAGAGGTGAAAAAGTAACTGTCATGCAGACTGATTGAGTGAACTGGAAACTGAAAGCCATAGTGTAGCGCCCCTGAGACACTCAGGGCACTACAGGGAACTGTATCCTCTTGGGGATGCAGGACCTACCCTCTGGGACCTGGAGTACCAGTGCCGATTCCATCCAAACATGACCAAAATCCTAGTTCTCCACTCCACACTGGGCATAGAGAGTTAACCATGTAAGGGGATGGTCGCCATGGGAACGAATCCCTGGGTATAGCCAGCCTGGTGGGATGGGTCAGTCAGTCAGTCAGTGAGTCTAGAGAGTGTGGCACACAGGAGAGGTGTGCAGACGTACCAGATGTAATGGTAACCCCGGGGGCACAGGAGAGAGGTCGCCAGGACGGGTACCGGAGATATTGCTGGGACCAGAGCACGAATGGGGCACAGGGCCCTAGGTCAAGTGCAAGTTTTAGACTGTTTGGCAAATACCTGCCCGATGAGGACACCTTCACGGACTTCACCGTGCCAAATAATCCAGGGGCATCAGCAGTAAAACTAGGATCGGGGTTCGGACACTTACCTCCCCACAGGGTCCGCACTGCCCACCGTACTGAGAAGGAGACTGTACCCCAAAAGGGACAGTCGGGGCTCCCACACACTCCATGCTACAGGGACCCAATCAACTAAGAGTGTCGGGGACAGAGCAACCTGCGTCACTACATTAGCACTGGTCCTCCAAGGGACCTGAACCAGCAACCCCTGGGTCCACAGAGAGTAGAGACTGTTAAAGACAAACTGGTGTGGTCTCCGTCATTGACCCTGTTACATCTCCCAGGCGCAGCCCTACCTGCGGAGGGCCTACCATCACAGCTGCCATTACCACCAGCCCTGGGAGTACCCACATTCAGCAGCGGCGGGTCTCCATCTTTAACCGCATGACGTCACATGACAAAAACTCTTATCTCCCCTGTAAATTACCCCCCATTAACAAAAGGGGCCCAGGGCATGGGACTGGGCAACGGCCACCAGAGTGACATTCCCATTTGTTGCTGTCCAGGACCGAGTACCCCATTCTCTGGGCGCTACAATAGCGCCCTTCCTAATAGCTTCACTGACTCCTATTGTCAGGTTTCCTTCGGCTGAGTGTTGGTTGGAACCACTGAACACCAGTGACAAACATGATGTGGTCACCATTACCACCACCACATTATATGTACTAATCTGTACTGTACTACAATCAATGGCCTGTGATATAGTGTGCTGAAGATGAGCAAGGAAGCTAGAGAGGCCATCATAGGTAACAACAGAAGGTCTTTTAATGAGGTAGTTGAAGTTTGAAATGCAATAAATAAACAGTATAAGACTGGATGGGATATACAGATGACATTGACAGTTTTCATATAGATGATTTTACACGGCAGTGCTTTACATTGCTTCTTAAGTGCGATCTGATAAATATACAAATCCATTTTCGCAAAATCTATGTTTACTATTTTCTGTACACCGGCTGCAGCACCTTCATTTCCAGATGCTCCCATGAGGCAAGACAAACACCTTGTTCTCTAAATGTTCCATGCTAGGTTGACATCTTGCAATCCACCACTATATCTGGGATTCCCTGTCCAACTCACAGTCTCAGGACTACCAGTTAGGGGTACTTTACATGCTGCGACATCGCTGCCAATATATCGTCGGGGTCACGTCGTTAGTGACGCACATCCGGCGCCGGTAGCGACATCGCAGCGTGTAACACAAATGAGAGACGATCAACGAGCACAAAAACGTGAAAAACCGTTGCTCGTTGACACGTCGTTCATTTCCATAAAGCGGGCTTTACAAGCTGCGATCTCGCTAGTGAGATCACAAGCAATTGTACCCGCCCCCGTCGGTTGTGCGACACGGGTAAATCGCTGCCGTGCCGCACAACCTCGCTTACCCCCGTCACACGGACTTACCTGCCCTGCAACGTCGCTCTGGCCGGCAAACCGCCTCCTTTCTAAGGGGGCGGTTCGTGCAGCATCACAGCGACGTCACACAGCAGGCATCCAATAGAAGCGGAGGGGCGGAGAAGAGCGGGATGTAACATCCCGCCCACCTCCTTCCTTCCGCATTGCCAGTGGAGACGGGTAAGGAGATGTTCGTTGTTCCTGCGGCGTCACACACAGCAATGTGTGCTGCCACAGGAACGACGAACAACATCGTACCGGCAGCAGCAACGATATTAAGGAAATGAGCGACGTGTCAACGAGCAACAATTTTTCACGTTTTTGTGCTTGTTGATCGTTGCTCGTTTGTGTTACACTCTGCGATTTCGGTAACGGCGCCGGACGTGACCCCGACGATATATATCGTTACCGATATCGCGTGTAAAGCCCCCTTTACATCGGTGCTGCTGCAGGTACGATGTTGTTTGTCGTTCCTGCGGCAGCACACATCGCTATGTGTGACGCCGCTGGAACGACAAACATCTCCTTATCTGCGTCCACCGGAAAAGGAGGAAGGAACAATTTGGGCAGCATGTTCCGGCCGCTCATCTCCTCCCCTTCTTATCTATCGGGCGGCGGTTCAGTGACGCTGCTGTGACGTCGCTGTGATGCTATATGAACCGCCGCCTTAGAAAGGATTCGCCGGTCACAGCGACGTCGCAGAGCAGGTATGTGCGTGTGACGCTGCCGTAGCGATAACGTTCGCTACGGCAGCAATCACCACATATCAGCCGTGTGACGAGGGCGGGTGCAATCGCGCTTGACATCGCTAGCAAATGCTAGAGATGTCGCAGCGTGTAAAGTACCCCTAACTCTGCTCCACCATTGACTCCATTTATATCCCAGTTTGGGCCTCTCCCATGCTTCTGCCACATTTTTGGGATTCCTGTTTGGTAAAGTTTGCTTTCTGTCTAGCTGATGCTCATTGTTCTGTAACTATAGGCACTCTGGTGTACTAGGCCTCAGCAACCCCTTATATAGTTGATGCCCTTCCTTGTGCTACCAACTAATTGGTAACCCTTTCCTACCTAAAACGCCTTCAAATAGCATCAGTTTTTATATTATACTTTAGAAATCAATGGAGCAACTGAGAAAGGCTGATCACTCATCATAGAATCATAAAATTGTAGGGTTAGACGGGACCTCAAGGGCTATCAGGTCCAACCCCCTGCGAGTGCAAGTTTTCTTAAATCATCCCAGCTATATTTTTATTCCGTTTCCACTTGAAGATTTCCATTGATGGAGAGTTCACTACCTCCTGTTGTAGCCTGTTCCACTCTCTGACTGCCTTCCACTCTCTTTGACTATCTTTACCTTTCCTGCTCACTCACAAATCCTCACCATGACTACTATGGGGCCAATTTATCAAAATGTTTGCCATATTTGACAGAGTTGCCAGATTTGAGGAGCTCTGCCCAAATGGACAGAGGTGTGGATGGGCAGGTTTGGGTCTGTCTACCCTTGTCCGTCAAATTAGTAAAAAACACAACAACTGTGTTTCTTATGCTAGAAATGCTTCTCCAGTCCCTGGTGAGGCACACAGAGGCGCACGTTATAATGAGAATGTTGCAAATTAATTCAGAACACCAGACTCCAGTGAGCTACTCATTACGACTGAACAACCCCTATGTCTCTTTGACAGCGCTCTGATGTCCCCTCTCTTACCTAGATTCCCCACAAAATGGCAGCAGCATCTCCTACTTGGGCTTTTATAGTGCCTGAGTCATCAGTGGCCAATGAGCTGTCGTCCCTCATGATTGGCTGTGAAATAGCATAGTGTAACTACAAGGCGTTATGAGGAAAAATACAATTATATAAATTACCTGGATTCAGACTTTAAAGTTGAAAAATTTGTACTGAAATCGATTTATTCCGATTTATTCAGAAACCTATTCTGCCACATGAATCCTCATCAAATCTTTGGCTATATTTTTTTGTAAATAATGACATGTATTTTTTTGTTGAAAATAATTTTTGCCATGGGATTTTATTACAAAATTTTTGGTCCTCTGCAGTTTCTTTGTATTACATTTCATATCAAGCTGCAGAATACCATTTACAGGGAAATCAGAAAGTGAGCTTATTTGTAGCCGCTATGTCTGGTCTCCTAAATGATCTTTTAAACATTCTTCTTAGTTTAACTTTCCTTTGGTCATAAATCATCTCTTTTGTTCACTCTCAGCAAAATTTGTACACTATTTGCCCATTTTATAAACTATCCAGGGCGACAGATGCATCTGGTTATCGTTTTTTGGTGCCGCTGCTTCTGTTAATGCATATGTTAGTAGTTCAGCTTTAAGGCGGGAAGAAATAATCTGCTGTAGTAACAAATCAACACCAGCTTTCTCTTACTTCTTCAGCATTCCCTGGAAGAAACTGGTCACCTACAATGTTTGGCCATTAAACTGCATTTAGTGGCACAGTCTCTTCCCTTCTGACAGGTTGGAGGCCTTCTATAAATTCCACAATGTCATGTTTTTGGCTTATTAGTGGCAGCTCTTAAGGGGGCTTTACACGCAACGACATCGCTAACGAGATGTCGTTGGGGTCACGGAATAAGTGACGCACATCCGGCCTCGTTAACGATGTCGTTACGTGTGAAACGTGCAAACCACCGCTAACGATCAAAAATACTCACCTAATCGTTGATCGTTGACATCCCAAATATCATTGCTGTTGCAGGACGCAGGTTGTTCGTCGTTCCTGAGGCAGCACACATCACTATGTGTGACACCCCAGGAACGAGGAACAACACCGTACCTGCGTCCTCCAGCAACGAGGTGGGCGTCACTTTCTTTCGGCTGTTCTCCACCCGTCCGCTTCTATTGGACAGCTGCCATGTGACGTCGCTGTGACGCCGCACAAACCGCCCCCTTAGAAAGGAGGCGATTCGCCGGCCACAGCGACGTCACTAGACAGGTAAGTACGTGTGACCGGTCCTAGCGATGTTGTGCGCCACAGGCAACGATTTGCCCGTGATGCACAACTGATGGGGGTGGGTGCTTTCACTAGCGATGTCGCTGCATGTAAAGCAGCCTTTAGATCTCTCCATCTTTTCCTAGGTGACAAACTCCACTGACCCCTGCAACAGTAAGTATGGCCCAGGAAAATACTGTATGTTTACAAAACATTTTAGACTGACACAAATTTTGGTTTTCCCAAATTTTGCTCTCTTTGTTTTCATTGTTTTTAGATCATTTAGTCAGATGTTGGTATGGTTAGTAATGTACAATTATAATCTTTTTATAAGTTTTTAAACTCATGCAGTCTTAATATTTACAGTGTTAGGTCTCATCTTTCAAGACTTCGGCTATTTGTCCTGGCATGCTGGATGTCAACTTCTCCTCCAAATCCTTTTTGATGACATACCATTTTTGTTTAATCGGTGCTTGCAGTTTATTACAATTTCTGTGTCTTTGTCCACCAGCTTTTTGAGGAATGACCACAGGTGCTCAATTGGATTGAGATCTGGGGATTTTCCAGGCCATGGACCAGACATGTCAGTATATTGTTTGCCGACCAACTTAGTTATCACTTTTGCCTTTTGACAAGGGGCTCCATAATACTGGAAAAAGCATTCTTCATCACAAATTTGTTTCTGGACCATTGGGAGAAGCTGCTTTGTATATAATTCCATTTATTAATGGGAGTGTTCTGAGGCAGTTCCCTCCCACTCGCTTGGAAGAAAACAACTTGACACGTAAATTATTTCAGGATGCTTTACTGTTGCCATGACATGAGACTCAAGATAATGTTTGTCGTTTCTACTCTGGACTATCATCCTTTTAGATGCCTCAAACAATCTGAAGAGGCTTCATCAGACAAAATAACTTTACACCAATACTCTGAAGTCCAATCCCTTGACATTTCCAGGAGGGATTTTCCGGTCGTTGATTCCTATATTATTCCCAATTACCCTTACCCGGTATCAATAATACACGGACACTGCTTGCGACTTGGTAAAAAATGGCCACAGCAGCCCTTTATTGCCTATTGTTTACACACTAACACAAGGGGGCGCCGTCCAACGGGCGTCCCCAACATTTAACAATAGGTAATACCATAATAATAATAATAATACAGTACGTAATACAATACGTAACCCTGGGTAGGCCCGGTCCAGAAACCACCTTCCACCACCAAAACATGATCCCTGGCCGCAACACACACCGGGCCGGAGATGAGGTATGAATCACCTACGGATCAATACCCCCCACCTTGCAGGACCCATGCCTGCAAGATCCTTGTAACCGGAGCCACTATATCCTACAAGTGACTCTCCAATCAAATAACATTATCCGTTAAACCGCCTCTGGACCAGACCTACCCCCGCCATAAGTCCGGTCCAGAAGCCATACTCCACCACCAGAACACAATCCCTGGCCGCAACACACCGACCCAGAGATACGAGGCATTAATCACCTACGGATCAATACCCCAACCTTGCAGGACCCCATGCCTGCAAGATCCCTGTAACCAAAGCCACTATATCCTACAAGTGACCCTTCAAATCACACAACCGTCAGAAACACGATCCCTGGCCGCAACACACCGACCCAGAGATGGGGGCATTAATCACCTACGGATTAAAACCCCCCCAAGTAGCATCAAATATCAACCGTGTCTCAAAACCTTACATTCCTCTTTACCTCCAACTCAATATTATCCCCGGCTGCAACCTCCAGCCCAGAGATATGAGGCATCAATCACCTACGGATCAATCCCCCATGTGCATAACAGTAACTGTGACCTCAAAAACCTTAAAGCCCGTTAGCGACTTTAATCCAACAACATCCCCGGCTGCAACTAGCCCAGAGATAAGAGGTATTACTCACCTACGGATCAAAACCCCTATGCCTTGCAGAACCACGTGCTTGCACTGCACTTGGATCCAGAACCATGACCCCAACCAGTGACTCCTCCTGCGATTACCATTTCACCAAAATGGATCACTGACCATAACAATGGTCCCATATTTAAATGAGGTAAAAGTCACCAAAGGAGTAATACCCTTACCCAAACCAAAAACACCCGTGCTTTCAATTACCTATCACCTGGGGCACTATAGCCACCTGTGACTCCCTGGCAACCATCAACTCCTTAATATATAATCCTTGGCAACAACCCTGACCCATACATAAGGCATTGATCACCAACGGAGCAATACCTCCTCCCTGCAGACAACCTTGTACCTGCAGGTCACCAGTAACCGGAGCCACTGTACCTTCCCCAGTGGCTCTCCATCCAAACACCAGTAACAATTAGAGCTCCTCTAGACCAGACCTACCCCCGCTGCTGTGACAAAGGACATAATCCCCATTATTTATGCTGAGCATACACATATACATCATGCACATCATATACATATACATATATTCCCACATTACCCCCATCTTATTCACCCACTTACAAGAATCCCAAATGACAATATACATCACAATCCACATAGAAATCTCTTTTGTTTCGTTTTTTTTTTTTTTATTATTATTTTATACACGACACTTCCTCCAATCCTTTCTTTTCTCATTTTTTTTTTGTTGTAATGGCTCTAAAAATTGAATAACTATACATGCATATAAACACACCAATAATAACAATACACAATAGAAGGGAGGGTAGGTGGGAAGCTGTCATCCAGGAAATGCAAGAGGAGGTAATGGACTCCCACCTCCTATATACACCATAAAGCTCCCTCCTTTCCTTCCACCACACTCCACCCCCTAACCAATCACCTTCTTTTCCTCATTGTTAAACGAACCAACACTGTTTAACCCCATCAACTCCCTACCCTCCGGGCTGTCATGTCGCCCCTACACCCTATGGGTTCCATGGCTTTCTTGACATTTCCAGGAGGGATTTTCCGGTCGTTGATTCCTATATTATTCCCAATTACCCTTACCCGGTATCAATAATACACGGACACTGCTTGCGACTTGGTAAAAAATGGCCACAGCAGCCCTTTATTGCCTATTGTTTACACACTAACACAAGGGGGCGCCGTCCAACGGGCGTCCCCAACATTTAACAATAGGTAATACCATAATAATAATAATAATACAGTACGTAATACAATACGTAACCCTGGGTAGGCCCGGTCCAGAAACCACCTTCCACCACCAAAACATGATCCCTGGCCGCAACACACACCGGGCCGGAGATGAGGTATGAATCACCTACGGATCAATACCCCCCACCTTGCAGGACCCATGCCTGCAAGATCCTTGTAACCGGAGCCACTATATCCTACAAGTGACTCTCCAATCAAATAACATTATCCGTTAAACCGCCTCTGGACCAGACCTACCCCCGCCACAGAACAGGCCACGTGACACCTTGCGTGGCCTGGACCCCCACACACCCAACGCTTGCTCCCCCAACTTGCAAGCCAAACCAACCATTAAAACCTTTCCATGTATCACTTAAACTCTGAGCATCCCATATATGCACCATCCAGCGTACCCAGTCCACCTTACTGCACCGCACTCCACTGATCCTTGGTGGCAGGAGCCACCGGGTCCCTCTGACGGCCACTCAGGCCCACCATGCCACAAGCTCCCAAACTATACCGGAATCCACACCATGCCCCGCTGGCCTTATTATAACCAATTAAATGCAGTACCGACTGTACCATCGTCCTCCCCAGTACCGACCAAAGAACCACTGTACAGTCACCCTGTACAGTCAGTCCTCCTCCTGTCTCCAGCTGAATTAAACCACCACTGGGGTTGAGATACAACAACAGGATGACACTCACACTGCTTATGCTACTGGGTCACTTCGCACCCCAAACCTAGTTCTCCCAGGAAACCGCTAAAGTGAAACCCCGCTGTAAAACGACTGCAATCCATAGCCTTGAAATTTCCCCTACAGCTGACCTTGCAGCTTCCCCAGAGCCAAATATCACTACTGGTCTCCCCTGACCGATTTATTCCGCCATCACACCCTCTGACAACAACAGAGGCTCGAGCTGTCTTCCCCAGAAAATCCCAAAATTTTCCCGCATACTCAACTACCACACTAATGGACCTTCTTCATCCGAAATCAGGCCCACTTAATTTCAACGAGGCCCACACGGCCTAACGGAACCATGCTCCACCCCAAAATTAACACGGCCTCAAAAAACAAAAACAACCGCAACCATCGCCCTGTACCCCTTACTGAGTCGAAGATATTGAAGCATTACCTTCGATCCCAAGGTCCCCAACAACACCTCCAACCATAATGCATAGTCCGCTTGCCTCTGCAAACTGGACCACGACAAGCTCCCTGTACTGCAATGCCCACCGGAAAATTGCAGCCACACCACTGGCCCGATTGACTCCATATGCAACTATGGGCATCAGGAGACACAACTTTACCAAACACCATGTCCGGGCCTTTCGATCTCAAGGAAAACCTTGTGACACGCAACCCCCTTTGAGCTCTCATATTACACCCCAAGATAAATTAAAACCTTGGCCACACCATAGTATCCGCTCAAAGCCGACCACCGTGGGGCGTACCACCATTTTCCCGTAACGCACAACTGCACCTTCAAACCAAATACCTTCGTGCCGTGAGACCGGAGCACCACGACTCCCTAAGCAAACCCTTACCCAGATGCCCATACCTACCACCGGGCCAAGCATTCCTTTTTTTTTTTTTTTTAAAATTGTATATGAATATTAAATAGACTCCACCAGCCCACAGATGCCAGGAGTCCACCCATGCAAAACACCCAATAATACCAGATGGCCCTAAGCTATCCGACTTACACTCTATGCACCACAAGTACCCAATCTTCTAGTCCAAACCATAACTCGCATAGTCCCCACCCGTAATCACGGCTGTCCGAAGAACTCCATTATTCCGTCCGCAGCCCACCATTGCTGATTAACCGAGTTCACCCACAGCAGCCCAAAGCTGCCCAGCACCTACATTAACACCAATTCAGTCACGCTGGACTCAACATTCCTGCCAGCACCAACCTCCACAATGGGATAACATGCTGACTAGCCACAAATTAACCCCATGTTACCATTGATGCGGTTGCAAACCAACAAACCCATTACAGCAACCAACACTTCACCTTCTCCTACATTTCCGCTCTCCTTTATTCACTTATCCACAGCAACCCTCGCGCCATACCGGGGCCCCGCACCTACACATCACTCACAAAAACCCCCTGAAAACTCCTCGAACACACCGTACCGCGGGACCCCTCGCCCCTTTACCTTACCCACCATAATTCATCCAATAAGAACCACCATGCATCAGAAGATTAATAATGAAACACCCCAGCAAACCTTCAATAACTGCGCCGTCTCACCCGCTCACATGTGCCGCAATCATCAGCCCCCTTAACCAAGTCTCACAAGACCTAAACTGCGGTAAACGCCGAACCTCGCCATCCCCAACCTGCAACTGTAACCACCGGACCTGACGCCACCTGCACCCTCACGGCCCCGCTGCCATGAGACCACCCCGTCCGTAACTCTGCCCCTGGCCTCCAGAACAACCAACCGACCTATGAACTAACCACATGCTCCAAACCCCCCAGCTGCTACCCATATCTCCAGACACTACTCCACTACAGCGACTGTCCCCCCACCACTACAAAAAGTCTGAAACTTAAATTGATTACCGCGCCAGGCTGCCTCCAGAGGACGCCCTCAGATCAGCCGTCACCGTCCTTTTCGCCAGTCGTCCGTCGCTGATCCCGGGACAGTCCCTCAAGCTGCAGGCACCGAATGCCCGCCGGGTTCGCCCCCTGACGCCAGGAGCACCGTGTCCACATGCCCTGTTTGGGCCGATTGTCGCCTCCACAATGCTGGGCGCTCCCCTCCTGGGGGAAGCCGCTACTGATGAGAGCTGCACCCTTGTCCCAATGCCTGCTTCAGGATAGACAGCAGGCCTCCTGTCTCCTCCTCGTCGCCACCTGCTGCGCCCAGTCCTCCGGTCCCGATGATCCAACCACACAGGTGAGGTGACCCTGCAGGCGCCTCCTGCCCTCCTCCTCGCCGCCGCCTACTGCGCCCAGTCCTCCGGTCCCGATAATCCAGCCACACAGGTGAGGTGACCCTGCAGGCGCCTCCTGTCTCCTCCTCGCCGCCGCCTTCTGCGCCCAGTCCTCCGGTCCCAATAATCCAAGCCACACAGGTGAGGTGACCCTGTAGGCAGCCGTCCTCCGCCCCCCCGTGGAGGGAGGGGAGGGTGTTGTCCATCCACCGCCGCTGGGCGCGCTCCCTGCCGGGAGCGGCCGCATCGCTCAAAAAATCCAGCCTGAGGCCTCACACCGGAAGTAGGCCCCCGGGCTGGACACGCCCCCTTTTCGGCCGTCGCGGCCCTGCAGGAGATTCCTCCCGACAGCCAGAGCGGGCGCTGCAAGCTACCGCTGCCCACCCAGCTGCAGAGGGTCCCCACGGGAGTGGGGGCTCTCACGTTGTCCTCCTCACCCCCACCTTCCCCAAAAGACCCCGGCGAGTCCTGAAACTGCCAGCACTACAGCAAAGAGGGGGGGGGAGGGGAAGGTGTCGAGGAGACACCCAGGCAGCCTGGGTGTAGGACTGCACTACCTGGGCGCCCTGCACCGCCATGCTGACCAGATCCGAGGATTCCTCAGGACATCATGATGGAGGTTCCCCAGCCCGTCCAAGCTGCAGATCTGCGATGTCCGGATCCATCATGCTGGATGTCATGATGGAGGTTCCCCAGCCCGTCCAAGCTGTCATCCAGGAAATGCAAGAGGAGGTAATGGACTCCCACCTCCTATATACACCATAAAGCTCCCTCCTTTCCTTCCACCACACTCCACCCCCTAACCAATCACCTTCTTTTCCTCATTGTTAAACGAACCAACACTGTTTAACCCCATCAACTCCCTACCCTCCGGGCTGTCATGTCGCCCCTACACCCTATGGGTTCCATGGCTTTCTTGACATTTCCAGGAGGGATTTTCCGGTCGTTGATTCCTATATTATTCCCAATTACCCTTACCCGGTATCAATAATACACGGACACTGCTTGCGACTTGGTAAAAAATGGCCACAGCAGCCCTTTATTGCCTATTGTTTACACACTAACACAAGGGGGCGCCGTCCAACGGGCGTCCCCAACATTTAACAATAGGTAATACCATAATAATAATAATAATACAGTACGTAATACAATACGTAACCCTGGGTAGGCCCGGTCCAGAAACCACCTTCCACCACCAAAACATGATCCCTGGCCGCAACACACACCGGGCCGGAGATGAGGTATGAATCACCTACGGATCAATACCCCCCACCTTGCAGGACCCATGCCTGCAAGATCCTTGTAACCGGAGCCACTATATCCTACAAGTGACTCTCCAATCAAATAACATTATCCGTTAAACCGCCTCTGGACCAGACCTACCCCCGCCACAGAACAGGCCACGTGACACCTTGCGTGGCCTGGACCCCCACACACCCAACGCTTGCTCCCCCAACTTGCAAGCCAAACCAACCATTAAAACCTTTCCATGTATCACTTAAACTCTGAGCATCCCATATATGCACCATCCAGCGTACCCAGTCCACCTTACTGCACCGCACTCCACTGATCCTTGGTGGCAGGAGCCACCGGGTCCCTCTGACGGCCACTCAGGCCCACCATGCCACAAGCTCCCAAACTATACCGGAATCCACACCATGCCCCGCTGGCCTTATTATAACCAATTAAATGCAGTACCGACTGTACCATCGTCCTCCCCAGTACCGACCAAAGAACCACTGTACAGTCACCCTGTACAGTCAGTCCTCCTCCTGTCTCCAGCTGAATTAAACCACCACTGGGGTTGAGATACAACAACAGGATGACACTCACACTGCTTATGCTACTGGGTCACTTCGCACCCCAAACCTAGTTCTCCCAGGAAACCGCTAAAGTGAAACCCCGCTGTAAAACGACTGCAATCCATAGCCTTGAAATTTCCCCTACAGCTGACCTTGCAGCTTCCCCAGAGCCAAATATCACTACTGGTCTCCCCTGACCGATTTATTCCGCCATCACACCCTCTGACAACAACAGAGGCTCGAGCTGTCTTCCCCAGAAAATCCCAAAATTTTCCCGCATACTCAACTACCACACTAATGGACCTTCTTCATCCGAAATCAGGCCCACTTAATTTCAACGAGGCCCACACGGCCTAACGGAACCATGCTCCACCCCAAAATTAACACGGCCTCAAAAAACAAAACAACCGCAACCATCGCCCTGTACCCCTTACTGAGTCGAAGATATTGAAGCATTACCTTCGATCCCAAGGTCCCCAACAACACCTCCAACCATAATGCATAGTCCGCTTGCCTCTGCAAACTGGACCACGACAAGCTCCCTGTACTGCAATGCCCACCGGAAAATTGCAGCCACACCACTGGCCCGATTGACTCCATATGCAACTATGGGCATCAGGAGACACAACTTTACCAAACACCATGTCCGGGCCTTTCGATCTCAAGGAAAACCTTGTGACACGCAACCCCCTTTGAGCTCTCATATTACACCCCAAGATAAATTAAAACCTTGGCCACACCATAGTATCCGCTCAAAGCCGACCACCGTGGGGCGTACCACCATTTTCCCGTAACGCACAACTGCACCTTCAAACCAAATACCTTCGTGCCGTGAGACCGGAGCACCACGACTCCCTAAGCAAACCCTTACCCAGATGCCCATACCTACCACCGGGCCAAGCATTCCTTTTTTTTTTTTTTTTAAAATTGTATATGAATATTAAATAGACTCCACCAGCCCACAGATGCCAGGAGTCCACCCATGCAAAACACCCAATAATACCAGATGGCCCTAAGCTATCCGACTTACACTCTATGCACCACAAGTACCCAATCTTCTAGTCCAAACCATAACTCGCATAGTCCCCACCCGTAATCACGGCTGTCCGAAGAACTCCATTATTCCGTCCGCAGCCCACCATTGCTGATTAACCGAGTTCACCCACAGCAGCCCAAAGCTGCCCAGCACCTACATTAACACCAATTCAGTCACGCTGGACTCAACATTCCTGCCAGCACCAACCTCCACAATGGGATAACATGCTGACTAGCCACAAATTAACCCCATGTTACCATTGATGCGGTTGCAAACCAACAAACCCATTACAGCAACCAACACTTCACCTTCTCCTACATTTCCGCTCTCCTTTATTCACTTATCCACAGCAACCCTCGCGCCATACCGGGGCCCCGCACCTACACATCACTCACAAAAACCCCCTGAAAACTCCTCGAACACACCGTACCGCGGGACCCCTCGCCCCTTTACCTTACCCACCATAATTCATCCAATAAGAACCACCATGCATCAGAAGATTAATAATGAAACACCCCAGCAAACCTTCAATAACTGCGCCGTCTCACCCGCTCACATGTGCCGCAATCATCAGCCCCCTTAACCAAGTCTCACAAGACCTAAACTGTGGTAAACGCCGAACCTCGCCATCCCCAACCTGCAACTGTAACCACCGGACCTGACGCCACCTGCACCCTCACGGCCCCGCTGCCATGAGACCACCCCGTCCGTAACTCTGCCCCTGGCCTCCAGAACAACCAACCGACCTATGAACTAACCACATGCTCCAAACCCCCCAGCTGCTACCCATATCTCCAGACACTACTCCACTACAGCGACTGTCCCCCCACCACTACAAAAAGTCTGAAACTTAAATTGATTACCGCGCCAGGCTGCCTCCAGAGGACGCCCTCAGATCAGCCGTCACCGTCCTTTTCGCCAGTCGTCCGTCGCTGATCCCGGGACAGTCCCTCAAGCTGCAGGCACCGAATGCCCGCCGGGTTCGCCCCCTGACGCCAGGAGCACCGTGTCCACATGCCCTGTTTGGGCCGATTGTCGCCTCCACAATGCTGGGCGCTCCCCTCCTGGGGGAAGCCGCTACAGATGAGAGCTGCACCCTTGTCCCAATGCCTGCTTCAGGATAGACAGCAGGCCTCCTGTCTCCTCCTCGTCGCCACCTGCTGCGCCCAGTCCTCCGGTCCCGATGATCCAACCACACAGGTGAGGTGACCCTGCAGGCGCCTCCTGCCCTCCTCCTCGCCGCCGCCTACTGCGCCCAGTCCTCCGGTCCCGATAATCCAGCCACACAGGTGAGGTGACCCTGCAGGCGCCTCCTGTCTCCTCCTCGCCGCCGCCTTCTGCGCCCAGTCCTCCGGTCCCAATAATCCAAGCCACACAGGTGAGGTGACCCTGTAGGCAGCCGTCCTCCGCCCCCCCGCGGAGGGAGGGGAGGGTGTTGTCCATCCACCGCCGCTGGGCGCGCTCCCTGCCGGGAGCGGCCGCATCGCTCAAAAAATCCAGCCTGAGGCCTCACACCGGAAGTAGGCCCCCGGGCTGGACACGCCCCCTTTTCAGCCGTCGCGGCCCTGCAGGAGATTCCTCCCGACAGCCAGAGCGGGCGCTGCAAGCTACCGCTGCCCACCCAGCTGCGGAGGGTCCCCACGGGAGTGGGGGCTCTCACGTTGTCCTCCTCACCCCCACCTTCCCCAAAAGACCCCGGCGAGTCCTGAAACTGCCAGCACTACAGCAAAGAGGGGGGGGAGGGGAAGGTGTCGAGGAGACACCCAGGCAGCCTGGGTGTAGGACTGCACTACCTGGGCGCCCTGCACCGCCATGCTGACCAGATCCGAGGATTCCTCAGGACATCATGATGGAGGTTCCCCAGCCCGTCCAAGCTGCAGATCTGCGATGTCCGGATCCATCATGCTGGATGTCATGATGGAGGTTCCCCAGCCCGTCCAAGCTGTCATCCAGGAAATGCAAGAGGAGGTAATGGACTCCCACCTCCTATATACACCATAAAGCTCCCTCCTTTCCTTCCACCACACTCCACCCCCTAACCAATCACCTTCTTTTCCTCATTGTTAAACGAACCAACACTGTTTAACCCCATCAACTCCCTACCCTCCGGCCTGTCATGTCGCCCCTACACCCTATGGGTTCCATGGCTTTCTGTACTGCCTGCAGAATGTCACTCTGTCCTTGAAGGCTTTCTTAGGGAAAAGTGGCACCTCTTTGATTGCATCCAAAAGCCTTTGCTCCCTGTGCATACAGATGCACTGACACCTACCCACTGCTATTTTTGAACAAGCTCTGCACTGGTGGTGAACTGATCCTGTAGCTCAATCCTCTTTAGGAGATTGTTTTGGCATTTGTTGGACTTTTTTTTGGAACCCTGAAGCCTTCTTTATAGCAATTAAAGCTCTCTCTTTGAAGGTCTTTATGATCGAATAAATGGTTGATTTTTTAAGGGCATTCGGTAGCTCTTTTCATGCAAAGCAATGATGACTGCATGTGTTTTCTTGGAGGTAACCATGTTTAACAAATGAAGACGATGATTTCAAACACCTGACCCCTTTTAAAGTAACCAGTCTGCTCTTATCACAGAATTATATCTTAAATTAAAGAGTTAAACTATTGCACTGCTGTCGACAGATGCAATAAAAAAAGGCTTGATTGTGATTTATTCAACTCATTTTGGAGCATACAATCTCCTTCTTCAGGAATATTACATAAGTATTGATACTTATGTGATTTTCCTGAAGAAGGAGACTATTGACAGAACCGTGTTAAAAAAAAATCACGATCAAGCCATCCTGTATTTATATCATCTATCGACAGCAGCGCGGTGGTTTAACTTCTTCACCTTCTACCTAATTTACTTTGCCTTTCTGCGGACTGCAGCAGCCATCTTGTCTTTATGTGATCGCGGAGGATGTGACCAGGGCCGGCTGCCGGTTTTTGTGGGCCCCGGGCGTAAGAGTCCCAGTGGGCCCCATCCACACGCAGACACACACAAATACACAGATACGTACACATACATATACATATTTAAAGACAAACTCACAAAAATACATATAAACAGACAAATCAATACAGTCATATACACTGACATACATAGATACACATTATACATGCATACAAACAGACACACACACAGATCTGCTGAATACATGCAGACAGACACACACAGCTCTGCTGCATACATACAGACAGACAGACACACACTGCTCTGCTACATAGATACTGACACACACACTGCTCTGATGCATACATACAGACTGACACACACTGCTCTGCTGCATACATACATACAGATACATACTGCTACAGATAGACACACACACTGCTCTGCTGCATAAATACAGACAGACACACACTGCTCTGTTTCATACATACATACAGACAGACACACACTGCTGAATACATACATACACACAGACACACACACACATACTGCTCTGCTGCATACATATACACAGACAGACACACATACTGCTCTGCTGCATACATACAGACACACACTGATCTGCTGCATATATACATATAGACAAACATACACATACTGCTCTGCTGCATACAGACAGACACACACACACACTGCTCTGCTGCATACATACATATAGGCAGACACACACATACTGCTCTGCTGCATACATACAGACAGACACACATACTGCTCTGCTGCATACATACATACAGACAGACACACACTGCTCTGCTGCATACATACATATAGACAGAGACACACATACTGCTCTGCTGCATACATACAGACAGACACACATACTGCTCTGCTGCATACATACAGACAGACAGATACTGCTCTGCTGCATACATACATACAGACAGACATACACATCTTGCTTTGTGGGGCCCACACACCTTGCTCTGCGGAGCCCACACACCTTGCTCTGCGGGGCACACACACCTTGCTCTGCGGGGCCCACACACGCAGCTCTGTGAGGCCCACACATGCGGCTCTGCGGGGCCCACACACACAGCTCTGAGGGCAAGCACATACGGCTTCGGGGAGGGGAGTGGGGGCAGGGCATACATCTCGTGGGGGAGAAGCCCATACAGTTCACCGGGGCCCATAAATCAGAGGGACGGGGAGGGCACATACAGATCGAGTGGGGAGGAGGGGTGTCCCACATACCGCTCATGTCCCAGTGGAAAGGGGGCCCACACAGCGCCAGAGGGAAGCACTATGCCGGGGGTCGCTGGCTGGCACTGCGCCTCCTTCATCTGTGGGACTGAGCAGGATGCTGCGCGGTAGCTCCGCCCACAAATGAAGTTCAAACCAGGATGTCGCAGCGAACGCTGTGGTCTGTGCACCTTAAATGGACGGCAACTGCAGATTCCTGCCAAGGACTGCGGTCCCCGAAACTCGACCCGGGGGCAGCAGAACTGACTAAGGCGAGTGGGCTCCGGCCCAGGGGCAGCAGAACTGACGAGGCCGAGTGGGCCCCCCCCAGCTCTCCAGGGCCCCGACACTTACCCGGGTGTACCGGGTGCTGACGCCGGCCCTGGATGTGACCAACTAGTGATGGGCAAACCCGGACTGTTACATTTGGGATCTGTACCGGATACCTAGTATCCATGCACCGACCCTGGACACTGAGTTCTCAGGGAACTCCATATAATTATCCGGATTCAGCCACCCAGATAATTGAAAAAAATAAAGGAAAAAGAAAGAAAATAGGGACTAAAGCAAGGAGCATTATACTTACCAAGTCTCCCATGTGCCTGTAACACTACTTATGGGGCCACTCACTAACCTCATACATATTCACTGCTTCCTCCTCCACCGGCAGTCCCGGCATCTCTGATTGGTTGCAGTCAGACCGCACCCCTACCCTGTGTGACAGCGTGTCTAATTACTTGGAATCATACACACTATCTGCATCTCTCTAGTGTTGTAAAAATAAATCAGTAAATAAAAAAATTGGCGTAGGGTTCCGCATATTATGATACCCAGCAGAGATAATGCATACGACTACAGGCTGCAGTCCCCAGCTGTGTGCTTATCTTGGCTGTGTATCAAAATAAAATGGACCCCATGAGGCTTTTTTTTTAATTATTTAAATAAATAATTTTAAAAAAACGTTGTGCCGGTCCCCCTAATTTTGATAGTCAGCCATGATAAAGCTGACAGCTGGGGACTGGTATTCTTAGGCTAGCAAGGCTGATCTTTATTGGGGCCCCCCAGCCTCAAAGTAGCAGCCTGCTGCCACTCAGAATTGTCACATTCATTAGTAGCAACAATCCTAGCACTTCACCCAACTCATGCTGATTGCCCTTGTGTGGTGGCAATCAGATAATATAAGGGGTTAGTGACAGCTCACAGCTGCCACTAAGCCCTAGATTACTAATGGAAGGTGTATATGAGACCCCCACATTACTAATCTGTAAGTGAAAGAAATAAACACAAACACCAAAAAAATCCTTTATTTGAAATAAAATACAAAAAACCCACTGTCTTTCTCCAAAATATTAACCCAAAACACCCAGTTCCAACGTAATCCACAAAAGGTCCTAAGACATTTATGGCTCTGCTACATACTGAAATCACAGTGCGCAGGCACAGAACATGTCTGCACACTGTGGCTTCAGGGAGAGACTGACTAAGCCACAGCTGTGAGTGGTGATGCCACTCAGTTAATCTACAGTCACAGCTGCAGGTTCCCATGGCAATCCAGCTGTAACTGCAAGAAAAGTGACTTCAGGTGACCTCATTGACCTCAGTGATCTCACCTCAGGTGAACTGAGTTCAATTTTCAATTGGTCGGTGGTTGACCTCCACCTTGCTATGCACCCCAATTTGGGATGTATTCCATCTGTCTAGATTTTGGCGGTTGGTGACTGTTCACATTAAGTCATCAGGCTTTGTCCACAGGCTATTTACTTCATGCAGCATTTGCTTGGACCTGTCCCGCCCACAGCCATGACTCAGTCATGGTTACGGGATTCAAATAGACCAGGTGAGTGCTGCTAAGAGCAGTTCTACTATTCATATGTGAGGCCGTATGGCACATTTTATAAAAATATTTTAGTGTAGGACTGCCTCAAATGTGATTTGCTGTGACGTGGCGAGGCAGCTCAAGAAATTGCAATTTTTTTGCCAAAAATCTCAACATTTTTATAATAAGTACAGTTTGGAATGTTTAGTGCTGAAGTGCACATTTGGTGCTGGCTTTTTGTTTTTTCTTCTGAACTGAGTTCACAGACCTGCTTTTCCTGGCAGAAAAAACGCATTTTTTTTGCCAACAGATGCAGATTTGGTGATGAAATTTATACACCATATTACTGTACATACAGTAATCTGCATCTTCTGGCAAAAAAAAATGTATCAAAATGATGCGGGTTTGATGCGGTATTGATGCGATTTTTTTGCCAGGAGATGTAGATTTTGTGCAGGAATATGGTGTATAAATTTCAGCACCAAATCTGCATCTCTTTGCAAAAAAAAAATGCACAAAAACAATTTTGACGCCATTTTGATGTGGTTTTCTGACAGGAGATGCAAATTTGGTGCAAAAATCTGGTACAGACATTTCAGCACCAAATCTGCATCTCCTGACAGAAAAACACACCAAAACACAAAGTCCAAACTGTTTTTGTGTCTATATAATGCATATATACTTGTCTGGATCATCTGAGGTGAGTTCACTGAGTTTAATGAAGTCACAGCTGATGCTTCCCACGGTACCCCAGCTATGACCTCAAGTGAACTCACCTCAAGGGAACTCATTGAACTCAATGCCGGATTACCGGATTAGGTACCTCAGCTGTGACTTCAGTGCGGACATTGAGTATTTGGTTGCAGATGATTTTGCACCAAAACTGCATCTCCTGAGAGAAAAACGCAACAAAAACACCCTTTTGATGCATTTTCAGTACGTTTTTTGCCAGGAGATGCAGATTTGGTGCAGAAATTTCTGCAACCAAATGCTCAACATGCACACATAGCCTAATAATCTAGCATTAAGTTCAATAAGTTCACCTCAGGTGAGTTAATTGGCTGCGTGGCAGCTGTGATTTTTTAAACAAATTACAACTATCATTAACCCCTTATATTACCCCATTGCCTTTGCACCAGGGGAATCAGTAGGAGCTAGGCATGGTCCTCCCCAGTCTGAGAATACCAGCACCAAGCTGTCTGCTTTATTTTGGCTGGGTATCAATATTGGAGGGACTTCACAGTTTTTTTTAAAGTGATTTTATTTTTACACTCCACATTGGGGACTCAGACAGCTAGTGTGAGGACAACCAAACACAGACGCTGGCACAGAGGGTGGGGACGCAGTCCGACTCGAACCAATCACAGATGCTGTCATAGCAGGTGGGCAGGGGAAGCAGTGAATATTCAAAAGATTTAATGAGCGAAGCAGTGTGAATCTTCGTAAATATAATTGTCTTGGTATGATCCCCATTTTGCTTCCTTTTGCCCCTACCACCATCATTTTATAGCACTTATGTTTGGGTCCCCATAGATTTACAGTGACAAGCAAAATGGTAAAATGTTTAGAACTTTTGACTTTCAGGCTCCATGTCTCACCATCTACTACAGGTTTAAGCGTGAGACTACCTTCATGTTTTAGACAATTATCTTGGCTATCTCATACATGACTTGCAACTATTTAGCATATGATTAGTTATGCAGATTCTTGTTACTGTTTTACTTCTTAAAATCTAAATTTTAATTTTTATTTTTTTGTTCGTATTTTGTAAATCCATTCTTGGTGTTCAACACTGCCTGAATCCTTCTGGGCATTCTCTTGATCACTTGATCAGAATCAAGAATGTCTCGGCCAAAATTTGATCCCAGGTTTCTTCAAACACGGTGCCAATATTGGTGCATAGTGTTCGGCTCACTTAGGTATGTATACAGCTTTTCTTCAACTCTACCCACAAGTGTACAATTGCGTTGAGTGTGGGGGCCAATCCAGCTTTTCTAATTCATTATCATTAAACCATTTCTTCATCAATCTTGCAGTCTGCTTCTGGTAATTCTGCTGATGGAACACTAAGTCATCCTTTTTATACTCAGTACTTGAGTAAATGAAGTAAAAAATCTTGTTAGATACCCACATATACCTCAGCATTGAGACCACCATTAACCCCTTCAGCCCCGGGGCACTTTCCGTTTTTGCATTTTTGTTTTTTGCTCCCCTTCTTCCGAGAGCCGTAACTTTTTTATTTTTCCGTCAATCTTGCCATATGAGGGCTTGTTTTTTGCGGGACAAGTTGTACTTTTAAATGAAACCATAAGTTTTACCATATGGTGTACTGGAAAACAACAAAAAAATTCCAAGTGGGGAAAAACTGCAAAAAAAAGTGTGATGGCACAATAGTCTTTGGGATGTTTTATTCACCGTGTTCACTATATGGTACAACTGATGTGTGGGTATGATGCCTGAGGTCGGTGCGAGTTTGTAGACACCAAACATGTATAGGTTTACTTGTATCTAAGGGGTTAAAAAAATTCAGAAGTTGGTCCAATAAAAGTGGCGTACGTTTTGCGCCATTTTCCGAAACCCGTAGCGTTCTCATTTTTTGGGCTCTATGTCTCAATGACAACTTATTTTTTGCGTCTCGAGCTGACGTTTCTAATGGTACCATTTTTGCGCAGATGCTACGTTTTGATCGCCTGTTATTGCATTTTCCGTAAAACTTGCGGCGACCAAAAAACGTAATTTTGGCGTTTGGAATTTTTTGCCACTACGCCGTTTACCAATCAGATTAATTGATTTTATATTTTGATAGATCGGGCATTTCTGAACGCGGTGATACCAAATATGTGTATATATTTTTTTTTTTTAACCCTTTAATTTTCAATGGGGGGAAAGAGGGGTGATTTGAACTTTTAGGTTTTTTTTAAACTTTTTTTTTTACTTTTTTTTTTTATTTTACTAGTCCCCCTAGGGGGCTATAGTGATCAGCAATCCGATCGCTATTATCTATCTGCTGATCACAGTTATACAGCTGTAAATAGCAGATTCAGTCACTTTTGTTTTCACCCTGCTCCCGGCCGGGTGAAAACGAAAGTAAAACGTAATAGCTGCAGGCATCATCACATGACCCTGTGCTACGATGGCAACCCCCGAAAGTCACGTGATCACTCACGTGACTTCCGGTGGGGGCGGCGGTAAGTAAAAAACATGGCCGCGCGCATATACATCTCGCTGCCAGACTTTGGCAGCGAGATGTAAGGGGTTAATGTTCCGGGTGGAATGCGATTCCACTCGGAAAATGTAGGCACACATGTCAGCTGTTGATAACAGCTGATATGTGCGCCGATCCCTGTCGCCTGCCCGCGGCAGGGGGCGTGGCTTAACGGGACACACTCCATGACGGATATATTCGTCCATGGTCGTGAAGGGGTTAAGACAGCCTTTGGCTGTGAAATAATCCCATGTCATCAGGCTTCCTTCACTGAACTTGACAGTTTCTTCAATTTCTTGATCCGTTAGAGTCTTTTTCCCTTGTTTCTTCCTAATCCATTTGCACCCATCAGATCCTATTTACTTTCATCTTATTGTCTCAAATCACCCGTTTCCAATCTTCTACTGGCTACTTTTATGCAAATAAAGCCAACACTTTTATGATGATATTGATGTTGAGGCTTCTTCACCTTTTTTCACGTCTCCACTTGTGCACAGTGCTTGCATCGATCTCTGCGATCTTATTATTATGAAACATACGAGCCACTTCCACTGCCATATTTGTCATGCTGAAACTGATAAGCCTTGTGATGCGCCAACTTGTTGACTCTGACATTTTGCCTAGATGGCCACCTCTTCACTTTTGAAATGATGAATGAACTTCATTTTGTATTCTTCAAACTGTCATAGTGTCGTGGGCGGAGGTGGGGACGCTGCACTCACCCACTGCTCGGGTTCCGGCTGCTGCTGCTGCTCGGTAGTGGTTCGAGCGGTGGGCCGGATCCCGGGGACTCGAGCGGCGTTCCTCGCCCGTAAGTGAAAGGGGGTGGTTTGGGTTTAGGGATATTGTCCGTGACGCCACCCACGGTTGTGGTGAGATTGGTGACACCACCGCTGCTCTGGACGGGGATCCTGGGAGCGATGACGGGGAGAAGCTTGGATGTTGGTTCTCCCCTCTGTGGGTAGGGGGTTGATTGTCCCGGGGCCCGGTGAAGGAGGTAAGAATGGTTGGTAGGCGGGTTACGGGGCCTGGTGAGGCGCAGGGTCGCGGGGCAGCGCTGTGCAGCACGGCACGGTGGTACTCACTCAGCCAGTAATTCACACAGAGTCTCTGGTCAAACAAACGGCTGGATGGACGGGTCCCACAGGCGGCTGCAGTTGTTCTCCTCCCGGCAGGTTGATGGTGACTGCCTTTCCCTGCACCTGTGTAGTGTGTATGGTTCCAATGGGTTCCCACCGGTAACCCGCTCCCCAGCTTGGATGGATGCTGAGGGAGCCCCTTTTGCCCGCAGGCTCTGGCCCTGGGAACTGTAGCCTTGGCGGTGACTGTGTTCCCTCTACGGTGTGAGCTGTTGCCTTCAATCAGGTCTTGGCTGCTGGGAAACCCCGGAGGTTCCCTTCGCTAACGGATTTGACCGGTTTTACGGCGACTCCTAGCCTGGTCGGGGTCCTTAGGCCCTGCCGGATGGTGCTGGATTCTCTTTACTCTCTGATCCGGTACCGCCGGGCCACCGCCCGTCCACGGTCCATACGGTTTGCTACGATCAGCCTCTCCTGCAGACGGTCACCACCGTCTGCCAACCTTGCTGTTTGTGCCCAGGCCACACACCCGGACACGGTCAGTCTCCTCCTTTACCACTTCACTCTTCAACCTCCAAAACTGATCTCCTTCCTTCCCCCGCCTCCAGGACTGTGAACTCCTCGGTGGGCGGGACCAACCGCCTGGCCCACCCCCTGGTGTGGACATCAGCCCCTGGAGGAAGGCAACAAGGATTTTGTGTTTTGCTCTGGTGTGCCTAACCGGGGTATAGGGTGTGTTGGTGTTGTCCTGTGATGACCTGGCTTGTCCAGGGCGCCACAATAGCACCCACATAATGCAGTTTGGCAATGTTCTTTACTGCTGGATGATGTTGTTCCTCTTTTCTTGTGAAATCTTCTTTATGGTTGCTTCTTGATTCTAACCAGTGTCTTTCGATTGGGAAACAGTAGTTAAACTAATCCCAAGCACACAATCAATTGCAACAGGGTAATGCAAAAAGTTATTTTTATTATAATTATGCAAGCAGAAAGAGAATGCCGCTACCGAAAAAGCAAAGACAAAGCCAAGCCGGCTTGGCTTTGTCTTTGCTTTTTCGGTAGTGGCATTCTCTTTCTGCTTGCATAATTATAATAAAAATCACTTTTTGCATTACCCTGTTGCAATTGATTGTGTGCTTGGGATTAGTTTAACTACTGTAACGTTTTTCCCTTTAAGCACCTCCCCCATACCCGCAGTTGAGCCCAGCTCTACTCTGAACTTAACTTTCGATTGGGAAACAACCTAATAACACACTGAATTGTTAGGTAATGTAAGAACAGGTTGTAATTTATAGTATACAGGAAGATTTTTGAAACACCAGAAGCAAAACAGTAACAATGGAGTGACATGACAAGAATCTGCATAACTAATCATATGCTAAATAGTTACTAGTCAAATTTATGTATGAGATAGCCAAGATGATTGTCTATAAAAGGCAGTTTGTCTCACACTCAATGCTGTAGTGGAGGGTGAGATATGGATCCTGAAAATCAAACGTTCTAAACATTGTTATCCTTTTGCTTGTTACTATATATAGGGTTTAGTGTCCTGGCTTAAGTTGGCCTGAATTCCGGTCCCGAACCTGACTTTTTTTTAAATTCCAGCCAGACCCACCGAACCCAAACATCTGTGTGTTCGCCCATCTCTACATACTACATGTCCTGAAGGAAAAAATGCTGGCCTATAAGAGATACCCCAAAACAAAATACTTTTATATCTAAATATATTCATGTAATTCTAGGTGGAGTCCCCTCTTCAAGATCTTTATGTCTTGTTCAGTGTAAAGGATGGTTACGAAGAGGGTCACGTGCACTTCAGGACTTGTACTGCCCTACACTCCAATACTACACAGTTAGCTAATTGAGTTAAATGAAAGATGGGTAGTTCTTATTAGCCCAGTGGTGGCACTTGAAGGAAATGTGTACCACTTATTTTCATAGTATCATAGTATCATATTTTCTAGGTTTCCTCAAAAATATTAGCTGATGGCTGTGAGTACCAGGTAAGGATTGTCCATAGGCCAAGGGTAGGCCAAAGATGACTAGAATAATGCGCAAGAATGTTCACAAAGATCAAGGGCATTGGAGATATACCATAAAATTTCATGTATATTTACTTTACTATTACAAAACGATATTTAGGCCACAAAGGGCTTGGTTCAAGCCAATGAGAAGAAAAAAAATTACAATCACATACATATCCATCATATATGTATTTTTTTTTTTTAATTATTGGGAGATTTTTACTGCTTTGATGATGTCCATGTTGTCATGGATGCTTTTTCAATGGAGTAAGATACTTAAAGATGTTACTACAACATTAACAATAGCTCTCAGCCTCTCGGTTAACCAGTCATAAGACAAAACCTCTGAAGGTTTTTACCAACCTTATGGAACCTATATTATAGCCTAGATACATAGATGAAGATTTGATGGTGTTAGACGTGTATGGTCACAATTACAATTTTGGTATATGGAGAGCTAAAAAGTGGAAAAAAAATCTGCGTAGCCTGGCCCTTTTCCATTGAAAATAATGGAAGGTATGGAAAATATTCACTTAACATTAATTCAGTAAAGAAAGAACATCTCTCCATCCAGAAAACAATGGAGATTGGAACTGTGGAATGGGATCACCACCACTGATATTGTTTTTATGTAGATTGCTTCTTAGAAAATGTGTTTTGTTTTTTTTTAATATAAAGGTTGATTCACTAATAATAAGAACGATAACAATCATTATTCCTGACAAAAATGTATATATTTTTTGTTAGGATTTTGGTTCTTTCACACTGAATTGCTTCCTCTACCATGTACGCTATCCATACACTGCTATCAGTTTGTAATATACAGCAGTATTTTTTCTTGCTCTATGGAGAAGATACTTTGCCTCACTAGATGGTGCTCGGTACCTTGATCACGCAGGAGCTGAACATTAGATGATAAACTGGAGAATAAATCTGTTTGTATGAAGGAATTGTAGAAGCTGTAGCTGCGTGGAAGTACGGGCAGGTATTTGATATATGGAACAAATACATCACACTTTTTTCAATTTCTATTTTTTTAATAAAGCTCATGTAACAGATTTCTAAATGTGCTCTAAATCTGCAATATACTGTAGAGCAATATGACCACTGGGAAAATTCAGTTTGATGAATGGGACAGCAAGTGACAATGTTTTTTTTTATATATCTTGTCCAAATAGACTGATCTATGGACAATTTATGAATCAATGTTGTCCTTCCTTCCGTCAATCCTTATTTGATTTCTTCTTTGTTTCCTCCCTTCCTCTCTCATTTTCCTCCTTTTTTTCCTTCCTTCCTTCCATCTTTTCTACCTTCCTTCCTCCGTCCCTCCTCCCTTACTCTCTCCCTCCCTTTCTCTCTGTTTTCTTTCTCCCTTCATTCCTTTATTCCTTACTTTCTCCCTTCCCTCCTTCCTTTCTTCCTTCCCTCCTTCCTGCCTCCATTCCTTTCTCCCATTCTTTCATTCTTTTTTACTTCCTCTCTCCTTCCCTCATAATTAACCTTTTATCTCTCCTTCCCTTCTCTTTTTCCTTATGCCCCTCCTTCTTTCCTTCCTTCCTTCTTTCCTCCTTCTCTCCCTCTCTTCCCTCCTCTTTCCCTTTATCCAATCCTTCCTTCTTTCCTTTCTTACTTCATCACGCAATCTAAATTCCCTATCCTTATGTCTTGCAATACTTTGGGAGGAAACCAGAGTACCTTGGTGAAACAGTGGATACAGAAAGTATTCAGACCCCTTTACATTTTTCACTCTTTGTTTCATTGCAGCCACTTGGTAAATTAAAATGAAGTTCATTTTTTTTCTCAGCAATGTACACTCTATACCCCATCTTGACAGAAAAAAACAAATGTAGAAATTTTTGCACATTTTTTAAGCAAGAAAAACTGAAATATCACATGGTCATAAGTATTCAGACCCTATGCCCAGACACTCATATTTAAGTCACATGCTGTCCATTTCCTTGTGATCCTCCTTGAGATGGTTCTACTCCTTAATTGGAGTCCAGCTGTGTTTAATTAAAGTGATAGAACTTGATTTGGAAAGGCACACCTGTCTATATAAGACCTCACAGCTCACAGTGCATATCAACCAAATGAGAATCATGAGGTCAAAGAAACTGCCCAAGGAGCTCAGAGACAGAATTGTTGCAAGGCACAGATCTGGCTAAGGTTACAAAAGAATTTCTGCAGTACTTAAGGCTCCATAATCCTTAAATGGAAGACGTTTGGGACTACCAGAACTCCTCCTAGACCTGGCCATCCAGCCAAGCTGAGCAATTGTGTGAGAAGAGCCTTGGTGAGAGAGGTAAAGAAGAACCCCAAGATCACTGTGGCTGAGCTCCAGAGATGCAGTAGGGAGATGGGAGAAAGTTCCACAAAGTCAACTATCACTGCAACCCTCCTCCAGTTGGGCCTTTATGGCAGAGTGGCCTGACGGAAGCCTCTCTTCAGTGCAAGACATATTTAAGCCCGCATAGAGTTTGCAAAAAAACAAATGAAGGACTATAATAATAATATAATATATATAAAAAATAATAATTCTCTGGTCTGATGAGTCGAAGATAGAACTTTTTGGTGATAATTCTAAGTAGTATATGTGGAGAAAACCAGGCACTGCTCATCACCTGCCAAATCCCAACAGTTGATGCCGTTCTTTTGATTTTGTCCTGATGAAGAAGACGGATGTCTTTGAAACGCATTGACCTGTGAAAATAAAGAAAAAGGAATTCATCATATACACTGGATCTGTGGTTATTAGCGCAGCATCTAACCCGTTTTTCTTTTAACCCGCTTTTGACAATCCCAACAGTGACACATGGTGGTGGCAGAATCATGCTATGGAGGTGTTTTTCAGTTGCAGGGAAAGGACGACTGGTTGCAATTGAAGGAAAGATGAATGTGGCCAAGTACAGAGATAACCTGGAAGAAAACCTCTTCCAGAGTGCTCTTGCCCTCAGACTTGGCTGAAGGTTCACCTTCCAATAAGACGATGACACAAACACACAGCTAAAATAACAAAGGGGTGGCTTCAGTAGAACTCTGTGACCATTCTTGACTGGTTATAGCCAGAGCCCTAACCTAAACCCACTTGAGCATCTCTGGAGAGACGTGAAAATAGCTGTCCACTAGCGTTCACCATCCAACCTGACGGAACTGGAGAGGATCTGAAAGGAAGAATGGTAGATGATCCCCAAATCCAGGTGTGAAAAACTTATTGCATCATTCCCAAGAAGACTCATGGCTGTACTAGCTCAAAAGGGTGCTTCTACTTCTACTGAGCAAAGGGTCTGAATACTTATGACTATGTGGTATTTCAGTTTTTCTTGTTTAAAAAATTTGCAAAAATGTTTACATTTCTGTTTTTTTCTGACAAGATGGGGTGCAGAGTGTACATTAATGAGGAAAAAAATGAACTTTTTTGAATTTACCAAATGGCTGCAATGAAACAAAGAGTGAAAAATGTAAAGGGGTCTGAATACTTTTCGTACCCACTGTACCGCCACATAAATGGGGAGAACATAAAACTAGATATGAATGAGCCCGTTGAAGTTCTGTTCTGTGGGTGCAGCCGAACTTTAGTTAAAGTTCGGTTCTGGACCCAGTTTTGATTTGAACTCCACTGGAAGTCACTAATTGTGGAGTTCAGGTCTCCGCCCACATGCAGCCAGCCATAAACAGATCACTTACGGGGGCAAAGTTTTTCCATTTTTTTTGTTTGGGTGGACACTACATCAGATATTTCTGTTGTTACCCCCAGCACATGCCGTTCAAACTCTGCAAGCGGCTTGCACTGCTCTGAGCACTGAGCGTACTCAAGCACAGCGATGCTGGTGCGAGTAGTGTTCATACATAAAGCATCTGAACTCTGAATCCGAACCCTGCTGCTTTTTTGTAAAGTCTGTGTTCAGTACGAAACTTTTTTACATAGATGATAGCTATAAAAACCAGATGGATTTAATATCTCTGCATCCAGCGACAACTCTCTGCTGCTGCCCTAGTCTATATTGTTTGCTTGCAGAAATGATGTCATATTGACAGCCCTGCAGCCAATCAGTATTCAGATTAAAGTCTCCTAAATAGAATACAAATATAATAAAAGTTGAAATAAATAAAATTATGAAAAGTTTAAATCACCTCAGTTTTCCCTGTTAAATAAAATGATAAAAAAATTAAAAATTAACAGATTTTCTATCATTGCGTCCATAAAATTCTGATTTATCAAAATATAAAATTATTTAAACAGTATGTTAAACTATCCCCCCAAAACTTAAGTTCCTAGAGATGCCATTTTTGGTTGCTGACCTTGACCTAAAAAAAGAAATAAAAAGAGATGATAACGTTGTATGTATTCCAAATCACCATCAGTAAAAATGTCAACTCAGCATGCAAAAAACAAGTCCTTACAAAGCTAAAGAAAAATAATAAAGTCAAGGGTTTAAAAAATGGTAGCATAGACAAAAATGGCCACTCATTCTCACTAGTAAAAATAAACCAAACAATACATGAAGAAATTAAGAATGAGCTATGTGTATGAAATAAATAACTGTTCATAAATCTGAAAGCAATTTATATAAATTAGTAAATGTCATCCCTTGGTCCTGGTAAGTCAGATGCTGACACTGGCCCTTGAAAGAGTTTCCCCTGCTTTTCAAGGACTAGGGTGTGTCGCGGGCGGAGGAGGGGAAGCCGCGCTCTTCCACTGCTCGGGTCCGGCTGCCGCTGCTGCTGCGGCCTGCTGCTGCTCGGTGGCTCGAGCGATGGGCCGGATCCCGGGGACTCGAGCGGCGCTCCTCGTCCGTGAGTGAAAGGGGTTTGGTTGTTGGGATAATTTAATGTCCGTGACGCCACCCACGGTTGTGGTGATTGTATGGACACCACCGCTGCTCTGTATGGGGATCCCGGGAGCGGTGACAGGGAGCAGCAAAGTTGATAGTTCTCCCCTCCGTGGGTAGGGGGTGGTTGTCCCGGGGCCCAGTGATGAGGTGGGGGATGCTGGATGGCAGGGCCGGTGCAGGGCTTGGTGGGGTGCAGGGACGCGGGGGCAGCGCTGTGCCTCACGGCACTGTGGTACTCACTCAGCCTGAGACGGGGACACAGTTCTCGGTAAAACACACGGCTGGAAAGACGGTTCCCACGGACGGCTGCAGTTGCTTTTCCCCAGTAGTTGACGGTGACGGTCCCTTTTCCTGCACCTAAGATGATGATGGTAGCGATGGGTTCCCACCGGTAACCCGCTCCCCGACTTGGTTATGGGCCGGAGGAGCCCTACGTTGCCCGCAGGTGCTGGCCCTGAGAAACTGGTGCCCTGGCGGTGGCGGTGTCTCTCTCTAACGGTCGGACTGTTGCCTTCAATCGGGACTTGGTTGTTGGGAGACCCAGAGGTCCCCTTCACTGACGGATTTGGCAAATTCACGGCGACTCCTAGCCTTGCCGGGATCCGAAAGGCCCCTGCCAATGGTGTTGACTGCTCTTCGTATACCGCTCCGGTACCGCCGGGCCACCACCCGTCCACGGTCCTTCCGGCAACCTCCAAGCAGCCTCTCCTGCAGACAGTCACCACCGTCTGCTAACCTTGCTGTTCTCAGTCCGGGGCACACACCCGGACCAACTTCAGGCTTTCTCAACTGTCACTGTCTCTTCCACTTTTTCTCCTCTCACTTGCTCCTCTACCACTTTCCTCTAACTCCTCAACTGATCTCTTCACTCCTTCACTTCCCTAGCTTAACTGCCTGGTTTTCCCACCTCCAGGGCTGTGAACTCCTCGGTGGGCGGAGCCAACCGCCTGGCCCACCCCCTGGTGTGGACATCAGCCCCTGGAGGAAGGCAACAAGGATTTTTGTGTAGCTTTGGTGTACCTATCTGGGGTGTAGGGTGTGGTGGTGTCATGACCTGTGACCCCTGGCTTGCCCAGGGCGTCACATTCCCCCTTAGCAAAATGCAGACCGTCCGCGGCCTGCCCGTCCAACACCGGTTTTATTTTCTGGAAAGATATAAAAGGTAAACATACACATAAAATAACTTCATCCCACATCAGGAAGTTCATTTCTTAAACGTTACTAACATTTTAAACGGTTGCGGCTGCCGCTCTCTCCCATCCAAGTAACCTGGCCCTGATGCTGCCCCTAAAACCCAGGCAGCACCCCTTGACCCCAGTCCTGAACCAGTTACCCGAGCGGGATCTGTCCTTCCCCTCCAGAGGGTAGCCACCGGTTCCTGTGGTGGCTGGGCCCCAGCCTGCTCCACTGCGGGCCCTCCCTCCAACTTGCCTCTCCGGAGGCGGTAACGGTTAGCTGCAACAACACATTTTATTTACAAGCCACTAACGTCTGTGGTTGCCCTGTAAGTTCACGGGCTTGTCCATAGAGAGTTCCCTATGCAACTTTTTGAAGGGTCCCCACGGGGACAACGGTGCCGGCAGCGGCCGGTTTCAATCACGGTTAATCAGGTTACTGTTCGGTAATCATTTTCATTTTTATCTTTCAACTTTTAAACACACACAGTGGTGGTCCCAACAGGGACGGTGCAACGGTGCTCCCCTGCTCCGCTGCTCCGCTGCCTTTTGCGGCTCAACAGTCCGTTCTCACTCGTGGGGCTCTAGTGCCACCTTCACATGGTGCACCGCTCTGGACCCCAATGGTAGATCGCTGCAGGCGATCTTCTTCCATATACATGCGGGCGTACACATCCGCTCTATACCCCTCTCGGGCATCAATCTCTCTGCGCAGCTGCCGTTGCCGCTGCTCCCAGTCTGGAGCACTTTCTGCTTGCTCCAGTTCAGCGTGTGCAGGGGACGGACCCAGCCAGAGTCCCTCCGTGTCGGCTACGACCGGCACCTTCAGTAATGAGGGACCCCGCTGTGACATGGCCTGCTCTGCCTCCTGGCAGCTGCATCCCCGCCGTGCCTCCGGTGCATCTTTGCTGACGGCCTCAGCCTTCAGCTTCTTCCATTGAAGCGGATCAGGGTGGTCACGAGCTTCTGCTGCAGGTCAGTCCGCCGGGGCGGATTGGCAGGGTACCGCTACCGGTGGTGGTGGTAGCGAGCCTAGTGGCGGGGCAGCAGCAGCCAACACGGGTAGCGGGGGAGGTAGCAGGGCGAGCGGGTATGGACCGGGTCCCTCAGCCGCGATGACCGACCCACTAGGGGTACAGGGGCATGGGTCACTTACCCTCCCTTCCAAGACTCCCTCCACCCTGCGTCTCCGTATGGCTGCCACCACTTCCGCCATGTCGGCCTCCCACTCCTCCAGGAGGAGCTGCATGCGGACCTGCAGACGGCTGCTTAGCTGGACGGTCCGGACTTCCACCCGCGCTGCAGTGCCAGGCGCGGGGACCTCGGTGTTGCTGGTCGGACTCAGCATCTTTAGCAGCGGCCTCTTCCAGGAACCAGTAAATGGCCGCAGGGTCCTGGCGTCCCCGCTTCCACAGCCGCGCTCACATGCGGCCAGCCGCCATTTCGTCCCCCTTAGCCTCTTTCCGGCCCCTCCTCTATCGCGGCGGGGTTTTGGCCTTCGCGCCTCCGCTACTCGAGAAGACGCTCGAGCGGGAACTTTTCGCGCCAAAGATGGCGGCTTCTGAAATTTTCCGGCCGGACACCTCCGGCGGTAACAAGGCACACCTTTACCCAACGGCAGAGCGGTAAGATCCTGTTCGTGACGCCAAGTTGTCGCGGGCGGAGGAGGGGACGCCGCGCTCTCCCACTGCTCGGGTGCGGCTGCCGCTGCTGCTGCGGCCTGCTGCTGCTCGGTGGCTCGAGCGATGGGCCGGATCCCGGGGACTCGAGCGGCGCTCCTCGTCCGTGAGTGAAAGGGGTTTGGTTGTTGGGATAATTTATTGTCCGTGACGCCACCCACGGTTGTGGTGATTGTATGGACACCACCGCTGCTCTGTATGGGGATCCCGGGAGCGGTGACAGGGAGCAGCAAAGTTGTTAGTTCTCCCCTCCGTGGGTAGGGGGTGGTTGTCCCGGGGCCCAGTGATGAGGTGGGGGATGCTGGATGGCAGGGCCGGTGCAGGGCTTGGTGGGGTGCAGGGACGCGGGGGCAGCGCTGTGCCTCACGGCACTGTGGTACTCACTCAGCCTGAGACGGGGACACAGTTCTCGGTAAAACACACGGCTGGAAAGACGGTTCCCACGGACGGCTGCAGTTGCTTTTCCCCAGTAGTTGACGGTGACGGTCCCTTTTCCTGCACCTAAGATGATGATGGTAGCGATGGGTTCCCACCGGTAACCCGCTCCCCGACTTGGTTATGGGCCGGAGGAGCCCTACTTTGCCCGCAGGCGCTGGCCCTGAGAAACTGGTGCCCTGGCGGTGGCGGTGTCTCTCTCTAACGGTCGGACTGTTGCCTTCAATCGGGACTTGGTTGTTGGGAGACCCAGAGGTCCCCTTCACTGACGGATTTGGCAAATTCACGGCGACTCCTAGCCTTGCCGGGATCCGAAAGGCCCCTGCCAATGGTGTTGACTGCTCTTCGTATACCGCTCCGGTACCGCCGGGCCACCACCCGTCCACGGTCCTTCCGGCAACCTCCAAGCAGCCTCTCCTGCAGACAGTCACCACCGTCTGCTAACCTTGCTGTTCTCAGTCCGGGGCACACACCCGGACCAGCTTCAGGCTTTCTCAACTGTCACCGTCTCTTCCACTTTTTCTCCTCTCACTTGCTCCTCTACCACTTTCCTCTAACTCCTCAACTGATCTCTTCACTCCTTCACTTCCCTAGCTTAACTGCCTGGTTTTCCCGCCTCCAGGGCTGTGAACTCCTCGGTGGGTGGAGCCAACCGCCTGGCTCACCCCCTGGTGTGGACATCAGCCCCTGGAGGAAGGCAACAAGGATTTTTGTGTAGCTGTAATGGGGGCAGGGGGTGCCTCAGGGGGTGTAGTCGGGTCCCCTCGCCTTGTGGGCCGCTGTTACGGGGGGCTGTCTGATAATAACCGAAAGGAGTATCAGACAGTCAGGGTCCACCGTGCAAAGACTTTGCTGCAGACTATGGCAGAGTGCAATACCTCTGTTAACTCACAGAAGGATATAATAAGTAAGTAAAGCAATTCCTCCCTTACTTGGAGGGTGTGTGGAATGATCTCTGTTAATAATCACAGAGACAAAGGCAATGTGTGCGAAATGGCACCTACCTAGGTCCGCTCTTCTAGTGGTGCAAAAGAGATGAACAGCAGCGTAAGCAGCACAAAGCTCCTACCTGCGTTCGCTCCCCTAGTGTGCGAGGATATGAACAACTGCCAGACGCAGTATAAGGAACGTTACCCTAGCGGCAATGTCCACCTACGAGTAGAATCACAAGGCCCAGCCAGACCATGTGCCTCAGGCACCTGCCTATGTCCGCTCCCCTAAGAGGTAAGGATACGGACAGCAGCCGAAGCTGTAAGGTATAAGAACGCTACCCTGTCGGTAGCGCTCACCTAGCATAGACAGAGGAATGCCTAGAGGAACGCGCACAGAGCGTCTACTCATATGCATGAACCAAGAGGACTGAGCACCATGCGGCGTGTGTCAGGGTCTTATATAGACTCTGTGCCTCATCCAAGATGGAGGACACCAGAGCCAATCCGCTGCCAGAACGACAGGAGTGACGTCATGCTGGCCTATCACCGAGCAAGACGTCACAAGCACATGACCAGCGACCAATCGGCATAGAAGGTGTCAGAGACATGTGACCTCGTGTCAGCGATGATGTCACCCGCACATGTGCAATGGCTCCAAGATAGGACTTAGTCTCCGGCGCTCGCACATGTGCAGTAGCAAGAAATCTGGACTTAGTCTCCAGCGCTCGCACATGTGCAGTAGCAAGAAATCTGGACATAGTCTCCAGTGCTCGCAGCAACCGTAACAGCCGCAGGCTGAACCCCGGCCCGGCCGTTACTTGCAAAACAGGTGTGTTGTTGGGGCAGAGTGTGGATGCATGGGGCCCATTCATGACAGCGTTCTTTCTGTGCTCTCCAGCGCCTTCTTCACTTTCAGGAAAGAGACAATTGCAGGCAGCAGATAAACCAAACACCGATTTATTAAACAAAGCTTCCATCTTTTTGTTTGCAGCAGGTTTACTTTAGTACGTTACAAGTCCTTTTCTACAAAAACGGTTTCCTTCTTCTCTACGGGCACTTTCCTTTGCCTGCAGGGGCCAATTGTTATCCCCCTAGCAGTGGTACTCCTATCCCGATTTTAGTCCAGCCCCTTCCCAAGGATTTGTATTGAACTAGGGGACGGCTCCAGTGCTCACTACCGGCTCCGGATTAGCTCCAACTTCTCCACTCCACTGCCACAGCACCCACTCCTGCACTCTGCCCCGGCACTTCAGACCGAGCTTGCTCGCCTCTCACTGCACACTGGACTCTGCATTCAGAACCCTTCCTTCCCCACCTAGGCTGCCCTGCCCCTTCCTTCCCTGCCACTGTTACCAGGGGAACCACTGCTCTACACTGGCACCTAGTGGGGAAACAGTTTATGACAGGTAACATTTTACCATCAACATTTACAATTTGCCACCATACTACTGTGGCGTCTTCAGGGGGGGAAAAACCGCTCCTTCACTACCAGGGGTCCGACTACCCCTTACATTCCTCCCCTCTTTAACCTCAGCCTCCTGGCGAGGTTCGTACCTGCAAAACAACACATGTAGGAAAACACAATACTTAAAACACACAGACTGGCACACAAGTTTGGTGCCCGGAGTCCCTCCAGGGAAGCTCCCGGTCTTAGTCGCACATCTGCCCGGAGGCCCTCCTCAGGCGCTCCCGGTCTTAGCTGACCTTCTGCCCGGAGGCTATTTCCAAGCGCTCCCGGTCTTTGGGTGGCAGAAAACAACAGGACAACAAGATTCCTTCTTAACAGTCACAGAAGGAGAAGTCCATGCATAGTCCCTGCATTCTTCTATTCCCGGGTTCAGTTCTTTTAACGTTACTGTAACTGGAAACATTCACCGGCTTTCAACAGTACCGGTTTTCAACGGCAAACAAATCACTCTCTTCCGGACGATTACCTCTGGTTCTGGGATATCTTGCCAGTACGGGGCTTTAACTCCTGAGGGGGGCAGAGGGCCTACCTTAACAGATGCGGGCGCCTCCGGAATCTGTACGGATGCTCCTGGTGGCCCGCTCCCCAGAGTCAGCCGGGACTTGTAGGTGGCCCGGACTTCCGTCGTCGTTTCCCCGGTAACGGCATCCCATGAGGTAAAAAAACGTGACCTTCGCTGGTTTCTCCGAGACTCCAGTCACGGCCGGTATCATGCTTGCCGGCAACGTGATGGTGGGTAACTCTCCCACCGAGCTCTCCATCAGACGTCCTCTTCCGCGTCCTACGGGCACCAGCGCGCCCGCTACGGCTTGCTTGTCTGTCCTGGCCTCCATTTTGTGTAGCACAGGTAACTGGAACTGTTGCTTCTGCTGCTGGGATTGCAATGGCGCCGGGGAAGGTGGAGGCGGTTCTTCTTTTCCCGCTTCTGCCCATACTCCGCCCCCGGCGTCACCCACCAGGTCGGCACAGCGTTTGCGACGCCTCTTCTTTCTTGTGGCGCCGCCCACGTCTCTAGACCTCTGCAGTATCTCGGGGCAAGCACCTCCCCTCTTTGGGCGGTGCACTCCGGGCTTCTTCCTTACAGGCCAGCCCAGCGCTTTTCGTTTGGCGCCCACTTTTCGCGCCTTCACTAAATCCATGAGGACGGCCGCCATCTTGCCACCATCTTGTGGCCCGTTCAGCACGTCAGGCACCACTTGATCTTCCTCACAGTCTCTGGTCAGGGTTTCTTGCATGCAGGCTTGATCCTGCCGACTACGCCAAAATGTAACGGGGGCAGGGGGCGCCTCAGGGGGTGTAGTCGGGTCCCCTCGCCTCGTGGTCCGCAGGCTGAACCCCGGCCCGGCCGTTACTTGCAAAACAAGTGTGTTGTTGGGGCAGAGTGTGGATGCATGGGGCCCATTCATGACAGCGTTCTTTCTGTGCTCTCCAGCTCCTTCTTCACTTTCAGGAAAGAGACAATTGCAGGCAGCAGATAAACCAAACACCGATTTATTAAACAAAGCTTCCATCTTTTTGTTTGCAGCAGGTTTACTTTAGTACGTTACAAGTCCTTTTCTACAAAAACGGTTTCCTTCTTCTCTACGGGCACTTTCCTTTGCCTGCAGGGGCCAATTGTTATCCCCCTAGCAGTGGTACTCCTATCCCGATTTTAGTCCAGCCCCTTCCCAAGGATTTGTATTGAACTAGGGGACGGCTCCAGTGCTCACTACCGGCTCCGGATTAGCTCCAACTTCTCCACTCCACTGCCACAGCACCCACTCCTGCACTCTGCCCCGGCACTTCAGACCGAGCTTGCTCGCCTCTCACTGCACACTGGACTCTGCATTCAGAACCCTTCCTTCCCCACCTAGGCTGCCCTGCCCCTTCCTTCCCTGCCACTGTTACCAGGGGAACCACTGCTCTACACTGGCACCTAGTGGGGAAACAGTTTATGACAGGTAACATTTTACCATCAACATTTACAATTTGCCACCATACTACTGTGGCGTCTTCAGGGGGGGAAAAAACGCTCCTTCACTACCAGGGGTCCGACTACCCCTTACATTCCTCCCCTCTTTAACCTCAGCCTCCTGGCGAGGTTCGTACCTGCAAAACAACACATGTAGGAAAACACAATACTTAAAACACACAGACTGGCACACAAGTTTGGTGCCCGGAGTCCCTCCAGGGAAGCTCCCGGTCTTAGTCGCACATCTGCCCGGAGGCCCTCCTCAGGCGCTCCCGGTCTTAGCTGACCTTCTGCCCGGAGGCTATTTCCAAGCGCTCCCGGTCTTTGGGTGGCAGAAAACAACAGGACAACAAGATTCCTTCTTAACAGTCACGGAAGGAGAAGTCCATGCATAGTCCCTGCATTCTTCTATTCCCGGATTCAGTTCTTTTAACGTTACTGTAACTGGAAACATTCACCGGCTTTCAACAGTACCGGTTTTCAACGGCAAACAAATCACTCTCTTCCGGACGATTACCTCTGGTTCTGGGATATCTTGCCAGTACGGGGCTTTAACTCCTGAGGGGGGCAGAGGGCCTACCTTAACAGATGCGGGCGCCTCCGGAATCTGTACGGATGCTCCTGGTGGCCCGCTCCCCAGAGTCAGCCGGGACTTGTAGGTGGCCCGGACTTCCGTCGTCGTTTCCCCGGTAACGGCATCCCATGAGGTAAAAAAACGTGACCTTCGCTGGTTTCTCCGAGACTCCAGTCACGGCCGGTATCATGCTTGCCGGCAACGTGATGGTGGGTAACTCTCCCACCGAGCTCTCCATCAGACGTCCTCTTCCGCGTCCTACGGGCACCAGCGCGCCCGCTACGGCTTGCTTGTCTGTCCTGGCCTCCATTTTGTGTAGCACAGGTAACTGGAACTGTTGCTTCTGCTGCTGGGATTGCAATGGCGCCGGGGAAGGTGGAGGCGGTTCTTCTTTTCCCGCTTCTGCCCATACTCCGCCCCCGGCGTCACCCACCAGGTCGGCACAGCGTTTGCGACGCCTCTTCTTTCTTGTGGCGCCGCCCACGTCTCTAGACCTCTGCAGTATCTCGGGGCAAGCACCTCCCCTCTTTGGGCGGTGCACTCCGGGCTTCTTCCTTACAGGCCAGCCCAGCGCTTTTCGTTTGGCGCCCACTTTTCGCGCCTTCACTAAATCCATGAGGACGGCCGCCATCTTGCCACCATCTTGTGGCCCGTTCAGCACGTCAGGCACCACTTGATCTTCCTCACAGTCTCTGGTCAGGGTTTCTTGCATGCAGGCTTGATCCTGCCGACTACGCCAAAATGTAACGGGGGCAGGGGGCGCCTCAGGGGGTGTAGTCGGGTCCCCTCGCCTCGTGGTCCGCAGGCTGAACCCCGGCCCGGCCGTTACTTGCAAAACAAGTGTGTTGTTGGGGCAGAGTGTGGATGCATGGGGCCCATTCATGACAGCGTTCTTTCTGTGCTCTCCAGCTCCTTCTTCACTTTCAGGAAAGAGACAATTGCAGGCAGCAGATAAACCAAACACCGATTTATTAAACAAAGCTTCCATCTTTTTGTTTGCAGCAGGTTTACTTTAGTACGTTACAAGTCCTTTTCTACAAAAACGGTTTCCTTCTTCTCTACGGGCACTTTCCTTTGCCTACAGGGGCCAATTGTTATCCCCCTAGCAGTGGTACTCCTATCCCGATTTTAGTCCAGCCCCTTCCCAAGGATTTGTATTGAACTAGGGGACGGCTCCAGTGCTCACTACCGGCTCCGGATTAGCTCCAACTTCTCCACTCCACTGCCACAGCACCCACTCCTGCACTCTGCCCCGGCACTTCAGACCGAGCTTGCTCGCCTCTCACTGCACACTGGACTCTGCATTCAGAACCCTTCCTTCCCCACCTAGGCTGCCCTGCCCCTTCCTTCCCTGCCACTGTTACCAGGGGAACCACTGCTCTACACTGGCACCTAGTGGGGAAACAGTTTATGACAGGTAACATTTTACCATCAACATTTACAATTTGCCACCATACTACTGTGGCGTCTTCAGGGGGGGAAAAAACGCTCCTTCACTACCAGGGGTCCGACTACCCCTTACATTCCTCCCCTCTTTAACCTCAGCCTCCTGGCGAGGTTCGTACCTGCAAAACAACACATGTAGGAAAACACAATACTTAAAACACACAGACTGGCACACAAGTTTGGTGCCCGGAGTCCCTGCAGGGAAGCTCCCGGTCTTAGTCGCACATCTGCCCGGAGGCCCTCCTCAGGCGCTCCCGGTCTTAGCTGACCTTCTGCCCGGAGGCTATTTCCAAGCGCTCCCGGTCTTTGGGTGGCAGAAAACAACAGGACAACAAGATTCCTTCTTAACAGTCACGGAAGGAGAAGTCCATGCATAGTCCCTGCATTCTTCTATTCCCAGGTTCAGTTCTTTTAACGTTACTGTAACTGGAAACATTCACCGGCTTTCAACAGTACCGGTTTTCAACGGCAAACAAATCACTCTCTTCCGGACGATTACCTCTGGTTCTGGGATATCTTGCCAGTACGGGGCTTTAACTCCTGAGGGGGGCAGAGGGCCTACCTTAACAGATGCGGGCGCCTCCGGAATCTGTACGGATGCTCCTGGTGGCCCGCTCCCCAGAGTCAGCCGGGACTTGTAGGTGGCCCGGACTTCCGTCGTCGTTTCCCCGGTAACGGCATCCCATGAGGTAAAAAAACGTGACCTTCGCTGGTTTCTCCGAGACTCCAGTCACGGCCGGTATCATGCTTGCCGGCAACGTGATGGTGGGTAACTCTCCCACCGAGCTCTCCATCAGACGTCCTCTTCCGCGTCCTACGGGCACCAGCGCGCCCGCTACGGCTTGCTTGTCTGTCCTGGCCTCCATTTTGTGTAGCACAGGTAACTGGAACTGTTGCTTCTGCTGCTGGGATTGCAATGGCGCCGGGGAAGGTGGAGGCGGTTCTTCTTTTCCCGCTTCTGCCCATACTCCGCCCCCGGCGTCACCCACCAGGTCGGCACAGCGTTTGCGACGCCTCTTCTTTCTTGTGGCGCCGCCCACGTCTCTAGACCTCTGCAGTATCTCGGGGCAAGCACCTCCCCTCTTTGGGCGGTGCACTCCGGGCTTCTTCCTTACAGGCCAGCCCAGCGCTTTTCGTTTGGCGCCCACTTTTCGCGCCTTCACTAAATCCATGAGGACGGCCGCCATCTTGCCACCATCTTGTGGCCCGTTCAGCACGTCAGGCACCACTTGATCTTCCTCACAGTCTCTGGTCAGGGTTTCTTGCATGCAGGCTTGATCCTGCCGACTACGCCAAAATGTAACGGGGGCAGGGGGCGCCTCAGGGGGTGTAGTCGGGTCCCCTCGCCTCGTGGTCCGCAGGCTGAACCCCGGCCCGGCCGTTACTTGCAAAACAAGTGTGTTGTTGGGGCAGAGTGTGGATGCATGGGGCCCATTCATGACAGCGTTCTTTCTGTGCTCTCCAGCTCCTTCTTCACTTTCAGGAAAGAGACAATTGCAGGCAGCAGATAAACCAAACACCGATTTATTAAACAAAGCTTCCATCTTTTTGTTTGCAGCAGGTTTACTTTAGTACGTTACAAGTCCTTTTCTACAAAAACGGTTTCCTTCTTCTCTACGGGCACTTTCCTTTGCCTACAGGGGCCAATTGTTATCCCCCTAGCAGTGGTACTCCTATCCCGATTTTAGTCCAGCCCCTTCCCAAGGATTTGTATTGAACTAGGGGACGGCTCCAGTGCTCACTACCGGCTCCGGATTAGCTCCAACTTCTCCACTCCACTGCCACAGCACCCACTCCTGCACTCTGCCCCGGCACTTCAGACCGAGCTTGCTCGCCTCTCACTGCACACTGGACTCTGCATTCAGAACCCTTCCTTCCCCACCTAGGCTGCCCTGCCCCTTCCTTCCCTGCCACTGTTACCAGGGGAACCACTGCTCTACACTGGCACCTAGTGGGGAAACAGTTTATGACAGGTAACATTTTACCATCAACATTTACAATTTGCCACCATACTACTGTGGCGTCTTCAGGGGGGGAAAAAACGCTCCTTCACTACCAGGGGTCCGACTACCCCTTACATAGCTTTGGTGTACCTATCTGGGGTGTAGGGTGTGGTGGTGTCATGACCTGTTACCCCTGGCTTGCCCAGGGCGTCACAGGTGCGTTGATAAAAAAAAATGTATTCTCCCTTACTGGACTGGCACCTCTCTACCACACTCTGCTGTGCACCCTGCAGTCCGCTAGAATCAACATCTCATGGGGCAGCCAATCAGTGGCCAATGATCAGCTACAGCATACACACACACACACACACACACACACACACACACACACGCACACACAAACACACACACGCACACACACACACACACACACACACAAACACACACAAACACACACAAACAAACACACACACACACACACACACCGCACTGCTTATTTCTTTTTTGGACAAAATGTAAAGGCTCCACATTTTTATTAGCCCACCCCGGGTCAAATCACAGTAACTTTAACAATAGTAAAAAATCTCCTTAATGGGTAAGTGCATAATTTTGTGGCTAGCGTTACTATGTGGCTAGTGTAATAATAATAATAATTTTATTCATTTATATAGCGCTATTAATTCCACAGCGCTTTACATACATTTGCAATACTGTCCCCATTGGGGCTCACAATCTAAAGTCCCTATCTGTATGTCTTTGGAGTGTGGGAGGAAACCGGAGAGCCCGGAGGAAACCCACGCAAACACGGGGAGAACATACAAACTCCTTGCAGATGGTGTCCTTGGTGGGATTTGAACCCAGGACCCCAGCGCTGCAAGACTGCAGTGCTAACCACTGAGCCACCGTGCCGCCCTTGCTTGGGGCAAAACCATAGCACTATGGCACCAACACTAACTACAGGGTAGTGCCAGCTACAAAAATATCCCCATTCCAATTACATAGTGTCCGCCATTTAACAGGGGCTATACTACAGCTCAATAAATATAGTGTAATGTAATGAAGCATGATGTTATTGGTCCTTCGGTTTCATCACCTTCTCCTCTGAGCCGTCCGATCTTCTGTTCCTCCTTCCTGATACTTGTTTTCCCATCTTCCCCTTTATCCATCTCCCTGTTTTCTTCACTCCCCTGCTTATTTTCTATCTTCACGTCTCTCTTTCTCCACCCGCCTTCTGTCCTCCTCTCTTCTTCTATCTTCTAGATTTTGGAGGGCACCAAAGATTCTAAGCAGAGTGGATCCATCTCAAAGGGGAGTGTCTATCATTCAAAAGGGGTGGAGCTGGATAGATTTCCTCCCACCCCAGCTGCAGCAGTGCTTAAGGAGAAACTGACTTGCCATAATGGAGGCAAGTGGGGCTGGTGTTAAAGGGGTATTCCCATCACCAAGATCCTATCCCAATTTGTAGTAGGTATAATAAAAATAATAATATTAGTAAATACATCCAATTAGAAATGTAGTATAGCTCTTCTGATTCACTATGTTGTTTACCTCATGTGCAGGGCATTGAGGGACCTTAGGTATCCATGGTTACAACCATGCAGTTGCTCGTGATCGTAACCATGGATACCTACATGCCCTGCACATGAGATAAGAGACATTGTGGTAGATGCAGCCCTGACAGTAATACAATGACTTATGTCTAATTTTCCATATAGAAAAATGTGGGATTTAGCACATAGTCGGTATTGGAGGGGGCAGGAGGAGAATTTTACCATGTCCATCATGAGCACCAAATGTCCAAGGCCCTCCCCTTTAAAATCCTTTAGTTTATCCTGTAGTTATGATATTCAAGTGTCTATATACTTTTGTAAATGTAGGATATATATGCATTTATGTCTGTAATCTCCTCTGAACACGCGGCACGCATACAAAATATACAGAACACCTACTTTTCCTTTTATCTCCAAGCAGAGCCGGCAGTTTCTTTCTGAATTCATCTACTTCGGCAGTGGCGATATTGTAAATCATTTTATTTTTCTCCTACAGTAAGGAATAGATGCTTTAAATTTGTTGTTGGAGAAGACTATTGTTTGCTGGCGGTCCGGCAGAAAGCGGGTTAATAGATGGTTGTCCTGTTATTCAGAAAATAATTGCTTTGGGTGCAAATTTTGTACTGATGGTGTATGTTTAAATAGAGAAAGTATGTAAATCAGAACAGCTCTGCTCTATCTATAATTCACGAGATAATGCAAGAAAGCTTTTCACAAAAGCTTTTTCTGAGCAGCAGAAAAATCCAGCAAGTATTCTGAAAGAGAGGACAAAAAAATCCACTTACTGCCTACCATCAATTCTTAATTTTAGTACCAGGGAAAAAAAATAGATGGAAAGTAAGATTGATTGGAGCGAACAAAAAAAAAAAAGAAAAAAAAAAAAAGAAAAATAGAATGAGTTTTCTTCATTTCATATTTCACCGCAGAATTACATATTTCTAAATTGCCATTTATAAGGCGGGAATTGATTTTATTTTCTCTTAGGACAAAGTGAAAAGTGGGAGAAATTGGATGCATTTTCTTTTGCATCAATAGAAATATCTTACTTGCCTTTCAGAAATCAACAACATAGATACTATAGGTGCAATTAGATTGTACGCTCTTCAGAATCAAATTGTATCATTACGGTAATGTACACTTCAGATGCCACTTGAGCTTTACTTTGTTTCACTGGAGCAATGACTGTGCGTGTGTCAAAATCCAAAGTGCCATAGTGGTTATATATATGTGAAATGTGTATTTATGTAGTTAGATACGTTTTTAACCTTGAGAAAAGTGAACTGCATAAGTAAAAAAAAAATTGCACTGCATAATTTTGTGATTATATGTTAAAATATCACTTATGACTAAATCAATGTGTTCTATTGTGCCGTGTTCTGCTGAATAAACTATAGGTATTAATGCTTTGTGTAATAGACTGCTTTGTCACAAAGAATGGGAATGAAAGACTCAAATTATGTTCATGAACCAGGGTATTTATTGTAATGGCACCTCCACATAGAAGCACAAGAGCAATTTCTGAGAATGTCCACACTATCTTAGTTTGCTTTATTCTAACTAGACCCATAGTTCTGCACAGATTAATTTCTTTATACAGTAATACCTTGACTAATGAGTGTACCAACCTACACATTTTTCAAGATACGAGCCGTTACTCTGTATCTTCTTTACTTCATGAAACAATTCAAAAAGTGTAGGAAAGCAGGTTAATATACCGCGCCACACCACAGAAGCCAAAAATGTTAAAAGTAAATCCCTTTTTCTTTATTTTCACAGGTCTACGCGTTTCAGGGACATATCCGTCCCCTTCCTCAGGACAAAGTACAGAAAATACTAATACTAGATAGTATTTTCTGTACTTTGTCCTGAGGAAGGGGACGGATATGTCCCTGAAACGCGTAGACCTGTGAAAATAAAGAAAAAGGGATTTACTTTTAACATTTTTGGCTTCTGTGGTGTGGCGCGGTATATTAACCTGCTTTCCTACACTTTTTGAATTGTTTCATCACCGCGGGACCGCTGCCTCCCACACCATCACATCGTGATTTACATGCTTTGAAAGGGGTTGTGACTGGCACAACCGAACCAGGTGAGTGTACCTGCCAGTATTCACTTCCACGTGTATACCGGGTAAGACCCTATTTGCGCCTTATCTTTCCACAGTTATCTCTTCTTTACTTCATGATGAGAGCACAAATCTGACTTACAAGCAGCTGCTGCGTGATCATGTGCGCCCGCTTATTAAGAAACTGAATATTCCCTGCTCCCCCCGCCCATCATCCCGGGAGTGGAGAGCAGCGAGTACAGTATCCTGGCAGCGATGGCATGTGGTAGCATGGCGATCACACACTGATAAGCTCTCTGCATCATGCCACACACTTAAAAAAAATAATAGCCACCCTCGCTCAATTTACACGCCACATGCAATCAGCTGACAGCATGTGAGCTGATCAGCTTTTGAGCACTGTGCTCCAACACACTGTCAGTTGCCTGCACGAGATGAGGATGCTGCACTGTGGGGGACCAGAGGGAGGGTGAGTATAATAGTTTGGCCCCCCTATCTTGGTATATGGACCCCCATCACACTACTAAGTGTGTAGTGTGATGGGGTCCATATACCAGGATAGGGGGGCCATGTATCAGCATGGGGGATCATATATACCATGATGGGGCACCATATATACTAAGATGGGGGCCATGTACCAGGATGGGGATCATATATACTGTACCAGGATGGAGGCCATGTACTAGGTTAGGGGATCATATACTGTATACTGTACCAGAATTGGGCCACATATCAGGATGGGGGTTATAATAAGGGGCTGGAACGGATTAATAGCATTTCAATTAATTTTAATGTGGAAATTGAATTTGACACAGGAGCAAATTGAGTTAAGAGCTTGGTCACAGAACAAATTAAACTCATAAGTCAAGGTATTACTACACTTATAGCAGGTTGAGATATTCTTTCCTGATACAGAACACCAAATCCACTGTATAAGCTGTTTTTTTCCCACAATAGACATGTTTCACCTATCCACAGATTGTCTGACCTCTAGGAATATGAGTAGTGATGAGTGAATGCTAAATATTTGGGTTCGGATTATTCATACTGAATACTTAGTACTAGTCAATTATTCATCACATATAATGAACCTAATGCAAGTTAATGGGGAACCCAAGCATTTTTGTGGGAAATCTTCAAGAAAAATGCTTGTGTTCCCCATTGATTTGTATTCGGTTTGTTCTTCGTGATGAACACTGGAATAGTACTAGGTATTTGATACAAATAATCCAAACCCGAATATTTAATATTCACTCATCACTAAATATGAGCCTCACCACCGTGCGGAGTTGCCGCCTCACCATCGTGCGGAGCTGCCACCCGACCTACACCCCACCTACTGTCTCCTCCCCAAAATCATATAGAATGTATGCCCGCAAGGACAGGGCCCTCTTCCCTCTGTACTAGTCTGTCTATTGTAACTTATATATGTATTCTGTATGTAACGCCTTCTCATGTACAGCACCATGGAATCAATGGTGCTCTATAAATAAATATTAATAATAGTAATAATAATAATAATAATGAGCCCACCATTCTGCCTCATTGTACCTACCCCATGCAGTGGGGAAGTGACTCGCCCACCCCAGGGCTATGGGACACCCGGTGCCGGGCTGGACTAGTCCAGAGGAAGTAATTGGTGGCGGGGTCTGGCTCCGTGGCCCTGGTGGGTGTCAGTTTAAATATGACTGATGACTTGGGAGTAAATAAAGTTTGTGTTCGTGACGCCAACTGTGGTATGCGGCTATTATGCCGCCGCTGCTGTGTAAGGCCTCCGGGGTGATGATATGGCAGCAATGGTGGTACTGCTCCCCACAGGTGGAGCGGTGCCCCGGGGACACTGTTGGTGCTTGTGAGAGTCTATGGTGTAGTGGAAGTCTATGCAGACGGAATAACAGAGGCCACACCAAGGGTGCAGTTTCAAGTTCTTTACTCAAACGTCCTGGTAGGAGCTCACTGGTGCCCTCAGACGACTGGAACCCACTGTCAGGGACCTCCGCCGTTTCTGGGTGATTCCTGGAGTAAAAACCGGTACCCTTCTCTCTAAGGTGTCTCTGTCTTCAGCTGTCTTCCTAAGCCTAGCTCTTTTAGGATGAACCTGCTCGGCCTCCACTACAGCCTCCAGGCTGGGGGGTCACCTGTCGGATGATTGTCCCCTTTCTAGAGGTTCTGCTGTGGGCTGTGGCCCGGGGAGTTTACAACTTTCCCTGGGCCTCGGTTTTTACTGTTTGGAGATGATTTTGCACTCCTCCGGTTTCTAGGGACCGTCCCCTGTTGCAGCTTGATCCCTCCACCGATGTTCCTGTGGAACAGGCCACCACAGCTCTACAGCTATCCGTGGCCCTAGAATCCCTTCTTTTCTCTGCTTGGTGTCACCTGGACCCTCTGAGTCCCAGGATCTTTACCAGGAAGCGTCTCTTTCTTCTTCTTAGCTCCTGCCTGACTAGAGCTGTCTTTCCTTCTCTCCTCCTTGTTTGCCTCCTGCAGACCTCCTCCTCCTTCCCCACTCTCTCTCAGACTTCTGTTGCTTTCTCTGTGCGGACACTCTGAGCTCACAGAGCTCCTTTCTCTTTCACAGCTACATGCTGTCTCCTCACTCTCTCACTCTCTGAGGTAAACTGAAACTAACTTGACCTTCCTTTCTCTAACTGCTCTCTGCTGGCTCCTCCCACCTCCCCAGTTGCTATGCTGTACCCTATAGGAGCAGGGATGGGTCTTACGGCCCCTCCCAGCATGCAGCATGGGAGGGTTACTGCCACTGTCCCTGGTCCCAGTATGTACCTAACAATGGGTGTTGTGTAGATTTACCAGGGGACCGGTGTTCACTCCTTTCCTCACCCAGAATAGGGCATCACACCGCTGGATGGGGTGCAATGTCCTGTGGCGACGGAAGCCTCAGGGGCGCCACAGAAGCTTTAATGGTGGTTGAGCATGTGTCCGTCTACGTCATTCAATATCTACAATATAGGACTGAAGGAATCAGCACTCAATCTCTGCTGTCCCCTTAGTGACATTAGTTTATGGGACTAATGTCTCTGCTGTGACATTAGTTCCATAGACTTGAAATGGATTGTCACCATGAATGATAGGATGCTATACAAAGTTCTCCTTATTGTGGTCATTCACTGAGGTTTGTAACCTGCTGCTCTAGTGATGCCACTAGTGGTGATTTCCTGTGAATCCTACATATAGGGCATACACTACTCACAAACAGATAGAGAAGGGAGAGCCAGCACGATCTTAAAATAGCATGCATCATATAAAAAGTGCAAATTCACAGATTTATTCCAACTGTACTATAATATAAATTGAGATTTTTAGCAAATAATTGATCAATTCTTTGAGCCACCCCTGCCAACGTCATGGCAAATCTCAATAGGGGGGTCCTACACTATATTATGTATTTCTTGTGCCATGCGGCCTCCTAGATAAAGTTAAAAGCAGAACCATAATGAAGCACACATACCTGTAACCTGTATATAATCGCTTCTATGTTGCAAAAGAGGCAATTGTGGATAGAGGCCAGCCCAGGTCCCAGCATGTGGAGCAAGCTCTACACATACCAGGACTATATCAGAACTGACCCTCCCAGTGCCAGACAGCAACCATTGATAAAGGCGGACCAGATCCAAGTATGGTGCTTAATTAGCATGCCTGTGGAAAGGGTGAGGCAACTGAATGTGAACAGCTACCAACAGGAGGAATATATTGCAAACCAAGATCAGGCGTGCATAGCATGGTGGTGACCAGCCAACAGACATTTGTAGCATAACTACAACTAAACAGGGAGAGAAGGGGGAGCCAGCACGATCTGAAAATGGCGTGCATCACATAAAAAGTGCAAATTCACAGATTTATTCCAACTGTACTATAATATAAATTGAGATTTTTAGCAAATAATTGATCAATTCTTTGAGCCACCCCTGCCAACGTCACGGCAAATCTCAATAGGGAGGTCCTACACTATATTATGTATTTCATGTGCCATGCGGCTGTTGAGGATAAGAATTGAGTATCCAAAAATACTTAATTCAGCCATTTCATAGACTCAGGTATATAGTTCAGTAGATATATACCCATATTTATGAATGTTCTTGTTTCTTACAAACATGTGTATATATGTATATTGTATATTTAGTGATTTTACTTAAACACAGTATATACCAGCACATGTAATTTTAAAGATGGCTGCCGCTTCCTGTTTGCACATGGGACGATGGACAAAGGAATTCCTAAAAGCCAGAACTGAGCCAATCAAGAAGAGGATATGCTAATTTCCATGTGATTTGAAGTCCCACCCTACAATACTTGATTGGACTAAAACTTTTGTTCACACCCCTTTACTTCTTGGTCTAGGGGCTTTGTTTAAGAATAAAGTTCAGTTGCCTCAGGGTCTGTCATGGAGAAGGTCCATAACCGATAGTGTCTGTTATCGTTCATTCTCGTGTGTACACATGACATTATAATTTGAAACAGCGGTCAGATCCAAAAAGTGACCGGTTGAGTCATGTCCTTAACACGGCCTCCTAGATAAAGTGAAAAGCAAAACCATAATGAAACACACATACCTGTAATCTGTATATAACCGCTTCTATGTTGCAAAAGAGGCAATTGTGGATAGAGGCGAGCCCAGGTCCCAGCATGTGGAGCAAGCTCTACACATATGAGGACTATATCAGAACTGACCCTCCCAGTGCCAGACAGCAACCATTGATGAAGGCGGACCAGATCCAAGTATGGTGCTTAATTAGCATGCCTGTGGAAAGGGTGAGGCAACTGAATGTGAACAGCTACCAACAGGAGGAATATATTGCAAACCAAGATCAGGCGTGCATAGCATGGTGGTGACCAGCCACCAGACATTTGTAGCATAACTACAACCAAACAGAGAAGGGGGAGCCAGCACGATCTGAAAATGGCATGCATCATATAAAAAGTGCAAATTCATAGATTTATTCCAACTGTACTATAATATAAATTGAGATTTTTAGCAAATAATTGATCAATTCTTTGAGCCACCCCTGCCAACGTCACGGCAAATCTCAATAGGGGGGTCCTACACTATATTATGTATTTCATGTGCCATGCGGCCTCCTAGATAAAGTTAAAAGCAGAACCATAATGAAGCACACATACCTGTAACTTGTATATAACCGCTTCTATATTGCAAAAGAGGCAATTGTGGATAGAGGCCAGCCCATGTCCCAGCATGTGGAGCAAGCTCTACACATACCAGGACTATATCAGAACTGACCCTCCCAGTGCCAGACAGCACCCCTTTCCACAGGCAATGCTAATTAAGCACCATACTTGGATCTGGTCCGCCTTTATCAATGGTTGCTGTCTGGCACTGGGAGGGTCAGTTCTGATATAGTCCTGGTAGCTTTAGAGCTTGCTCCACATACTGGGACCTGAGCTGGCCTCTATCCATAATTGCCTCTTTTGCAACGTGGAAGCGGCTATATACAGGTTACAGGTATGTGTGCTCCATTATGGTTCTGCTTTAAATTTATCTAGGAGGCCGCATGGCACATGAAATACATAATATAGGTTAGGACCCCCCTATTAAAATTTGCTGTGACGTTGGCAGGGTGGCTCAAAGAATTGATCAATTATTTGCTAAAATTCTCATTTTTTTTATTATAGTACAGTTGGAATAAATCTGTGAATTTGCACTTTTTATATGATGCATGCCAATTTCAGATCGTGCTGGCTCCTTTTTCTCACAAAAAGATAGGGATATTTGGCTTTCAGGTGAAATTTATGTAAAACGTTCACGCTACAGTGATATTTTATCATGAAAGTAGGCCATTTAACACTAGAACTACTGGACTCGTGACACCTATATAGAAATACATAGTGCAAAGTAGTCAAAATGACTACCTCAGTAGTTCTAGTGTTAAGTAAAAGCATGCAATGGTGATTGCCTCATCTCAAACAATTTACTGAAACAAAAAGCCAACAATAGTGGTGGGTATACCCTCCCAAAAAATGTTATTGTCTCAAGAACTTGTCGTGTTTTTGAGCGCCAATTACAGCTTAACAATACTGTCTCATGCTGGTCACAAGTCGAGTATTTGTCTGCTGAAGCATGACATCCTACTCTTCTTGAAGGGCGTCCCTGAGGGCACTGACGTTCTGGGGTACACAGTTATGAACTGGTACACAGCGACTCAGCTGATCCCATAGGTTTACTAAGGGATTCAGATCTGCAGAAAGTGCAGGCCAGTCCATTTGAGGTACCCCAGTCTCCAGCAGCCGTTCCCTAATGATGTGATGACAATGAGTTGGACCATTGTTGTCCACAAAGATGAAATTAGGCTTGTGTTGTTCATGCAGAGGCACAATGACTGGATTAATGATGTTCATCAAGTAGTATGGGCTTTTCACTGTACTGTTTACAAAGTGTAGGACAGTTCTGTATTGATTAGACACACCTGCCCACACTGTAAGGCTATGTGCGCACGTTGCTTTTTACCTGCTTTTTACCTGCTTTTTTGCTGCTTTTTCTTCTGCGCTGTTTAATGCCAAAATGGATGTGTTCTTCTATTCAAGCAAAGTCTATGGGAATTTGGGTTTCTTGTTCACACTATGTTGTTCAAAATGCTGCCTTTTTGTGGCAGAACTTTGGTCAAAAACTCAGCTTTTCAAAGAAGCAACATGTCAATTGTTTTTGCCATTTGGGTTTTGCACTGCAAAGCTGAGTTTTTGACCAAAGTTCTGCCACAAAAAGGCAGCATTTTGAACAACATAGTGTGAACAAGAAACCCAAATTCCCATAGACTTTGCTTGAATAGAAGAACACATCCATTTTGGCATTAAACAGCGCAGAAGAAAAAGCAGCAAAAAAGCAGGTAAAAAGCAGGTAAAAAGCAACGTGCGCACATACCCTCACACCACCAACACTAAAGGCTCATCTAGTGATCACAGTGGTTGATGCATAGCGCTCTCCTTGATATCTCCAACATCATAGGTGGCCCTCATTTCTGCTCAGCGTGAATCGACTTTCATCAGTGAACAGCACTGAGGCCCACTTGTCCCTTATCCAGCAAGACGATGATAGCTGTGCCTGGTGGTATGGTCAGGTACCATTGCAGATCATCTAGTGTGACGCCCTGGACTAGTCAGGTCGTCCCAGGTAGTCACACACAACACCACACCCCCTCCCGATTAGGTGACATCAGTCAAACTAAAAATCTTTTCACCACCCTCCAGGTCTCATGTCCACATGAGGGGGGGCGGAGACAGGCGGTTGGCTCCGCCCACCGAGGAGTTCACAGGCCTGGAGGCGGAAAAACACAAAAAAGAGTCAAAGACAAGTAGAGAGTAGTCTAGAGGAGGTGGAGAGCAGTCAAGTTCACGGGCAGTCCTGTGTCCAGGCCTGCCAAGAGACTACCAGGTGGCTGGGTCGGGGCCCAGTCACCATTGGCAAGGAGGCAGACGGTGGTATCCGCCTGCAGGAGCTGGGATTACAGCCGGTGGAACCGTAGGGACCAGATTCGGGCAGTGGCCCGCCCGTATCGAACCGGGAACTGAATGGAAACCGGGGCACCGTTAGAAGACAACAGCCCAACTATACAGGGTAAAGCCACCGCCAAGGCATAGAGACACAAAGGGCCAGCGTCTGCGGGCAACTGGGCTCCTACGGCATATACAAGTCGGGGAGCGGACTACCGGTGTCTAGGCATAGGAGTCAAACATTTACACACAGAGGTGCAGGAGAAAGGCGGAAACCACCAACCTATTCTGGGAGAAGCTGGGCCCCGTTCATCATTCCATTTGGGTTACCAGAGACTCCAGTGTATTGTGTCAGAGTGAGTACACCAGTGCCTTCGGGCCGCGCACCGCGCCGCACCAGACCAGTGTCCAACCCGCTCCCCCGCCTCAGCACCTCCCTCGGGCGCCCGGGACCATCACTCCCCTACCCACAGAGGGGCCAACACCAAGCTGCGCAACACCGTCCCTGGGAGGCCTAGTTAACGGCAGCGGTGGTGTTCATCTATTCACCACAACCCGTGGGTGGCGTCACGAACTTACAATCCAAACCAAACAACCGCGGCCCCCGCCGTGGAATTCCTCACCCAAGTCCCTGCGTGTAGCGCCAACTCCCTTGCAGAGCGACGTGACCCCCGGGTCCGTGAGAGGCTCGAGCCACCACCCGCAGTATGAGCACGGATCCGAGTGGCTCGGCGGTCGCAGCTGAGCCCGCGGGGAGGTACACTAGCACACAGACCATACTGTGGTAAACAGTTTTAGAATGGCCTAACGTGACACTTGGGTACCTCTCTTAAATATGCCTGGAGTTGTGTGGTATTCATCTTTTGGCTTTGAAGGGCATCGTTCACAATGGGGATCAGTGAGAAATGTTGCCAAAGAACGTCCACTACTATGCCTTTTAGTGACTCTTCCACTCTCTCTATATCTCTGCTACAACCTGCTGATGACTCTCTGTGACACTCTAAGCTTAGTAGCCACTTCCATCGAAGAACATCCTGCTTGAAACCTTGCAATGGCGAGGTACTTTTGATGAATTGTTATTTGTCATCTTGGTCTCATGATGTCAAAATGTGAACAGCATGATGAGGAGAACTGTTTAAATGTCAAATCTAATTGGACCCCAAAATTTATTGGATGATCCATGGATCCATGGATCAAACACCTGTTTGTTTGGCAATTAAACTCCTTGTTACAGAACAGCAAGTTGTGCAAAAAGTAATGAAACACCGAACAGTTGGACATATGCATTCAAAACTTTGGAGAAGGTCACATTAAGTTGAAATATTTTAGGATGATTCTGAAATTTTACCAAAAGCCAACTATCACTAACTTTTTGTGAGTAGGGTACTGTATATTATTATATTGGGAAAATCATTTACATCTCATTTACATGGAATAAATTCAAATCTCACTTCTGGGACCGTGGGGAAACTAGAGTTCGATGCACTAGCTCTGGTGCAAAATTTAGACCTGGGCCCCCCTTCCGCACTCTGGGTACAGGATGATTAGACTGACTCTTAATTCTTTCCCTCAGTACCCAGCTTTCCCATGCTATGATATCCCTTTTTCCCTCAGCACCCAGCTTTCCATGTTCTGATATACATCTTGTGCTCATGTGATGCCCTGGGCTAGCCAGGTAGTCACAGATAGACCCCCGCACTACACCTGTCCCCCAATAAGGTGTCGTCAGCCAACCATTAAAACCTAGTCACCTCCCTCAGTGCTTGATGGACACACTAGGGGCGGAGCCAGGCAATTGGCCATGCCCACCAAGTAGTCCAGAGGGCCTGAGGCAGGAAAACAGTGCAGGATAGTGGTCAGGAGGTTAAGGAGAGTGGAAGCAGGCCTGTGCCCAGGTCTGCAGCAGTCTGACAGGTGCTGGGGTTGGAGCCCGGGCACCTTTGGCTAGGAGGCAAATGGTGGCCTTAGTCTGCAGGAGCCGGGAAGATGGCTCGGTGGAACCGTGGTGGACCGGGACAGGGTAGTGGCCCGCCGGTACAGACCCGGGGAACCGACTCGGAAACCGGAGCACACAGGGGGGTACTCAGACCCTGAAACGAGGTCCAGAATCCACTGGACTGAGTTAATTAACTGATTGCGGTCTGGACTATAGGTCCTTTCCCACCCAAGTACCGACTGAAGACAACAGCCCACCGAGGGGGATAGAAAGCCACCGCACAGGCAGAGAGATCCCACGGGCCAGCGTCTGCGGGCAAAAGGGCTCTCCCGACATCCACAATGCCGGGGAGCGGACTCCCATCGCTGAAGCGCAGGCAGTCCACAGATACACAACACGGTGCAGGAAAAAAGCCAAGACCACCGAACCGGGTGGGGGACCAGACGCAGCTGGCTGCGGGCACCGACCACAATCAACTTGGTTTACCAGAGACATTTGTGTGTCAATAACCGTGAGTGCAACAGTGCCATCCAGCTGCGCACCGCCCTGCACCGCCCAGCTATCCCCAATGGGTCCCGGGGCCATCATCCCTTCCCACGGAGGGATTAACATCTTGCTGCACCACCATCTCCCCCGGGTGTCCAGTAATCGCAGTACTGATGTCCAACTTCACCACGACCCGTGAGTGGTATCACGAACTAAAGCGCGTCTCCGGCCGTGCACCTACCTAACCCCCACCAAAATCGCCAGCACCCCCCTTTCAGAGCGAAGTGACCCCGGGTCCGGAGGCGCTCGATCCACCCACCAACGAGCCCGGATCCGAGCGGCTCGGCTGCATCCGAGCGCGGGGCGGTACACTCAGCATCCATGTTTCCAATGCTCTGCTGTACATCCTTCCCTTCCTTCCTTGCCCTTGATATCAGAACATGGGAAAGCTGGGTGCTGAGGGAAAGATGTATAGCAAAACATAGGAAAGTTGAGTGCTAAGAGAAAGAAAGATGAATAGCAGAGTATGGGAAAGCTGGGTGCTGAAGACAAGATGGATATCAGAATATAGGAAATCTGGGTACTGAGGAATATCAGAGCATGGGAAAGCTGGGTGCTGAGGGAAAGATGTATAGGTGAGCATGGGAATGCTGGGTGCTGAGGGAAACATGTATTGCAGAGCATGGGAAAGCTAGGTGCTGAGGGAAAGAGCCTCTTTGTCCCCCATCCTGGTATATGGCCGCATCCATTTTTTTTGCTGTATATTATATTTGTGATAGAAACAATATTATAGATTTATTCATTTTGCATACAAAAAAGTAGTTCTTTTAATGGTACATGAGTTTTAGTATTTTTAATAGTTTTTTTTGTCACTTTTAGTATTAATGATTTTTAGTGTATATCTGAATTTTATCTCTAAAAATTTCACATATGTACACATTCACACAAATGCAGACATACTGTATACACTAGATTTATTTTATATACTGTATATGTCTGCATTTTGCACACACTGTATACACAAAAGAAATAAGAAAGTTGAATGTCTGACAAAAAACTCCATGAAATTGAGGAGACCTGGCCACCATCACAGGACTGCAGTGAGGCAAGATATATCATCAGCTACAGGGCAGTGGGAGAGGGGCAGGAGAGTGTAGCTGTGAGGGCAAATAGGAAGATAGAAGAGGGGAGTGGGGCTAGAGTAGAGACATCATTCAGGGAGCTCCAGTACTTACTTTAGGTTGCATTGTGCTTCTCTGAAGCCTCCCCTCCTACTAGTGCTGACTACAGAGTGATAGTGTGACGCCCTGGACCCCAGAGGTCACAGGTCATTACACAGACACACCCCCTTTCCTGGACAGGGCACACCAGTCAAACTCAAAATCCTTGTTGCCACCCTCCAGGGCTGATGTTCACACCAGGTGGGGCGGAGCCAGGCCGTTGGCCCCCGCCCACCGAGGAGTTCACAGCCTGGAGGCGGGAAAAACACAGCAGTCGAGTCCAGTTGTGGTCTGTAGTGAGTGAAGAGTGGAAACTGTTGGTGTCTGGGTTGGAACCCAGGCACATTCAGCAAGGTTGGCAGACGGTGGTGGCCGTCTGCAGGAGTTGGCGAAGGTCAGCGGAACCGTAGGACCGGGGTCGGGCGGTGGCCCGCCAGTACCGAACCGGGGAGCCGATTGGAGCCAAGCACCAGGCAGGGTACTCAGACCCCGACTAGGCTTAAAGCCAACCTCTAGTCAAATTCTCTGATTGCGGTCTGGACCTCAGGGGTTTATTCCCAACCAAGTCCCGATTGAAGGCAACAGCTCAACCAGTACGGATAAGCGCCATTGCCATGGGCCAGAGATCCAAAGGGCCAGCGTCTGCGGGCAAAGGGGCTCCTCCGGCACATACACGTCGGGGAGCGGACTACCGGTGCCCAGGCATTGGAGTCAACATTCAAACACAGGTGCAGGGAAACAACAGCCACCATCAACCCATCCAGGGAAACACTGCAGCCGGCTGCGGGCCCCGTCCATCCAGCCATTTGGTTTACCAGAGACTCTGTCCATCTGTATCTGAGTGAGTACACCAGTGCCATCCGGCACCACGCTGCGCTGCACCGCGACCCTCCACCCTGCGAGCCCCATCCTACTGGAAAACAATCGGCCACCGGGCCCCGGGACCAACAGCCCCTACCCACGGAGGGGTCAACACCTAGCTGCTCCCCGCCATCGCTCCCGGGAACCCCATCACCAGCAGCGGTGGTGCCCGCCATCACCACAACCCGTGGGTGGCGTCACGAACACTCTATCCATCCCAACAATCCCGCTCCCCTCCCTTTTCACTCGTGGGCGAGGAGTGCTGCTCGAGACCCGGGTCCGGCCCGCTCGAGCGAGAATGCACCAGATTCGGGCGCGACCTCCCTGAGCAGCCCCCTCCAGAGCAGTGAGTGCAGTGCAGGGGATGGCTGTGCTGAGGATAGGCATACGCTCAGCATTTCTCCCCTCTTCTGATGGACGGGGAGTTGCAGAGCTGTATGCTGGAGGAGAGACTGTCAGAGTCAGGGGCCCAGCGGGGAATCCACAGATTTCCTGATGGGCTGGACACCATTACCCAGCAGATGCACAAAGCTAACAGCTGGTGATCACTGTACAGTACTGCTATTACTGCTCTCCCCGTCCATAAGCCCGCCCACCTCTCAGTACTAGCTTCAGTGGCAAGAGATGGGCGGGATTATGGGTGTTGGGAGCAGTGAATATGTATTTTCTTAAGTAGCCGGGACATGTATTAGCTCCTAGTGATGGGCAGTCCGGCTCTTTTTGGTGATCCGGATCCTATGGCTCCGTTCACCAAAAAGAGCTGGATATTTCAGCTCGTTCTCGGCTCCTTATTAAATATGTGTTCACCCCAGGTGAACACATATTTAAGATTATAATAACGCTGCCAAAGCCCCGCCCACCCGCGGGTAAACCCCCGCCCACTTACAAGCGGCCAATTAGATTGCTGAGTAGGCGGAGTTTAGCCACGGGTGGGCGGGGTTTTGACGACGAAAAGAGCCGTTTAGATGGCTCACACTGATGATCCGGCTCCTGTCGTTCACAGCAGGGAGCCGGATCTTTGTGTCGGATCGTTCGCCACTCACACATCACTATTAGCTCCAGAGTCGGCTGCTGCCTCCTGTGACGCTGCAATTTGCAGCGCAGGCACCAGACAGGTCTCTGCTGAAATACCTTTTAGCTGGCTGTCCACATGCGAATTTACATCTAGCTGAAGCAGGCGCTGAGTTCCTCGGGCCCCCTGGACCCCCGGGCCTGCTTGGTCGCAGTGACGACCCCTATGACTGCGATCGTTCCGCCCCTGTTGTGGGAGAAGTGGCTCGCTTTCTCCATTTACTTTTATGGAAGTTCTGAAAAATGTAAGTCTTCTTTTTAAATCCCTCTAAACTTGTCCTAGATCTTCTAAAAATCTAATAAAAGCATACTATACAAAGTAATAGCTCAGGGCTGTGAACTATCATTTGGACATTCTAAATTTAAATGTAACTAAACTTTCTTTTATCATTTAATTATCCCCCAGGCATTGCAAAGATATGGATTTTTATAATGTACTTCATGAACTTATTTTGCTATCTTCTCTTCTAAACAGTAGCCAACAGTGCTGTTTTAATTCTCAGTTCATGCTCTTTTACATGCTCCTTTCAATTGCTGCTCAGCAAGAGTACTGCATTAAACAATCTGAGTTTGGGAATGGAGAGCAAAGAGTCTCAGAGAGGTGAAGTCCCATAAGCTGATTGTTTCAATATAGTGTACAGATCTTGTTCATTAGCAGTTGAAAGCAGCTTCATAGGGTGCATGAAATACAGCAAGGTGGTTGGGAGAAAAGGAAAAAAATCAAGGTAATAAAGTATATTACAAAACTTAGTAACTTAGCAAAAAATACAGGATGATATAATAGTTGACATTGACGTGGGTGATGACGAAGGTTTTGATTTTAAATCACATAGTAAAGAATTTAAATCTCAGTGATTTCTATAGCTCCTTGCCATCAGGACCATTGGGATCTTAGATAGAGCGATGTAGTGAGTACAATTAAAAAAGGAGAATGAATGAGACCTCAAATTGGTGCCTGGTAAAATGATTTATTCCTTTTACCTTGGGAGGCTCCGTAATTATATTTATTAATTGTATTTTTTAATCTAATAGTTAATAAAAATTATTTTTTAAATAAATAAAAAAATATTCTTCTATAAAATATATTTTGTTGAAGTCATTTTTTCTTCTGGATTTTTTATCCTATAGGAAGTATTTTGAATTTAATTCCTTTTACCTTGCTGCTTTTCTCCTACTAATTTTGCTGATTATTAAGTTTTTGAAGCACACATTTTGTTAAAAAAAAAAATAAAAAAAACCACCCTCCCTCCTCTGGAAGTGCTCTGTTTATGGCTGGCTATACGTGGGTGGAGAGCAGAACTGCCCAATTAGTGACTTCTAATGGAGTTCAGGACAAGTCCAAGTCCACAACTCAACTTTATCTAAACTTTGGCTAAAACCGGTAAATCCGAACTTCCACAAATTCTCTCATTCCCACTAGCAATGACTTTCACTTCATTGTATGACACTGCTAATTTTCAGATCCAGGTCAATAAGGCTGCCATACAATTACAACACATAAATACTAAAAGGGTTAATGATAAAAATTGCGTGCTTGGTTCTCATGTCGCTTCTGGATGATCAGTGCTTTGAAGCCCTGTAGGAAATAGAGACCCCAGACACTCTCCAATTTGCCACTCTATAAAACTCTGCTTTTTAGCTCTCAATACAGCTTTGTGAAAGGCGCTGATGACTGTTCTTCGTATACTGCTCCAGGGCCACTACCCGTCCGCGGTCCTTCCAGCAACCTCCGAGCAGTCTCCCCTGCAGACTGTCACCGCCGTCTGCTGACCTTGCTGACACTGTCCTGGCACACAGCCGGACCAACTTCAGGCTTTACTACTCTCACTTTTACTCCTTTTCTGTTACTTCAGCTTTTCTCTTTAGCTCCACTACTACTTCCTTCTACTTTCACTTCCCTCACTGTTCTGCCTGGTTCTTCCCGCCTCCAGGGCTGTGAACTCCTCGGTGGGCGGAGCCAACCACCTGGCCCACCCCCTGGTGTGAACATCAGCCCCTGGAGGAAGGCAACAAGGATTTTGGTAGCTTGGATGTTCCTAACTGGGGTGTAGGGTGTGGTGGTGTGATGACCTGTGACCCCTGGCTTGCCCAGGGCGTCACATTCCCCCTTAGCAAAATGCAGACCGTCCGCGGGCTGCCCGTCCAACACCGGTTTTATTTTCTGTAAAAGTATAAAAGGTAAAAGGTAACATATAAATCATAACATTATCCCACAACGGGAGGCACATTTCTTAAACGTTGCAAAACGGTTTACGGCTACGGTTTCCGCTCTCTCCCACCCAAGCAACCTGGCCCTGATGCTGCCCCAAAAACCCAGGCAGCACCCCTTGACCCAAGTCCAGCACAAGTTACCCGAGTGGGATCTGTCCTTCCCCTCCAGAGGGTAGCCACCGGTTCCTGTGGTGGCTGGGCCCCAGCCTGCTCTGCTGAGGGCCCTCCCTCCAACCTGCCTCTCCGGAGGCGGTAACTGCGGAAACGGTAACGGTAAAACAACTTATTTACAAGCCACTAACGTTTGTGGTTGCCCTGCAAGTTCACGGGCCTGTCCATGGAAAGTCCTCCATGCAAACTTTTTTAAATGGTCCCCACGGGGACAACGGTGCCGGCAACGGCCGGTTTTCTCTCAATCACAGTTGTAGACAATCTGATGAAACTTCGGTAATCATTTTTGCTTATCATTCTTTTTCAACAAACTTTTTCAAACATACACCTCAGTGGTGGTCCCAACGGGGACTGCTGCAGCGGGCATCCGCTGCCCTACTGATATTCTTCTGCTGAGGCGGACCCATCCTCTGCCACCAGCATATCAAACATGCACTGACATGCCTGCTGTGACAGGGGTACCCGGCACCCATTTCCACCGGTACGCGGGGTATGGACAACCACAGGGTCTCCTACATAGCGGGAACGCTCACTTGCCTCTTCAAACCCAACGGCGGACCCGGGACTGGGGCAGGAGTCGTCATCTCTTGTTCCTGCGTCAGGCGGGTTGCCGCCAGCTGTCGCAGCCTCCTGGCCTCCAGCATCCAGCACTTCAGCCCCTTCTGCGGTAGCACGGAGCAGCAGATTAGGCGAGCTTACATTAAGGCGCCCCATAAGTAACGGCAAGGGTGATGCATAGGCCAAGACTAGACAGGGCCCCTCAGCCGCAGCGGCTGGTCCTGGTAGGACATAGGGACGTGGGTCACTAGTCGGCTCTGCTACATCCATTTCCCCTCCGTACATCGGGGCAGTTGTAATCAGCTCCTCCACCTCGTTGGTCCACTGCTCCATCATCCGGAAGATCTGATCCTGCTGACGCTGGTGGAATTGCATCACCCGGGCCTTCATCCAGGCCACGGTTCCAGGCTCAGGGTCTGGCACAGTCACTGCCGGGACTTCTGGCACCATGCTGTTAAGGGGCCGCGGTCCTAGCGGTTCCCCCTGATGCACTTCAGGGCCGTCCTGGACGTCTGCAGCCGGCCAGTCCGCCGGAGTGGCTGGGCAGGGTGTCGCTACTGGTTGGGCAGGTAGCGGGCCTAATGGCGGAGCGGCAGCAACTATCACGGGTAGCGGGGAGAGAGGCAGGGTGAGCGGAAGCCGGCCAGGCCCCTCAGCTCCAATGGCCGATCCCTCAGGAATACAGGGGCGTGGGTCGCTTACCCGCTCCTCCAAATCCTCTTCTGGCTCGCGTCTCCACATAGCAGCCACCACATCCGCCATGTCGGTCTCCCACTCCTCCAGGAGGAGTTGCATCTGGGCCTGCAGACGATTACTCAGCGGGACGGTCCGGTCCCTCAACCACGTCGCCGTGCCGGGTGCGGGGGCTTCCTCGTTGGGAGTTGGGTTGTACATCTTGGCAATCGTGCCTTCCAGGAACCCAGTATTGCTGCAGAGTCCTGGCGTCTCTGCTTTTATAGCTGCGTTCACATGCAGCCAGCTGCCATTGCGTCCCCCTTAGCTTCTTTTCGGCCCCTCCTCTCTTGGGGCGGAGTTTTGGCCTTCGCGCCTCTGCTACTCGAGAAGACGCTCGAGCGGGAACTTTTCGCGCCAAAGATGGCGACTTCTGAAATTTTTCAGTCGGATACCTCCAGCGGTCACAAGGCGCACCTCTACCCAACGGCAGAACGGTAAGATCCTGTTCGTGACGCCAAGTTGTCGCGGGCGGAGGAGGGGACGCTGCACTCTCCCACTGCTGCTCGGGTCCGGCTGCCGCGGCTGCTGTGGCCTGCTGCTGCTCGGTGGCTCGAGCGATGGGCTGGATCCCGGGGACTCTAGCGGCGCTCCTCGCCCGTGAGTGAAAGGGGATTTATGGGTGTGGGGATTGTTTATTGTCCGTGACGCCACCCACGGTTGTGGTGATTTGTTGACACCACCGCTGCTCTGTATGGGGATCCCGGGAAGGATGGTATGGAGCAGCCAGTTGTTGTGTTGCCCCTCCGTGGGTAGGGGTTGGTGATCCTGGGGCCCAGTGATGAGGTGGGTGATGCAGGGCTTGGTGGGCGCAGGGACGCGGGGGGCAGCGCTGTGCCTTGCGGCACTGTGGTACTCACTCAGCCTGAGACGATGACACAGTTCTCGGTAAAACACACGGCTGGAAAGACGGTTCCCACAGACGGCTGTACTTGCTTTCCCCAGTAGGTGACGGTGATGTCCCTTTTCCTGCACCTAATGTTTCTGTGTTGGTAGCGATGGGTTCCCACCGGTAACCCGCTCCCCGGCTTGGATATGGGCCGGAGGAGCCCTACTTTGCCCGCAGGCGCTGGGCCTGAGAAACTGGTGCCCTGGTGGTGGCGGTGTCTCTCCTCAATGGTTGGACTGTTGCCTTCAATCGGGACTTGGTTGTTTGGAGACAGACGTCCCCTTCACTGACGGATTTGGCAAATTCACGGCGACTCCTAGCCTTGCCGGGGTCCGAAAGGCCCCTGCCCTGGTGCTGACTGTTCTTCGTATACTGCTCCAGACCGCCGGGCCACTACCCGTCCGCGGTCCTTCCAGCAACCTCCGAGCAGTCTCCCCTGCAGACTGTCACCGCCGTCTGCTGACCTTGCTGACACTGTCCTGGCACACAGCCGGACCAACTTCAGGCTTTACTACTCTCACTTTTACTCCTTTTCTGTTACTTCAGCTTTTCTCTTTAGCTCCACTACTACTTCCTTCTACTTTCACTTCCCTCACTGTTCTGCCTGGTTCTTCCCGCCTCCAGGGCTGTGAACTCCTCGGTGGGCGGAGCCAACCACCTGGCCCACCCCCTGGTGTGAACATCAGCCCCTGGAGGAAGGCAACAAGGATTTTGGTAGCTTGGGTGTTCCTAACTGGGGTGTAGGGTGTGGTGGTGTGATGACCTGTGACTCCTGGCTTGCCCAGGGCGTCACACTTGCAAGCTTCAAGCGGAACTTGAAAACTCATCTGTTCAGGAATGGCTATAATCTTCAATGACCCCACTGCTTCACCACCACCACAGCTACTGCATCATCACCGTGCGGAGCCGTTGCCGCCTCACCACTGTGCGGAGCCGCTCCCGCCTCATCACCGTGCGGAGCCGCCACCACCTCACCACCGTGCGGAGCGCCACCCAATCCACACCCCATCTATTGTCTCCTCCCCAAAATCAACCTACAGAATGTAAGCTTTGCAAGGGCAGGGTCTTCCCTTTGTATCAGTCTGTCTATTGTAACGTGGATATGTATTCTGTATGTAACCCCTTCTCATGTACAACACCATGGAATCAATGGTGCTCTTTAAATAAATATTGATAATAATAATAATAATAATAATAATAATATTGGGATGGGAGCTGTTTTTTCACAGAAAAAAAATGGATATCTACAGCCTTGTTCTTTTTACTCTCAGAATTTCACTCAAGCATAATTTAATTATGATATAGGTGACTGAGAACTTCTGGTGGTTAAAAGAGCTTTTAAGGAGTGGAGACATTGATTGGAGAGGACAAGACATAAGGTGACTGTCTTTACCAATCTTAAGAACCTGTTGTATATTGACGCTGCTAAGTGCTAAACACCAGATTGGCTTGGTGGACCCTTCTTTTTGCTCGGTTCAATTTTGTCATTACTTATCTCCCTGAATCTAAGAATGTCAAGGCTGATGATTTGTGCCTTAGCTTTGTTCCAGGGTTGAGGAAAAAAAATCTAGTCAAGATTCTTAGGGGCACTTTGCACACTGCGACATCGCAGGTGCGATGTCGGTGGGGTCAAATTGAAAATGACGCACTTCCGGCATCGCATGCGACATCGCAGTGTGTAAAGGCTCGATGATACGATTAACGAGCGCAAAAGCGTCGTAATCGTATCATCGGTGCAGCGTCGGCGTAATCCATGATTACGCTGACGCGACGGTCCGATGTTGTTCCTCGCTCCTGCGGCATCACACATCGCTGTGTGTGAAGTCGCAGGAGCGAGGAACGTCTCCTACCGGCCTCACTGCGGCTTCCGTAGGCTATGCGGAAGGAAGGAGGTGGGCAGGATGTTTACATCCTGCTCATCTCCGCCCCTCCGCTCTGATTGGCTTCCTGCCGTGTGACGTCGCAGTGACGCCGCACGACCCGCCCCCTTAACAAGGAGGCGGGTCGCCGGCCACAGGGACGTCGCACGGCAGGTGAGTGTGTGTGTGAAGCTGGCGTAGCGATAACTTTCGCTACGCCAGCTATCACCACATATCGCTGCTGCGACGGGGGCGGGCACTATCGCACTCGGCATCGCAGCATCGGGCTGCGATGTCGTAGTGTGCAAAGCCCGCCTTAGTGAGAGGTGGTGGTTGGTGCTCTGCGGGTAGAACTCAGGCAGTGCATTCAGGATGCTAAGGACAGTGCGCTGGAAGGTTTACCTATAGTGATGAGCGAGTACCAAAAAGCTCGGGTGCTCGAGGCTCGGGCCGAGCATCCCAAGATACTCGTGTACTCGGCCCGAGCACCGAGCCCAATGTTATCCTATGGGAGACCCGAGTATTTTTCTGAAATGACCCCCGGCAGCATGTAGAAACCCTAAAAATGTCACAAAAGTCTCAGAAGAGTGCTCAAATGACATGGCATCAGCATGGGGAAGACCCCTTGAAGCATTTATCACTCAAAAGTCACAGCTGTGAACAATTTTGTCCGAGTTTTATGCCATTTTTACGGACTCACCAGAAAACCTTCCAAAATGACACCAAAATGAATTTTCATGGCGGAAATGTTAAGGGCACATACCCAATAGTGAGATAGAGCTGGTGTATGTTACTTTTTGAGATTAATACATGAAAGATTTTACGTAAAACATTGTGTGGCACTCCGATGTCCAAAACGCACGTTTTGTGCTTTTTACTAGCGATGTCGGTCATTTTTTTTTCATTCTATCTCCCGTCGGTCGGTCTCGCTCTGTCGGTCTCTCTCTGTCTTGTCTGTCCCCCTCTCACAGTCTGTCGGTCATTCTCCCCCCTCTCTCTTACTTACCGTTCCCCGATCACTGCCGCGGCGCTGCACAGCTGTTCACTAAGCTCCGGCAGCTTTTCCTCTTTTGAAAAAGCCGGCCGCTCATTAAACAATCTCGTATTCCCTGTTTTCCTGCTTTTCGGCGCCTATGATTGGTTGCAGTGAGACACGCCCCCACGCTGAGTGACAGGTGTCTCACTGCACCCAATCACAGCAGCCGGTGGGTGTGCGTATACTGTGCAGTGAAATAAATAATTAAATTATTTAAAAAAACGGCGTGCGGTGTTACATCTCGTGGCTCTTCTGAGGCAAGGACTGAGGCAGTCTCCCATTCCTTGCCTGCCATGAGCGCTCCTGCTCAGCAGCGCTGAAGGTCTGCCAGACTGCGCAGTGTGCAGGAGATACCTTCTCAGATAGGCAGCAGAAGGGCGACACCTAGTGGTTCTCCTGTTACAAGGAGTGAAGCGGTCTCCCATTCCTGACCTGCCGCAGGGCCTCCTGCTCAGCGGGCCCGAAGGTCTGCGAGGTTGCGCAAAGTGCAAAGGTTTACTGCTCAGGGAAGCAGTGAGACTCCCGTTATCTCTGCACATTGTGAGACCGAGGATCCCGCCTCTATTTCCCAGAGGCAGGAGGGTGAGCATGTGCAATGCGTGGTGGGTTCTGATTCGCCCACTGACGTCACACGGCTTGATGACAAGGCAGGTGACGTGGTGAATCCTGACTGGCCAGGCTGGGACGTCGTGGACCCTGATTGGGTCAAGTCCGTCATCTCCGCCTCGCGCCCGCCCTTGGGTGGAACGACTCCTCCTTAAAAGCGCCTCCTGCCATCATGGCGGCGCGCGACCGTCCTTCTATGTTTGGATGTCTGGCAGCGTGCTGCCACGCCACTGCTCAGGCATTACTGTCTTTTGTGGGCTTGGCCCTTGCTGCTTAGGCAGTACCTCGTTTGCAGGCCGTGTTCCTGCCTTGCTGCTCCGGCAGTATCCCCTTCAACAGGCCGTGTTCCTGTCCCAGGTGAGCTCCTCAAGTCTCCACCGGACTCACCTGGTTATTGAAAGCACACGTGTGTGGGCACCTCTGTGCTACCCTCGTGCCATATTCTCGTGACTTCCACTGGCACACGTGCGTGGGCACCTCTGTGCTTCCCCGTGCGACAGGTACACCGAGCCGTGAGATCCGTGCCATACAACCCTCACGGGTTAGGGCAGATCGGTGTACATAGATCGTCTGTGACATTCCAGACGATCGCTAGCAGCAACCCGCTCACTCTTCACCCACCATAGCGGCGGTCCCTTACACCGCACAGTGGACCTTGACCGGCGGAAGCTGTCCATTTCCCATCTTGGCACGCTTCCCCGGGTCCCCCTCGTAACATTACGGTCGCGCCAAAGGTCTGGCTATGGCTGAAGAGCAGCAGCAGTTGCTGCGTTATGTGCAGCAGTTGGAGTCACGATTGGCAGCAGTGGAGCAGTCTTCCTCCGATAAGACTACTCTGACGACAGTCGCCACCCAGGCGGCTACCCAGGCTGTGCTATTGGGTGGAAGGTCTCCTCGCCTTGCGCTTCCAGAGCGCTTTAGCGGCAACAGCTCTGAGTGCCGTGGTTTTATAAACCAGGTTACCACCTACTTAGAGCTGTCCGCGACTCTTTACGCTACCGAAAAGGCGAAGGTAGCCTTCGTCCAGTCCCTGCTCACAGGGAGAGCGCTGAAGTGGTCCACGCCGTTGTGGGAGCGCGGAGATCGTGTGGTGAATAACTTACCAGCTTATCTTGGGGCCATGAGAATGGTGTTCCTCGGGCCTCAAGTCACCCACGATTCCGCGCTGCGCCTCCTATGACTTCGGCAAGGGTCTTCTTCAGTCGGGGACTTTGCTGTACACTTTAGGACACTTACCGCAGAGCTGGACTGGCCGGATAAGGTCCTTGTCCCTGAGTTTTGGGAGGGCCTGGCAGGGTTTGTCAAAGACGCACTGGCCACACGTGAGGTGCCCGCCACTTTAGAGTCCTTGATTCAGGTTGCCTCTCGCATAGACATCCGCTAGGCGGAGCGAAGGCTCGAGGTCTCTTCAGCACCCACGTCTTCTCGGCCTAAAAAGCGTCTGGCTCCCGTCTTCCATCAGACAGGTCTCCCAGCCAGTCCTGTAGGCGACTCCGTGGAGTCAATGGAGGTGTCCAAGGTGGTCTCCTCTGCCCCAGGTTCTCAGTCTTGTGTCATCTGCTTTTCCTGTGGGCAGAGGGGACACATAGCTACCCGATGTCCCAAACTGTCGGGAAAAGACAGCGTCTAGTTTCTATCAGAGGGTGGACTCTAGACGCTACCTCTCCCTCTAGGTTGACTATCAGCGCCCAGTTGCAGTTCGGCACTACTCTCTTCTCTGCCCTGGCTTGCTTGGACTCAGGCGCTGAAGGCAATTTCATCTCGACCTCCCTGGCAACCCGATACTCAGTTCCCCTGGTTCTGTTGCCCAAGCCACTCAGGGTCCGGGTAGTCGACGGGTCCATACTACTCGATCCTATCGCCCAGATCACTATCCCTCTCAGGATGGATGTACCACCGGGACACCATGAGCAGGTGTCCTTCCTGGTGCTTCCAGGGGGGACGGATAAGATCCTACTGGGCCTTCCCTGGTTGAGACAGCATGCTCCTATACTCAACTGGGCAACAGGGGAGATCTCACCCTGGGCAGGATCCTGTAGAGAGCACCTCGTGACTACCAAACCACCCGCTACCATTAGGTCGGTTGGGTCCTCAGGGAATTCAGGGGGGCCGGGTTTACCGACACCTTATGAGGCCTACAGGGATGTCTTTTCCAAAAGGGCCGCAGATACTCTTCCTCCCCACCGGCCATATGATTGCCGAATAGACCTGAAACCAGGCTCCGAGCCCCCTAGGGGCAGAGTGTATCCACTCTCTGCTCCAGAGACGGAGGCTATGTCCAAATATATTCAGGACAGCCTGGCGACGGGGTTCATTCGCAAGTCTATTTCACCGGCTGGTGCAGGGTTCTTTTTTGTGCAGAAGAAGGAAGGGGATCTGCGCCCCTGTATCGATTACAGGGGATTAAATGCAATCACGATCAAGAACAAATACCCTTTGCCCCTCATTACTGAGCTATTTGATCGATTCCGCGGGGCAAAGGTCTTCACAAAGCTGGATCTACGCGGGGCGTATAATCTAGTGCGAGTCCGAAAGGGCGATGAGTGGAAGACCGCCTTTAACACCAGGGACGGTCACTACGAGTATCTAGTAATGCCCTTCGGACTCTGCAATGCTCCCGCCTTATTCCAAGACTTTGTGAATGACATTTTCCGGGATTTGTATCTTTCCGTGGTTGCATACCTGGATGACATTCTTATCTTCTCCCCCGATCTTACCACCCATCGGAGGGATGTCATCCCAGTACTTAAAAGGCTCCGCACCCATTCACTATATGCTAAGCTGGAGAAGTGCGTTTTTGAACGGGAATCCTTGCCGTTCCTGGGGTACATCGTGTCCAGTCAGGGGTTAGCAATGGATCCGGGGAAGTTGGAGACAGTGATGAACTGGCCTGAGCCCCGCTCGCTGAAGGCGATCCAGCGATTCTTGGGGTTTATCAATTATTATCGCCAGTTCATTCCCAACTTCTCGACGGTGGCAGCACCCATCATTGCCCTTACCCGCAAGGGCGCTAATCCCAAAGCATGGACACGAGAAACGGTAGAGGCATTTCACACTCTCAAAACTCACTTCTCCAGAGCTCCCATCCTTCATCGTCCAGACATCTCCAAACCCTTCCTACTGGAGGTAGACGCCTCTTCGGTCGGTGCAGGTGCAGTCCTGTACCAGAAAAACGAACGAGGAAGCAAGCATCCTTGTTTCTTTTTCTCCAAGACCTTTTCTCCGGCCGAGAGGAACTACTCCATAGGGAGTTACTGGCGATGAAACTAGCATTCCAGGAAGGGCGGCATCTCCTGGAGGGTGCGAAGCATCCATTTGAGGTATTTTCTGACCACAAAAACCTCACATACCTCCAGACAGCACAACGCCTGAACCCAAGGCAGGCCCGTTGGTCTTTATTCTTCTCCCGGTTCCGCTTTATTATCCGCCACCTGGCCGGTGAGAAGAACGTACGGGCCGATGCCTTGTCACGTTGTATGGTTGTGTTGGAGGAGGACGAGGAGGAGCCTCGTCTTATACTACCCCCGGACAGCTTGAGGATGGTCACTCCCACTTCTTTGGACCAGGTGCCACCTGGCAAAACCCTCGTTCCCCCTGAATTACGGAACGAGGTGCTATCGTGGGCCCATGCCTCCAAGGTCGGGGGTCACTTCGGGGTCAAAAGGACCCGAGACCTGGTGACCAGGCATTATTGGTGGCCGAGACTACCCCAGGACATACAGGAATATGTGGGAGCCTGTATGTCGTGTGCTCGTAGTAAACCGTCCCGGCAGAGACCGGCAGGTCTTCTTCACCCACTCCCAGTGCCGGATCGTCCCTGGGAAGTGGTAGGGATGGACTTCCTGGGAGATCTGCCCAAGTCAGCAGGGCACAGGGTCGTATGGGTCATCACGGACCACTTCTCTAAAATGGTCCACTTGGTGCCTCTCCCACGACTCCCGACGTCACGTGCTTTCGCCACCTTGTTCATTCGGCATGTATTTAGGTTGCATGGCATGCCTGACAAGGTGGTGAGCGACCGAGGTCCCCAGTTCGCGTCTCGTTTCTGGAGAGAGCTTTGTAAGCTCCTGCAGATAGAGCTGAACATCTCCTCCGCATACCATCCCGAGACCAATGGACTAGTGGAGAGGACTAATCAAACCTTGGTAACTTACCTCCGCCATTTTATCTCCGCGCATCATGACAACTGGGCTAACCTCCTTCCTTGGGCCGAATTTGCCATTAACAATTCGGTCCATGAATCCTCTGGCCAGACTCCGTTCCTACTCAATAACGGACAACATCCCAGAATCCCGGTTCCGATGCCCATTACGTCACCCGATACTAGAGTGGAGGATTGGGCGACCAAGGCCCGGGAGATCTGGGATGACACCCAAGAGGCTCTTAAGAGGGCTAAAGACCGGATGGTGACAACGGCTGATGTTCGCCGCCGCCCTGCACCATCCTTCGCCCCTGGTGACCTAGTATGGCTGTCCTCTAAGAATGTTAACCTACGGGTAAAGGCAGCCAAATTCGCCCCTAGGTATCTGGGTCCGTTTAAAGTACTACAGCAGGTAAACCTGGTGGCATACCAACTCCAGCTCCCTCCACGCTGGGCTATAGCCAACACCTTTCAAGTGTCCCTCCTAAAACCCATACGACTTAATAAATTCTCGGGGTCCCTGCCGGCTCAAACCGACTCCCCCTCCGACGACCCTGAGGTGGCAAAACTTGTGGAGACAAAAGTCATACAGGGCAAGAGGTACTACCTCGTGGAGTGGGCCGGTCGTGGTCCGGAGCATAGATCCTGGGAGTTGGAGGATCATATCCGCGCCCCGGGGTTGATAGCGGCCTTCGAGCACGGACAAGGGGGGGGCCTAGACGGGGGGGTAATGTTACATCTCGTGGCTCTCCTGAGGCAAGGACTGAGGCAGTCTCCCATTCCTTGCCTGCCACGAGCGCTCCTGCTCAGCAGCGCTGAAGGTCTGCCAGACTGCGCAGTGTGCAGGAGATACCTTCTCAGAGAGGCAGCAGAAGGGCGACACCTAGTGGTTCTCCTGTTACAAGGAGTGAAGCGGTCTCCCATTCCTGGCCTGCCGCAGGCCCTCCTGCTCAGCGGCCCCAAAGGTCTGCGAGGTTGCGCAATGTGCAGAGGTTTACTGCTCAGGGAAGCAGTGAGACTCCCGTTATCTCTGCACATTGTGAGACCGAGGATCCCGCCTCTATTTCCCAGAGGCAGGAGGGTGAGCATGTGCAATGCGTGGTGGGTTCTGATTCGCCCACTGACGTCACACGGCTTGATGACAAGGCAGGTGACGTGGTGAATCCTGACTGGCCAGGCTGGGACGTCGTGGACCCTGATTGGGTTAAGTCCGTCATCTCCGCCTCGCGCCCGCCCTTGGGTGGAACGACTCCTCCTTAAAAGCGCCTCCTGCCATCATGGCGGCGCGCGACCGTCCTTCTATGTTTGGATGTCTGGCAGCGTGCTGCCACGCCACTGCTCAGGCATTACTGTCTTTTGTGGGCTTGGCCCTTGCTGCTTAGGCAGTACCTCGTTTGCAGGCCATGTTCCTGCCTTGCTGCTCCGGCAGTATCTCCTTTAACAGGCCGTGTTCCTGTCCCAGGTGAGCTCCTCAAGTCTCCACCGGACTCACCTGGTTATTGAAAGCACACGTGCGTGGGCACCTCTGTGCTACCCTCGTGCCATATTCTCGTGACTTCCACTGGCACACGTGCGTGGGCACCTCTGTGCTTCCCCGTGCGACAGGTACACCGAGCCGTGAGATCCGTGCCATACAACCCTCACGGGTTAGGGCAGATCGGTGTACATAGATCGTCTGTGACATTCCAGACGATCGCTAGCAGCAACCCGCTCACTCTTCACCCACCATAGCGGCGGTCCCTTACACCGCACAGTGGACCTTGACCGGCGGAAGCTGTCCATTTCCCATCTTGGCACGCTTCCCCGGGTCCCCCTCGTAACAGTGCGGTCCCCCCAATTTTAATACCAGCCAGCTAAAGCCATACGGCTGAAGGCTGGTATTCTCAGGATGGGGAGCTCCACGTTATGGGGAGCCCACCAGCCTAACAATATCAGTCAGCAGCCGCCCAGAATTGCCACATACATTATATGCGACAGTTCTGGGACTCTACCTGGCTCTTCCCGATTTACCCTAGTGCGTTGGCAAATCGGGGTAATAAGGAGTTAGTGGCAGCCCATAGCTGCCACTAAATCCTAGATTAATCATGTCAGGCGTCTCCCCGAGATTCCTTCCATGATTAATCTGTAAATTACAGTTAAAAAACACACACACCCGAAAAATCCTTTATTAGAAATAAAAAACACTAACAAAGTCCCTCATCACCAATTTATTAACCCCGACAAACCCTCCATGTCCGGCGTACTCCACAGTCCTCCAGCGTCGCATCCAGCTGTGCTGCATGAAGGTGACAGGAGCTGCAGAATACACCGCCGCTCCTGTCAGCTTCACACAGCAACTGAAGACAGCCGCACGATCAGCTGAGCTGTCACTGATCTGGATCCAGCGGTGGATGCAGCGGTGGCCGCGGGTAACCTCAGTGACAGCTCAGCTGATCGTGCTACTCACCGCCGCACCGGTCAGCTCCACGCAGCAACTGAGGTGAGTATAGCGATCAGCTGAGCTGTCACTGAGGTTACCTGGATCCAGCGGTGGATGCAGCAGTGGCCGCGGGTAACCTCAGTGACAGCTCAGCTGATCGCGCTACTCACCGCCGCACCGGTCAGCTCCATGCAGCAACTGAGGTGAGTAGCGCGATCAGCTGAGCTGTCACTGAGGTTAATCGCTGGATCCAGCGGTGGCTGTGAGTTACCTGACAGACAGCAGCTGATCAAGCTACTCACCTCAGTTGCTGTGTGAAGCTGACAGGAGCGGTGGTGTATTCTGCAGCTCCTGTCACCTGCATGCAGCAGAGCTGGACGCGACGCTGGAGGACTGTGGAGTACGCCGGACATGGAGGCTTTGTCGGGGTTAATAAATTGGTGATGAGGGACTTTGTTATTGTTTTTTATTTCTAATAAAGGATTTTTCGGGTGTGTGTATTTTTTAACTGTATTTTACAGATTACAGGGGCGTGTCTCACTGCAACCAATCATAGGCGTCTGTGGGCGGGGAAAGCAGGGAATATGAGATGGCTGTGTGCTGAGCACAGCGCACCCGCCGGTATAAAGGCTCGGTCACGCTGTGCGGGCCGGCCAATCACTGCAATTCCACAACTAACAGGGCTGTGGCATTGCAGTGGTCTGCCAGCCAATCCCTGCATGAGGGCTGGCTCTCAAAAGAGCGCCAACATGCAGGGATGAAGACCACGAGTACAGCACGAGTATCGCGAAATTACTCGGTACCCGCCGAGTAGCCCGAGTACAGTGATACTCGTGCGAGTACCGAGTAGTAACAAGCATACTCGCTCATCACTATTTACCTTTAAACAAACTTTATGTACCGCTCTCTTTACATGCAGCTCTTCTTAAGAAAGTGTATGATTCCATTTTAGTTTGGCATCCAGGTTCTTTTGCCACTTGGACATCACTTTCTAGGACCTTTTGGTGGCAGAATGCTCGAAGGGACATTGAAGAGTATATCTGTAGATACAGAGTCTGTGCCAGGGCTAAAGACTTTCGTAATGCTCCAGCTGGGTATCTCTTGCCTAACAAAGTTCCATCACAGCCCTGGACCCACTTTTCCATGAACTTTGTCACTGACTTGATGATATAGTTGTGTGGGTGGTGGATCATTTTAGCAAAATGGTTCATGTGTTACCCCTTCAAAAGTTGCCAACTGCAAAGAACTTAGCAACTTTGTTAATTTCTCATTTTGTTAAATATCATAGTGTTACCCCAAAATTGATTTCTGATATAGGAAAACTATTGCTGGTTAGCCTTTGGCTTAGTTTTTGCTCCAGATTGGGTATCAAGCTGTCTTTTTTTCCTCAGGATATCATCCTGAGACTAAGGGGTACTTTGCACACTACGACATCGCAAGCCGATGCTGCGATGCCGAGCGCGATAGTCCCCGCCCCTATCGCAACTGCGATATCCTTGTGATAGCTGCCGTAGCGAACATTATCGCTACGGCAGCTTCACATGGACTCACCCGTCCTGTGACCGTCGCTCTGGCCGGCGACCCGCCTCCTTATTAAGGGGGCGGGTCGTATGGCGTCACTGCGACGTCACACGGCAGGCGGCCAATAGGAGTGGAGGGGCGGAGATGAGCGGGATGTAAACATCCCGCCCACCTCCTTTCTTCCGCATATCCTACGGAAGCCGCAGTGACGCCGGTAGGAGATGTTCCTCGCTCCTGCGGCTTCACACACAGCGATGTGTGAAGCCGCAGGAACGAGGAACAACATCGGACCGTCGCGTCAGCGTAATCATGGATTACGCCGACGCTGCACCGATGATACGATTACGGCGCTTTTGCACTCGTTAATTGTATCATCGAGCCTTTACACACTACGATGTCGCATGCGATGCCGGAAGTACGTCATTTTCAATTTGACCCCACCGACATCGCACCTGCGATGTCGTAGTGTGCAAAGCCCGCCTAAGGGTAATGCGAGTGCAATGCGATGTTTCTCCCGCCACATTGACTTTAATGGGTGCGAGTGAAACAGGATCGCATTGCACCCGCAGCATGCTGCAATTGTTTTCTTGGTCCGATTAGGGCTGAAAAAACAATCGCTCATGGGAGCTGCCCCATAGAGTAATATTGGTCCGAGTGGAATGCGATTTTTTTATCGCATTTCACTCGCTCCATATTACTCACCATGTGTGCTGACCCTTAAGGGTGCTTTACACGCTGCGACATCGCTAATGATATATCATCTGGGTCACGTCGTTAGTGACGCACATCCGCCGCCGTTAGCGACATCGCAGCGTGTGACACTAATGAGCGCCGATCAACGAGCGCAAAAACGTGAAAAATCGTTGCCCGTTGACACGTCGTTCGTTTCCTTAATATTGTTGCTGCTGCAGGTACGATGTTGTTCGTCGTTCCTGCAGCAGCACACATCACTATGTGTGACACCGCAGGAACGACGAACATCTCCTTACCTGCGTCCACCGGCAATGAGGAAGGAAGGAGGTGGGCGGCATGTTCCGGCCGCTCATCTTCGCCCCTCATCTGCTATTGGACGGCTGCTGTGTGATGTCGCTGTGACGCCGCACGAACCGCCCCCTTAGAAAGGAGGCGGGTCGCCGGCCAGAGCGATGTCGCAGGGAAGGTAAATCATGTGACGGGTGTTAGCGATGTTGTGTGCCACGGGCAGCGATTTGCCTGTGATGCACAACCGACAGGGGTGGGTACGCTCGCTAGCGATATCGGTACTGATATTGCAGCGTGTAAAGTACCCTTTACTCTTTAACTGTACATTACATTTAAAACAATGGGACAAATGTCAGACAAGGAAGTAGAAGCTACGAGAAATGTGTCGGACAGTGGGGTGGAGGGACAGCATTGTCTATTATATAAATACTAGAAGGTAGCCCGATTCTACGCATCGGGTATTCTAGAATTTACGTATTGTGTAGTTAATGTATGATTTTTGTTATATATATATATATATATATATATATATATATATATATAGATGTTGTTGTCTGTAGTTACCAAGTGTTTGTGTAGGGGCTGTACATGTTCTGGGTGTGGCGGGGGGTGAGAGCGGTGTTGTTTGTGTGTTGCGTTGTGTGTCGTTATTTGTGGAGTGCTGTGTGTCTGTATCGTTGTGTATGTGTGTTGCGCGGTTTGTGTGGGGGTGTGTGTGTGTGTTTTGGGGGGAGGTATGTTTTGTGCAATGTGTGTGTGTTGCACGGTATGTGCGTATATTTGTGTGTGCCGCGGTGTTTGTGTGTTAGGTGTTGTGTGTGTGCGGCGTTGTCTGTGTGTGTGGGTGTCTGTGTAGGGCAGTGTTTGTGGTTCCCAGTGTGTGTGTGGTTTGTTGTGCAGTGCGTGTGTGGCAGTGTGTGTGTGTGTTTTGGGGGGAGGTGTGCACCCCCCATCGTGCTCCATCCCCCATGCTGCGCACCCCCCATCGTGCTCCATCCCCCATGCTGCGCACCCCCCATCGTGCTCCATCCCCACTCCCCATTGTGCTCCAACCCCCATGCTGCGTACTCCCCATCGTGCTCCATCCCCCATGCTGCGCATTCCCCATCGTGCTCCATCCCCCATGCTGCACACTCCCAAACGTGCTCCATCCCCCATGCTGCGCACTCCCCATCGTGCTCCATCCCCCATGCTGCGCACCCCCCATCGTGCTCCATCCCCCATGCTGCGCACTCCCCATTGTGCTCCATCCCCCATGCTGCGCACTCCCAAACGTGCTCCATCCCCCATGCTGCGCACTCCCCATCATGCTCTATCCCCCATGCTGCGCACTCCCAAACGTGCTCATCACCCATGCTGCGCACTCCCTATCGTGCTCCATCCCCCATGCTGCGCACCCCCCATCGTGCTCCATCCCCCATGCTGCGCACTCCCAATTGTGCTCCATCCCCTATACTGCGCACCCCCCATCGTGCTCCATCCCCCATGCTGCGCACTCCCCATCGTGCTCCATCCCCCATGCTGCGCACTCCCCATCATGCTCCATCCCCCATGCTGCGCACTCCCCATCGTGCTCCATCCCCCATGCTGCGCACTCCCCATCATGCTCCATCCCCCATGCTGCGCACTCCCCATCGTGCTCCATCCCCCATGCTGCGCACTCCCCATCATGCTCCATCCCCCATGCTGCGCACTCCCCATCGTGCTCCATCCCCCATGCTGCGCACTCCCCATCGTGCTCCATCCCCCATGCTGCGCACTCCCCATCATGCTCCATCCCCCATGCTGCGCACTCCCCATCGTGCTCCATCCCCCAAGCTGCGCACTCCCCATCGTGCTCCATCCCCCATGCTGCGCACCCCCCATTGTGCTCCATCCCCCATGCTGCGCACCCCCCATCGTGCTCCATCCCCCATGCTGCGCACTCCCCATCGTGCTCCATCCCCCATGCTGCGCACTCCCCATCGTGCTCCATCCCCCATGCTGCGCACTCCCAAACGTGCTCCATCCCCCATGCTACGCACTCCCCATCGTGCTCCATCCCCCATGCTGCGCAGTCCCAAACGTGCTCCATCCCACATGCTGTGCACTCCCCATCGTGCTCCATCCCCCATGCTGCGCACTCCCCATCGTGCTCCATCCCCCATGCTGTGCACTCCCCATCGTGCTCCATCCCCCATGCTGCGCACCCCCCATCGTGCTCCATCCCCCATGCTGTGCACCCCCCATCGTGCTCCACAGTCACACATCAGACAGTATACACGCACACATCTGATCGCATACACTCACACACACACCCCACTTCTCCCTGTGCCCACCGGTGGGCGGTCCCAGCAGCTGTGCTGCATGCCATGCTCCTCTGCCGACACTCACAGATCCGATCGCATACACTCACACACACACACACACACACACACATCAGAACACACTCACGCACATCCGATCGCATACACTCACACACACACACACTGACGATATCGCACATACGTGCTGACACAATCACAACATCCGGAGATACCACATGATTCCGGCCATGTGATCCTCCGGCAGGTCCTGGAAGGTCACTGCACAGTATCGCCGCCGAGAAGCAAGCGATATCACGGGATGTTGTGAGTATGTGGATGCGATCTGATATGTGTGTGAGGTGTGTGTGAGAGTGAGTGTGATCTGATGTGTGTGTGTGTGTGTCTGTTCTTATGTGTGTGCGTGTGTGTGTGTGTTCCGCCGCTGCAGGACCTTGATGCGCTCACCTCGGGGTGAGAGGCCATTCCGTGTGGAGGGCGGAGCCTGGGCGAGCGGCCAATCCGTGCGGGGGGGGCAGCCGAGGTGAGGCGAGCGGCCAATCCGTGCGGGGGGAGGAGCCGAGGCGAGCGGCCAATCCGTGAGGCCGAGCGGCCAATCTGTGCGGGGGGGGGGGGGCAGGGCCATGGCAAGCCCAGCGGCCAATCCGCTGTTTGTCACCGTAAGGACATAGCCAATCCGTGCGGGGGGGCGGACCCGAGGCGAGGCGAGCGGGCAATCCGTGCGGGGGGAGGAGCCGAGGCGAGCGGCCAATCCGCTGTGTGTCACCGTAAGGACATGTCACGGTAAGGACACAATTTTGGAGCAAGACAGACAGACAGAATAAGGCAATTATATATATATAGATAAATGATATTTTAGCCAGTATTACACAATTTCAGTCTTTTTGTCCTTCCGTCATTTCGTATATCTTAGTTTTATCTTTCTGTTTTACATTTTTAATCTATTGCAAAAGTCAGTTTGATGTCAGTAAAGTATTTTTTTCATTTGTAAAATCAGTTGATATTTCTATTGTTATTTAAGTTGAGTAGAGTTTCACATTTATTTAGGGTAATCTGTTTTTAATGAAACCCCTATATATATATATATATATATATATATATATATATATATGTATATATACATACAGTATACTGTATATATATTGCTCTGGATATTACAGTATTTCTGACAATGTTACAATGTGTGTTAATTATTGAAATAAGTTAAAAAGGTCTACACACCATAAGCCATGCTGCTCGGTGGGTAGGCTATGTATTCACATCTCATGTAGCTGAAGACAACAGAGATATTGTTAAAAGACAAAACACACATGTGAAACCTGAATAAAAGACTTCATAATTTTCAGTGAATTTATAACAAAGGCAATGAGAAGAATGGAAAGGTCATTCACTGACAGGGAAAATTGTAAAGTAGCAGCAGACAAATGATTTTTTTCTTCTCTTATGACATGCATACATTTTGTGTTGTTTTACCTGTTTTACACACATTTTTATTGCTTTATGCATCAAGATAGTGTGGATTTTGTAAAGAGCAAAATTTAATTGAGAAGAAAATGTAAAGTAGATTTCTATGGAAGAGTTTTGCTTTGTGGTTCTTGAAGCAAGTGAACATTCACAAAATGCAATCCTGGAAATATAGGTCCCAATGTTGGAGTACACAACTGCAGGTTTATGCTTTGCAGGTACTATGTTTACAAGCCATATGGTGCTGTGCTTTAGACTATACAGTGGAACCTCGGTTTACGAATAACTTGGTGTGCGAGTATTTCGCTATACGAGCAAAACTTGTAAATTTGTAACTCAGTTTACGAGCAAGCTTTGTTGTACGAGCAAATACTCACTGCACACACTTCCGGTTACGTCCTTTCACCGCGCTCTGACCCGCTCTTGCAGTCCGCACAATTATACCTGCACACACATATTATGCTCACCTTACCTTCTGTTCCCTCGCCGGCCTCCTAGTTCTTGTAGTTCGCCGGTACAGTATGTTTATCGAGTAACCATCGCAATGATGGAGGAACTTCCGCTGTCAGCCGCTTCTCAAAGGCAGCACGCTGACCAATCAGAGGCAAGCTACTCATACCTTTGACGTCAGTGCGCTAGCAGCAGAAGCTCCGGCATCGGTCGCGATGGTTACCTGATACACATCCTGCACCGGCGGACTACAAGAACCAGGAGGCCGGAGAGGGAACAGAAGGTAAGGTGAGTATAATATGTGTGTGTTTGTGCGTGTTTGTGCTTGTGTGGAATGGCACAATAGGGGACCAGGATGGGACATTTCACAAGTTGTGTAACAAATTGTCTGAGCTTGTATTATTTCCTATGGGAAATTTTGCTTTACTAGACGAGTAACTTGGTTTACAAGCACACTCCCAGAACGGATTGTTCTTGGAAACCAAGGTTCCACTGTACTGTATAACCTCTCTGGATTGTTTTGTCCTTTTCTTCCTATACTTCTACATATTATAATGCTGCAGATAACAGTCGCTGTATGTTCCAAGAAATACAGCTCATTCTTCCATGTTGTCTTAATGCTGAATGAATATGGTGAAAGCTGAAATCTGCAACAGGTTGTGGGTCCAGCTACGCAAGGAAAGTGAGTAGTACAGGTTTGTGAATAACTGATACCGTAAAAGGAATCTTCCAGAGGTTCTCATTTCTTTATACAAGTAAGAAACTCATGTATATATATATATATATACTAGAAGGTGGCCCGATTCTACGCATCGGGTATTCTAGAATTTACGTATTGTGTAGTTCATGTATGATTTTTGTTATATATATATATATATATATATATATATAGAGAGAGATGTTGTTGTCTGTAGTTACCAAGTGTTTGTGTAGGCGCTGTACATGTTCTGGGTGTTGTCTGGGTGTGACGGGGGGTGAGAGCGGTGTTGTATGTGTGTTGCGTGTGTTGCGTTGTTTGTGGAGCGCTGTGTGTCTGTAGCGTTGTGTGTGTGTTGCGCGGTTTGTGTGTGTGTGGTGTGTTTTGGGGGGAGGTATGTTTTGTGCAATGTGTGTGTTGTGCGGTATGTGCGTATATTTGTGTGTGCCGCGGTGTTTGTGTGTTGGGTGTTGTGTGTGTGCAGCGTTGTCTGTGTGTGTGGGTGTCTGTTTAGGGCAGTTGTTTGTGGTTCCCAGTGTGTGTGTGTGTGTGTGGTGTGTTGTGCAGTGCGCGCGCGTGTGTGTGTGTGTGTGTGTGTGCATCAGCCTCTCTTCTCTCAGCCTACCTCTCCCAGCCTCCCTCCTCCCAGCCTCCTTCAGCATCAGCCTCCCTCTCCCAGCCTCCCCAGCATCAGCCTCCGCCAGCATCAGCCTCTCTCCTTCCAGCCTCCTCCAGCATCAGCCTCCCTCTCCCAGCCTTCCCCAGGATCAGCCTCTCTCCTCCCAGCCTCCGTCCTCCCAGCCTTCCCCAGCATCAGCTTTCCCCTCCCAGCCTCCCTCAGCATCAGCCTTCCCCAGCATCAGCCTCCCGTTCCCAGCCTTCCCCAGGATCAGCCTCTCTCCTCCCAGCCTCCTTCCTCCCAGCCTTCCCCAGCATCAGCTTTCCCCTCCCAGCCTCCCTCAGCATCAGCCTCCCTCAGCATCAGCCTCCCGTTCCCAGCCTTCCCCAGGATCAGCCTCTCTCCTCCCAGCCTCCTTCCTCCCAGCCTCCCTCAGCATCAGCCTTCCCCTCCCAGTCTCCCCCAGCATCAGCCTCCCGTTCCCAGCCTTCCCCAGGTCAGCCTCTCTCCTCCCAGCCTCCTTCCTCCCAGCCTCCCTCAGCATCAGCCTTCCCCTCCCAGTCTCCCCCAGCATCAGCCTCCCCAAGCATCAGCCTCCACCAGCATTAGCCTCTCTCCTTCCAGCCTCCCCCAGCATCAGCCTCCCCCAGCATCAGCCTCCACCAGCATCAGCCTCCCTCGTCCCAGCCTCCCCCTCCCAGCCTCCCCCAGCATCAGCCTCTCTCCTCCCAGCCTTCCCCATGATCAGCCTCTCTGCTCCCAGCCTCCTCCAGCACGCCGTGCTCCTCTGCCGACACTCACACACCCGATCGCATCCACTCACACACACCCGATCGCATCCACTCACACACACCCGATCGCATCCACTCACACACACCCGATCGCATCCACTCACACACACCCGATCGCATCCACTCACACACACCCGATCGCATACACTCACACACACCCGATCGCATACACTCACACACACAGACACTGACGATATCGCACATACGCGCTTATACTCACAACATCCGGGGATATCACATGCTTCTGGCCATGTGATCCTCCCGCAGGTCCTGGAAGATCACAACAGCACAGTATCGAGGCCGAGAAGCAAGCGATATCCCAGGATGTTGTGAGTATGTGGATGCAATGTGATGTGTGAGGTGTGTGTGAGTGTGATCTGATTTGTGTGTGTATGTGTGTGTGTGTGCTGTTATGTGTCTGTATTTTCCGCAGCTGCAGGACCTTGATGTGTGGATGCGATGTGATGTGTGTGTGAGGTGTGTGTGAGAGTGAGTGTGAGCCGGTGTACACTGGTAACTATGATACACATCGGGTAACTAAGGGACCTTAGTTACCCGATGTGTATAATGGTTACCAGCTTTCACGGCCTCCGTGAAGATCCCAGCATCGCAAGGTTATGTCTGACGCTGCCGGGATCCTGACGGAGCCGGTGTAGAAGCAAGCGATATCCCAGCATGTTGTGATGTGTGAGGTGTGTGTGAGAGTGAGTGTGAGAGTGAGTGTGATCTGATGTGTGTGTGTACTCACCTGGGAATCGGGGCTCCGTGTCAGTTGGGCCAGAGCGAGCGTGGATTGCGTGAGGGGGCGGGGCCTGCAGAGAGCCAGGGCGAGAGGCCAATCCGTGTGGGGGGGCGGGGCCATGGCGAGCCCAGCGGCCAATCAGCTTTGTGTCACCGTAAGGACACAATTTCGGAGCATGACAGACAGACAGACAGACAGACAGAATAAGGCAATTATATATATAGATATATATATATATACAGTTGAAACCAGAAGTACATACACTATCTAAAAAGATACATATTCATGTTTTTCTCACTATGTGAAATGAAATGAGAATAAACCTTTCCCGTTTTAGGTCAATTAGGATTACCAAACTTATTTATATTTGCCACATGCCAGAATAATGAGAGAGAGATAATGTTTTAAGGTATTTTTATTAGATTCTGCAAACTCAAAAGTTTACATACATTAACAGTAATATGCCCTTAAACAATATGGGACAGCCCATATGATGATGTTATGTCTTTGGAAGCTTCTGATAGGTTGATTGGATCTGAGTTGATTAGAGACACACCTGTGGATGTATTTTAATGCACACCTGAAAGACAATGCTTCTTTGTGTAGCAACATGGGAAAGTCAAACGAAAATCAGCCAAGTGAGACATTTGTGGACTTGCAGAAATCTGGTTCATATTTGGGTACAATTTCCAGATACCTGAAGGTATCTGTACAAGCAACTATACGCAAGTACAAACAAGATGAGAATGTCCAGCCATCATACCAACCAGAAAAGAGATGGGTTCTTTATCCCAGACAGAAATGTGCTTTGGTCAGACATAGGCATATCAACCCAAGAACGAAAAAAAAAAAGACCTTGTGAGTATGCTGGCGGAAGCTGGTAATATTGTGTCATGATCGACAGTGAAACGAGTACTGTATCGATATGGGCTGAAAGACCACTCGGCCAGGAAGAAGCCATAACTCCAAAAGAAACATAAAAAAGCCAGATTAATGTTTGCAAATGCACACAGGATCAAAGACCTTAACTTGTGAGACATGTTCTGTGGTCTGACGAAACAAAAATTTAACTGTTTGGCCATGATGACCATCATTTCTTTTGCAAGGAAAAGGGAGAAGGTTTGAAACCTAAGAACACCATTCCAAATGTGAAAGTGGGGGTAGCAGCATCATGTTGTGGGGTTGTTTTGCTGCATGAGGGACTTCACAAAATAGATGGCATCATGAGGAAAGAAGATTATGTGACAATACTGAAGCAACATCTCAAGTCATCAGTTAAGAACTTAAAGCTTAGGCGGAAATGGGTCTTCCAAATGGACAATGACCAGAAGCATACTGCCAAACTGGATCAAAGTGGCTTAAGGATAACAAAGTCAATGTTTTGGAGTGGTCATCACAAAACCCTGATCTCAATCCTATTGAAATGGGCAAAGCTGGTGCAAGCAAGGCAACCTACAATCATGGCTCAGTTACAGGAGGAATGGGCCCAAATTTCTATCAGCTATTGTGAAAAGCTTGTGTAAGGCTATCCAAAACATTTCACCCAAGTCATACAGTGGAACCAATACTAATGAAATGTATGTAAACTTTTGACTTTTCAGAAAGTAATACAAATGCCTTAAAACATTCTCTCTCTCTCATTATTGTGGCACTTGGCAAATATAAACAATTTTAGTAATCCTAATTGACCTAAAGCGGGAAATGTTTATTCTGATTTCTTGCCAGATGGTGAAAATAACAGGCATATGTGTCGTTTTAGATAGAGTATGTAAACGTCTGGTTTCAGCTGTATAACTACAAAGGAGAGAAGAAAAATGACCAGCAGTTCAGCTCTTAAACTTTTGTCCCATTTCTGGTATATGTCCCCTTCCTGGGCCCATCCTGGTATATTTTTCTGGAAAAAGCAAAAAAAAAAAAACAAAAAACACACAAACATTTTACATACCGTTCCCAGCTTCCATGCCATGGGGCTTCATCTCTGGGCCACGATGCCCTCCGACGCACATCCAGCTGAAGCAAGGCAGGGACTGGGCTCGGCGGGCTCCGACCTCTACCCCTGGTGATCTTCCCACTCCTGTCTTCAGCTCAAGGAGCACTGACCATTCCACCTCCGTGCCTCTGCGATTCCTGCAGTAGTGTGATGAGGTCGTAGAGGGCCTGGGCCGCAGGATGATGCTCTGGTGCCCTGCTCTGCTCCACTGACACTAGCCCAACCACATGGCTAATTTGCATGTGATGCCCGTGAAGCACTTTGCATACAAATTAGCCATGTATAGTGACAGAAGCGACATGACCGGGCCCCTCTGCTGCTGCTGTGACTGCAGCCCAGTCAAGCGGGAGGCACGGCCCAGGCACAGGACTAAATAAAGCTAAGTAAATACCTCGGGCCCTATACGCACCCCCCTCTTCACTGGGTCCCATACACCAATTAAGGTTGTCATGTCCTGATGGCGGTCTTGCCTAAACCACAAATAGTGTCCACTTGTTTGGCATTTCTGTAGTGAGGAAGTCCTCTTAAATTTACAAGGTGTGTGTCTCCAGAAGCACACGTTGTGCACAAACTATAGGCGCTACAGCATACTGGACACAACAACATACTGGTCACTATAATGTGAGATTTGGAATTTTCACTCACAACATCCTTTGTGGGTTGTTTTTGGAAAACACCTATGGAGCCAAAATTGACACTACACCTGTGGATAAATTACTAGAGATGTGTAATTTCTAAAATGGGTTCCCTTGATGGGGAATCTGCTCTTCTGGCACTTAGAGGCTCTGTATATGGAGTCCGCATATGAAATGTTCTGAATTTTCACCAAATTTCCAATATATTTACAAATAAATGTGAAAAATATCATCCTAAAGGCTGCTTTACACCTTACAATTACACATGCGATCTCGTATGCGATGTGACACGCCCCCATCGTGTGTGTGGCACGGTCAATTTGTTTCCCGTGTCGCACAAACGATTAAATCCCATCACACGTACTTACCTTCCATACGACCTCGATGTGGGCGGCGAACATCCACTTCCTGGAGTGGGAGGGACGTTCGGCGTCACAGCGACGTCACACGGCAGCCGGCCAATAGAAGCTGAGGGGCGGAGATGAGCGGGACGTAAACATCCCGCCCACCTCCTTCCTTCTGCATAGCCAGCGGGAGCCGTGGGACACAGGTAAGCTGTGTTCATCGTTCCCGGGGTGTCACACAGAGCGATGTGCGCTGCCTCGGGAACATTGAACAACCAGATGTTCAATTTTTAGAAATTGAACGACGTGTATGCAATCAACGGTTTTTCGTTCAATCGCAATCACACGTATGTTTCACACGCTACAATAACACTAACGATGCCGGATGTGCGTCACTTACAACGTGACCCCGCCGACACATCGTTGGATGTATTGTAGCGTGAAAAGCCCGCTTTAGTTTACCACTATCATGAAGTTTAATATGTCATGAAAAAACAAACAATCTCAGATCCAGTTGGATCTGTTTAAGCGTTCCAGAGTTAAAACCTCAGAACTGGAAAAAAAGGGCCTGGTCAGGAAGGTAAAAACAGGCTTCGGGGGGAAGGGGCTAAACTTTAGATCAGCTACAGTAGATACAAGCCAATCTGTGTGTTTTTCCTAGCTTGCTTAGACAAGTGGACCAGAGTTTCTGTTGGCCCAGAATGATTGTCAATACGTTTTTTCTGTGCGAGTAGAATAACATTTTTATCGGCAGCACATCTCCTGTTTTTACAAGATCATGTACTGCCAAGAACGATAATTGTACAATCGACATGAACGAGCCAATCATGCAACAAATGAGCATTTTGCTTGTTTACTTGGTGATTATTGGCATGTTTACACAAACCGATAATCATCGAACAAACTTATACCCGATTATCGGTTTGTCTAAAGGGCTTTTACTTTTTCTAGACATTGCGTTGCTGAATTTCCTTGGGAATTAAATGGAAGTTTAATTTGAGTAGTTGGAAAACACACAAAAAACAGCACAATTATTTTTCTCCGAGGAAATATCAATACTTATGATTTCTTTTTTTGTGGACTATTTTAGATCCTTCCATTTATATTTTCAGCAAATTCTCTGCTTTCACAATTCTATATTTAGCTCCTATCCAAGCATAAAAATGTCAGCTGTCTGTTTCCACCAGAACAACGGCGCTGGTGGTTTTTGTTTAATCAGTTTCATTTATCAGAGACAGAGATCTAGGATTGTCACTTGAATCTTGTCATTTACACTGGGAAGCAGAGAAATACAAGTGACTTGAGTCAGTTCTGGAGAACGCGTTCCAAAGCGCATATTTGTTTTACAATTCATGGCTCAAATTAGAGTCATAACAAATCTATTTCACTTAATGGACTAATGATGGCTACGACGTGTTTACTGAACTTAGTTTTTCCTTTGTCAAACTGTATTAAATTAATTTTTTGAGCCCACTCCTACCAGGCTAATATTTCATTTCACATTCTGTTTTGAAATCTCCATAAATAATCCGATGTTGAATTTGCAGTTATTGACAATAACTGAGTTTTTGTCACGATGACTTTGGGCTTTCAGGGAACTGGGGCCCCAAGGCTGTCCCTCTAGCTAGGGGATCTTATGCTATCCATATTCTCAGGGATACCTCTAATGGTGGAGATGCCTGAGTCTCCTTCCCGTCCTTGCTCCCAACCAGTCCTGATCTGTTTCCTCTTCCTCCTCCCCCAAGGGAGGGACGAGACAGGAGTGTAATAAAAGTCATATACTGTATATAGACTGTACGTATAAACCCAAACTCTGTCACACAGCGTACACACATATAAGTAAAGACAATATGAGATTAAGAAGGAAACACAAGAAAAGGAAGGAAACTACAAAACAACAGTAGTAAACTCCACTCCGCACCAAGCAAATAGCACAATTTTCACCATAGAATCTGGGACACCACACCTCACAGACCAACGTAGAAACTATTGCTGGCATGGGAACAGTATTTCATCCAGCTTAAATAGAAGGGGAGCAGATGTGATTGTCCTCCCCACCACATGTGATCAATGGAACCTAACATGCAGACTACCATAGATTAACTCTTGCTAACCTGCCTATGATTCAGCACAGAGCAGGTCGATGCCCGAGTCTGCCTATGCTGATTCCAGACACCAGAGAAACCATCGGGCAGAGTGTCAGAATCTGCAATGTAAACAGAGTCCGACGCCACCATGACAGTCAGTGAGTTTGCGCAAACCTCCGTTTGACAGTCTTAGCGGTTTCACTCTTAGCCGTCTTTATGGGATTTTCCAGGGTCATGTAATAATGACCTATTTTCCAATGTTTTTCTATGGAGATCAGTGCTCTTACTATGGGGCTGAGCCAACAGTTAAATTTCCTCAAAAATCTTTTTCATTTTTGAAGCACCAATACAATGGCATAAATATGTGGGAGGCGAATAAAGAATGAAGATGGCACATTGTCCATAAAATCTATGGTTCTGTGGTTACGACTAACCAGTTCTAAGTAAGTTTCTATATCCACAAGGCCCAGGATTGAGAACATAAAGATGAGTGGTTGGATATATCTCAGAGGCTGATCATAAAAGGGACTTTCTGCTGGATGTCGAGAGAAAGAGTTGTTACTTTCCCAGTTAGGCCTAGGAGTAATTTGCATGGTCACCATAATGGTCCCCAATTCTCGAATATTGAAATTGTAAGGCTTTGTTCACATTCTGACATTCTAATTGTGTGTTCTGCTTTTAGGAACAGACAAAATCAAATGTAAAAAAATGGATCCTTTGAATAACTGATGCAAATGGAAATAAAGGGACCACTTGGATTATTATGGGGTTTGAGTGGGTTTTTATTATTGTCGAATTTTTATAATGTAATTAAAAGTACATCATACAGACCTTAACATGCAACAAAATCTGCTTCCGTTTGCATCAGTTATGCAATAGATCTGTTTTTTTTACTTAATTTATTTTCTTTCCTAAAAACAGAACATAAAAATGGAATATCAAAATGCTAGTCAGAATGTAGATTATGGGATATATGACATAATACAGAAGGCTAGATCAGAAACACATTAAAAAAATCAGGTATTTCTATGATTTTCCAAATCTGCCCAGAAAAGGGTGGGAGGAGGAAGAAAGGAAGGAAGCAGGAAGGAAGAAAGGGAAGAAGGGAGGAATGGAGGGAGGTAGTAAGGGAGGAATGAATTAAGGGAAGGAAGGAGGGAGTGTGGTAGGGAAGGAAGGAAGGAAGCAGGAAGGAAGAAAGGGAAGAAGGGAGGTATGGGGTGGTGGTAAGAAGGGAGGAAGTAATTAAGGGAAGGAAGGATGCAGTGTGGTAGGGAAGGAAGGAAGAGAAGAAGGAAGGTATGGAGGAAGGAAGGAATTAAGGGAAGGAAGGAAGGAGGGAGTGAGGTAGATTAGGAAGGAAGGAAGGAAGGAAGGGAGGGAAGAGGGGAGGTATGGAGGGAGGAATGGAGGGAGGAATGAATTAAGGGAAGGAAGGAGGTAGTGTGGTAAGGAAGAAAGGAAGGAAGAAAAGAAAGAAGGAAGGAATAGGAAGGAATGAAAAGGGAAAATGGAATCCCCGGCTGCTCTATTACTGCCATTTCTGTGTTCGCAGTTGAGGCACGTAACTGGGAAATAAAGGGTCTAAAACATTGTTTTGATTATTAAATATAACATCTTCTTTGTATCCTGATACAGCAAACAAGGAAGAGAAATCCAGCTCTACATACGTAAAAATCTTCTCTATTGGTACATGTTAAAATTCCACATAACATGCATATTGGCTTAGTGCAGTAAGAATTTCATGACTGAAGGTGCTTGATGCACCAGAAACGAGTCAGTGTTTTTTTAATTGCTCCAAACTGATATGGAAGTTATTTGGAATTTTAACAGCTATCAGTAAAGAAGATTTTTATGTCTGAGGAGCTGTATTTCACTTCCTTGCCTTCAGTTTTGGGTTAGAATTCGACTCCGGTATTATTGGTGAGCCGACCTTTTTTCTTCATCCCACTTTTCACGATAGACTGGAAAGGTATTGCAGTTCAGTTCCATTCAAGTGAATGCTACATAATGTTATTAGGATGTCTTATACATGGCTTAATTTAAAGAAGTCTAAGTCTCTTTAAGAAAATAAATCAATATATAAACATAGAATGTATTTCCCTTCAATATGGTAGTGTTAAAGTCAAGTGTTTACTTATGAAGCACCTTTCCATCTAAAAGCACATTAAATTTGCAGGGTACACTGAGCCTCCCAGATATAAGTAAACACAGTGGAGCATCATTCTTTGTCCTTCTGGCTTTGTTTGAATGATGTGTTGTTCTTGTTCTCATAGAGGGTACAATAATAAAAGCATCTCTCTATTATTAAAACCTTTTAAGGCAGCATGGAGCATAAATAAAGTGTTTACATTCTTGTGCAAACAGATCTCATTGTGCTGTCTCATGCTCCATTTCTTTGCACTTTGTTTCATAGATACAGGGAAATAACAGGTTGGCGAGGCTTCGTTTCAGAAGAGAATGTGGGTACGATTTACATGGTAATTATAACAAGTTTGTAATTATATACTGAATATATTCATTAGTCTTTTACTCCATTTTTTTACAGCCTTACTTGATCTGAAGTATGCTAAATGAACGAGCCACACCTATTCCATGAAATCACCACAAACGCTTCAGTTGCTTCCAGACAAGATGCACACAATATGAGACGGATGGCCTATTCGCTCCATCAGTGTAAAATCTGTGGTATAGAAGATAAACTTCTCATTGACATCTGATAGGCCTTTGATGCGCTAACTCTATCTTGCTGCTTTGCGGGAGAAATAGAGGTTTCTATGCAAATTTATCGGGTGGGTCTAGGCGCTATAGCACTAACATAACCTTTTTTTTTATAAATTCAGGATTTTCTTCTCATTTTCACATCTGCAAAGGAACCTTGTAAACTTGCCACGTTCTTATAGCAGAGGTGAAAGGTACCTCCACAGGGCAGAGGTCAATAATGGTACAGAAGACGATGGTGTAGAGACAGGGTAACAGCTTTATTACTGGACCAGGGAAAAAGATAAAAGTCTGATTCAACGGTAAAGTCTGATATATCAACAGTAAAAGTAACAAATTATTGCAGATTATAGCTGGGCCGTGCAACACTATATTCCCCCAACTATTACAGACACAAATACAGCAGGAAAACTTTGGTACATGTGACGCCCTAGACTATTCAGGTCGTCACAGGGTTCTGCACGCTCTTTTTCTACAGTGCAGTATTGTACCCCCCATGGTTCTGGGTCTCCATCCTGCAGTACTGCCTCCACCAGCATTCACAAATCCTAGATACACTTTACACCGCACCTGTCAGGCAAACCAGTGGACTGCTTAAGCAGGAATAGGGCCACCCACCTAGGGGTCAGGCAGGGAGGTGTCAAGTCAGTTCAGTGGTAGCCCTCGAGCTGTGAGGAGCTCTGAGGAGGCTGAGAGTTGTAGCTCCTAGGGGAGAAGCAGACTAGGTCGCAGACGGTGGTCTGGACCTAGAGGAGTTGGACCCCCGGTCGCAGGGGATTGAGGCTAGGTGCCTGGGACCTGTCTTGGAGGACGGTCAGTAGACTGGGCCTAATCACCGTTCTGGGACCGAAGGCACGACGGGGTACACGGACCTTAGGTTGGGGAGAAGCTTCAGACGACCCGGCAACTAACCTGTGGAGGGCAGGGCCTATATGGACTGTTCCCACCAAGCTCAGAGATCAGGGGCACTAGTGCAACGAGGGGGATAGGGCTTTCCCAACAAGCTGCCCACTGAAATCCCAAGCGTGAGCCCCTGAGAGCAGGCTCCCTCACTTAGCCATAGTGGGGAGCAGGGCCCGGAAAGCTCCAAGCTAATGGGCCACAAAGGACACTCTAAATTTGTGCCAGGAGGCAGGTCACGGACCACCAGGCAGTGCTGCAGGGGACGGAATCCGGACAAGCTCCCCTCAGGAAACAGCAGCAGTCAGAGACTTGGTTTACCCTGTTGTCAGCGTCTACTTCATTGCTGAGTACCTGACTGATCCCTGCGCTCCCCCTGTATCCCATAGCACCATCCAGAGTCCCAGGGCCTTCCCCTACCCATGGAGGGTAACGTCATATTGCTGCCCCACTCCATAACCCCGAGTACTCCCAACGGCAGCGGCGGTACTCCCAATTACCGTACACCACGGGTGGCGTCACAAACTATATCTCTCGCCTGTAAATACCCCTTTTTCCATTTGAGTGTGGCCCCTAGCCCCCCGGTCCGGAGACCCTCGAGCCACGAGCAATCACCATCCCCCCTCTTGCCACTGTTCGCTGTCCCCCAGTCTTGATTTTCATTGATGACGACGGCCCCGTCATCCTCCACGCTGATGCCGACGTCTTGCGCAAGCGCAGTTAGCAGAGGCCACTGTCGCGGGCCTGAGCAGAAACTATCCCTCTCGCACGCCGGTGATGTATTTGCGCAGGCTCGAGATTATGGGCGGGTGCTAGGATGAAGCTTGTAAGGTCATGCACAGCGCCGCCCATAATCTCGAGCCTGCGTAAATACATCACCAGTGCATGAGAGAGATAGTTTCTGCTCAGGCCCGTGATAGTGGCCTCCGCTAACTGCATCTGCGCGAGACTTCGGCATCAGCGTGGAGGATGAATGGGTGCCGCTGGAGTAGTAACACAGGTTTTCAGTGTACTCACTCAGTCCAGGAATAACAACAACGACAGCTTGTAAACCAGAATTCTGAGCACCACTGCAGCTTGTAGGGAGCATGCTTGTGTCCGTGCCCTTGGTGTTGCTGTTAGCCTGTGGCCTTGTCCTTGGCACCTCTGTCTCTGTTGGACTCGTGGGTATAAAACTCTTCGTGTCCCGCTCACCCGTATGGCTAATGGAGTGAACTTGCTTTCAGGGTTCACGCGTAGGATTTCTTTGGACTGTATTGAGAAAGTCCTATCACATCGGTGCGATAGTACCCCGATTTTGGAGCGGGTTGGGGATGACACTTGAAGTCTTCACCCCGTTGGGTAAATTACCGGAACGCGTGAAGCGACTTTCCGGCCTACGGTCCACGTACCCCGTCATGCCCTGGCCTCTGCCCGGTGATAGCTCAAGGCCGCCGGCCACCCTCCTCGGCAGTCCGTGCCCCTTGACACTGTTTTCTGCGACTGTGTGACTGGGGTTCCAGCTCCTACCAGGCCCAGACCAACGTCTGCCACCTAGTACACATGAGCTCTCCTCCGTGGCCTCTCCTCACGAGAGCCACCACTCCACCTCCTCTCCTTTCAACTTCTCAAACTCAACTCTCAGGCTCAACTGTCACTTTCCTCACTTTCCCTCACCAATCCCCCATGTGGGAGGCCCTATTTCCTTCAGGCCCCCCAATGGTGTGTCTGGTAGGTTAAAGAGGGAAGTGTTCCTAGGATTTTGATTGGCTAAGCTGTAGCAACACCAAAGGACCAGGATCTGTAACCAAGGAGGGTGGATACTGTGCGACCAGGATCTGTAACCAAGGAGGGTGGATACTGTGCAGAAGGGCAGATTTCACAATACCCTGTGACGACCTGATAGGCCAGGGCGTCACAGTAATATTTTATAAAGTTGTTTTGGAGGTCTGAAAAGGGGGCCAGCAACAAGGTGCACCTTCATAGAATGCAGCCCAGGAGCTGCAGAAGGTGATATTTTTGGCTTAATAGGGAAAAATCTGGTGACAGGCTCATTTTAATATTCATAAGGCCCTGTTACACGCAACGACATTGCTAACAAGATGTTGCTGGGGTCACGGAATTCGTGATGCACATCAGGCCTCGTTAGGGGCGTCGTTGTGTGTGACACTTACGAGCGACCGCTAATGTGTCGCCAGGGGTTAAGGGGATTCCCAGAACCAGGCCAAGGGGTCGCTTCTGGAAAGGGGATCACGATGTCGTGACCCCCGTTTGTGATCCCTGGTTCCACAATAAAAAAGGGGGTTATGTACTTGACGCCACCCGTGGAATGTGATCAGAGATGACCACCGCTGCTGCAGCACCTCGGGGGTGATGGATGGCAGCTTGAGATGGGACGGCTCCCCACGGGTAGAGCCTTCTCCCCAGGGCAGTGTGATAGTCTATGGGGGAGTGCAAGACATGAGCACAATAAACAAGCAGACTCATGGTTTTGCAGTTTCTTTGGCCTTTACTGATGATAGCTTTCAGCAGAGTACGGTCCATGGAGTCTGTGCAGGGTTCAGGGTTTCTCCCACCCAGTCGGGCCATTTTGGCTCCCTTTTCTGCACTGTGCTTGTGTGGCCCTGCTGCTGTGTAAACTAGGCAGACGGCACTGTTCTCCTCCCGGGTACCGACTTGACAGGCAACTCGAGTCCTTACTTGTATGTTCCTGAACTCTCCTGTGTTGCTGTGTCTGTGGTACAGATAAAAAATGTGGAATCTTCACTTCTCCGGTGTTAACTGTGCAGTGTGTAATCTGCACAGCCTCGGATCCGGCATCCGTTCTGTGTGCTCCACTGTGGTGAGTTCAGCAATACTCTGTCTCCCAGGTATGTTCCTCTGTTTAATCTGTCTCCTTTCCTCAGACCCTCGGCTTAGGCCTGGAATTGGTCAGCGGACCCTGTGGTGAGTTTGAGCCAGCTCCAACCTGCAGATCCTTCTTCCTCAGTCCTCTTTAGAGCTGAACTGAGCTGAACTGAGCTGACTGAACAAAACTGAATGACTGACTACTTCCTATCCACACCAGAATATATAGGGAAGCAGCTTGGTCTTCCCCTTCTGGCCAGGAGGTGCTAGTGTTGTGTGGGGAGTTAACCCTTTGTGCTGTTACTGTGGCAGCCCTGGGGTGCTACACTAATGATCCCAAATACTCACCAAATCATTGATTGTTGACACGTTGTTCATTTTAAAAATATTGTTGGTCGTTTGGGACGCAGGTTGTTTGTCGTTCCTGAGGCAGCACACATCGCAACGTGTGACACCCCAGAAACGATGAACAACAGCGTTCCTGCGTCCTCCGGCAACGAGATGGGAGTGACGTTCATGCGGCTGCTCTCCGCCCCTCCCCTTCTATTGGTGGCATGCTGTGTGACGTTGCTGTGACGCCACATGAACCGCCCCCTTAAAAAAGAGGTTGTTCGTCGGCCACAGCGATGTCGTTAGGAAGGTAAGTACGTGTACGCCTGCAGTGTCCTTCAAGTCACTGCTCCCAATTACATTTTACAAATGGCATGACTAGTCACCTCTCTGTGCTTGATGGACACACCAGGGGGTGGAGCCAGGCGGTTGGCTATGCCCACCGAGGAGTTCAGAGGGCCTGAGGCAGGAAAACAGTAGTCAGTAGCGTTGTCAGTAGTGAGTGGAGTTGACAGATGCAGGGGTTGGAGCCCGGGAACCTTTGGCTAGGAGGCAAACGGTGGCCTTAGCCTGCAGGAGCCGGGATGATGGCTCGGTGGAACCGTGGTGGATTGGGACAGGGTAGTGGCCCGCCGGTACCGACCCGGGGAACCGACTCGGAAACCGGAGCACACAGGGGGGTACTCAGACCCTGAAACGAGGTCCAGAATCCACTGGACTAAGTTAATTAACTGATTGTGGTCTGGACTATAGGTCCTTTCCCACCCAAGTCCCGACTGAAGACAAGAGCCCAACGAGGGGGATAGAAAGCCACCACACAGGCAGAGAGATCCCACGGGCCAGCATCTGCGGGCAACAGGGCTCTTCCGACATTCACAAAGCTGGGAAGCGGACTCCCGTACACAACACGGTGAAGGAGAAAGGCCAAGACCACCAAACTGGGTGGGGAACCAGACGCAGCCGGCTGCGGGCACCGACCACCATCAACTTGGTTTACCAGAGATTTGTGTGTGTCAATAACCGTGAGTACAACAGTGCCATCCGGCTGCGCACCGCCCTGCACCACCCAACAACTTCACCAATGGGTCCCGGGGCCACCATCCCTGCCCACAGAGGGGCTAACAACTTGCTGCATAACATCTCTCCCGGGTGCCCCGTAACTGCAGCGGTGGTGTCTACCTTCACCACATCCCGTGGGTGGCATCACAAACTCAAGCGCGGCTCCGGCCGTGCACCTACCTAACCCCCACCAAAAGCGCCAGCACCCCCTTTCAGAGCAAAGTGACCCCGGGTCCGGAGGCGCTCGAACCACCCAGCAACGAGCCCGGATCCGAGCGGCTCGGCTGCAGCCGAGCGCGGGGCGGCACAGATACACCCTAATAAAATGGAAGTGGTTGCTGATATCAACTTACCGTTTGTGTCATATTAGTACATGGGAGGGGCCAAACATTTGACGCCCATGGCAGCCATCTGCAAAGCTGCCATTTTGAATTCAATTTTAATATTTTCATTGAGAAGGGGGTCATGTGACACATCAAACACAGAGAATTGCACAAGAAAAACAGTGGTGTGCTCATTTTTAATGTACCTTTATTCATTATCGAGTTATTGACGCATTTGTGACATGGAAGAACGACAGTAACCCACTAAAGGATGTGCTCAAATTGCTGCCAAATGTGTTGAATTGTCAACGTGATTCTCTTCTCCCACTCTTGACACAAGGTGTTTTAGTGGCTAAAGGTGAAGGGGTTAAAATGGCATTTGGGGGACAAAACTATTGTAGGGGCCAATTAGGAGACATTATTACTGTTCTAAAATATTTTAGGGTTCATGCACACTGGTGTATGTTGTCTTATGCAAAAGAATCAGTTGCAATATGGAAATTACACTATTCTCAAACTCTGCAGCGTGCGTGAGCCGAGTGTCATTCACTGTGCTGTGATTCTCTCTAATACAAGAACTGTATCACAGGTGCAGAAAAGATGGAGAGATTCATTTCTCCATCTTCTCCATTGCCCATCTTGGCATATATCGGACTGCACTCAGATGTCATCAGTGCAGTCTGATGTTTTGCAAGTACACATGGACTTGTATGGTTGCTTGCCATCCGAAATAAGCTGCCAATCTCAGCATGCATTGATTTTTTTTCTTATGCCAAATCAGCTTGAGAAAAAAAAATTGCTAGTTGACATTGCCCCATAGTATAACATTGGAATGAGTGCTATCCGATAAAACATCAGGTAGCACTCATCTGAGTTATACATGAATGTAAGTGGGCCCTTTCTTTGAGGATACTGTTTTCCATGGGGGTAACAAAAGGGAGGTCCTGTTAGATTATGTTCACATGTTGCTTTTTTGCTGCAGGCAAAACCTGATCTCTTGGCTGTAAAGAAGCTGCTTACGAAAAGCAGGTTTTGCTCCTTTTTGGTGAAGATTATATGTTGTCATTTGTCTAGAGTACATGTTTAAAAAAGTTATTTTAATTGATCCAATAAGCAGCAAAAATGCATGTGCTCTAGAAGGGGTCATCTATAATGAAGGAAATAAGTATTTGATCCCTTGCTAATTTTGTAAGTTTTCACACTGACAAAGACATGAACAGTTTATAATTTTAAGGGTAGGTTAATTTTAACAGTTAGGCCAGGGCCACACGGGGCACTAGTGCGATGCTCGCATGACACTCGGCTCGCGCTGGCAGCACACCAGGAGCCAAGTGTCATGCTAGTGTACCTGCGACTGCGGTCCAACTGTGCGAGCGGACTTCAGTTGCGGGGGGCGGACTGGCTATCAGGAGGGGTGGGCCAGTGCTGCAGAGGAGCGTGCCGGCACGGAGGAGGAGAGGGAGGCATTTCTCTCCCTCTCTCCTCCGTAGCCGGCTATTGCGATTCTCGCTCTGCACATGCGCTACACCGGTGTACCGCGAGTGCAGTGCGATTTTTCTCTCGCCCCATTCACTTGAATGGGTGCGAGAGAAAAGAGTCTCACATTACAGTCGCAGCATGCTGCGATTGTTTTCTCGGTCCGATTAGGGCTGAGAAAATAATCGCTCATGGGTACTGTCACACAGGCTAGAATTGGTCCGAGTGGAATGCGATGTTTTATCGCACTCCACTCGCACCGATTTTCTCGCCGTGTGGCTTAGGCCTAAGAAATAGAATATCCAAAATAAAATCCAGAAAATCACATTGTATAAATTATTTCCATTTTGCAGAGAGAAATAAGTATTTGATCCCCTACCAACCATTAAGAGTTCTGGCTCCTACAGACACTTAGATGCTCCTAATTAACTTGTTACCTGCATTAAAGACAAACGTCTTAAATTGTCACCTGTATAAAAGACTCGTGTCCATAGACTCAATTAATCAGTCAGACTCTAACCTCTACAACATGGGCAAGACCAAAGAGCTTTCTAAGGATGTCAGGGACAAGATCATAGACCTGCACAAGGCTGGAATGGGCTACAAAACCATAAGTAAGATGCTAGGTGAGAAGGAGACAACTGAAAATGCCAGAAATACAAACTGAGTGTCAAATGACATCAATCAGGGGCACTATACAAAATCTCACCACATGGGGTATCCAGGATCATGAGGAAGGTGGGAAATCAGCCTAAAACTACACATGGAGAACTTGTTAATGATCTCAAGGCAGCTGGGACCACTGTCACCAAGAAAATCATTGGTAACACATTACGCCGTAATGGCTTAAAATCCTGCAGTGCCCGCAAAGTCCCACTGCTCAACCAGACACATGTGCAGGACCATCTGAAGTTTGCAGTGAACACCTGGATGATTCTGAGAGTGATTGGGAGAAGGTGCTGTGGTCAGATAAGACAAAGATTCAGCTCTTTGGCCTTAACTCAACTCGCTGTGTTTAGAGGAAGAGAAATGCTGCCTATGACCCAAAGAACACCGTCCCCACTGTCAAGTATGGAGGTGGAAACATTATGTTTTGGGGTGTTTCTCTGCTAACGGCACAGGACTACTTCACTGCATAAATGGGACAATGAATGAAGCCATGTACCGTAAAATCCTAAGTGACAACCTCCTTCCCTCCGCCCTGAAAATGGGTTGTGGCTGGGTCTCCCAGCATAATATTATATAATATAATATTTATTAACTTATATAGCGCCATTAATTCTACAGCGCTTTACAGACATTGGCAACACTGTCCCCATTGGGGCTCACAATCTAAATTCCCTATCAGTATGTGTTTGGAGTGTGGGATGAAACCTGAGTACCCAGAGGAAACCCATGCAAACACGGGGAAAACATATAAACTCATTGTAGATGTTGTCCTTGGTGGGCTTTGAACCCAGGACTCCAGAGCTGCAAGACTGCAGTGCTAACCACTGAGCCACCGTGCCGCCCAGCATGACAATGTCCCAAAACATACAGCCAAGGCAACAAAGGAGTGGCTCAAAAAGAAACACATTAAGTTCATAGAGTGGTCTAGCCAGTCTCCAGACCTTAATCCCATAGTAAACTTATGGAGGGAGCTGAAGCTCCGAGTTGCCAAGTGACAAATCTCAATGATTTAGAGATGATCTGCAAAGAGGAATGGACCAAACCTCATCATCAACTACAAAAAATGTCTGACTGCTGTACTTGCCAACAAGGGTTTTGTCACCAAGTATTAAGTCTTGTTTGCCAGAGGGATCAAATACTTATTTCTCTCTGCAAAATGCAAATACATTTATAGAATTGATACAATGTGATTTTGTGGATTTTATTTTGGATATTCTATCTCTCACTGTTAAAATTAACCTACTCTTAAAATTATAGACTGTTCATGTCGTTGTTAGTTTGCAAATAAAATAAGCAAGGGATGAAATACTTATTTCCTTCACCGTACAGATGTCTGTGTGTTATTTTCTGCAGAGATGAGTCTTGGCTGGAAGACGTGATAGTGCTCTGCACCGAATAAAGAAAAAAAAGATAGCATGAATGACTTCAATTAGAGATGTCAATGGTAAGTCAGCGTATTACATGTACTCTCACACTATATACCATATACCGAGCTTCTGTGTATAATGTCACCAGTGATCTCTGTATTACCTGTATACTATTCACTATACACAATACTCCTGTGTATAATCGTGGTAATATTAGTGTTATTATTGTGGTTTAGTTTTATTATCAGTATTGTATTATTCGGTCACTATGTAACAAAATCGATTTACAAAATTGAACCAAATAAAAAAAGAGTAAAATGTGTATAATCTTTATTATGGAACACAAATTAAAATGGTGTGTAATGTCAAAGGAAGTGCACTAGGTGGCACACCAGTACAGCAGGAGAGGGGGAACCTGTTAGAATATATAAGATCCAATGCCAATAATATATAGGGTAAATCAATGTCTCAATACAGCTAGCTAGTGCACTAAAGGTCAGAATTGAAGACATGCAGCAAAGTATAGGTATATGAAGTGGACAAAGTTGAACTAACCTGAAACCACAAACTCCCGCTGGAATGGCGCCAAGTCCCTACGTACGTTTCGGCGATAGCGACATGTGTTGATATGATGTCGTCTGGTCATTGTGTGGTGGCTTTTGTTCCTTTCATGAGATATTATTCAGTCACAATGTGGTGATATCATTCGTCTGGTCATGGTGTGGTGGTATTTGTCTTTTGTATGTGCTATTTTTTGGCCACTTTGTGATGGTAATATGTGGTCAGGTCACTGATTAGCAATATTTCTCTTTTGCATGTGGTACTGTTTAGCCACTGTGGTAGAAATATGTGGTCTGGTCATGGTGTGGCAGTATTTGTCCCTTGTATATGTTATTTCCCATTCTGTGTACCTTTCAGTAATACTGTACCCAATTCTGGGCCCCTTGCAGTAATAATGTCCAACATCCTGTGCCCCTTCCAGTAAGGATGTCCCCCATCCTGTGCTTCTTCCAATAATAATGTCCCCCATCCTGGGCTCCTTGCAGTAATAATGTCCAACACCATGTGTCCCTTCCAATAGGAATGTTTTTCATCCTGGGCTTCTTCCTGTAATAATGTTCACTATTTTGCGCCCCCTTCTGGTATAATGTTCTCCATTCAAGGCCCCTTTCAGTAATAGTGTCCGCCATTCTTGGCCCCTTCCTGATATAATGACCCAATACTGGGCCACTTAGAGTAATGATGTTCACCATCCTGGCATAATGTTTCCCATCCTGCCAATATTCTCAAGCAGATTGAAAAACTAATTGAATTCTGCTGACATTTTGACTGCTCCCATGAAGCCTGGTGTTCTCCTCTACAGCCGGTGCAGAAGCTAGTAGCTGACAGAGTGCCATACTTCTTTTTTTGATAGTAGCTAACGTCGGCATGCAAGACGTCACTGCTATGCGTCGCCTGTGACTGGCATGCCAACACCAGCTGCTAGCTTCTAGTTGGCCAGGGGCATGTATTACAGTGCAGGGACCCGGCATGTCTCTGCACCACAATACATTTGAGCCAAATGTGCATCTTCAGACGCACATCCAGCTGAGATGGTTGCTGGTATTAGTGGGCCCCCTCTCACACGCACCCTCTACAATCTGCATATTACCCACAAGTAGATGTTTCTTTTGATATCCCACATAGTGGAAGAACTTTAGAACTTTCACTAGGCAAATAGTAATATTTATTTGCTGAAAGTGAAAAAACCCTGTAATAAAAACTATGCTGTATTAGACATATACAGAAGTAAAGTGAATAATGATAGTTAAGAGAGCTATTGTAGATAAGGGCTACTTATCTCCACAGTCATGGTCTAGTTGTTGTTGGCACTAATCATTGACCATTTGTTAGCTGTATGGTTATTGTGGTTTAGGTAGGAAGAAAGAGAACTTTAGTGATGCTCTGGTGAGGTAGCAATTCCTATAATAGTTAAATGGAAGGAACAAAGTATGGAATTCGAAATTAGAAAGATTCCAAAAGATGAGTCACATCAGCGGCATATATTTTCCATGGCTCATACTTTATGTACACACTTATTACTGGTGTAGGCATTGTACGGAACATATACACTCAATGGCCATTAGTAGCTCAAGCTAAGCATAGTCATGTTTAAAAGCTCTGCTCCATAATGGACTGGAAGTAGGAGAAGCACTTATGCCCTGTACTTTGTTCCAGATTCATTAAGAATGTGGTTCACTTTTGCGCACCACAGTCAACTTTTGTTCTTTTTTTTCTTTATTCCTGAAATTAAATAAACATATCGGTAGATCATAGATAATTTAATATAATGCACAGTATGGTCATAAATGTTTATCCCTCTGTAAGGGGTGGACGGACCCCTTACACGGAGGCACAGTTTTTCCCCTGAAGATACCCCACGCTGGGGGTAGCTAAAGATGTTGATTGTGTTTTACAGTATTAATGGGTTTTCCCCCCCTAGATGTCAGGGTGGGACGGCTGTCCCCATAGGAACAGTACAGGAGAGAGGAGGAGCCGGACAGTCTAGGGGGAGGGTGGGAGGTTGCTGTAGGAAGAATCAGAGGAAAGGAGTTTAGTTTCTGCTGGGACGGGGGAGAAGGAGCAACGGGGGCAGAGTGTGGGAGCGACTGTGGCAAATAGTCAGAGAGAGAAAAAGGAAAGTGTCCTGATCGGGAACCAGCAGTGTAAAGGTGGGACCCGAAGAGGCCTATCCGGCGAAGCAGAGTTGTGTGGGTCAAGTCTGCAGTAGCCGGAGTGTGAGCCTAGGTGCAGAAAATGAGAGTAGCCGGGCAAGGCCCCGGAACAGAGAAAACAGGAACAGTTTCCCCGGCAGGAATTGTGATTTGTGTAATAAAATGCCTTGTGGTTCAGCTGAAGCCTGCCTACGGAGTTTTCCTGAGTCTGACAGCGTGCTCCTGCCATCCACACTCTGCCCCACAAAACATTCCCCTGTCCCAATAGTGACGGCTGGGCCGGGGGTTAGCCTGTTGCTAAAAGGGGCTACGACTACACCCCCCGAGGCACCCCCGGCACCCCGTTACAAGTGGCGTAGTCGGCAGGATGCGGACTATCTGCGGAGGGTCCCGATCCAAGAATGTGAAGATCAAGTGGTGCCTAAGGCGTTGGACCAGTCGCAAGACGGCGCTAAGATGGCCGCCGTCTTCACGAACACAGTGAGCGCGCGGAAAATTGGCGCCAAACGAAAAACTCTGAGCTGGCCGGCGAAGAAAAAGAAGTGCAGAGTGCGCCGCCCAAAGAGGGGAGGTACTGGCCCCAAGATGCTGCTGAAGACTAGAGACGTGGGCAGCGTTGCAGGAAAGAAGAGGCGTCGCCTATGCTGGGTCGACCTGGTGAGTGAGGCCAGGGGTGGAGTGTATGCAAGAGCGGGAAAAGAAGGCCCGCCTCCACCTTCCCCGGCGCCATTACAGGAAGAGCCGCAGGAGACGCCAACTCAGCAGCTGACTCTAAGTGAGATGGAGATGCAGACAAAGCAGCGAGCTGCAGCGGGCGCGCTGGTGACAACCAGCCTGGGAAGAGGACGCCCGAGGCAGAGCTTAGTAGAGGAGGCACCTACCATAACGTTACCGGCTGTGCCAGGAGGTCCGGAGCGGCCCACAAAAGTTACGTGGGTCACTTCGTGGGATGCCGTGACCGGTGAAACATCCACGGAAGTCCGGGCCACTTACAAGACTCAACTGCAGCCGGGAAGCGAGGCACTGGGAACACCCCTCCAGAGGCCGAAGGTGGTTACGCCAGCCAAGGTAGGACCTCCAACCCTCACAGAAGTTCCGGCCCCGGGAGAGAAACATGTCCCGGAGCTTGAAGAAGATGAGTGGGGATTTTTCTGGGAGCCGATAAAGCCGGCGCCCCTAACCCGACGACAGTCCCCGCCGCCTGAGATAGACCCGGTGCAAGAAAGGCTTCTGGCCGAGACCGTGGCCAGGGAGATGATGGCTGGACCCCTTAGTGAAAAATTTGACCGGCAGTGTAGCATTGGCACCGTGGTCAAGTTTAATCAGGCCGAGGGATACGGGTTTATAGAAGACGATGAGACCGGGGATCACTTCTTTTATAATCGGGTCAATCTGGACATTGAGGGGTTACCCCAATGTCTCCATACTCTGTACCCGGGGGAGAAAGTGAAGTTCCGGAGAGAAGTGGGATGCCGGGGCCTATTTGCCATAGGGGTGACCCGGATGCCCACTGCCCAGGAGGCCGCGCAGTGGCAACAGGAGATCGAGTGGGAGGAATGTCAGTACCGGAGACGTACGCAGCAGAGACCGGTGCTGGCTGAAGCTTGTCGGCCAAGAAACACTCTGGCGGTGGCGCCAGAAGTAGTTACAGGACCGGTAACCGAGCTGGAAAAGGGAACACCGGCGTTATTGGCGATTCGCCAGAGTATGGTGACGCACCCGGTGGTCGTTGTTGGTAGTCCCCAGCCGTCCCGTCCAGCTACCCCGTCACCCCCGCCGGGGGCAGAGGAGCCAAAACCGGAGACAGAGGAAGTGGAGTCACAGGCCAATTATGAACCGTTCCGAAGGCTGCGCCGCTTGCCAGGCCAATCCCTTTCCGATTATGTAAGAGCCCAGCGGGCTGAATGGCTGCGTGCCTACCACCCCGCGTGAACCATAGCGATCGGAGGTGATGGACATATATGTGTTGAGAACCGGGATTGTTAAAAAAAAAACGGCGAAGATTTATAGTTGCAGCAACGTTCAAGCTACTGAGCCCGGAAGGAGTCTGATGCCGGACTGTACAAAGACTCCCTCCGCGACTGTTACGGAGATCTTATTGTCTGTTGCTTCCTGCCTACAAAGACCGGGAGTGCTGAGAGAGCCTCCGGGCAGAAGACCAGCTAAGACCGGGAGCGCCTGTTGGGGGCCTCCGGGCAAACCTGCTACAAAGACCGGGAGCTCCCTTGGAGGGACTCCGGGCGCCGGACTTGTGTGCCCATTGGTTGTGTTTTTTATGTGAAGGTTTTAAAGTTTTATAAAGAGATTGCCTTGCTGGTTAGGTTTTGTCTTACAGATACGAGCCTTGCCAGGAGGCTAAGGCAAAAAGAGGGGAGGAATGTAAGGGGTGGACGGACCCCTTACACGGAGGCACAGTTTTTCCCCTGAAGATACCCCACGCTGGGGGTAGCTAAAGATGTTGATTGTGTTTTACAGTATTAATGGGTTTTCCCCCCCTAGATGTCAGGGTGGGACGGCTGTCCCCATAGGAACAGTACAGGAGAGAGGAGGAGCCGGACAGTCTAGGGGGAGGGTGGGAGGTTGCTGTAGGAAGAATCAGAGGAAAGGAGTTTAGTTTCTGCTGGGACGGGGGAGAAGGAGCAACGGGGGCAGAGTGTGGGAGCGACTGTGGCAAATAGTCAGAGAGAGAAAAAGGAAAGTGTCCTGATTGGGAACCAGCAGTGTAAAGGTGGGACCCGAAGAGGCCTAGCCGGCGAAGCAGAGTTGTGTGGGTCAAGTCTGCAGTAGCCGGAGTGTGAGCCTAGGTGCAGAAAACGAGAGTAGCCGGGCAAAGCCCCGGAACAGAGAAAACAGGAACAGTTTCCCCGGCAGGAATTGTGATTTGACACTGCAAGATTTGTGTACCGAGACTGTTTTGAAGTTATGTGTAATAAAATGCCTTGTGGTTCAGCTGAAGCTTGCCTACGGAGTTTTCCTGAGTCTGACAGCGTGCTCCTGCCATCCACACTCTGCCCCACAAAACATTCCCCTGTCCCAATAGTGACGGCTGGGCCGGGGGTTAGCCTGTCGCCAAAAGGGGCCACGACTACACCCCCCGAGGCACCCCCGGCACCCCGTTACACCTCCGCTAGAATTTCTCATCCTGTACAAATCATGTACTTATGATGTCTTATGATTTATTGGGAGTGGGCCAAGACCTGTAAAAGCTAGAATTCTTAAATTTATTCTTGTCTTTATCTCACCGTCCACCCATATCATTCTACTTTGCCATCTGCCACTATTTTTGATGGACCCAGCATCCATACTGTAAAGTATATGCACAGTGCGCTCAACTGCCCAACCTGGTTAGTGACACTTGTTGTGGTCATTCAAAGCACCCAGATGACTGGCCAGGCATGGAGACAACACAATGGTCCATCAGATGGCAGGTTTTGTGGTGCTTGACCCTATGATTGCCCACATAGTGCACCAGGCTCTACTGGATTCTTTCCTAGTTTTTTCCGACCTTGTTCTTTGTTACTGATTCTGCTATTTAATAGTAATTCTGAGATTTGACCCTGACTTGTTTGGCTAACCTCTCAGCTCTTTCCATCAATCAATGACTACTCTGCAGACACAAACTGGGAGCCCCTGCAGTGAAGTATAGATTGCTGTGCATGGGTTAAAGGGGTTTTCTTGAAAGTGGAAAACAAATAAATAACTAAAGAAAATGTCATTGAAAATAAATTCTTAGATGCTTTTAATTAGCAAATCAGAATCGTTTTGTCTTAGGAGGTAATCACTGTAGAAGAAAAATGGCCGCGGTCCTGTTAGACAAATACCTGTCCTAAAATATTAGTACAGATACCTATGAGCATGTGCCATAGGATACTACAATGCTTGTGACCTGAAATTAACATTTACCATGTTCTGTCATTCAGAAAGATATGGTAGACAGCAGTGTATGCAGCCTCTTTTTTCAATGATTGCTTGTGATTTACTAATTAAAAGAATTTATGTATAAATGACCTTTCCTTTAGTTAGAAAAAAAAAATTCTAATCCTAGAGAACCCATTTAAAGGGTGAAAGCCAAAGAGCTCCTTAGATTAAGCCAAGTGCAAAACCAGAACATTTTCAGCTGATGATTTCTTATAGATAGTAGTAGTAGTAATAATAATAATAATAATAATCTTTATTTCTATAGCGCCAACATATTCCTCAGTGCTTTACAATTCAGGGGTTCATATACAAACAAGTAACAGTTATCGAAAATACAATAATTAGAGCAAAAAAGACAACCCTGCTTGTGAGAGCTTGCAATCTACAATGAGGTGGGGGACAAGGTACAAATGCTTATTAACAATGACAATCCAGCCATCTCATAGAAATGAGGGCTAGATAAAGGCTACCTGAATCAGTGAGCCAAAACTTCAAGATGCTTTTGGGTGCGGTGGAGTTTGACAACAGTTATGTTCTGAGAAGGTGTGGAGGGACTATGTGATTTGAATTCGATTGGGGTGTGTGATAGGCTACCCTAAAAGGATGTGATTTTAGGAAGTGTCTGAAGCTGAGTAAGTTGTGATTTGTCTTAGCTTCTTGGGGTAGAGCATTCCAGAGGATTGGTGCAGCTCGGGAGAAGTCTTGGATCCAGGAGTGGGAGGTCTGGATTAGTGTGGATGTTAGTCGAATGTTGTTTGCAGAGCGTAGAGAACGTGTAGGGTGATAGACAGATGAGGGTAGAGATGTAGGGTGGTACCACACTGTGGAGTGCTTTGTGGGTGAGAACAAGCAATTTGAATTAAATCCTGTGATATATCAGCAATCAGTGCAATGACTGGCACAAAGTGGAAGCATAACGGTTAGCCAGATAGGTGACTCTGACTGTAGCATTAATGATGGACGGTAGAGGAGAGAGTCTAGTTAGGTGTAGACCAATTAATAGAAAATTGCAGTAATCAAGGTGTGAGTGGATCAGGGCCTCGGTGAGGGTTTTTGTAGTTTCCATGGTTAGAAAGAGGCGGATTCTATAGATATTTGGTTAACCCATTTAGGTAGACAATACTTGACATACAATTGTCAATGAGTATTACATTGGATACATTTAATTTACAATTATTGGTTCCTTAAAATTATACCACGCATTTGGATATAGTATCAAATATCTAAGTTACATGGCCCAGGTAAAAAAGTAATTTTTAAGTTTAGGTGATACTTTAGTTTATGGATTGGTTTGTCCATGTAATAAAGGTATTAGAAGATATAGGTATTAAAAGCCTTGTCAGCCAAAAAATAAGGCGGCCACAGAAAATCTCTTCAAAAACACTGTTGGCTCTTATTTTTAGCGAGAATCCTCTTCTGGTGATATGTGATTCTTCATCTAGAAAAGAATTTTCAGTTTTCGGTGAAATTATTCTTCAAATAATCTTTTATGGAAGATCAATATTCCGCAATCTGTTCCTTGTTTCTGGATACGCTTTGCCAATTTTGAAAATGTGTGCTGAAGGAAAGAATATATGACTGAATCGATAGAGGAAAACAGCTATAAGATAAACATCTTGTATGACTAATTTGTTTTCTGTAATTGTTAAGCATATGCTCCACATACATTTTGAGATTTCGTAGAGTGCTATACTGCTTTTCTAACATTTTTATGTATGCAAAAGTTTTTAGCTTTCTTAGCTGTTTTCACTTTACCTGGAGTTTGAAATGAGCTGATTCTTCTCCATCTTTATATTATATTAGAAATCTTTTTTTTTTTCAGTTTGGCAACATAAAACACTATCATAAAATTCCAATGGAGCCAAATTAATTAAAGTCCTGACTTCTGGCAGACACAGTTAGAGGGTTGTTCAGGAGCTTGCTGTAAAACCTTGTACACTGAACTTCAAGGAATTTTCCTGTTTTGCAAGAACTCTTGCCTGCTAGCACAGTTTGTTTTAAAAAAAATAATCTGTGTATTTCTCACCCTCACTGGGGCAAGTGCTGAGCCCCACTTGCTGCTCCCAGTGTCTCTTATTGCGTCATTGATAGCACTGCAGCTAATAACTGACTCTACCTGAGTTGACAGCATGAACTGCTCAGAGCCGCTGAGCTCAGTTATTGGTTGCAGCACTGATGTGTCATTGATAGGTACTGGAGCCAATAACTGACTCTGCCTCAGTTGAGATCACAAACTGCTCATAGCTGCTGAGCTCAGTTATTAGTTGCAGCACTGATGTCTCATTGATAGCACTGCAGCCAATAACTGACTCTGCCTGAGTTGACATCACAAACTGCTCAGAGTCATTGAGCTCAGTTATTGGTTGAAGCCCTGATGTCTCATTGATAGCGCTGTAGCCATTAACTGACTCTGCATGAGTTGACATCACAAACTGCTCATAGCCGCTGAGCTCAGTTATTAGTTGCAGCACTGATGTCTCATTGATAGCACTGCAGCCAATAACTGACTCTGCCTGAGTTGACATCACAAACTGCTCAGAGTCATTGAGCTCAGTTATTGGTTGAAGCACTGATGTCTCATTGATAGTGCTGCAGCCAATAACTGACTCTGCATGAGTTGACATCACTAACTGCTAAAGCCATTGGGCTCAGTTATTGGTTGCAGCACTGACATCTCATTGATAGCACTGCAGCCAATAACTGACTCTGCCTGATTTGACAGCACAACCTGCAAAGAGCCGTTAAGCGCAGTTATTGTCTGCAGCACTGATGTCTCATTGATAGCACTGCAACCAATAACTGACCCTACCTGAGTTGAGAGCATGAGCTGCTCAGAGCCGTTGAGCTCAGTTAATGGCTGCAGACAATAAAAGACAGTGCAAGCAGCGGAGTAGACTCAATGCTGGACACAGAGAGAGTGAATAAAGCAGAGTTTTTGTATTTAAAACAAATTGTGCTGGTGACAAGAGTGTTCTGAAACTGGAAAATCCATTTAATAATTAAAATCTATACATTAAGCTGTTAAATGTATCAAAGGATCAGTCAGCTGTAAGAACATTTAGAATGAGGTCCCTACTACTTTTAGTAAATAGATTATTTTGCAGGATTATTTGTCTGACTGATCATTTGTCTGATTATTTATCTGACTCTAGTGGTTTGACATTATACTAATACCTGGTGGTCATTTTAAGCTTTCGCCATTGCTTTCTATTCTGGCTTATAATAAGGTTGGATGCGGGGACCCTTCTTTATGACATTAAAAATATTCTTCTGGAAAAAAAATGGTGTGCAAAGGCTGACATTCATTTCTATGATTTTGTCTAAAAAAAGGCATAAAAGAAGACAGTGAGTATGCACTGTGTGCACAAAGCCTTAAAGTAAGTATCTCATGATTAATGGTTAAAATTGTAAAATGCTTATAAAAACAGGCAGCTTTGTGTTACTTGTTATTAATAATCATCTCAATACTCAGGAAGAGTAGGATTCTTAATTCTACAGTTCACTACTCATTGCCTAGGTTACCGGCCACCTCAGAATGGCTGGTTTCCTAGGCAAGGAACATGCACTTAAAGGTTGTTCACTAGACAGCTTTCAGGCAGGACTGTAAAGTCGGCCAGGTTGATGGATATGGCCCTCCTCAGTATCTTAGTTTCTCCCATGCTGCAGAGGCACAGCTGTCTCTGCTGGTATTTCGGTTTGGACAACCGGCTGGACCATGCCACCACTGTTCTAAACTGCCAGTCTTCAGGAGCACACCACCCATCGGCAAGCAGAAAGCCTGGAAGCAAGAAAGTGATTCGCTCCTGAAAAGAGACAATGAACACAACACTTTAAGAGGTTCTTTGAGATTGAAGGGGGCTTTACACGCTACGATATCGTTAATGTTTTATCGTCGGGTCACGTTGTTAGTGACACACATTCGGCGTCATTAACGATATCGCAGCGTGTGATACTTACCAGCGACCTTAAGCGACCTCAAAAATGGTGTAAATCGTTCACCATGGAGAGGTCGTCCCAAAACCAAAAATCGGTAATGGTTGATTATCGATGTGGTTCGTCGCTCCTGCGGCAGCACACATCGCTGTGTGTGACACCGCAGGAGCGAGGAACGTCTCCTTACCTGCCGCCGGCTGCAATGCGGAAGGAAGGAGGTGGGAGGGATGTTACGTCCCGCTCATCTCCGCCCCTCCGCTTTGATTGGCCGGTCGCTTGGTGACGTCGCGGTGACGTCGCTGTGATGCCGAACGTCCCTCCCCCTTGAAGTCACAGTCACAGCGCCGACGCCGACCTGGTAAGTGCGTGTAACGCTGCCGTAGCTATAATGTTCACTACGGCAGCGAACACACAATATCGCACACACGACGGGGGCGGGTGCTTACACGCTTGATGTCGCTAGCAATTGCTAGCGATGTCGTAGCGTGTAAAGCCCGCTTAACACAGTGTTCTTGGCATCCTCTGGATACAACCAAACTACTTGGCACTTCAATTGAACCAATCACGAGGATTTTCGTATATATCCTAAAGCCAGTGCTATACTGGCATCAGGCTGATTCTCTACATACCTGGTCACCTGGACAATAAGGAGGGAAGCTCTGCGTCACTGAATTATAGGTGCTCAGGGAAAAATAACAGTCAAATATAGAGATAATCCCGGCACACTATTACTCCCAAATAAGAAAAATCATGCAACTGTTCATATGCAAATCACTTTTTATTGATCAAATTGTGTTGAAATTCAGGAAATATGGTTCGTCCAAACAAGTCGACGTTTCGGCTGTAGGCCTTCGTCAGACTGGACTTTATTTTATCACTGAGAGTATGAAAGAATGCAAACACGCCGTAGCGTGAGCCAAGAGGCAGCGGAAGACAATACGTCAATTATGATATACGCTGTTGAGTGTGAACCTGTAGCTCAAGGATTATTAAGTAGATATATGTAATGCATGCGTCACTTGCTACGTCAGTAAAAGAAATCTCCCCAGGGATTAGTGGTAGGTTCCTAATGTGGAGGGTAAGAAATGAAAAAATCACCATCACTTGACCCGCTTATATTAATCGGATTATTGTGGAATCCATATTCTGCATGTCAATGGGAGGAGGTGTAGCAGGGTGTAGGTGCGGCAGGGATAGCGTTGCTGGGCAGGAGCCTCCACTTGCAGACCGCACGTCCAGCACCAGTGTGGAAACGGCCACTTCTGATTCCGGTCCTACCGGTGATATTACACTAGAACGGCCTGATATTCCTCATTAACCAGCAACGCTATCCCTGCCGCCTAATATATTACAGGTGACGTTTTCGGATGTCTCCGGTCCCACTGGCAATAATACATATAATTGACCAGAACTTAGGAAACATCTATATTACCCACCGTATATTGGTCTGCAACTGAGCAGTCTCCAGCTACACCTCCTCCCATTGACATGCAGAATATGGATTCCACAATAATCCGATTAATATAAGCGGGTCAAGTGATGGTGATTTTTTCATTTCTTACCCTCCACATTAGGAACCTACCACTAATCCCTGGGGAGATTTCTTTTACTGACGTAGCAAGTGACGCATGCATTACATATATCTACTTAATAATCCTTGAGCTACAGGTTCACACTCAACAGCGTATATCATAATTGACGCATTGTCTTCCGCTGCCTCTTGGCTCACGCTACGGCGTGTTTGCATTCTTTCATACTCTCAGTGATAAAATAAAGTCCAGTCTGACGAAGGCCTACAGCCGAAACGTCGACTTGTTTGGACGAACCATATTTCCTGAATTTCAACACAATTTGATCAATAAAAAGTGATTTGCATATGAACAGTTGCATGATTTTTCTTATTTGGGAGTAATAGTGTGCCGGGATTATCTCTATATTTGGTCACCTGGACATACATACTGGTCAGCTCGGATGTTTAGGTTTTGAAACCCAAAAAAGTAAAGTTTATAAAATCAGCAGCTTCTTGAGTGCCAGAAGCTGAGGATCAGATAATATCTGGAGGAGTATTCAGAGTTATCCCCTCCCCCTGTTAGAATTAGCATAAATATTATATAAACTTTTCACTTTTTCCCTTGCAGGACCTGTGTGAGGTAATACCCATGTGACCAGAAAAGGGCGGGGCCAACAAAGCTGATACCACGAAGTAACATTTTCTGTTGACTGAGGCCCTGCCCCTTCAGGTCACATGGGTATGACCTCACACAGGTCCAGCAAGGGAAAAAGGGAATTGTTTATATAATACTTATGCTAATTCTAACAGGGGGAGGTGATAACTATGAATACCCCCCTCAGATATTATCTGATCCTCAGCTGCTGTCACTCAAGAAGCTGCAGATTTTATAAACTTTACTTTCTTTGGTTTCAAAACCTAAACATCCGAGCTGACCACTAAAGGTATGTAGAGAATCAGCCTGAAAGTGCCAGTATAGCACTGGCTTTAGATTATACTGTATACCAAAATCCTGGTGATTGGTTCCCTTGAAGTCTGTTAACTGTATTGGTGCTCTTATTTAATAGGACATAAAGGGTTTTGTTGAATATTTTAACCATTGCTATCACAATATTGCAGGGCGGACACAGACATAAGAGGGCCTATGTCCAATAACAGTATATTGCAGTCCAATAGCTTATCATAATTCACACTTTTGTTTTTTACAGAAACTATTTACTGATTTGGAGGTGGAAGTGCATCCCCTCACGTGTTGGGCTTACAACTTACAACAATGGTAAGTCCACCAAGCCTGCAATATTGTCTATAGTAACATATTCTTCAGTGATGGAAAAGAACTTGCAGAACTGTATTTAATAGAAGCCTATTACTAGTCTGTATCTGTCACGCTCCCCGGGTCCCGACGCCGTCCCTCACTCACCACTCCGGTCCCCGGTCCTCCTGCCCACGGCCACACAGCTCACTCTTCCCCCTCTGCGTCCTCCATGCTTCCTGTCCCCCGCTCCTGGCGTTCCCTTGCGACCCAGGACACACTGTCGGGCTCTCCTGCATCCTCTGCACCGCTTCCTGCTCTGGTCTCCGGCACTCGGGCTTTGCGCATGCGCATTAGGGCACGCGGTCATTGACCTCCTCTTAAAGGGCCAGCATTCCAGAAACTGGATATTGCCAAATTCAGGTACAGGGTATATTAGGACCTTCCTTCCATGTGGGCGGTGCCTATTCAACATGTTTCCCTAAGCTAGGTGTTCAGGTCCCCTCTTGCCTTGTCTCCTATTAACCCTGTATCTTTCGCAGAGCCCGTCCTGCCACTCTAACCCGGTCCTGACCACGGTTCTCCCAGGAAGTCTTTCGGTGATTGTCGGCTGTGACCCCACCATCTTCTTCAGCCTGAACCCGTCTCTGGTCCTCGGCTTCACCCGCTGACCTCTGCCCTCTTGTTCAGCTGGACCTGGATCCCGCCTGACGTCTCTACCCGGCACCTGAACCTGAGCCTCGTCATCTGGACTACCTCCAGGAACTCCGTGATCCCAAAGACATCTTCATCCCAGTCTCCTGAAGGACTCTGTTCCTGTATTGTTAGTGCTCCAGCTACCGTGCATCTAGGCCCTCTGGTGGGGTGATCGGACAGTCCCTGTACAGGGGTTATCTCCAGGTTGCCTCACTAGAGGAGTCCGGTGCACGGCCCAGAGTATCCACCACCAGGACATAACAGTATCACCTAAGAGTTATTTCTTCCTCAAATATACCTCAAATAATCTCAGAGTTTCCATCTGCATTTATATAAATTAGAAAATTCTCTTATTGTCCATGAATGTTCTGAACAGCTGCTACAATTTCTGCAGTCTAATTCCTGTCCTTTCATTTAGCAGATTGATAACTTTCCAAAACACGTGGAAAAAATAACTTGAGAAGTAGAGAACATGTAAACAATGTATAACCCTTTCAGTTCTCTATAGAAACCAGATACGTCTACAGAAATTACATTATAGAACTGCTGTTGTTTTCTGGAAGAATTCTGTATGAGATGTATTATCATTACATTTATTCACTTAGTCGTCTTCATATTGACTAACTTTATATTTTTTAATCACAAATTCATAAATAATGATATAAAAGTAGACACTGTATAAAAGTGATGTAAAACTGACACGCCCACGTAGTCTTAAGGGGGTGTTACACGCAGCGATATCGCTGGTGAACGCACCCGCCCCCTTCGTTTGTGCGTCACGGGCAAATCGCTGCCTGTGGCGCACAAAATCGTTTGGAGCCATCACACGGACTTACCTGCCTAGTGACGTCGCTGTTGCCGGCGAACCACCTCCTTTCTAAAGGGGGCGGTACGTGCGGCGTCACAGTGACGTCACTAAGCGGCCACCCAATAGAAGCGGAGGGGCGGAGATGAGCGGCCGTAACATGCCGCCCACCTCCTTCCTTCCGCATTGCCGGCGGCCGCAGGTAAGCTGCAGTTCGTCATTTCCAAGGTGTCACACATAGCGATGTGTGCTGCCTCGGGAACGACGAACAACCTACATGCTCAGTAATCAACAATTTTTTAAAAAGGAACGACATGTCAATGATGGACGATAAGGTGAGTATTTTCCATCGTTAACGGTCGTTCCTTGCTGTCACACGCAACAACGTCGCTAACGATGCCAAATGTGCGTCACGGAATCCGTGACCCCAGCGATATATCGTTAGATCCGTCATTGCATGTAACGGGGCCTTTAGGGGTTACTCATCACTGGGCCAGTGTAGGAGAGGGATGTCACAGCATCCAGGCCTGGTTCCGTGACCCCGGCGGTGTCAATAAAAGATGGAGGGAAGGGAATATTTACAGGGGAGAGAGTTTGTATTCGTGACGCCACCTGTGGTTTGCAGCCAATTTAGGTGCTGCCGCTGTGTGAGGTGACCGCTGGGGCAGATGATAGTGCAGCTCGGTTGGTACAGCTCTCCACAGGCAGAACTCAAGCCCCAGGGATGTTGGGAGTAGTAATGGTCTCTGCAACTGTGCAGGAAGGCGAGGATGGGGCCGTGGGAAGGACTAGACGACACAGGGGTTGCAGTCAAAGTTCTTTACTCACTGAGGTATCACCGCCTTTGGAGTGCGGAGCTCCACCGTTATGGGCTCCAGCCGATCCCGGATAGTTCGGAGGTCAAGGCCAGTGCGCCTTCTGTGTGTCTTTCTTATTGGTAGTCCCTCCACCCCAGCGCCTGGTTAGTGGAACGGTTCACAGGTGCCTGCTGCACTCCCCGTGAACCCTGGGATCCCCCTTTTTCCTTAGAACCTGGGTTGAGCCGTTCCAGCCCCTGACCGCGGGTCCCTGTTCTGTGCTCTCTCCTTAGTCGTCCGTGTCCGACCCTTGGGTCCAACGTTCTCCTCCCCTCTCCTCCGTTCTGTTCTGGTGTGTCAGTATGCGCCTAACTTCCCCCGAGGATGCCCCACCCCCCATCAGCTGGACTAGTGGGCAGGAGGTCCCATACCTCGTAATGGCCACCCCCAGCGTTCTACCCTAACCCAGTCCTGGTGTAGGGGCGACTGCACTGAGTGTTGTATGGTTGCAGTGATTACCGGTGATGACCTCCTCCGTACCCGGCCTTTCTTCCAAGAGCCGTAACTTTTTACTTTTCAGTCAATCTTGCCATATGAGGGCTTAGTTTTTGCGGGATGAGTTGTATTTTTAAATTAAACCATAGGTTTTACCATATAGCATACTGGAAAATGGCAAAAAAATTCCAAGTGCGGAAAAATTGAAAAAAAAAGTGCGATTGCATGATTGTTTTTGAAATATTTTATTCATTGTGTTCACTACATGGTAAAACTGATCTGTTGGTGTGATGCCTCACATAGGTACAAGTTTGCAGACACCAAACATGTATAGGTTTACTTTTATCTAAGTGGTTAAAAAAATCAGATGTTTGTCCAAAAAAGTGGCGCACATTTTGCGCCATATTCCGCAACCTGTAGTGTTCTCATTTTTAGGGATCTATGTGTTACATCTCGTGGCTCTCCTCTTGCAAGGAATGAGGTGGTCCCCCATTCCTTGTCTGCCGCGAGCCCTCCTACTCAGCAGCGCCAAAGGCCTGGAAGACTGCAGGAGTTTCCTCCTCCTAGATGCTGCAGAAGGGTGACACCTAGTGGTTTACTCCTTGTAAGGAATGGAGTGGTCTCCCATCCCTTGCCTGCCACGTGTCCTCCTGCTCAGCATCGCAGAGGGTTGGAGTGGTTGCACAGTGTGGAAAGGATAGATGCTCAGGGAAGCAGCAAGACTTCCCTTAGCTCTGCACATTGTGAAACTGAAGATCCCGCCTTTATGACCCAGAGGCAGCAGGTTGAGCATGTGCCCCACGTGACGTCTTCTGATTCGCTCACTGGTATCACACGGCCAGATAACGAGGCTGGTGATGTGCTGAATCCTGACTGGCCGGGCCAGGACGTCACAGATCATGATTGGGTCACATCCGTCTCGCGCCCGCCCTTGGCTGGAGCTACATCTCCTTAAAAACCCCTCCTGCCATCATGGCGGCGCGCGACCGTCCTATGTTTGGATGTCTGGCAGCGTGCTGCCACGCCACTGTACAGACATTGTATTTTGCAGGTCTCGCCCCTGCCTTGCTGCTCCGGCAGTATTCCGTTTAACAGGCTGTGTTCCTGTCCCTGGTGAGCTCCTTGAATCTCTGTTGGACTCACTTGGTTTCTGAAGCACACGTGCGTGGGCACCTCTGTGCTACCCTCGTGCCATATTCCTGTGACTCCCGCTGGCACACGTGCGTAGGCACCTCTGTGCGTCCCCGTGCAACAGGTACACCGAGTTGTGAGCCCCGTGCCATACAACCCTCACGGGTTAGGGCGGACAGGTGTACGCAGATCGTCTGTGACATTCCAGACGATCGCTAGCAGCAACCCGCTCACTCTTCTCCCACCATAGCAGCGGCCCCTTACACCGCACAGTGGACCTTGACCGGCGGAAGCTGTCCATATACCATCTTGGCACGCTTCCCTGGGTCCCCCTCGTAACATTACGGTCGCGCCTAAGGTCTGGCTATGGCAGAAGAGCAGCAGCAGTTGCTGCGTTATGTGCAGCAGTTGGAGTCACGATTGGCAGCTGTGGAGCGGTCTTCCCCCGATAAGGCTGCTCTAGCGACAATTGCCACCCAAGTGGCTACTCAGGCTGTGGAATTGAGCGGAAAGTCGCCTCGCCTTGCGCTCCCAGAGCGCTTCAACGGGGACAGCTCCGAGTGCCGTGGTTTCATAAACCAGGTTACCACCTACTTGGAGATGTCCGCCACTCTTTATGCTACTGAAAAGGCGAAAGTAGCATTCGTCCAGTCCCTGCTCACAGGGAGAGCGCTAAAATGGTCCACGCCGTTGTGGGAGCGCGGAGATCGGGTGGTGAATCATCTTCCAGTTTATCTTGAGGCCATGAGAAAGGTATTCCTCGGGCCTCAAGTCACCCACGACTCCGCGCTGAGACTCCTACGCCTTCGGCAAAAGTCCACTTCAGTCGGGGACTTTGCGGTGCAGTTCAGGACACTCGCCGCAGAGCTGGACTGGCCAGATAAAGTCCTGGTCCCCGTGTTCTGGGAGGGTCTGGCAGGGTTCGTCAAAGACGCGCTGGCCACGCGTGATGTGCCGACCACCTTAGAGGCCTTGATACGGCTTGCTTCTCGCATAGACATCCGCCACGCGGAGCGGAGGCTCGAGGTCTCTTAGGCACCCACGTCTACCTGGCCTACAGAGCCTCTGACTCTCCTTCCCCACCAGACCAGTCTCCCAGCCAGTTCTGTTGATGACTCTGTGGAGCCCATGGAAGTCTCCAAGGTGGTCTCCTCTACCACAGGCTCTCGGCCGCCGGTCGTTTGCTTTGCCTGTGGGCAGAGGGGACATGTAGCTACCCGATGTTCAAAACCATCGGAAAAGAGACAAAGTCTGGTTTCCATCAGAGGAGGAACCCTAGACGCTGCCTCTCCTTCTAAATTAACCCTCAGCGCCCAGTTGCAGTTCGGCACCACTGTCTTCCCTGCCCTGGCTTGCTTAGACACTGGCGCTGACGGCAATTTCATGTCAGCCTCCCTGGCAACTAGGTACTCTGTTCCCCTGGTCCTGTTGCCTAAACCAATCAGTGTCCAGGTAGTCAACGGGTCCCTACTTGTCAAACCCATTACCCAGATCACCGTCCCTCTCAGGATGGATGTACCACCAGGCCACCATGAGCAGGTGTCCTTTCTGGTGCTTCCAGAAGGGACGGATGAGATCCTACTAGGACTCCCCTGGTTGAAACGGCATGCTCCGATACTCAACTGGACAACAGGGGAGATCTCGTCCTGGGCAGGGTCATGTAAAGAACACCTCGGGACCACCGGGTCACCCACTCCCCTAGACCTGGTGCCACCTGGCCAGACCCTCGTTCCCCCTAGGTTACGGAACGATGTACTTTCCTGGGACCATACCTCCAAGGTCGTGGGCCTCTTCAGGTCCAAAAGGACCAGAGTTCTAGAGGCCAGGCATGATTGGTGGCCGACGGCCGACTCCTCGTCCGACAACCCTGAAGTAGCAAGGTTGGTTAAAACAAAAATCGTTCAGGGCAAGAGGTACTTCCTCGTGGAGTGGGTCGGTCGTGGACCGAAGCATAGGACCTGGGAATTGGAGGATCATGTCCACGCTCCAGGTTTGGTAGCAGCCTTTGAGCACAGGCGGCGGGGGGGCCCTAGACGGGGGGGTAATGTTACATCTTGTGGCTCTCCTCTTGCAAGGAATGAGGTGGTCCCCCATTCCTTGTCTGCCGCGAGCCCTCCTACTCAGCAGCGCCAAAGGCCTGGGAGACTGCAGGAGTTTCCTCCTCCTAGATGCAGCAGAAGGGTGACACCTAGTGGTTTACTCCTTGTAAGGAATGGAGTGGTCTCCCATCCCTTGCCTGCCACATGTGCTCCTGCTCAGCATCGCAGAGGGTTGGAGTGGTTGCACAGTGTGCAAAGGATAGATGCTCAGGGAAGCAGCAAGACTTCCCTTAGCTCTGCACATTGTGAAACCGAAGATCCCGCCTTTATGACCCAGAGGCAGCAGGTTGAGCATGTGCCCCATGTGACGTCTTCTGATTCGCTCACTGGTATCACACGGCCAGATAACGAGGCTGGTGATGTGCTGAATCCTGACTGGCCGGGCCAGTACGTCACAGATCATGATTGGGTCACATCCGTCTCGCGCCCGCCCTTGGCTGGAGCTACATCTCCTTAAAAACCCCTCCTGCCATCATGGCGGCGCGCGACCGTCCTTCTATGTTTGGATGTCTGGCAGCGTGCTGCCATGCCACTGTACAGACATTGTATTTTGCAGGTCTCGCCCCTGCCTTGCTGCTCCGGCAGTATTCCGTTTAACAGGCTGTGTTCCTGTCCCAGGTGAGCTCCTTGAATCTCTGTTGGACTCACTTGGTTTCTGAAGCACACGTGCGTGGCCACCTCTGTGCTACCCTCGTGCCATATTCCTGTGACTCCCGCTGGCACACGTGCGTAGGCACCTCTGTGTGTCCCCGTGCAACAGGTACACCGAGTTGTGAGCCCCGTGCCATACAACCCTCACGGGTTAGGGCGGACAGGTGTACGCAGATCGTCTGTGACATTCCAGACGATCGCTAGCAGCAACCCGCTCACTCTTCTCCCACCATAGCAGCGGTCCCTTACACCGCACAGTGGACCTTGACCGGCGGAAGCTGTCCATATACCATCTTGGCACGCTTCCCCGGGTCCCCCTCGTAACATCTATGACTCAGTGATGGCTAATTTTTTGTGCCTCGAGCTGACGTTTTTAATGGTACCATTTTTGCGCAGATGCTATGTTTTGATCGCCTGTAATTGCATTTTGCGCAAAATTTGCAGTGACCAAAAAAACGTAATTTTTGCGTTTGTCATTTTTTTGCAGCTATGCTGTTTACCGATCCGATTACTTGATTTTATATTTTGATAGATCGGGCGTTTCTGAAAGCGGCAATACCAAATATGTGTATATTTTTAAATTATTTTAACCCTTTCATTTTCAATTGGGCGAAAGGGGGGTAATTTGAACTTTTAGGTTTTTTATTTTTTTAACATTTTTTTTAAACTTTTTTTTATTTTACTAGTCCCCCTAGGGGGCTAGAAGGATCAGCAGTCTGAATGCTCATTCTTATCTCCCGATCAGAGCAGCACCTCTCAGATCGGGAGAAATGGTCATCTCTTGTAACCTGCAGTACTCGGCTGCTTGTTACAGAATCTGAGTCATGTGAGTTACAGGATTCATCACATGACCCTGTGCTACCATGACAACCATCGGATTCACGTCATCATTTCACGTTACTTCCGGTGGAGTCCAGTGAGTACAGGTCTATCGCGATCGCCATTATAATGGTGCTGTCCATGTCCTGGATACGTCTGTGTGTGGTGGCTCTTGAAGCACTGACTCCAGCAGCAGTCCACTCCTTGTGAATATCTGCCAAATTTTTGAATGGTCTTTTCTTAACAATCCTATCAAAGCTGCAGTTATCCTGTTTGCTTGTGCACCTTTTTCTACCACATTTTTTCCTTCCACTCAACTTTCCATTAATATGCTTGGATACAGCACTCTGTGAAGAGCCAGCCTCTTTAGCAATGACCTTTTGTGGCTTACCCTCCTTGTGGAGTGTGTCAATGACTGCCTTCTCGATATCTATTCAGTCTTTCCCATGTTTGTGTAGCCTACTGAACAAGACTAAGGGACCATTTTAAATACTTAGGAAGCCTGTGCAGGTGTTGTGGTAAATATTCTAATTTTCTGAGATAAAGACTTTTGGGTTTTCATTGCCTGTAAGCCAGAATCATCAACATCAACAGAAATAAACACTTAAAATAGATTACTCTGTTTGTAATGACTCTATATAATATATGAGTTCCCCTTTTTGTATTGAGTTACTGAAATAAATTAACTCTTTAAAGATATTCAAATTTATTGAGATGCACATATTATAATTATATATATATATATATATATATATATATATATATATATATATATATATATATATATATATACATACAGTGCTGGCCAAAAGTATTGGCACCCCTGCAATTCTGTTAGATAATACTCAGTTTCTTCTTGAAAATGATTGCAATCACAAATTCTTTGGTATTATTGTTTTCATTTATTTTGCTTGCAATGAAAAAACACAAAAGAGAATGAAACAAAATTCAAATCATTGATCATTTCACACAAAACTCCAAAAATGGGCCAGACAAAAGTATTGGCACCCTTAGCCTAATACTTGGTTGGACAACCTTTAGCCAAATAACTGCGAACAACCTCTTCCGGTAAGTATCAATGAGTTTCTTACAATGCTCTGCTGGAATATTAGATCATTCTTCTTTGGCAAACTGATCCAGGTCCCTGAGATTTGAAGGGTGCCTTCTCCAAACTGCCATTTTGAGATCTCTCCACAGGTGTTCTATGGGATTCAGGTCTGGACTCATTGCTGGCCACTTTAGTAGTCTCCAGTGCTTTCTATCAAACCATTTTCTAGTGCTTTTTGAAGTGTGTTTTGGGTCATTGTCCTGCTGGAAGACCCATGACCTCTGAGGAAGACCCAGCTTTCTCACACTGGGCCCTACATTATGCTGCAAAATTTGTTGGTAGTCTTCAGACTTCATAATGCCATGCACACGGTCAAGCAGTCCAGTGCCAGAGGCAGCAAAGCAACCCCAAAACATCAGGGAACCTCCGCCATGTTTGACTGTAGGGACCGTGTTCTTTTCTTTGAATACCTTTTTTTTCCTGTAAACTCTATGTTGATGGCTTTTCCCAAAAAGCTCTACTTTTGTCTCATCTGACCAGAGAACATTCTTCCAAAACGTTTTAGGCTTTCTTAGGTAAGTTTTGGCAAACTCCAGCCTGGTTTTTTTATGTCTCGAGGTAAGAAGTGGGTTCTTCCTGGGTATCCTACCATACAGTCCCTTTTCATTCAGACGCCGACGGATAGTACAGGTTGACACTGTTGTACCCTCGGACTGCAGGGCAGCTTGAACTTGTTTGGATGTTAGTCGAGGTTCTTTATCCACCATCCGCACAATCTCTCGTCAATTTTTCTTTTCCTTCCACATCTAGGGAGGTTAGCCACAGTGCCATGAGCTTTAAACTTCGTGATGACACTGCGCACCGTAGACACAGGAACTTTCAGGTCTTTGGAGATGGACTTGTAGCCTTGAAATTGCTCATGCTTCCACACAATTTGGATTCTCAAGTCCTCAGACAGTTCTTTGGTCTTCTTTCTTTTCTCCATGCTCAATGTGGTACACACAAGGACACAGGACAGAGGTTAAGTCAACTTTAATCCATGTCAACTGGCTGCAAGTGTCATTTAGTTATTGCCAACACCTGTTAGGTGCCACAGGTAAGTTACAGGTGCTGTTAATTACACAAATTAGAGAAGCATCACATGATTTTTCAAACAGTGCCAATACTTTTGTCCACCCCCTTTTTTATGTTTGGTGTGGAATTATATCCAATTTGGCTTTATGACAATTTATTTATTTTTTTCATTGAAGACAAATTAAATGAAGATAATAATACCAAACAATTTGTGATTACAATCATTTTCAAGAAGAAACTGAGTATTATCTGACAGAATTGCAGGGGTGCCAATACTTTTGGCCAGCACTATATATATATATATATATATCTATCTATCTATATATATAATTGCCTTATTCTGTCTGTCTGTCTGTCTATCTGTCTGTCTATCTGTCTGTCTATCTGTCTGTCTATCTGTCTGTCTGTCTGTCATGCTCCGAAATTGTGTCCTTACGGTGACACAAAGCTGATTGGCCGCTGGGCTCGCCATGGCCCCGCCCCCCCACACGGATTGGCCTCTCGCCCCGGCTCTCTGCAGGCCCCGCCCCCCTCACGCAATGCACACTCGCTCTGGCCCAACTGACAGGGAGCTCCGATTCCCAGGTGAGTACACACACACATCAGATCACACTCACTCTCACACTCACTCTCACACACACCTCACACATCACAACATGCTGGGATATCGCTTGCTTCTACACCGGCTCCGTCAGGATCCCGGCAGCGCCAGACATAACCTTGCGATGCTGGGATCTTGACGGAGGCCGTGAAAGCTGGTAACCATTATACACATCGGGTAACTAAGGTCCCTTAGTTACCCGATGCGTATCATAGTTACCAGTGTACACCGGCTCACACTCACTCTCACACACACCTCACACACACATCACATCGCATCCACACATCAAGGTCCTGCAGCTGCGGAACATACACACACATAACAGCACACACACACACATACACACATCAGATCACACTCACCCTCACACACACCTCACACACACCTCACACACACATCACATCGCATCCCCATACTCACAACATCCTGGGATATCGCTTGCTTCTCGGCGGCGATACTGTGCTGTTGTGAGCTTCCAGGACCTGCCGGGGGATCACATGGCCAGAAGCATGTGATATCCCCGGATGTTGTGAGTATCAGCGCGTATGTGCAATATCGTCAGTGTGTGTGTCTTTGTGTGTGAGTGTATGCGATCGGGTGTGTGTGAGTGTATGCGATCGGGTGGGTGTGTGTGGGTGTGTGTGAGTGTATGCGATCGGATCTGTGAGTGTCGGCAGAGGAGCACGGCGTGCTGGAGGAGGCTGAGAGGACAGAGGCTGATCCTGGGGAAGGCTGGGATGGGGAGGCTGATGCTGGAGACGGAGAGGCTGATGCTGGGGACAGAGAAGCTGATGCTGAGGACAGAGAGGCTGATGCTGGGGACAGAGAAGCTGATGCTGGGGACAGAGAGGCTGATGCTGCGGGAGGCTGATGCTGGGGACAGAGAGGCTGATGCTGGAGACAGAGAGGCTGATGCTGGGGACAGAGAAGCTGATGCTGGGGACAGAGAGGCTGATGCTGGGGACAGAGAGGCTGATGCTGGGGACAGAGAGGCTGATGCTGGAGACAGAGAGGCTGATGCTGGGGACAGAGAGGCTGATGCTGGGGACAGAGGCTGATGCTGGGGACAGAGAGGCTGATGCTGGGGACAGAGAGGCTGATGCTGGGGACAGAGAGGCTGATGCTGGGGACAGAGAGGCTGATGCTGGGGACAGAGAGGCTGATGCTGGGGACAGAGCCTGATGCTAGGGACAGAGAGGCTGATGCTGGGGACAGAGAGGCTGATGCTGGGGACAGAGAGGCTGATGCTGGCGACAGAGAGGCTGATGCTGGGGACAGAGAGGCTGATGCTGGAGACAGAGAGGCTGATGCTGGGGACAGAGAGGCTGATGCTGGGGACAGAGAGGCTGATGCTGGGAGGAGAGAGGCTGATGCTGCAGGTAGAGAGGCTGATGCTGGCGCAGCATGGCGGATGGAGCACCTTTGGGAGTGCGCAGCATGGCGGATGGAGCACATTTGGGAGTGCGCAGCATGGCGGATGGAGCACGTTTGGGAGTGCGCAGCATGGCGGATGGAGCACGTTTGGGAGTGCGCAGCATGGCGGATGGAGCACGTTTGGGAGTGCGCAGCATGGCGGATGGAGCACGTTTGGAAATGCGCAGCATGGCGGATGGAGCACGTTTGGGAGTGCGCAGCATGGGGGATGCAGCACGATGGGGAGTGCGGAGTATGGCGGATGGAGCACGTTTGGGAGTGCGCAGCATGGAGGATGCAGCACGATGGGGAGTGCGGAGTATGGCGGATGGAGCACGTTTGGGAGTGCGCAGCATGGCGGATGGACCACATTTGGGAGTGCGCAGCATGGCGGATGGAGCACGTTTGGGAGTGCGCAGCATGGGAGATGGAGCACGATGGGGAGTGCGTAGCATGGCGGATGGAGCACGTTTGGGAGTGCGCAGCATGGGGGATGGAGCACGATGGGGAGTGCGCAGCATGGCGGATGGAGCACGTTTGGGAGTGCGCAGCATGGGGGATAGAGCACGTTTGGGAGTGCGCAGGATGGGAGATGGAGCACGATGGGGGGTGCGCAGCATAGGGGATGGAGCACGTTTGGGAGTGCGCAGCATGGCGGATGGAGCACGTTTGGGAGTGCGCAGCATGGGGGATAGAGCACGTTTGGGAGTGCGCAGCATGGCGGATGGAGCACGTTTGGGAGTGCGCAGCATGGGAGATGGAGCACGATGGGGAGTGCGCAGCATGGCGGATGGAGCACGTTTGGGAGTGCGCAGCATGGGGGATGGAGCACGTTTGGGAGTGCGCTGCATGGCGGATGGAGCACGTTTGGGAGTGCGCAGCATGGCGGATGGAGCACGTTTGGGAGTGCGCAGGATGGGAGATGGAGCACGATGGGGGTGCGCAGCATAGGGGATGGAGCACGTTTGGGAGTGCGCAGCATGGCGGATGGAGCACGTTTGGGAGTGCGCAGCATGGCGGATGGAGCACGTTTGGGAGTGCGCAGCATGGGAGATGGAGCACGATGGGGAGTGCGCAGCATGGCGGATGGAGCACGTTTGGGAGTGCGCAGCATGGGGGATGGAGCACGATGGGGAGTGCGCAGCATGGCGGATGGAGCACGTTTGGGAGTGCGCAGCATGGCGAATGGAGCACGTTTGGGAGTGCGCAGGATGGGAGATGGAGCACGATGGGGGGTGCGCAGCATAGGGGATGGAGCACGTTTGGGAGTGCGCAGCATGGCGGATGGAGCACGTTTGGGAGTGCGCAGCATGGGGGATAGAGCACGTTTGGGAGTGCGCAGCATGGCGGATGGAGCACGTTTGGGAGTGCGCAGCATGGGAGATGGAGCACGATGGGGAGTGCGCAGCATGGCGGATGGAGCACGTTTGGGAGTGCGCAGCATGGGGGATGGAGCACGATGGGGAGTGCGCTGCATGGCGGATGGAGCACGTTTGGGAGTGCGCAGCATGGCGGATGGAGCACGTTTGGGAGTGCGCAGGATGGGAGATGGAGCACGATGGGGGGTGCGCAGCATACGGGATGGAGCACGATGGGGAGTGCGCTGCATGGGGGATGGAGCACGATGGGAAGTGCACACCTCCCCCCAACACACACACATACGCGCGCGCGCGCACTGCACAACACACCACACCACACACACACACTGGGAACCACAAACAACTGCCCTACACAGACACCCACACACACAGACAATGCTGCACACACAAATATACGCACATACCGCACAACACGCACATTGCACAAAACATACCTCCCCCCAAAACACACCACACACACACAAACTGCGCAACACACACACAACGCTACAGACACACAGCGCTCCACAAACAACGCAACACACAAACAACACCGCTCTCACCCCCCATCACACCCAGACAACATCCAGAACATGTACAGCCCCTACACAAACACTTGGTAACTACACACAACAAAATCTATATATTTATATATATATATATATATATATATATATATATATATATATATATAACAAAAATCATACATGAACTACACAATACGTAAATTCTAGAATACCCGATGCGTAGAATCGGGCCACCTTCTAGTATATATATATATATATATATATATATATATATATATATATATATATATATATACAGTTAGGTCCAGAAATATTTGGACAGTGACACAATTTTCGCGAGTTGGGCTCTGCATGCCACCACATTGGATTTGAAATGAAATCTCTACAACAGAATTCAAGTGCAGATTGTAACGTTTAATTTGAAGGTTTGAACAAAAATATCTGATAGAAATTGTAGGAATTGTACAGATTTCTTTACAAACACTCCACATTTTAGGAGGTCAAAAGTAATTGGACAAATAAACCAAACCCAAACAAAATATTTTTATTTTCAATATTTTGTTGCGAATCCTTTGGAGACAATCACTGCCTTAAGTCTGGAACCCATGGACATCACCAAACGCTGGGTTTCCTCCTTCTTAATGCTTTGCCAGGCCTTTACAGCCGCAGCCTTCAGGTTTTGCTTGTTTGTGGGTCTTTCCGTCTTAAGTCTGGATTTGAGCAAGTGAAATGCATGCTCAATTGGGTTAAGATCTGGTGATTGACTTGGCCATTGCAGAATGTTCCACTTTTTTGCACTCATGAACTCCTGGGTAGCTTTGGCTGTATGCTTGGGGTCATTGTCCATCTGTACTATGAAGCGCCGTCCGATCAACTTTGTGGCATTTGGCTGAATCTGGGCTGAAAGTATATCCCGGTACACTTCAGAATTCATCTGGCTACTCTTGTCTGCTGTTATGTCATCAACAAACACAAGTGACCCAGTGCCATTGAAAGCCATGCATGCCCATGCCATCACGTTGCCTCCACCATGTTTTACAGAGGATGTGGTGTGCCTTGGATCATGTGCTGTTCCCTTTCTTCTCCAAACTTTTTTTCTTCCCATCATTCTGGTACAGGTTGATCTTTGTCTCATCTGTCCATAGAATACTTTTCCAGAACTGAGCTGGCTTCATGAGGTGTTTTTCAGCAAATGTAACTCTGGCTTGTCTATTTTTGGAATTGATGAATGGTTTGCATCTAGATGTGAACCCTTTGTATTTACTTTCATGGAGTCTTCTCTTTACTGTTGACTTAGAGACAGATACACCTACTTCACTGAGAGTGTTCTGGACTTCAGTTGATGATGTGAACGGGTTCTTCTTCACCAAAGAAAGTATGCAGCGATCATCCACTACTGTTGTCATCCGTGGACGCCCAGGGCTTTTTGAGTTCCCAAGCTCACCAGTCAATTCCTTTTTTCTCAGAATGTACCCGACTGTTGATTTTGCTACTCCAAGCATGTCTGCTATCTCTCTGATGGATTTTTTCTTTTTTTTCAGCCTCAGGATGTTCTGCTTCACCTCAATTGAGAGTTCCTTAGACCGCATGTTGTCTGGTCACAGCAACAACTTCCAAATGCAAAACCACACACCTGTAATCAACCCCAGACCTTTTAATTACTTCATTGATTACAGGTTAACGAGGGAGACGCCTTCAGAGTTAATTGCAGCCCTTAGAGTCCCTTGTCCAATTACTTTTGGTCCCTTGAAAAAAAGGAGGCTATGCATTACAGAGCTATGATTCCTACACCCTTTCTCCGATTTGGATGTGAAAACTCTCATATTGCAGCTGGGAGTGTGCACTTTCAGCCCATATTATATATATAATTGTATTTCTGAACATGTTTTTGTAAACAGCTAAAATAACAAAACTTTTGTCACTGTCCAAATATTTCTGGACCTAACTGTATATATATATATATATATATATATATATATATATATATATATATATAAAATCTATAACCTTGATCAGAACACAGGAAGTGATAAATAAATACACGTGTATATTAGCTCTGATAAAACAACCATGTTAATTACTTGAAAACAAAATAAGATATTCTATTTTAATGTGAGACATATTGTATCCTTTTGGGGCCTAGGTAATGTTGTTGGGTTCTCTATAGGTTTTTTCCAAGGACTGATGTACTATTGTATTAGGATTTCTTTGTCTTTCCTTCTGTTTGTAGGTTTATAATACCTATCGTTTTGTCTGACAGCTAGTGGGCCAATGGTCCTGCTGCAGCCAGTTATCTTTGAATCAGTCTCAGGATTGTGAGTAGAAGGAGTGGGGCATAGATGACCAACTGGGAGACAAATAGATGTGCTTAAATGTTTCTTTGTTTTAAGTGTTATATGAGAGTAAATAAGAAACAGGATTCTTCTATGATATTTAGTGTTCCTTTAAATAATATAGAGTAAACGCTTCAGTATCTCAAATTTTAAAGATTTTATCTGTTCAGGGATTTGGAGTTTGAATCCAAGAAATTAGGGCATAAGTAAGAAATGCAATAACATTGAAGGGTAGACATATCCTATATCCATCCTCTATCTTTTACACCATATAATATTGAACAATCTTTGAGCGCTCAGTCTCACCAACAGCTTCAAGAAGTTATCCAAACATGAATATCAAACTCATTTTTATTCCACTCAAGGCATATAAAATGTCTTTCCAGGCCACTTCATTTTAATTTACAACTTATTTGTCTGTGAATGTAAATTTTCTGTTGCCATGTCTGCCGTGTGATTATAACACACATTTACCATTTCAATTTATCACAGGTTTGCAACCACTTTTGATGACATGTCCCATCAGTTTTAAGCAGAAGAATCATAAATCATATTGATATAGTTATGTTGCACACATTTCCAGTGTACAAGAGCAAGGGGATTGTTTCATTTTTATTGTAATGTCCTGTCATCTCATTGCTTTGTTGGACAGTCCATTTTTAATGCTGCAGAATATGATTCTGTGTTGGTGTTTCCAGATGTAGGGTTTCTCCTCTTCCTAGAAATGTTTGTAAGTCAACTTATTTTCAGTTAATGTATAACCTTATAGTCTGCAGGGCTATCAGTGGCGCTTGGGGCTTTGTGTCTGCAACCTGAGAAGATGTTAAGAAGCCAGGTAGGGGCTCAGGGTTCAGCAGAGTAGGTGGATCTTGGTACACATGTGGCGCCCTGGACTAGCCAGGTCGTCAAAGGTAACACACACACACACCCCCACCCTCGGACAGTTACATTAGCCAGACACAAAACCCTTGTCGCCTCCCTCCAGGGTCTGATGTCCACACCAGGTGGGGTTGAGCCAGGCGGTTAGCCCCACCCACCGAAGAGTTCACAGGCCTGGAGGCGGGAAAAGGAAGTCAGTTGAGTTCAGGTTGAAGTGAGAGGAGTAAAGTGGAGAGTGTCTGGGTTTGTGGCCCAGGCACTGACAGCAAGATTGGCAGACGGTGGTGGCCGTCTGCAGGAGTGGTGGATCAACGCGGAACCGTAGGACCGGGGTCGGGCGGTGGCCCACCGGTACCGACCGGGGAACGAAGTGAAGCTAGCACACACAGGCAGGGCCATCGGACCCCGACTAGGCTTGGAGCCGCTGTCAACAGTCAAATCCGAGTGTGACAGGAACCCCAGGGGTTTCCTAACAACCAAAGACCCGTTAGAAGGCAACCGTCCGCACCGTGAGGGTATACAGCCACCGCCACAGGCTAGAGACCCAAGGGCCAGCGCCTGCGGGCAAAATGGGCTCCTCCGGCATCCATACACCGAGGAGCGGACTACCGTTGGGGACCCATCGTAGTCAAGACAGTACACAAAAGTGCAGGGAAAGACAGCCGCCATCACCTGTCCGGGGAGAGACACTGCAGCTGGCTGCGGGACCCATCCATCCAGCCGTTTGGTTTACCGGAGACTTTGTGCATCTCTTGCTGAGTGAGTACACCTGTGCCATCTGGCACCGCGCCGCGCTGTCCCTGCAACCCTGCACCTCACCGACCCTGCCTCCCCATCACACCTTCTCCCCCGGGACCACCAACCCCTACCCACGGAGGGGGAAAACAACATCCCAGCTACTCTCTACCATCGCTCCCGGGATCCCCGTCACCAGCAGCGGTGGTGCCTATCTTCACCACAACCCGTGGGTGGCGTCACGGACTAAATCCCCAAACAAACCAACCCCCTTTTCACTCACAGGCGAGGAGCGCCGCTCGAGTCCCTGGATCCGGCCCACCGCTCGAGCCACCGAGCAGCAGCAGCAGCAGCGCTGGACCCGAGCGTTAGCGAGTGCAGCGCCCCGCCGCCCGCGACAACTTGGCATCATGAACAGGATTGAACCCATCTACTTACCAGTAGAAGTGCGCCGTGTGGTCCCCGCCGGCGGCGTCCGGCCGAAAAATTTGAAGCGCCGCCATCTTTGGCGCGAAGATTTCCCGCTCAAGCATCTTCCCCAAGCAGGGAAGGCGTGAAAGCGAAGCCCCGCCCTCAACAAGTGGAAGGGCTAAAGAGAACCAAGGGGGGGGTGAGTGAAAGTCTGCCTAATGTAACCGAGGCCATAAAAGCGGGGACGCCAGGACCCTGCAAAGATACCCGGTTCCTGGAAGCAGCTTGCAACATGTCCGCACCACCTGAGAGGCCTGAGTCTCCGGAGCCTGCCCCCGGGACGGCGGCGTGGCTGAAAACCAAAGTGATGCTGTTGTGCTGTTGTAACCGGGCCCAAGTACGGGACCTGCTAGATCGCTTGACTGCTGAGATGGAGGAGCTGGCTGCGGTCGTGCGGGCGCATGAAATAGAGGCCATGCTAGAGGAGCTGGTGAGTGACCCACTCCCTTGTGTCCCTGAAGGACCGGCCGCTGCGGCTGAAGGACTCGGTCTACCCCTGGCCCCAGCAGGGCCCGCTCCATCGCCTGTGCTGGCCGCCCGTACAGCCCCGCTCAGGCCGCCATCCCCGATGGAGATGGCGGAGTCCGTATTGCCCCGCCAGGGCCCGGAGGCCCGAGAGGACGCCAGCCAACCAATAGCTGGAGTGGTTGACTTAGAAGAACTGATGGCGGGCCTCCATACGCCGGCTGATGACGGGTCACTTGTCACTGGAGAACCACAAGTCTGGGCTCAGCTAGAAACCGTTGCTGTCCTGCCGGGTCCTACCATTAGCCCCCTGGAGTCAGATGACAGCGGCTCGGGGGCTGACACAGAACCGGTCTCGGAGTCCAAGGAAGTGGGTGAGAGTCTTCCCAACGGCAGTGCGCCAGTAGCTTTCTATGTCCCGCGCGGCGGTGGGAACGGATACCGGGCGGCCCTCTCCCACCAGGCCTGCCACTGGATGTTTGCAATATTGACAGCGGAGCGCGAGGCCACCTCAGAGGAAGAGGTGGAATAGGCAGCGGTCCACCATTGCAGCCTGTTATCCCCGTTGGGACCCCCAGCACCGTTGTTTATGTGAGTGAATGAAAATGAATCAAACCGAAGAATCATCTGATTACCGTCTGAAAAGAGAACCGTCCCCGTTGGGACTGGAGTTGTCCTTGTTCAGTTAACAGCCCCCCATACCCACATGAGAAACTCCTCATGAACATAGCCGAGAACTAGCAGGCCACCCACGAACTGGTGGGTTTGTAAATAGTATTGTGGGATGGATACCATTGCCGCCTCCGGAGAGGCAGATTGGAGGAAGGGCCCGCAGCAGAGCAGGCTGGGGCCCGGCCACCACCAGGACCGGTGGCCATCCTCCGGGGGTCAGGGGTCCCCCTTGGACGTGGGGTCCCCTGAAGTGACAGTTGGGTGCGAGTAACCGTACCCGTTCCCGCTCGGGCAGCCTGAACCTGGACTGGGGTCAAGGGGTGCTGCCCAGTTCTTAGGGGCAGCATCAGGGCTAGGTTGCTTGGGTGGGAGAGCGGAAGACGTCCGTCCGTCCGTCTGTGATTAAAAATGTTTTATATGTGCAACGTTAAAGTGACCAGAAGAATGCTTATGTTGATATGTTTACCGTGTTACATATTATTTATGTTTTTACAGTTGAAAAATAAAACTGGTGATGGACGGGCAGCTTGCAGACGGTCTGCATTTCACCAAGGGGGAATGTGGCGCCCTGGACTAGCCAGGTCGTCACAGGTAACACACACCCACCCTCGGACAGTTACATTAGCCAGACACAAAACCCTTGTTGCCTCCCTCGAGGGTTTGATGTCCACACCAGGTGGGGTGGAGCCAGGCGGTTGGCCCCACCCACCGAGGAATTCACAGGCTTGGAGGCGGGAAAAGGAAGTCAGTTGAGTTCAGGAGGTTGAAATGAGAGGAGTAAAGTGGAGAGTGTCTGGGTTTGTGGCCCAGGCACTGACAGCAAGGTTGGCAGACAGTGGTGGCCGTCTGCAGGAGTGGTGGATCAACGCGGAACCGTAGGACCGGGGTTGGGCGGTGGCCCATCGGTACCGACCAGGGAGTGAAGTGAAGCTAGCACACACAGGCAGAGCCATCGGACCCCGACTAGGCTTGGAGCCGCCGTCAACAGTTAAATCCGAGTGTGAGAGGAACCCCAGGGGTTTCCTAACATCCAAAGACCCATTAGAAGGCAACTGTCCGCACCGTGAGGGTATACAGCCACCGCCACAGGATAGAGACCCAAGGGCCAGCGCCTGCGGGCAAAACGGGCTCCTCCGGCATCCATACACCGGGGAGTGGACTACCGTTTGGGACCCATCGTAGTCAAGACAGTACACAAAGGTGCAGGGAAAGACAGCCGCCATCACCTGACTGGGGAGAGACACTGCAGCCGGCTGCGGGACCCGTCCATCCAGCCGTTTGGTTTACCGGAGACTTTGTGCATCTCTTGCTGAGTGAGTACACTCGTGCCATCTGGCACCGCGCCGCGCTGTCCCTTCAACCCTGCACCTCACCGACCCAGCCTCCCCGTCACACCACCGGGCCCCGGGACCACCAACCCCTACCCACGGAGGGGGAAACAACATCCCAGCTGCTCCCTACCATCGCTCCTGGGATCCCCGTCACCAGCAGCGGTGGTGCCTATCTTCACCACAACCCGTGGGTGGCACCACGGACTAAATCCCCAAACAAACCAACCCCCTTTTCACTCACGGGCGAGGAGCGCCGCTCGGACCCGAGCGTTAGCGAGCGCAGCGCCCTGCCGCCCGCGACACACACATGTATGGTAATCACAGGTCATAGGAGGACATATCTCCTATCTTTTATGGGCAAGGATAGGGATGTGTGCATTTATACAGTACGTGTACCGGTATTGAAGCCCCTTAGTGTTCTTATTGCTCACAATCATGATTTTGTTATGCCCCCATAGATTGTGATGTCCCCAAAAATGCTCCACCACAAAAAGTATGATACCCTCACAGTGAATTCCCCCACACGATTTGCCTCCACAGTATTCTCAACAAGCACAGTATGATGACCCCAGAGTGACCCCTGTAATGTATGATACCCCCACGAGTGCCCCCATACAGTATTATGTGTCAAGTGTGACTCCAACAAAGAATCCCTTAACATATTATGATGTTTTACACTTCCCCCACACAGTATAATGCCCTTACAGCCCCCCAATTCCCCTAAGCACACGATGATGCCCTTACAGCCCCCAATTTCAATAAGCACATGATGATGCCACCCATAACTCCCCTATTCATAATATGATAGCATTCACAATTGCACTATTATTGTCGCAGGCACATTATATCTGTTTGGCGCTACTATTTTGGGGGACGCTATATTTTTGCCAGTATTCTTTTTAGTGCCAATTTCTTTGTGGCCAAAGTTTTGGGTAACAGTACAATGATGACTTATTTATTTTAAAAGCACAGAATTGGGGACATGTCGCAACACGGCAACTACATTAATTGGGGCAAATTAAGAGGCACAGGACATAGCATTGGGCGTACCAACAGGAGGGGAAGCTTGTGTGGGTTTGGAAATTTTGATGGAAATGTAAGGAGCTACAAGGTCTGGGCAGAGGGCTTCATGTCTGTATGAGCTGATAGAAAAATTGTCAAAAATGAACGACTTCAATTTGGAAAGACTAGTCTAAAAGGGAACCTGTCAGGTCCAATATGCACCCAGAACCATGAGCAGTTCTGGATGCATATTGCTAATCCCTGCCTAACAGTCCCTGTATACACTAGCATAGATAAAGGGATCTTTACAAAAAGTATTGCTAAAGATTCGTTATAATATGCTAATGAGGCAAGCGATTAGTGAGGGCATTACTTCCGCTGACTAGCCACCCTCTTAGCAGGTTAGTACGCCCACAGGGGCATGCTAATTTGCTATTCAATGCAGCATCACCAGCGGTGATGTGCGTACATGTGTCCACGGTAAGTGCTGAGCTGAATGTCTTGCACTTCTGGTCAACAACTATCAATAGGAATCCTATCATTAGGGATCCTCCAGAAAGTATCTTGTAACCAGAGACCAGGTGTTGATTGGACACTGATTGGCAAAGAAGGACCATAGTTCTGGCCATGCAGTCTGCACGCCATCTTGGACTTGAAGGTTACCCGTTAACTGGCCCAACAAACCACATCTAACCGTATTTGACAGAAATAAAGAAAAGTGACACGAGTTACTGGTGACAATCAGATCCCCGAGATAGACACCTACTTGAGCAAAGGCAGTGACTACTTACATCCAACATGGAGCCTGTGTTCCACTTCAGTCGAGAGAATAACATCCCACAACAAGAGGAGTGCGCTACCCCATAGAAACCTGCAACTGACGAATGAGGCTGCCCTACGGAGCTTAACTGTGACTAAGGATGAGCTGCAGTGACAAAATTTGCACTCTTGTTCTGAGCCTTATGTCTCCTCCAGATTCCTAGCCCAACTATACCCGCCCTGTATAAAGGCCTTTATCCGACACTTCATGTGACGGCATTTGCATAACAAACAAGGTGAGTTATCTGAAACCCTTGTGTAATAGGTTTTGAAAATTCTGCATTAAATAACATGGTAAGTGAAGAAAACAGCACTGGAACAAACAAATTACATAAATCCTCCCTACACTGGTGGCTCTCAACTATAGGACATAGCAGTACGAATGCTTGATAATTTGAAGTTTTCAATGGCACTATTTAGTTTGGCATTCCACCATGCAATTCCATTATGTTTTTTTATGTTTTTCTTTTCACTGTGTGTTAAAAAAGACCTGGAAATCTGATTTTCCAGTTGAGTATGATTACCGCGATACCAAACTTATTATCTATATATATAATTGCCTTATTCTGTCTGTCTGTATGTCTGTCTTTCTGTCTGTCTGTCATGCTCCAAAATTGTGTCCTTACGGTGACACAAAGCTGATTGGCCGCTGGGCTCGCCATGGCCCGGCCCCCCCACACGGATTGGCCTCTCGCCCCGGCTCTCTGCAGGCCCCGCCCCCCTCACGCAATGCACGCTCGCTCTGGCCCAACTGACACGGAGCTCCGACTCCTAGGTGAGTACACACACACACATCACATCACACTCACTCTCACACACACCTCACACATCACATCCACACACTCACAACATCCTGGGATATCGCTTGCTTCTACACCGGCTCCGTCAGGATCCCAGCAGCGCCAGACATAACCTTGCGATGCTGGGATCTTGACGGAGCCCGTGAACGCTGGTAACCATTATACACATCGGGTAACCAAGGTCCCTTGGTTACCCGATGTGTATCATAGTTACCAGTGTACACCGGCTCCCGGTACACATGTGCAGGGAGCCGGCATTATACTCCACTCCCCCCAGGGCTACTCCTCCTATTACAGTCCTCCTATTATACTCCTCTCTGAGTATAATAGGAGAACTATTATAGCATGGGGGATGGAGCACGATGGGGGGTGCGCAGCATGGGGGATGTAGCACGATGGGGTGCGCAGCATGGGGGATGTAGCACGATGGGGAGTGTGCAGCATGGGAGATGTAGCACGATGGGGGGTGCGCAGCATGGGGGATGGAGCACGATGGGGGGTGCGCAGCATGGGGGATGTAGCACGATGGGGAGTGCGCAGCATGGGGGATGTAGCACGATGGGGAGTGCGCAGCATGGGGGATGTAGCACGATGGGGAGTGCGCAGCATGGGGGATGTAGCACGATGGGGAGTGTGCCGCATGGGGGATGTAGCACGATGGGGAGTGCGCAGCATGGGGGATGGAGCACGATGGGGAGTGTGCAGCATGGGGGATGGCGCACGATGGGGAGGTGCACAGCATGGGGGATGTAGCACGATGGGGGGTGCGCAGCATGGGGGATGTAGCATGATGGGGAGTGCGCAGCATGGGGGATGTAGCACGATGGGGAGTGCGCAGCATGGGGGATGTAGCACGATGGGGAGTGCGCAGCATGGGGGATGTAGCACGATGGGGAGTGCGCAGCATGGGGGATGTAGCACGATGGGGAGTGTGCAGCATGGGGGATGTAGCACGATGGGGAGTGCGCAGCATGGGGGATGTAGCACGATGGGGAGTGCGCAGCATGAGGGATGTAGCACGATGGGGAGGTGCGCAGCATGGGGGATGTAGCACGATGGGGAGTGCGCAGCATGGGGGATGTAACACAATGGGGAGTGCGCAGCATGGCGGATGGAGCACGATGGCGGGTGCGCAGCATGGGGGATGTAGCACGATGGGGATTGCGCAGCATGGGGGATGTAGCACGATGGGGGATGTAGCACGATGGGGGATGTAGCACAATGGGGGGTGCACAGCATGGGGGATGTAGCACGATGGGGAGTGCGCAGCATGGGGGATGTAGCACGATGGGGAGTGCGCAGCATGGGGGATGTAGCACGATGGGGAGTGCGCAGCATGGCGGATGTAGCACAATGGGGAGTGCGCAGCATGGCGGATGGAGCACGATGGCGGGTGCGCAGCATGGGGGATGTAGCACGATGGGGAGTGCGCAGCATGGGGGATGTAGCACGATAGGGGATGTAGCACGATGAGGGATGTAGCACGATGGGGGGTGCACAGCATGGGGGATGTAGCACGATGGGGAGTGCGCAGCATGGGGGATGTAGCACGATGGGGAGTGCGCAGCATGGGGGATGTACCACGATGGGGGATGTAGCACGATGGGGATGTAGCACAATGGGGGGTGCACAGCATGGGGGATGTAGCACGATGGGGAGTGCACAGCATGGGGGATGTAGCACGATGGGGAGTGCGCAGCATGGGGGATGTAGCACGATGGGGAGTGCGCAGCATGGCGGATGTAGCACAATGGGGAGTGCGCAGCATGGCGGATGGAGCACGATGGCGGGTGCGCAGCATGGGGAATGTAGCACGATAGGGGATGTAGCATGATGAGGGATGTAGCATGAGGGGGGGTGCACCGCATGGGGGATGTAGCACGATGGGGAGTGCGCAGCATGGGGGATGTAGCACGATGGGGAGTGCGCAGCATGGGGGATGTACCACGATGGGGGGTGTGCAGCATGGGGGATGTAGCACGATGGGGGTTGCGCAGCATGTGGGATGGAGCATGATGGGGAGTGCGCAGCATGGAGGGTGGAGCACGATGGGGAGTGCGCAGCATGGAGGATGGAGCACGATGGGGAGTGCGCAGCATGGGGGATGGAGCACGATGGGGGGTGTGCAGCATGGGGGATGGAGCACGATGGGGAATGCGCAGCATAGGGGATGGGGCATGATGGGGGGTGTGCAGCATGGGGGATGGAGCACGATGGGAGGTGCACACCTCCCCCAACACACACACACACACACACACAGGGAACCACAAACACCGCCATACACAGACACCCACACACACAGACAACGCTGCACACACACAACACCCAACACACAAACACCGCGGCATACATAAATATACGCACATACCGCACAACACACACATTGCACAAAACATACCTCCCCCCAAAACACACCACACCCACACAAACCGCGCAACACACACACACACAACGCGACAGACACACAGCGCTCCACAAACAACGCAACACACATACAACACCGCTCTCACCCCCCGCCACACCCAGACAACACTCAGAACATGTACAGCGCCCTACACAAACACTTGGTAACTACACACAACAACATCTATATATATATATATATATATATATATATATATATATATATATATCTCTATATCTATATCTATAACAAAAATCATACATGAACTACACAATACGTAAATTCTAGAATACCCGATGCGTAGAATCGGGCCACCTTCTAGTATATCTATATTCTTCTTTTAGTACTGAAAAAAATCAGATATTTGTAAAAAAAATATATATTATGCTTTGCTTATATAGCCCCATTATTTTCTACAGACGTGACCATCACTGTCCCCATTGGGCAAAAAAGAGCAAACAGACACTGCACATAAATAAAGGAGCACACCCAATAGATAGGATAACTGTGTACAAAAGCCTTTATTCAGTATCAAAGATTTAAACCAATTAAAACAAAGCAAAGCAAAAAATCCCCATAGCAAAGCAGAATCAATAAAGCACATGAGCTAAATACACAAAATGGGAATACATATCATAATGCAAACATCATAACCCTTTATACAATGTGCAGAATAGAGAAAGAAACCACCTAAAAATGGGCTAGACATATGTGAAAGCCTGTATACACCATGCAGCAATGGGAGAAATCAACATACCCCGCAGTGCTGGTATAGTCAGCTGCTATTGCAGAGGCAAGGTACAAGCCCTAATGCACCTGACAGGATTTCTCACATAGGATAGAAATACAATCCATGGTGAGGTGATGTCCAAAGGGGTGGGTAGCTCAAAGTGAGATGCCCTATGCGTGTCACCGATGTAGCGGTTTCATCCGGGGAAAATAGAGTGTCTCCATTGGAGTTCAGAATCTGAATTCCCCATTAGAGGTGAGCGAACCTGAGGTTCAGGATCGGAAACCAACTACCAAGAAAACAAAGTTCGGGTTCGAAGTTCGAGTGAGTTACGAGTGCAAACCACTCAAGCGAGCAGCGCTGTGCTTGGGTATGAGTGATGCTGAGCAATGTGCAGTGTTTGAACGGCTCGCACTGGGGGTAAAATTAGCGCGATCAGATGTAGTGTGCACACACTCAAAAATCAAAAATGTGAACAACCCTGCTTATAGCTATTAGCATGTGGGCAGAGACACGAACTGCCCAATTACTGACTTTCATTGAGGCTCGGATCAAGTTAGGGCCACAAACTGAACTTTATCTAAGGTTCGACTGTGCCTTTTGAGCCGAACCATCAAAAGTTCGCTCAGCTCTTTTCCCCATCAGTATGTCTTTTTGGAGTGTGGGAGGAAACTGGAGTACCCGGAGGAAACACGCTAGTGATGGGCAGTCCGGATCTTTTTGGTGATCCGGCTCCCATGGCTCTGCTCACCAAAAAGAGCCGGCTCTTTCAGCTCGTTCTCGGAGTCCTTATTAAATATGTGTTCACCACAGGTGAACACATATTTAACCCCTTCAGCCCCCGGGCACTTTCCGTTTTTGTTTTTTGCTCCTTTTCTTCCGAGAGCCGTAACTTTTTTATTATTCCGGCAATCTTGCCATATGAGGGCTTGTTTTTTGCGGGACGAGTTGTACTTTTAAATGAAACCATAGGTTTTACCATATATTGTACTGGAAAACAGCAAAAAAATTCCAAGTGTGGAAAAACTGCAAAAAAAGTGTGATCCCACAATAGTTTTTGGGATGTTTTATTCACCGTGTTCACTATATGATAAAACTGATGTATATATGTGATGCCTCAGGTCGGTGCGAGTTTGTAGACACCAAACATGTATAGGTTTACTTGTATCTAAGGGGTTAAAAAAAAATTCACAAGTTTGTCCAATATAAGTGGCGCACGTTTTGCGCCATTTTACGAAACATGTAGCGTTCTTATTTTTTGGGATCTATGGCTCAGTGATGGCTTATTTTTTGCGTCTCGAGCTGACGTTTATAATGGTACCATTTTTGCGCTTATGCTACGTTTTGATCGCCTGTTATTGCATTTTGCGTAAAACTTGCGGCGACCAAAAAACGTAATTTTGGCGTTTGGAATTTTTTGCCATTACGCCGTTTACCAATCAGATTAATTGATTTTATATTTTGATAGATCGGGCATTTCTGAACGCGGCGATAACAAATATGTGTATATTTATTTATTTTTTAACCCTTTAATTTTCAATGGGGGGAAAGGGGGGTGATTTGAACTTTTAGGTTTTTTTTATTTTTTTTATTTTTTAAAACTTTTTTTTTTACTTTTTTTTTAATTTACTAGTCCCCCTAGGGGGCTATAGCGATCAGCAATCCGATCGCTATTATCTATCTGCTGATCACAGCAATACAGCTGTAAACAGCAGATTCAGTCACTTTGGTTTTCCCTCTGGTCTCGGCCGAGGGAAAACGAAAGTGAAACATCATAGCAGCAGGCGTCATCACATGACCCTGTGCTACGATGGCAACCACCGATACTCACGTGATAACACACGTGACTTCCGGTGGGGGCGGCGGTAAGTAAAAAACATGGCCGCGCGCATTTAAATCTTGCTGCCAGACTTTGGCAGCAAGATTTAAGGGGTTAATGGCCGCGGGTGGAAGCGATTCCACCCGCGGCTAGCAGGCACACATGTCAGCTGTTGAAAACAGCTGATATGTGTGCCGATCCACGCCGCCTGCCCACGGCAGGGGGCGGGGCTTAACGGGACACGATCCTGGACGGATAGATCCGTCCAAGGTCGTGAAGGGGTTAAGATTATATTAACGCTGTCAAAGCCCCGCCCACTTACAAACGGCCAATTAGATTGCTGAGTAGGCGGAGTTTAGCCGCGGGTGGGCGGAGTTTTGACGGTGTAAAGAGCCGTTTTGAGATTTTATTGGCTCACACTAGTGATCCGGCTCCTGTCGTTCACAGCAGGGAGCCAGATCTTTGTGTCGGATCGTTCGCGACTGACACATCACTAAAACACGCAGTTGCGGGGAGAACATGCTGCAAAGCCACAGTGCTAACTGCTGAGCCCACCTCACCAGCCTGAATTTCATTTTCTCTAACAGAATGGAGTCTACTATGACAATATAAATGTCACATCTCAGCTACTACCAAGGTCTTGCAGGGCTATGTTTGAACCGCGTCCTACTAGAAGCCCCAGTGAGCTGTTTCGCCAGGCCAACTGTTGAGGATCATGTCTTGTGCAGGCAGCATTACAGCTTTAATAGGTGACTCAGCTTAGCTCGAATACAAGCACTTACACAGTACTCTGTGTGGGTGGCCGCAAAAGTAGAAGCTGTCACAATATTAGCAGGATGGCAAAAGCTTTCAGCTGTAACATTGTGACAAGGCATGGCACACATTGGGGAGGCATTGTGGAACTTACTATGTAAACAGACAGATGGAGATGTTTTGCATTAACTAGAAGATGAGAGTGTTGCCGATTAACTCATGCCGTGTTTGCGTTAGAAGTTTCTTGCCTGCGTAGAAGTGATAGAGAAGAAAGTCTTCTGAAGATCATTTGTAAGCGATAATATAGATAAGTGAAAGCTATTTTTGTATTGCTATAAAAGCAGGCAACTGTCTAGAAGATTTATTGTTCGAGATAATGTAGCTGGAACCTTAAACATATTGAGACAAAAAAACTGTTGAGATTTATTTTTAGGATGGTTTGGGACTGGATTAAAGGATGGGAACACAATTATAGGCATTTATATTGCTTTAATGTTTTTCCAGTAAAAAAGAAATCTCTGCTAATAATTTTGATTAAAATTCTTTAAAGCGAATCTGTCTGTAGGGTCAACTCTCCTACCCCATCTACATGGACATGTAGGTCATAGGAAGCGGAATAAAGCGGTACCTTGATACCTGTGACCAACTGTCTTATTCCAGACAATCCATGTTTTTCTTATATATAAATGAGCTGTTCCAGGCTATGGGCCGGACACTTATCCCTCTGAGAATCTGCCTCTAGGGCTTATTTTTAATAAAAGGGGGAGTTACCAGTAAGACGTAACTAACAGAACAGTAAAAGTGAACTTTGTCTTCTTACAAACACCTTTGCTGGAGCTCTCACAGCTCTGCTTTACTACAATACTGACTGCCTGTGACATGGAAGCTGAAGCAGTATTTGGCTGTGTGCACACATTGCAGTTTTGTCATATTATTGATGCATTTTTTTCATTGCAGACATCACAATATGTGAAGGGTTTCCTGATGCCAGCAAAGTGAATGAGACTCCCTGAAGTCTTAATGCACATAGAGTATTTTCTCCTTGCAGATTTGGTGCAGAATAAAATCTGCATCATGTTAATTCATTCAGCGTTTTTGCTGCAGATTTGACCCATACTAATGAACGTGAAAAATTAGTCCCGATAAGGCTATGTGCGCACGTGTGCGTATTGCATGCAGTTACGCTGTGTTCTGCACCGCAGCGTAACTGCATGCGTCCCCAGCATAATCTATGAAGATTGTGCATGAGACGTGCGCACGTGGCGTATTAGAACGCAGCGATTCGGCTGCTGCCCAAAGCGTGCGTCTAAGAAGTGACATGTCACTTCTTTTGTGCGCTTTGCATGCCGTCTATAGGGAGAGGCAGCATGCAGAGCGCACGAATTCTGCAGGCACCAGGCGCTTCAGAACGGAGCTTTTCAGCTGCGCTCTGAAGCGGACCTTTTGTGTGCGGTGCAGAGCGCACACGTGCGCACATAGCCTTACACAGCTAAAACACATGTTTTTGCCTCTGCATTTTTCCTACCAAGAGATGCAGAAATAGTAAAAACATTATGGCTTCAAATACTGAAAGGGGTTATTCCCATCTCCAAGATCCTATCCCAATATGTAGAAGGTGTAATAATAATACTAGCAAATACCTCCAATTAGATATGTAGTATAGTTCTCCTACTATAGCCATGTCTCTTACCTATTGTAAAGGGCATTGCAGTGACTACCGGGGCTCTACTAGGTACATGGGAACCACCTGAGAGCGTCGCAGCAGACAGGGTACATGTTACTTTGGTGGGCCCTGGCACTAGGGAACGGGAAGCAGGGTCACCTTGTAAACTCACCTAAGACTGATCCCTGCACTTCCTAACATCCCTATACAGGTTCTTTCACCCTGTCGCAGATTGCTTGTCTTTCCCTGGGCTCAGCCCTGTATGCAGTCATGGCCAAAAGTTTTGAGAATGACACCAAAATTATATTTTCACATGATCTGTTGCCCTCTGGTTTTTAATTGTGTTTTGTCTGATGTTTACATCACATACAGAAATATAATTGCAATCATATTATGAGTACCAAAAGGTTATATTGACAGTTAGAATGAGTTAATGCAGCAAGTCAATATTTGCAGTGTTGACCCTTCTTCTTCAGGACCTCTGCAATTCTCCCTGGCATGCTCTCAATCAACTTCTGGATCAAATCCTGACTGATAGCTGTCCATTCTTGCATAAGCAATGCTTGCATTTTGCCAGAATTTGTTGGTTTTTGTTTCTCCACCCGTCTCTTAATGATTCTGGGGAGTTTCCAGGCCATAGACCCAAAATCTCTGTGTTTTGTTCCATGAGCCATTTAGTGATCACCTTTGCTTTATGGCAAGGTGCTCCATCATGCACCTGCGCAGATACATCACCGGTGCGCACGTGGTAAACTGTTTTTATGCTCGGCCCACGATATGGGCAGAGAGAACTGCGTCTGCGTGAGACTTGGACAGCAACGTGGCATGATGACGGTGGCGCCATCCTTGTCAATCATGACAGAAGAATGGCGAACAAGGTGACAAGGAGGGACATAAGCCGAAATAGAGCCCACCCATCTGGCCAACACAGCTCATTAGCATTCAGCATGGTGGGATTTTATAAAGTTCTTTTTGGGGTCTGCAAGTGGGGGTCGGCAACAAGGTGCATCTTCATAAAATGCAGCACAGGAGCTTCAGAAGGTGACACTTTTGTTTTAATAGTCAAAAAACTGGTGACAGGTTTCTTTTAAAGACACAGAGGGGATAAGTCAGACAGAGGTAAAATACACAGCAATCATACAAAACACTCAAAACAACAAGAGGTAATACGAGTAATGAGGAATGTACCAGAGGGGAAAAACCAATGAGTACAAATGAAGGGAAAGCAACACAACTTTCACACAGCAAATGTTCTCTGAAGGCTCCCTGGTCCTCAGCTCACAGATTCCCTCTAGAGGCAAGAATAGCATAAACTATCACCAGCAGTTTACTTGGGCTAGGAGAGAAGGAGAGAAGTCTTTATAGCAGAGTGGATTATCAATAGAGAACAGCTGACTATTGCTCACACTCAGAGTTTCAGGAGACCAAGGGATCTACTTAACCCAAGAAGTGCTGGATAAAGGACTCTCCATTGTGGTACCCTCGTGAGTGGTATCCATGGTTACATCCACTCTTATAGTGACAATTAATTAGTTGCTCGTGGTCGTAACCATGGATACCTAAGCTGCAATGCCCTGTATATAAGGTAGAAAAATGCTGCAAAAATGCTGAAAGAATTGACATGCAACAGATTTATTCTTGCACCAAATCTGCAAGGGAATAAGCAACATGTGCAAAAAAAGTTCAGCATTCCCATTGACTTTGCTGATGTAAGGATTTGCATGCAGGTTTGTGACAAAACTGCACTCAAAAGTGCATAAAAAATACGGTAAAAACGCAGTGTGTGCACATAGCCTTAGGATGACGCCGAGAATGCTGGTATCAACCAGCACCTGGAGTAGGTCTCATTTTGATTTATGCAATGGGTTTTCTGTAGCTCTTCATTAAGGTGCTAAAGAAAGTGGACTCTATCAATATTGTGACGCCCTGGACTATTCAGGTCATCACAGGGTTCTGCACAATCTGCCCTTCCCGTACAGGACTCAAACCCCATGGTTTTGGGAACCTAACCTGAAGTACTGCCTTCACCAGCATTCACAAATCCTAGATACACTTTGCACCACACCTGTCAAGCACACCAGTGGGCTGCTTAAGCAGCAATAGGGCCGCCCACCTAGGGGTCAGACAGGGAGGTATTAGAGAGAGTCGAGTAGGAACCCTCAAGCTGTGAGGAGCTCTGAGGAAGCTGGGAGTTGTAGCTTTCAGAGGAGAAACAGACTAGGTTGCAGACGGTGGTCTGGACCTAGAGGAGTCAGACCCCCAGTCGCAGGGGATTGAGGCTAGGTGCCTGGAACCTGTCAAGGAGGACAGTCAGCATCCTGGTCCTATCACCGGTCCGGGACCGAAGGCACGACAGGGTACATGGACCCTAGGTCAGGGAGAAACTTCACGCGACCCGGCAATTAACCTGCGGAGGACAGGGCCTTTATGGACTGTTCCCATGAAGCTCAGAGATCGGGGGCACTAGCGCAACGAGGGGGATAGGGCTTTCCTAGCAAGCGGTCCACTGAAATCCCAAGCGTGAGCTCCTGAGAGCAGACTCCTTCACTTAGCCATAATGAGGAGCAGGGCCCGGAAAGCTCCAAGCTACCGGGCCACAATGGACAATCTAAAGTTTTATGCCAGGAGGCAGGTTAAGGACCACCAGGCAGTGCTGCAAGGGATGGGACCTGGACGAACTCCCCTCAAGAGGCAATGTGACGCCCTGGAAAAACCAGGTAGTCACAGATAGGCCCCCGCATAACACCCTTCCCTCACTTAGGAAACACACAGCCGACCTGAAACCCTAGTCACCTCCCTTGGACAAAGATAGACACACCAGTGGGTTGGACCAGGTGGTTGGACACGCCCACCCTGAGGTCTAGACAGCCAGGGGCAGGAAAACAAGCAGCCTAGTTCAGAAGGAGCTTGTGGTTCAAGTTGAGAGGAGTGTGGGCTGGAGCTAAGTGTAGCTCCAGCAGAGGAGGTTCAAGTTGAATGGTGCCAGGGTAGGAGCCCTGGTGCCTTTGGCTAGGTGGCAGACGGTGGTCTCCGTCAGCAGGAGACGGGAAGACGGCTCGGCAGAACCGAGGTGGACCGGGACAGGGTGGTAGGCCGCTGGTACCGACACTGGGAACCGACCCGGAAACCGCAGCCCAAAGGGGGGTACTCGGACCCTGAAGCCAGGACCGGAAACCAGCGGCCTGGTTAATTAACCGATTGAGGCCAGGACTAGAGATCCTGTCCCACCCAAAGTCCCTCATAGAAGACAACAGCCCACCGATAGGGATAGGAGGTCACCGCCAGGGCCCATAGATCCCACGGGCCAGCGTCTGTGGGCACGGCTCCTTAGGCCACATCCAGCCGGGAGAGGACTCCTCAGTTCCAGACTAGGAAGTCCACCTTACACAAAGTCAGTGCAGAGGAAAAGGATAGAGACCACCAGCCCGGGTGGGGGATCCGAATGCAACCGGCCACAGCGCCGGCCACCAGCACCTAGATTTACCAAAGACTCATGTGATTCATTGACTGTGAGTAATAAAACATCCCTTTGCCATCGCTATACCCTGAACAAAGACACTGTGCCCCGGGGAAACCATCCCTACCCACGGAGGGGTTAACATCTAGCTGCCACTACATCTTCCCCGGGTGCCCCATAACAGCAGCGGTGGCGTCCCAACTCACCACACACCGTGGGTGGCGTCACGAACTTAATACGGCCTAGCCCGTACATCTACGTCCCCCCCATTTATTCGGCGTGTCCGCGAGACCCCCGGGTCCGGAGGTTCTCGAGCCACCCCCCTTAGGAGGTACGGATCCAAGCAGCTGCGGCTGCTGGCACGGGGGCGGCACAGCAATGGCAGTCAGAGACTTGGTTTACCCTGTTGTCAGAGTCTGCTTCATTGCTGAGTGAGTACTGAACTGACCCCTGCACTGCGTCCCCGCATCACCATCCAGAGTTCCGGGGCCTACCCCTACCCGTGGAGGGTAACGTCATCTTGCTGCCCCACTCCATCACCCTGGGTACTCCCAATGGCAGCGGCGGTACTCCCAATTGCCGCACACCACGGGTGGCATAACGAACAATACCTATCCCCTGTAAATAACCCCTTTCTACATTTGAGCGTGGCCCCTAGCCCCCGCGTCCGGAGACCCTCGAACCACGAGTAGTCATCGCTCCCGGATCCGAGCGGTTCGATCCGCTGCAGGGGTGGCACAATATCATAGTTGTATATTGTAATTATCTAAGTGTGTTCAAAACATTGAGGCAAAGCATGGGGCTGTTATAGGACCACTGGATAAAAGGGCTCCATCTTGGTTGATCTTATTCTGTTTGTGTTTGGAGATGAGATGAGAACTCTTGCTGGACATTTCTGCCCCTGGAGTCCAAAGGAACTGTATTGTTAGCATGGAAAGAGGAAAGAAACATTAAATATCAAATCCTTGCACCATTTTAGAGAGGGTGCAGATTTCGATCTTTGCTATGAGACCTGCTCTCATATGTATTCCAGCCATGACTTGTTTAAAACCACTGAAACGGGAAGTATAGTATTGTCTAGTGAGATACCTAAGGCAGAAAATAAATAGTTGTTCTTAAAGTTGATGTCCTGGAAGCAGGAAAAAATGTGTAAGTGTAAAAAGCAGAGAAACTTTGACAAGAAACCACTTGTCATGGGTAGGACTGAGTTAAGGCTACTTTACACGCTGCGATATCGGTCCCGATATCGCTAGCGTGGGTATCCGCCCCATCTGTTGTGTAACACGGGCAAATCGCTGACCGTGCCGCACAACATCGCTCGGACCCGTCACACATACTTACCTGCCCGGCGACGTCGCTGTGACCGGCGAACCGCCTCCTTTCTAAGGGGGCGGTCCGTGCGGCGTCACAGCGACGTCACTGAGCGGCCGCCCAATAGAAGCGGAGATGAGTGGCCGGAACATCCCGCCCACCTCCTTCCTTCCTCATTGCGGCCGGGAGGCAGGTAAGGAGAGGTTCCTCGTTCCTGCGGCGTCACACATAGCGATGTGTGCTGCCGCAGGAGCGACGAACTACATCGTTACTGCTGCAGTAACGATAATCGAGAATGAACCCCATGTCACCGATGAGCGATTTTGCACGTTTTTGCAACGATGCAAAATCGCTCATCGGTGTCACACGCAGCAACATCGCTAATGCGGCCGGATGTGCGTCACAAATTCCGTGACCCCCAACGACTCCGCATTAGCGATGTCGCAGCGTGTAAAGCCCCCTTTAGGCACCTCTAAAACAACAGGAATTGTGTGCTGTTCTTGGTATACAATGTTAGTTAGTACCCGTCCAATGAGCTGCAACCAATGAAACAGCGACAGGGTGATGGAAACCCGTAGTTTAGTTATGTGGGGAAGCTAGTCTATAGTGATGAGCGAGTATGCTTGTTACTACTCGGTACTCGCACGAGTATCACTGTACTCGGGCTACTCGGCGGGTACTGAGTAATTTTGCAATACTCGTGCTTTACTCGTGGTCTTCATCCCTGCATGTTGGCGCTCTTTTGAGAGCCAGCCCTCATGCAGGGATTGGCTGGCAGACCACTGCAATGCCACAGCCCTGTTAGTTGTGGAATTGCAGTGATTGGCCGGCCTGCACAGCGTGACCGAGCCTTTATACCGGCCGGCGCGCTGTGCTCTGTACACAGCCATCTCATATTCCCTGCTTTCCACGCCCACAGGCGCCTATGATTGGTTGCAGTGAGACACGCCCCCACGCTGAGTGACAGGTGTCACACTGCACCCAATCACAGCAGCCGGTGGGCGGGTCTATACTGTGCAGTAAAATAAACGGACGCGACGCGACGCTGGAGGACTGTGGAGTACGCCGGACATGGAGGGTTTGTCAGGGTTAATAAATTGGTAATGAGGGACTTTGTTAGTGTTTTTTATTTCTAATAAAGGATTTTTCGGGTGTGTGTGTTTTTTAACTGTAATTTACAGATTAATCATGGAAGGAATCTCGGGGAGACGCCTGACATGATTAATCTAGGATTTAGTGGCAGCTATGGGCTGCCATTAACTCCTTATTACCCCGATTTGCCAACGCACTAGGGTAAATCGGGAAGAGCCGGGTACAGCCCCAGAACTGTCGCATATAATGTATGCGGCAATTCTTGGCAGCTGCTGACTGATATTGTTAGGGTGGGGGGCTCCCCATAACGTGGAGCTCCCCATCCTGAGAATACCAGCCTTCAGCTGTATGGCTTTATCTGGCTGGTATTAAAATTGGGGGGACCGCACGCCGTTTTTTTTAATTATTTAATTATTTATTTCACTGCACAGTATACACACACCGGCTGCTGTGATTGGGTGCAGTGAGACAGCTGTCACTCAGTGTGGGAGCGTGTCTCACTGCAACCAATCATAGGCGCCGAAAAGCAGGAAAGCAGGGAATAGGAGATTGATTAATGAGCGGCCGGCTTTTTCAAAAGAGGAAAAGCCACCGGAGTTTGAACAGCTGTGCAGCGCCGCGGCAGTGATCGGGGAACGGTAAGTAAGAGAGAGGGGGGGGGAACTGACCGACAGACTGTGAGAGGGGGACAGACAAGACAGAGAGAGACAGACCGACGGACTGAGGGAGATAGAATAAAAAAAAAAAAATGACCGACATCGCTAGTAAAAAGCACAAAACGTGCGTTTTGGACATCGGAGTGCCACACAAGGTTTTCATGTAAAATCTTTCATGTATTAATCTCAAAAAGTAACATACACCAGCTCTATCTCACTATTGGGTATGTGCCCTTAACATTTCCGCCATGAAAATTCATTTTGGTGTCATTTTGGAAGGTTTTCTGGTGAGTCCGTAAAAATGGCGTAAAACTTGGACAAAATTGTTCACAGCTGTGACTTTTGAGTGATAAATGCTTCAAGGGGTCTTCCCCATGCTGATGCCATGTCATTTGAGCACTCTTCTGAGACTTTTGTGACATTTTTAGGGTTTCTACATGCTGCCGGGGGGTCATTTCACAAAAATACTCGGGTCTCCCATAGGATAACATTGGGCTCAGTGCTCGGGCCGAGTACACGAGTATCTTGGGAGGCTCGGCCCGAGCTTCGAGCACCCGAGCTTTTTAGTACTCGCTCATCACTACTAGTCTATCTTGACCAATATCATACAAGGGCTATTGTAGGACAAATTCTGGCTATGATGAAAGGTATGAGAACAAACAGTATATTGTAATTTGCTGTGTATGGGGCAGCTTAAGTGCAGACTGGTCAGAATGCTCATGCTGACCTCTGTTCATAAATCAAGGTGCCACACTAGTTACTTGCCCCAGGGCTATGGGGTACTCGGTCCTGGGCGGTGTACTACTGGGACGTGTCACTGGGTTGCCATTGCCTGGTTCTGTGACCCTGGAGGTCGCTTTAAAAGGGGTTTAAGTACAGGGGAATATTTAAAAAAGTTTATGTTGTGACACCACTTGCGGGTTGTGGTTATGGAGATAGAACCGCTGCTGCACAGTCTCTCCGCTGTGGCTTATGTTGACGGCAGCCTGGATGTTGGGCACTCCGCAAGTAGGGCCAGGGCCCCAGGGCGTAGGTGATGGATTTGAAAGAAGGTAGGCCACACAAGGGATTGCAGTGTAACTGGTTCTCTTTACTAACAGCGGTTGGATGGCTGGTACCCGGAGGAAGGCTGGTCCTCACCACTGGTCCCCTTAGTCCCAGTGCCAGTTTGGTGACCTGGTGGCTTCTTTCCTCTGCACCTTTCTCAGGGTCCCCATGGCTTGGAGCGTCTGGAGGTCCCCTCCTAGTTGTCTCTCAGTCTCTGGTCTGTATGGCGGGCAGTGGGAACCCTGTATGGTCAGTGTTCCGTTCCCTGGTTCTCCCGTTACTGCTGGTGCCCCCGGACTTCTAAGGTCAGTTAGGTCCTGGATGGTCCCCTCACTGTGCAGATTTTATCAGGTCTACCTGGAGCGTTTGCCTGACCTAGGGCTCTGTACCCCGTCGGTGCTATGGTTCCGGGAGTACTCCACTGTACTCCACCAGCAACCACACGCCTGGGCCCTCAGGTCACCATTACACTCTTCTGTCAGTACAGTTACGTCCGTCTCCTCTCACTTCCACTTATTAACTGACTGAATGTCCGTCCCCTCCCACCTCGTTGTTGTCTAGTGGACTGGACCGGCTCCACCCCTAGGTGGCCATCCATTGGGTCCAACTCTAGTCTGTCACCAGTCCTTGCGATTGGGGAAGAACTGGGATTAAAGTGTGTTTTGGTGTTACCAGCACTGCACTTCCAGGTCCCTGGGTCTAGGCCTTGACAGGATGCAGTACCTTGTAATTCCCTAATGGGTTCAGGGACACTACACTAGGTATGGGGAAGTACCAAGCGAACGGCGTAAGGGAAGAGATTGGAAACCCTGTGTCTAGCGAAAGGAATAATTGTGACCCCTGAATGAACCTACTCCTAGTCCTTGGGGTCCCTCACCACCCTCACCCTCACCACCCTAGATAGGTTCCGCACATGAACCTAGGTATCTAGGGCTGGGCCCGAAATAGAAACCGGATGCAATGAGGTCTTCATCAACCCCACTAAACAACCATAGAAGACACAAGGGAGACAAACAGGGGGAAAAGCATGAACTAGTTTTCATTAGATGACTCAGGTAGAAGTTCAGCACAGCTTTCAGCAATGATACCACTGAGGAGTACAAACCACCTGCTTGCAAACTAGGCAACAAGAAACTGAAAAATATAACCAGCACCAGTCCAAAGGAAGGAAGGAGTATTTAAACACTAAGGGAATACTGATGATAAACAGCTGGTTGGAGGTCGAGCTCCTACTGGGTCCAAAATTTAGAGAGATGAATCCAGCAGGAAAGCTACCTATTCCAATGAATGCGGACAACAGGAACAGTGGAATGTCAGGGAGCATTCTGTACAGCCAGACCTTGTCACTTTCTATGGACAGAAACCACATGACTGTCTGTCACACGTGACAGACCTGTGACAGCTTGGACTATTCGGGTCGTCAAAGGGATGAAAACCAAAAATGCTAATAAAAATGTTATTTGTTTTTACTTTTGCAGTTACAAAATAAAACTCTGGATGTCCTGTAGCTTGGGGACGAGCTACGTTTAGTAGCGGAATGTGACGCCCTGGAGTATTCAGGTCATCATAGGGTTCTGCACAATCTGCCTTTCCCATGTTGGACTCAAACCCCCTTGGTTCTGGGTCTCCATCCTGCAGTACTGCCTCCATCAGCATTTATAAACCTAGATACACTTTGCACCACCCCTGTCAGGCACACCAGTGGGCTGCTTAAGCAGGAATAGGGCCGCCCACCTAGGGGTCAGACAGGGAGGTGGTAGCCCTCGAGCTGTGAGGAGCTCTGAGGAAGCTGGGAGTTGGAGCTCCCAGGGGAGAAGTAAACTAGGTCACAGACGGTAGTCTGGACCTAGAGGAGCCAGACCCCTGGCTGCAGGGGATTGAGGCTAGGTGCCTGGAACCCATCAAGGAGGACGGTCAGCAGCCTGGTCTTATCACCGGTCTGGGACCAAAGGCATGTCGGGGTACACGGACCCTAGATCGGGGAGAAGCTTCAGCCGACCCGGCAATAAACCTGCGGAGGACAGGGCCTTTATGGACTGTTCCCACCCAGCTCAGAGATCGGCGGCACTAGCGCAATGAGGGGGATAGGGCTTTCCTAGCAAGCGGCCACTAAAATCTCAAGCTTGAGCTCCTGAGAGCAGGCTCCTTCACTTAGCCATAGTAGGGAGCGGGGCCTGGAAAGCTCCAAGCTACTGGGCCACAATGGACAATTTAAACTTTTGTGCCAGGAGGCAGTGCTGCAGGGGACGGGACCCGGACAAGCTCCCCTCGAGAGGCAACGGCAGTCAGAGACTTGGTTTACCCTGTTGTCAGCGTTTGCTTCATTGCTGAGTGAGTACCCAACTGACCCCTGCACTGCGTCCCCGCATCACCATCCAGAGTCTCGGGGCCTACCCCTACCTGTGGACGGTAACGTCATCTTGCTGCCCCACTCCATCACCCTGGGGACTCCCAACGGCAGCGGCGGTACTCCCAATTACCATACACCACGGATGGTGTCACGAACTATACCAAATTCCCTGTAAATACTCCCTTTTCCATTTGAGTGTGGCCCCTAGCCCCCGGGTCCGGAGACCCTCGAGCCACGAGTAATCACCACCCCCGGATCCGAGCGGTTTGATCCGCTGCAGGGGCGGCACACACCCTTGACACAAGGTGCCTATAATGACCTCAATAGCATCATACCACGATGATGAAGCAATGGGAGTGGCAAAGAAATGGCTCTAGGATGCAGTACGGAAAGAAGACCAGTCAGAGATGGCAGTGTGATGCTCTAGAGGTAACGTTCCACTGGGAAACCTTAGGTCCTGGCATTCATATGGATATTACTTTGAGATGTACCACCTACTTAGACACTGTTCCAGACCCAAGGCAAGGGTATTAACTAATCAGAGAAGATATGACTTGACTCCAAATTCCTCAGATTTTAATCAAATCCAGTAACTGGTGGATGTCTTGGTAAGAAAATTTTGATCAATGGATGCCCCATCTAGCAGGACATAAAGACCACTGGACACTTTCAGAGTTCTGGAGGAGACCTTTCCTTGACTCACAGCTTTTTAGTGGCACAAGGGAGATCTACACAATATTTGGCATATGGTTTTTATGTTATTGTTGATTGGTTTTAATAGACAAAATACTTGCACAGAACAACATCAAGAGAAGCTTCCATGACAGTTATTGCCGTAACACATAAAAGAAAATGACAGGGTTGAATGACACAAATCAGGCATTCATAATAAACAGTGTGAACTTTTCCTGCCTACACATTTTTAAGAATTTTCCTATTCAATGGCCCAGATAACAAACACAATGTTCAGCGTGCATCAAGTGCATATTGTGTTTATTCATGAGCATTATATTTGTTAATTTGATGAATTACAATTCTGAGGATTTATTTTGTTATAGAAACTGGATGGTTGTCACACCTGTCAATTGTATGTAGTAGATGATGGAATGTGTAATGCGTACATTGGAGTTTGGGATTTCCTTATACATGAATATGTCATGCAATTGGTGATACACAAACCTTATTACAAAGAATGCATCATCAGAAGATGCCATACTTCCAGGTTATTGTTTACTTGAAGGGACATGTCTATTTTTTTTCAAAAACAGGACCTTTCATTACATTTTTTAAAACTGTATAACTCACTAAAAAGGGGTTGAAGCAGTGATTAAAATGTGTTTTTTTTTCCACTGCAATGCTGACATATGGGTTTCAGAAGTTTACGGTGCCTTTTACGCAAATTTCTAGAGGGACATCTATAGGTGTTAGGGCATATGCCATCGATATCCTTCCTTATGTGATAAAAACTACTCTCAAGATGATCTTCACTGCTCATGGTGATCCCGCTGCAGCTTTCCTCCTCTTTTGAGCTGAAATAACTGCAAGAGGTCAGGCTTAAAAATTCTGGTTTACCTTCTTTGTGGGTGCTTGCTTTTTCAACTCTTGTCTGATGCTGCCTTCTTTTGATTGGGCAGTACCATAGAGGAGAAAAGTAAACATCACAGAAAAGAACCTCAGTTATCATCCCCATGCTTGAAAGGTAGATTTACATATATGGCACTGTAAAAATCAGGAGTCCCTATCTCAGCAACTCAATGGAAAAAAATTATTTAAAGAAGCCCTCCCATTAAAGGTTGTTTATTCATTTATTATGTGTGTATATGCATGTAATGTAGTGTCAGTGTATTAGTATACTCAGATACCGCTGCTCTCTCTGGAGTCCAGCGCCATTTTTCTCCTCTTCTGAGTGACGTCACTGCTATGCAGACTCTTTAGGTCATTGCGTTTTGTGTGACTTTTATAAGTCTATGGAGCATCAGAACAAGGCTCTATGGGCTTTCATTGTAAAAGAGATTGCTGGGTCACACATAGAGCATAGAGTGAGCCAAATAGTTGCAATTGTGGTGACATGACTAAACAGACAGCAGAATGGTGCTGCACATTGGAGAGAGCAGCGGTAGGTGAGTATATTAATGTATTCACACTACATTACATGCATATACAGTGGTATCTTGGTTTTTGTTGACGTCAGTTATCGTTGATTTTGGTTTTCGTTGATTTTTTCCAGTAAAAATTCGCCTCAGTTTTTGTTGGTTGCCTCGGTTTTCATTTGTTTTTGTCAGCATGCCCATGTGACTACGATGTTAATTTTGTGACAACAAAGGGTGATCTACGCATTTTCCTGCTCTGTGTGGCCAGGGCTGTATTTTGCCTTCATGCTGCCCTAGGCACTTTAAGTGGTCGCGCCCCTTAGTGACAACGTAAAACTATGAGCTTTCGCACGCGACATCTGTTTAAGGCAGATCTACTCTGTCAAACACTTGAAAAAGTATCAATGAGAAAAGAAGGGCACTAACCCCCCTAATGGGGATCACCACAGGCACATCAAAACATAGCATGAGTATAAAATATTCCCACCACACCATCACCATTTATATACTGTGACTGTCACACTGCCCCTAATAAGCTAAAACACCACACTGCCCTCACTTATAAATTATACCCACCACACCTTCCTCAATTATGAAATATGATCTGCACACTGTCCTCACATCATGCTGCTTCCTCCTTACAGTGTCCCATGCATGCTGCCTCCTCCTCACAGTGTCCCATGCATGATGCCCCCTCCTCACAATGTCCCATGTATGCTTCCCCCTCCTCACAATGTCCCATGCATGCTGCTCCCTCCTCACAATGTCCCATGCATGTTGCCCCCTCCTCACAATGTCCCATGTATGCTGCCCCCTCCTCACAATGTCCCATGTATGCTGCCCCCTCCTCACAGTGTCCCATGCATGCTGCTCCCTCCTGACAGTATCCCATGCATGCTGCCCCCTCCTGACAATGTCCCATGCATGCTGCCCCCGCCTCAGAATGTCCCAAGCATGCTGCCCCCTCCTTACAATGTCCCATGCATGCTGCCCCCTCCTCACAATGTCCCATGTATGCTGCCCCCTCCTCACAGTGTCCCATGCATGCTGCCCCCGCCTTAGAATGTCCCAAGCATGCTGCCCCCTCCTGACAATGTCCCATGCATGCTGCCACCTCCTTACAATGTCCCATGCATGCTGCCCCCTCCTTACAGTGTCCCATACATGCTGCTCCCTCCTCACAGTGTCCCATGCATGCTGCCCCTCCACACAATGTCCCATGCATGCTGCCCCCTCCTCACAATGTCCCATGCATGCTGCCCCCTCCTCACAATGTCCCATGCATGCTGCCCCCTCCTCACAGTGTACCATGCATGCTGCCTCCGCATCACAATGTCGCATACATGCTGCCCCCTCCTCACAATGTCCTATGCATGCTGCCCCCTCCTCACAATGTCCCATGCATGTTGCCCCCTTCTCACAGTGTCCCATGCATGCTGCCCCCTCCTCACAGTGTCCCATGCATGCTGCCCCCTCCTCACAATGTCCCATGCGTGCTGCTCCCTCCTCACAATGTCCCATGCACGCTGCCCCCTTCTCACAATGTCCCATGCATGTTGCCCTCTCCTCACAATGTCCCATGCATGCTGCCCCCTCCTCACAATGTCCCATGCATGCTGCCCCCTCCTCACAATGTCCCATGCATGCTGCTCCCTCCTCACAATGTCCCATGCACGCTGCCCCCTTCTCACAATGTCCCATGCATGTTGCCCTCTCCTCACAATGTCCCATGCATGCTGCCCCCTCCTCACAATGTCCCATGCATGCTGCCCCCTTCTCACAATGTCCCATGCATTCTGCCCCTCTCCATGAGCTCCTAATGCTGCGTTCCTCTTTTCCATAATGACACCTCCATGCTGCCCCACTCATCATACTAAGACCACCACACTAGCGCTTATGCTGAGACACCCCCCCCCCCCACACACACACACACTACCCCACTCTTGATATTAACTTCCCTACATTGCTCCACTCCATACTGAGCCCACACCCTTCTCCCTAATGAGCTCCCAATGCTGCCCCCCTCTCATTCTGAGTCCTTACACTCCACCCCATCGATTTTGTCATTGCACTATCCCTCAACCCTTGTCCTCTGTCTCTAGCATTGGCCCCTGTCTTCCATTCCCCCAGCAGCAGCCTCTCCACCAGCATCAGCTTCTCTCCCCCCAGCCCCCCCAACATCAGCCTCTCTCCCCCCAGCCCCCCCCAGAATCAGCCTCTCTCCCCTAGCCTCTCCCAGAATCAGCTTCTCTCCCCCCAGCCCCCCCAGCATCAGCCTCTCTCCAGCCTCCCCCAGCATCAGCCTCTCTCCCCGCATCAGCCATCAGCCTCTCTCCCCCCCAGCCTCCCCCAGCATCAGCCTCTCTCCCTCCAGCTTCCCCCAGCATCAGCTCTCTACCCCCAGCTTCCCCCAGCATCAGCTCTGCCCCCAGCATCAGCCTCTCTGCCCCCAGCATCAGCCTCTCTGCCCCCAGCATCAGCCTCTCTTCTCCCAGCCTCCCTCAGCATCAGCCTCTCTTCTCCCAGCCTCCCCCAGCATCAGCCTCTCTCCTCCCAGCCTCCCACAACATCAGCCTCTCTCCTCCCAGCCTCCCCCAGTATCAGCCTCCCCTAGCATCAACCTCTCTCCTCCCAGCCTCCCCTAGCATCTGCCTCCCCCAGCATCAGCCTCTCTCCTCCCAGCCTCCCCCAGAATCAGCCTCTCTACTCCCAGCCTCCCCCAGCATCAGCCTCCCCCAGCATCAGCTTCTCTCCTCCCAGCCTCCCCCAGCATCAGCCTCTCTCCTCCCAGCTCCCCCCCAGCATCAGCCTCTCTCTTCCCAGGCTCTCCCAGCATCAGCCTCCCCCACCATCAGTCCCTCTCCTCCCAGCCCCCCCAGCATCAGCCTCACAAAGAATCAGCCTCTCTCCTCCCAGCCCCCCACAGCATCAGCCTCCCCCAGCATCAGCCTCTCTCCTCCCAGCCCCCCAGCATCAGCCTCTCTCCTCCCAGCCCCCCCAGCATCAGCCTCCCCCAGCATCAGCCTCTCTCCTCCCAGCATCAGCCTGCCCAGCATCAGCCTCCCCAGCATCAGCCTCCCCCCTCCCCCAGCATTAACCTCTCTCCTTCCAGCCTCCCCCAGTATCAGCCTCTCTTCCCCCAAGTCTCCCCCAGTATCAGCCTCTCTTCCCCAAGTCTCCCCCAGTATCAGCCTCTCTTCCCCAAGTCTCCCCCAGTATCAGCCTCTCTCCCCCCAAGTCTCCCCCAGTATCAGCTTCTCTTCCCCCAAGTCTCCCCCAGTATCAGCCTCTCTTCCCCCACCGCATGCGCAGATCTCCAGCCTGCATTAGAGACACCCCCACGCATGCTCCTTATGAATCTTCAGCTCTGCGAGCAATTACCTGCTCCAGTGCCCGCCGCCATCTTCCTGGCCATCTTCCTGGCTCACGTGAATATCCTCTTCTGACACCGGCTTCCATCGCGGCGTCCTCTGCTGTGAGCTCTGCATGTGACGTCCACACAGCATTGGACGCAGCACAGAGGAAGGAGCTGATTGGCGAGCCTGTGACCCCAGAAGTGCAGGTGCCAGCAGTTCTGGGGTCAATCAGCTCCCTGTGCCCGGCCGCAGCAGTTTGTTTGCATTTGCATCTTAATTAACGCGAATACAAATAAATGGAGGTGCGCCTCTCCCCCCTCCCCCCTCTGAAAACACAGCGGATTTAGTGGATGTGTATAAAAAAATAAAGAAAAAAAAATTTTTTTTTTGCTGCTAGAAGGTGCCGCCCCCCGCATCCTGCCACCCCAGGCACGGGACCACGGGTGCCTAATGGTAAAAACGGCCCTGTGTGTGGCATTATGTGAGTATCACCCCGCTCGTCAGTTTCAAAATGTATGTAAGAAATGGAAGATAAAATGTACCGTATTTTTCGGATTATAAGACGCACTTTTTCTCCCAAACATTTGGGAGGAAAATGAGGGGTGTATCTTAAAATCTGAATGTAGCTTACGAGGGATAGTGGAGAATGGTCGCTGTGCAGGCTGCAGTGGATGCTGTGTGGAGCAGGGCGGTGCAGTGGGTGGGATGCTCTGTCGGCGGTGTGGGGCTGTGCTGGTTGCGGTGGGTGAGATGCTCTGTTGGCGGTGTGGGGCTGTGCTGGTTGCGGCCAGTGAGATGCTCTGTCAGCGGTGCAGGGTTGTGCTGGCTGCGGTGAGTGAGATGCTCTGTCGGTGGTGCGGCGTGCGGGGCTATGCTGGACGCTGTGTGGAGCGAGGCAGTGCTCAATCTGTGCAGTTGCCGATTCTGGGCGCCATTATTTGAAGATTGCATCGGCGACAGAGCATCTCACTCCCGCACTGCCCTGCTCCACACCACCACACAGCAGCCGGCCACACAGCAGCCAGCACAGCCGGCAGCCACACAGCAGCCAGAGCGATGGTCCCACAGCAGCCAGCATTGCTCCTTCTTCCTGTGACCCCCGCTCCACTACTGCTGTTGCCCCTCTACGGCAAGACACCACCGGAGTATAAGGCTATGTGCCCACGGGACTCAGTATCTGCGGATTTTTCTGCATCAAAATCCGCAGCTTTCTCCCGGAATCCGCACCTTTTCATAGGTGCGGATTTTGTGCGGATTTGACGCGGATTTGATGCAGATTTGACGCGGATTTTGTTGTGGATTTTGCGTTTTTTTTTTTTAATTCAATTGAATAGTCAATATCCGCACGAAAATCCGCAACAAAATTGACATGCTGCAGATTTTTCCACACGAAAATCCGCACGATTTCCGCTGCGGAAAAATCCGCAGCGTTGGCACAGCATTTCCCAAATGCCATAGAAATATCTGGGGAGTAGCTGTGCTGCAGATTTCTGGAAAATCCGCGGCTTTTCCGCCAGAAATCCGCGGCAAAATCCGCATATTTTCCGCAGTGTGGGCACATAGCCTAAGAACGACTCCATTTTTTTTTTTTACCTTTTTTATCTCTATATTTGGCTATATGTCCACGGTAGAATGTTGCTGCGGATTTTTCTGCATGAAAATCCGTGACTTTCGCGGCAAATCTGCACCTTTTTTTTGCCGCAGATTTACCGCGGAATTGCCGCGGATTTTAATGCGGATTTTTTTTTTCCCCTCATTCTATAGCCAAAATCCGGATCAAAATCCGCAACAATAATTGACATGCTGCAGATTTTTCCAGATCAAAATCCGCGGCAAATCCGCCGCGGAAAAATCCGTAGCATGGACACAGCATTTCCAAAATGCCATTGAAATAGCTTGGAAAAATTTTCGGAAAATCCGCGGCTTTTCCGCGAGAAATCCGCGGCAAAATCCGCGCATTTTCCGCAGCGTGGACACATGGCCTTTGGGGTGAGTCTTATAAACCAGTACATCTTATAAAACTCAAAATACGTTATTTATTCTTCATATTAGTATTTTATATTAATTTAATATTAATTTTATATTCATTTCTTTTTTTTTTTTAGTATTGAATGCTATCTTTATTATCTATAAAATGTGTTTTTGGTCTGTATTTTAGAGTGTCTACTGTACAACAAATTAATTGGATTTACATTGATTCCTATGGAAATAATTGCTTCGGTTTTCATTGGTTTCGGTTTTCATTGATTGTTTTAAGACGGATTATCAACAAAAACCGATGTACCACAGTACACACATTTAATGAATAAAAACTTAATAAGAGTGCTTCTTTAACCCCTTCACCAATCAATTTTTCATTTTTGATTAGTGACAATTTATAATGTAATAACTTTGGCACTCTTCAACACGTCCCAGTAATTCTGAGACTTTTTGTGACATAATGTACTTCATGCTAGTAGTCAATATCAGTTGTGTTTATTTATGAAAATATCAACAATCTGACAAAAAAGAAAAATTTGCAATTTTCAAACTTTTAATTTTAATGCCCTTAAACCAAAAAGTTAAATCTCACCGAATCGTTAATAAATAACATTTACTACATGTCTATTTTACATCAGCACAATTTTTGGAAAATATTTTATTTGATAGGAAGTAGAGTTGAGCGCGGTTCGAGGTTCTCCAGTTCGCGGCTCGAGTGATTTTGGGGCTGTTCTAGATCGAACTAGAACTCGAGCTTTTTGCTAAAGCTCGATAGTTCTAGATACGTTCGAGTACGGTTCTAGCAGCAAAAAGACCAGCTAATTACTAGCTGGCTTTCCGCTGTAATAGTGTAAGTCACTCTGTGACTCACACTATTATGACATTTCAGTGTATAGTGTGCGGGAACAGCGCATTCAGATCACTGCTGTTTGGATAATGGCGATCACCATTTTTTTTTTTTCTTGTCTTCCTTCCCTAAGCGCGCGTGTAGTGGGGCGGGCCAGCATGTCAGCCAATCCCAGACACACACACAGCTAAGTGGACTTTTAGCCAGAGAAGCAACGGCATGTGTGATAGGATGTCCATGTCACATGTCCCTGCATTATAAAACCGGACATTTTCCTCCAGCACGCCATTATCTGCCTTCTGCGTCCTTGGTGTCAGTCATCACTGGCGCAGCTCCTATCGCCGATACTGCTGTGTACGCTCCATACACAGCGCTGTACAGCATAGGGATAGCACTTTCTATCAGTCCTTTTAAGGGCTCGTACCGGCAGGGTCAGAGCCATAGGTGACAGGTCCGTGAAAACAGAGTTTAACAGCTACACAAGATGACAGCGTCTGTGTAGCTAAGGTCAGGGATTTCCTCGCTGCATTTCCCCATTAGGAGGGATAGAAAGGCAGGCTTCCTTTCCTCTACCCAGAGACCCACAACCCTGCCACTGTACCCTCCTGCCCTTTGCACACTCAAACTCATTGTTACTAAGCCATTATACTAGCAAACACTGAGTGAACTTAGTGGCATCCTAAACGTGGCTGTTGGATTTCTGTATCGTCCCACAAGTGCAAAGATATTTGCAGCACCTCTGCCTGCATTGCACACTCAAACTCATTGTTACTAAGCCATTATACTAGCAAACACTGAGTGAACTTAGTGGCATCCTAAACGTGGCTGTTGGACTTCTGTATCGTCCCACAAGTGCAAAGATATTTGCAGCATGTCTGCCTGCATTGCACACTCAAACTCATTGTTACTAAGCCATTATACTAGCAAACACTGAGTGAACTTAGTGGCATCCTAAACGTGGCTGTTGGACTTTTGTATCGTCCCACAAGTGCAAAGATATTTGCAGCACGTCTGCCTGCATTGCACACTCAAAATCATTGTTACTAAGCCATTATACTAGCAAACACTGAGTGAACTTAGTGGCATCCTAAACGTGGCTGTTGGACTTCTGTATCGTCCCACAAGTGCAAAGATATTTGCAGCACGTCTGCCTGCATTGCACACTCAAACTCATTGTTACTAAGCCATTATACTAGCAAACACTGCTGCCAGTTTAAGGGCCGTAGTTGCATTGTCAGGGATAATTATTGTTGTTTATTCTGCTGTTAATAAAGATAGACCACCGCTGCAAACTACACCACCTCTCAATTTTTACTACCACATTTTAAGTGCACAATCTTGTCGCAATCAAAATGAGTGGCAAAATGACAGATGCTGGTGGAAAAAGTAAGAGGCGTGTTGGAAAAGGAATAAAAGGGTTTGTCCGTGGGGAAGGTGGCAAAGCTCCATTAACATCTGCTGAAGATAGACCATCTTTCAGCAAAAGTAAGATGTCTACTACTTACCGTGGACAATCCGATGTGCTCCCTTTTTTACGGACACGGACAACTGGAACAAAGGTAGATGATGGCCAAAAAAGGAAAATGCTTGAATGGATCTCAAGTGGTCCAACAAGTGCCCTCTCCGCCACCTCAACTACCGCATCCAAAAAACACCAGTCCTCTGAGTTGTCATCCCAATCAAACTTGCTTTCTCCCAGCTCTGAAGTCTCCATCCTCCCTGCACAGTATGGTGGAACTGAGATGGCTGAGTCTGCAGAGCTGTTCAGTCACACTATAGCCTGGGAATCAGAGGTCTGCTCCAAAGCTACAGTGAGTACAGACCAGGGAATGGTCTGCAGTGATGCCCAGAACCTTTGTGACTCTGATTCAGGCCGTGAGGACCAAGTTTCAAGGAACAAGCATAATTTTGACCCTTTTTCACCAACTATAACACCTGTTGTTATAGACAATGAGGAACATACTGATGACGATGAGACGCAGATACCAGATTCGGATGACAACTTAAATATTCGGTCAGGGCAAGAAGAGGCTCGGTCTGAGGGTGAGGGGAGTGCAAACACAACAATTGATGAGGAAGTTCTAGATCCCACCTACTGTCAACCCACAGTCAGGCACTCGAGGAGGTCAACAGAGGTGGTGGAGGAGGATGCAACTGATGACGAAGTTACCTTGCGCCTTCCTGGACAGAGTCGGAGTACTGGTAGCACGTCTACAGTTGCATCCTCAGCCACCACTCTGCCTCTGAGCACTAGTCGGGGTGGATCAACAGGTCGCATGCCCTCTAAGCCTTGCCTAGCCTGGTCCTTTTTTGACATAGCAAAAGATCGCCCAAATTATGTGATCTGTAAAATTTGTCATGATTCTGTTAGTAGAGGTCAAAACCTCAGCAGTTTGACAACTTCTTCCATGAATCGTCACATGAATAAATATCATATGTCCCGGTGAGAAGCTCACCGTGCTGCAATGCGGCCTAGCGGAGCGAACCATCCACCGCCTGCCCCTTCTAGTGCATCTGTGCGCTCTTCATCTTCTAGGACTGTGGGGACAACTGTCACACCTGGTTTTCCACGCACAACTTCCACCACTGTAACCGCAACAGGCAGTTTGCTTGGTAGGTCGTCAGTTGGTTTGGAAGGGGAAACAAGTGCGTGTGTACAGCTCTCTCAGACATCGATAGCATCAACGTTGGATGAAGGCAACATCATGTCTACGCCTGCACTTTCCTCACAAAGCTGCATTTTTCCAGGGACATCCTACTCAACACCGTCTACACACAGCAGCCAGATCTCTGTCCCTCAGATGTGGACAAATAAAAGGCCATTTCCTGCAACCCATGACAAAGCTAAGAGGTTGACTTTATCCCTCTGTAAGCTCTTGGCTACCGAAACGCTGCCTTTCCGCCTGGTGGACACACAAGATTTTAGAGACCTTATGTCTGTCGCTGTGCCCCAGTACCAGATGCCCAGTCGCCACTACTTCTCTAAGAAAGGTGTGCCCGCGCTACACCAGCATGTCGCACACAACATCACCGCTTCCTTGAGAAACACTGTGTGTCAACGGGTGCATTTCACCACCGATACTTGGACCAGAAAGCATGGACAGGGACGTTACATGTCGCTGACTGGGCACTGGGTAACTATGGTGATAGATGGTGAAGGGTCTGCTGCACAAGTCTTGCCGTCCCCACGACTTGTGTGTCAATCCTCTGTCTGTCCATGTTCCGCCACTGCTTCTGCCTCCTCCACCTCATCTGAGTCCTCCACCTCCGCCCCAAGCCTGCCTGGTCAGGCCACCAGCGTTCTCACTGCGCAGAAGGAATCACGCACCCCTCATTACTATGCTGGCAGCAGAGCGCAACAGCATCAGGCGGTCTTTAGCTTGACATGCCTTGGGAATAAGAGTCACACAGCGGCTGAGTTGTGGGCAGCTCTGGAGTCTGAGTTTGGTAAATGGTTGTCTCCACTCAACCTGCAGCCTGGTAAGGCCGTGTGCGACAATGCTGCAAACCTGGGTGCGGCCCTTTGCCTGGGCAAGGTGACACACGTGCTGTTACGGGGGGCTGTCTGATAATAACCGAAAGGAGTATCAGACAGTCAGGGTCCACCATGCAAAGACTTTGCTGCAGACTATGGCAGAGTGCAATACCTCTGTTAACTCACAGAAGGATATAATAAGAAAGTAAAGCAATTCCTCCCTTACTTGGAGGGTGTGTGGAATGATCTCTGTTAATAATCACAGAGACAAAGGCAATGTGTGCGAAATGGCACCTACCTAGGTCCGCTCTTCTAGTGGTGCAAAAGAGACGAACAGCAGCGTAAGCCGCACAAAGCTCCTACCTGCGTTCGCTCCACTAGTGTGCGAGGACACGAACCACTAGATATGGCACCTGCCTAGGTCCGCTCTTCTAGTGGTGCAAAAGAGACGAACAGCAGCGTAAGCCGCACAAAGCTCCTACCTCTGTTCGCTCCCCTAGTGTGCGAGGATACGAACAACTGCCAGACGCAGTATAAGGAACGTTACCCTAGCGGCAACGTCCACCTACGAGTAGAATCACAAGGCCCAGCCAGACCATGTGCCTCAGGCACCTGCCTATGTCCGCTCCCCTAAGAGGTAAGGATACGGACAGCAGCCGAAGCTGTAAGGTATAAGAACGCTACCCTGCCGGTAGCGCTCACCTAGCATAGACAGAGGAATGCCTAGAGGAACGCGCACAGAGCGTCTACTCATATGCATGAACCAAGAGGACTGAGCACCATGCGGCGTGTCAGGGTCTTATATAGACTCTGTGCCTCATCCAAGATGGAGGACACCAGAGCCAATCCGCTGCCAGAACGACAGGAGTGACGTCATGCTGGCCTATCACCGAGCAAGACGTCACAAGCACATGACCAGCGACCAATCGGCATAGAAGGTGTCAGAGACATGTGACCTCGTGTCAGCGATGATGTCACCCGCACATGTGCAATGGCTCCAAGATTGGACTTAGTGTCCGGCGCTCGCACATGTGCAGTAGCAAGAAATCTGGACTTAGTCTCCAGCGCTCGCACATGTGCAGTAGCAAGAAATCTGGACTTAGTCTCCAGCGCTCGCACATGTGCAGTAGCAAGAAATCTGGACTTAGTCTCCAGCGCTCGCACATGTGCAGTAGCAAGAAATCTGGACATAGTCTCCAGTGCTCGTAGCAACCGTAACACGTGCCTAGTATGGCTCACGTGTTGAACCTTGTTGTCCAGCAATTTTTAACACACTATCCCGGCCTAGATGGCCTTCTGACCAGGGCACGAAAACTGTCTGCTCACTTCTGCTGTTCAACCGCCGCAGCTGAGCGACTTGCATCGCTCCAGAAGTCTTTCGGCCTGCCGGTTCATCGCCTGAAATGCGATGTGGCGACACGCTGGAATTCGACTCTCCACATGTTACAGCGACTGTGGCAGCACCGCCGAGCCCTGGTGCAATACGTCATGACGTATAGCCTGGGCCAACGAGATGCAGAGGTGGGGCAGATCACCCTGATGGAGTGGTCTCAGATCAAGGACCTATGCACCCTTCTGCACAGTTTCGACATGGCGACGAATATGTTTAGCGCTGACAATGCCATTATCAGCATGACAATTCCAGTCATTTACATGCTGGAGCACACGCTAAACACTATTCGGAGTCAGGGGGTGGGACAACAGGAAGGGGAAGAACTACAGGAGGATTCATATGCGCAAGACACAACAACATCACCAAGGTCCAGACGTTCATCATCACCAACGCGGCAGGCATGGGACCATGGGGGACAGGGATCAACAAGGGCGCATGGTAGCAGGCGAAATGTTGAGAAAGGTGCAGAAGAACATGAAGAAATGGATGACGAACTGTCCATGGATATGGAAGACTCAGCGGATGAGGGAGACCTTGGTCAAATTTCAGTTGAAAGAGGTTGGGGGGAGATGTCAGAGGAAGAAAGAACGGTTAGCACCTCTATGCCAAAAACACAGCGTGGACTTGGTCCGCATGGCTGCGCAAGACACATGAGCGCCTTCTTGCTGCACTACCTCCAACATGACCCTCGTATTGTCAAAATTAGAAGTGATGATGACTACTGGCTTGCCACACTATTAGATCCCCGGTACAAGTCCAAATTTTGTGACATAATTCCAGCCATAGAAAGGGACGCACGTATGCAGGAGTATCAGCAGAAGCTGTTACTCGATCTTAGCTCGGCTTTTCCACCAAACAACCGTGCAGGTGCAGGAAGTGAATCTCCCAGTTGTAACTTGACAAACATGGGACGGTCTCGTCATCTTCAACAGTCTACCCGTACCAGTAGCACCGTATCTGGTGCTGGTAACAGCAATTTTATGGAATCTTTTCATAATTTTTTTAGACCGTCCTTTGCAAGGCCACCAGAGACAACAAGTCTGACACATAGTCAACGGCTGGAGAGGATGATACAGGAGTATCTCCAAATGAACATTGATGCCATGACTTTGCAAATGGAGCCTTGCTCATTTTGGGCTTCAAATCTTGAAAAATGGCCAGAGCTCTCCAGTTACGCCTTGCAGATTTTGTCGTGTCCAGCTGCCAGCGTTGTCTCTGAACATGTCTTCAGTGCTGCTGGGTGTGTGCTGACAGATAAGCGCACGCGTCTGTCCAGTGACAATGTGGACAGACTAACGTTCATCAAAATGAACAAGTCATGGATCCACAAGGAATTTACTACCCCTGTGTCATCCTGGGGAGAGTAAATGCTTGTGGATTTGGAATGTGCTTGCTGCAAATCAAAACATCCTGTTTGCAACTAGGGCACAAGCGCTGCCACTGATGGGGTGTCTGTGTGGTCCAATTTTTTAAAAAAAAGGGAGAGTCCGCTTGGAGTAACCCTTGCTTGCTGTGTTTTTTAAAAGGAGCCAAGATGAACAAGTCATGGTTCAGCAAAGACTTTATCTACCTACCCCGGTGTCATCCTGGGGACGGTTAAGAATGGCGTATTTTTGAATGTGCATGATGCAAATCTAGCTGTGAAGTGTACAACTGGGGCACAACTGCTGCCACTGATGGGGTGTCTGTGTGGCCCAATTCTTGGAAAAAAGGGAGACTCCGCTTGGAGTAACTCTTGCTTACATTGTTTTTAAAAATGATCCAAGATGAACAGAGCTGGGATCAGGAAAGACTTAGCTACCTACCCCGGTGTCATCCTGGAGACGGTTAAGCATGGCGTATTTTTGAATGTGCTTGATGCAAATCTAGCTGTGAAGTGTACAACTGGGGCACAACTGCTGCCACTGAAGGGGTGGGTGTGTGTGGGGCCCAATTTTTGGAAAAAAGGGAGACTCCGCTTGGAGTAACCCTTGCTTACATTGTTTTTAAAAATGATCCAAGATGAACAGAGCTGGGATCAGGAAAGACTTAGCTACCTACCCCGGTGTCATCCTGGAGACGGTTAAGCATGGCGTATTTTTGAATGTGCTTGATGCAAATCTAGCTGTGAAGTGTACAACTGGGGCACAACTGCTGCCACTGAAGGGGTGGGTGTGTGTGGGGCCCAATTTTTGGAAAAAAGGGAGACTCCGCTTGGAGTAACCCTTGCTTACATTGTTTTTAAAAATGATCCAAGATGAACAGAGCTGGGATCAGGAAAGACTTTGCTACCTACCCCGGTGTCATCCTGGGGACGGTTAAGGATGGCGTATTTTTGAATGTGGTTGATGCAAATCTAGCTGTGAAGTGTACAACTGGGGCACAACTGCTGCCACTGAAGGGGTGGGTGTGTGTGGGGCCCAATTTTTGGAAAAAAGGGAGACTCCGCTTGGAGTAACCCTTGCTTACAGTGTTTTTAAAAAGGAGCCAAGATGAACAAGTCATGGTTCAGCAAAGAATTTATCTACCTACCTCGGTGTCATCCTGGGGACGGTTAAGAATGGCGTATTTTTGAATGTGCTTGATGCAAATCTAGCTGTGAAGTGTACAACTGGGGCACAACTGCTGCCACTGAAGGGGTGGGTGTGTGTGGGGTACAATTTTTGGAAAAAAGGGAGACTCCGCTTGGAGTAACCCTTGCTTACAGTGTTTTTAAAAAGGAGCCAAGATAAACAGAGCTGGGATCAGGAAAGACTTTGCTACCTACCCCGGTGTCATCCTGGGGACGGTTAAGGATGGCGTATTTTTGAATGTGCTTGATGCAAATGTACCTGTGAAGTGTACAACTAGGGCACAAGTGCTGCCACTGAAGGGGGTGGGTGTCTGTGTGGCCCAATTTTTGTAAAAAAGGGAGACTCTGCTTGGAGTCACCTTGCGGTGTTTTACACGATTTTAGAAGGACGTGCCATGCCTATATCTGTGTCTCCTCCTCTTTTTCCTTGTCCAGCTCTTTTGTTTTCGCATGAGTATATGTCCTTGTCACTTTCCCATGTGTTTGTGTTGTGTTGTGAGTTGTTTGTCACCTTTTGGACACCTTTGAGGGTGTTTTCTAGGTGTTTTTATGTGTTTGTGAATGCCTGCCATTGTTTCCTATGCGGTTCGAGTTCGGTTCGTCGAACGTTCGACGAACCGAACTCGAACGGGACCTCCGTTCGACGAACCAAACTCGAGCCGAACCACGACCAGTTCGCTCATCTCTTATAGGAAGTTAGAAGGATTAGTTTATCAGCAATTTCTCATTTTTCCAACAAAATTTACCAAACCAATTTTTTTAAGGGAGCACATCACATTTGAAATCATGTTGAGAGACCTAGGTGACAGAAAATATCCAAAAGTGACAATATTCTAAAAACTGCACCCCTCAAAGTGCTCAAAACTACATTCATGAAGTTTATTAACCCTTTAGGTGCTTCACAGGAATTGAAACAATGTGGAAGGAATAAAAATAAAATTTTACTTTTTCACACAAAAAATATTGCTTTAGCCCTATTTTGTTTCATTTTTACAAGAGTAACAGGAGAAAATGGACCATATACCATATTTTTGTTTTATAAGGCTGGGGCTGCGGTGGAGGCTGGGGCTGCGGCGGAGACTGCGGTGGAGGCTGAGGCTGCGGTGGAAGCTGGGGCTCTGGCAGAAACTGGGGCTGCAGCAGAGACTGGGGCTCGAGCTGCGGCGGAGGCTGGTGCTTCTGTGCTGGGGCAGCAGTGCTTGGGCTCAGGCTGCAGCAGCTGCTGCGGTTGAGGCTGGGGCTCAAGCTGCGGCGAAAGCTGGTGCTGCTGTGCTATGGCAGCTGTGCTGGGGCTCGGGTTATGGCGGGGGCTGCAGCCGCCGCTGTGGACAGTGAGGACTTCAAAGAAATGGCGCCCGAAGTCAGAGCAGATTGAGCTCTAGGCTCAATGACAAGCCGAGAACTCATCTGCGCAAGCGCCACCTCCGGGCGCCATTTTCCTGGAGTCTGCTGGAGGGACATCAACGGGCTGGAGGTGGCACCTGCACAAATGAGAGCTTGAGCCGAGAGCTCCAACTGCGCATGCGCCGACTCTGGGTGGCATTATTAGAAGTCTTCACCGCCTGACCCCGCACAGGCACTGCAGCAGCCGGAGACCCTGCACAGCAGCTGTTGACACTCCACAGCCGCTCCAGCACTAGTCTCCACAGACCCCGCACCAGTCCAGCCACCACAGCCACACCACAGCCGCCGCAGCATTCCCCCGGCCCCTTGCGACCCCTGTCCACCAAACCAGTAAGCTACATTCAGATTATAAGACGTACCCCTCACTTTCCTCCCAAATGTTTGGGAGGAAACGTGCGTCTTATAATCCGATAAATATGATAATTGTTTTGCACCAGGCCCGGACTGACAGGCGGGAAGGGCGTGACTTCTCCCGGGGGGCTGGCCGGTGGAGGGGTGGGGGGGGGCCGCCCCCCGCCCCTCCTGCACTGCCTGCTGTTTAAAATTATTTTGTGGCTGCCGCCACCCGCCAGCCGCCACTATAGTGGCGGGGTCCGGTGAGCGGCCCCCGCCGCCAATTTTCAATGCTGCTGGCCGCCGCGGCGCAGCTCCTCTCCTGCTCTGCACCATCAGGAGCTGCAAGATGGGGTAATGTATAGTGTGTAACTGTGCATGTAGTCTATCTCTATGAGACACACTGGTAGGGAATGAGAGAGACTATCTCATTCTCTGTCAGTCTCTCTCATTCCCTACCAGTCAGTCTCTCTCTCTGCCTGTCAGTCTCTCTCTCTCTCTCTGCCTGTCAGTCTCTCTCTCTCTGCCTGTTAGTCTCTCTCTCTTTGCCTGTCAGTCTCTCTCTCTCTCTGCCTGTCAGTCTCTCTCTCTCTGCCTGTCTCTCTCTCTCTGCCTGTCAGTCTCTCTCTTTGCCTGTCAGTCTCTCTTTTTGCCTGTCAGTCTCTCTCTCTCTCTGCCTGTCAGTCTCTCTCTCTCTCTCTCTCTGCCTGTCTCTCTCTCTCTCTCTGCCTGTCAGTCAGTCAGTCTCTCTCTCTGCCTGTCAGTCAGTCTCTCTCTCTCTCTTTGCCTGTCAGTCTCTCTCTCTTTGCCTGTCAGTCTCTCTCTCTCTGCCTGTCAGTCTCTCTCTCTCTGCCTGTCAGTCTCTCTCTCTGCCTGTCAGTCTCTCTCTTTGCCTGTCAGTCTCTCTCTCTCTGCCTGTCAGTCTCTCTCTCTGCCTGTCAGTCTCTCTCTCTCTGCCGGTCAGTCTCTCTCTCTCTGCCTGTCAGTCTCTCTCTTTGCCTGTCAGTCTCTCTCTCTCTGCCTGTCAGTCTCTCTCTTTGCCTGTCAGTCTCTCTCTCTTTGCCTGTCAGTCTCTCTCTCTTTGCCTGTCAGTCTCTCTCTCTCTGCGTGTCAGTCTCTCTCTCTCTGCCTGTCAGTCTCTCTCTGTCTGCCTGTCAGTCTCTCTCTTTGCCTGTCAGTCTCTCTCTCTCTGCCTGTCAGTCTCTCTCTTTGCCTGTCAGTCTCTCTCTCTTTGCCTGTCAGTCTCTCTCTCTTTGCCTGTCAGTCTCTCTCTCTCTGCCTGTCAGTCTCTCTCTCTCTCTTTGCCTGTCAGTCTCTCTCTCTCTCCCTGTCAGTCTCTCTCTCTCTCTGCCTGTCAGTCTCTCTCTCTCTCTGCCTGTCAGTCTCTCTCTCTCTTTGCCTGTCAGTCTCTCTCTCTCTTTGCCTGTCAGTCTCTCTCTCTCTTTGCCTGTCAGTCTCTCTCTCTTTGTCTGTCAGTCTGTCTTTCTCATTCCCTGTCTGTCCCTGAGTATATGTCATTATTATTTTACAAGGGAGATAACCTTATTTGAAAAAGGCATTGTCCAGGTAGTGGGTAACATTTATAACTTCCCAGTCCAGTGAATTTTTTTGAGCATTCTCACCACATTTCTTTTCTTCTTAAAACTGCTCCTCACTACTCAGACAATCTTTTCTGAATCCCTGTTTTCACCCCCCTCCCCCAGGAAACATACCATTTCAGTCTTGCTAGTTCTGCTTCTCGTGACATATTTATGTTTCACAATCCCTGTGAACAATCAGTGCTGGCTTCACTCTTCCCTCCTACAGATGTAATTGACATCGGAAGGAAATGAGAGCGCAGCAACTCTTACTTCCACTGGATGTATTGATTTTTCCGACAGGGGATAGAGTGAAGCCAACGCTGATTTTCCACAAGGATTGTGTGACAATGCCATGTGAGACCCAGGAGAAGCAGAGCTGACACCACTGAAACAGTGCCAGTGTGTCGCCCTGGGCAAGCCAGGGGTCACAGGTCACAACACCACCACACCCCACACTCCAGGTAGGCACACCAATGCTAACCAGAAATCCTTGTTGCCTTCCTCCAGAGTCTGATGATGCACACCAGGGGGTGGGCCAGGCGGTTGGCTCCACCCACCAAGGAGGTCACAGCTCTGGAGGCGGGGGAAACCAGGCAGTTAAGCCCAGGCAGGGCAAGTGTGAGGAGCTAAGTGAGAGAGCAAACAAGAAGTGAAAGTAAGAAAATGGAAAAGGAGGAAAGAAAGTGAAGTGGCAGTAGAGAAAGAAAGCCTGAAGGGTCCAGCTCTGTGTAGGGCCAGAACAGCAAGGTCAGCGACGGCGGTGACTGTCTGGAGGGGGACCGTTTGGAAGTTCCTGGAAGGACCCCGTTGGCTGTGTGCCCGGTGGTCTGGAGCAGTGTTCCGAAGGACAGTCAGCACCAGGGCAGGGGCCTCTCGGACCCCGGCAAGGCTAGGAGTCGCCAAATTTGCCGAATCCGTCAGTGAAGGGGACGTAGATCCCCCAACAACCAAGTCCCGATTGACGGCAACAGCCCAACCCGAAGCAGAGAGACACCGGCACCGGTTTCTCAGGGCCAGCGCCTTCGGGCAAAGTGTAGAGCTCCTCCGGCCCAGATTGCAGTCGGGGAGCGGGTAACCGGAGGGAATCCACCGCTACCATCAGTCAAACATAGGTGCAAGGAAGAGGGACATCACCGTCACCTACCGGGAGTGCAGGTGCAGCCGTCTGTGGGACCGTCCTACCAGCCGTTGGTTTACCGTACAAACTGTGTCCACGTCTCAGGCTGAGTGAGTACCACAGTGCCGCAAGGCACAGCGCTGCCCCCGCGTCCCTGCGCCCACCAGGCCCCGCACCTCCTTCTCCACCACCGGGCCCCGGGATCACCAACCCCTACCCACGGAGGGGCAATACAACACCTGGCTGCTCCGCATCACCATCCCCGGGACCCCCGAATTGAGCAGCGGTGGTGAAATCACCACAACCGTGGGTGGCGTCACGAACTATAACAAATCCCCCACACCCAACCACAAACAAACCCCCTTTCACTCACGGGCGAGGAGTGTCGCTCGAGAAACCCGGGATCCGGCCCACAGCTCGAGCCACCACTGAGCAGCTGCCGGACCCGAGCAGAAGGGGTGAGCGTAGTGTGCCGACACCCTCCTCCCCGCCCACGACAACTTGGCGTCACGAACAGGATCTTACCGCTCTGCCGTTTGGTAGAGGTGCGCCTTGTTACCGCCGGAGGTATCCGGCAGAAAAATTTCAGAAGCCGCCATCTTTGGCGCGAAGAGTTCCCGCTCGAGCGTCTTCTCGAGCAGTAGAGGCGCGAAGGCCAAAACCCCGCCCCGAGAGAGGAGGGGCCGGAAAGAGCTAAGGGGGACGAAAACAAGATGTCTGCGCCCGACGGAGCCGCTGAAGGAGCGGTGGTCGCAGCCGCAGCGGCACCCGCGGATGGGAATGGGCCTGCCCAAGTCCCGGTTGTACCGGCGGGAGGTGCCGCGGCCCCCGCGCTCGCTCAGGTCATGCCGTTCTCCTTGCCCTATGCGCCCGGAGCTGCCTGGCTACCGCAGTATGATGGGAAACCGGATGCCCTACAGGCCTTCCGGAAAAAGCTTAACCCGTTGCTGGAGCTGTACCCCCTGACTGATAAGCAACGAGCGGCGATAGTGCTAGGCCAGCTAACCGGTGCGGCGGAGCAGGAAGCGGAGACCTGGGCCGAGGGGGACCGGTTCTCTGTAGCCACCATCTTTGAGAAGCTACAGACTGCCTTCGAGACCCGGACTGAAGCTGAGCTGAGGATGCAGTTTTACCAGTGCCGGCAACGAGCCGGGGATAGCATTCGGGACTATGCTCTACGTCTGCAGACCGCCCTCCGCACGCTGAAGCGGGTGAACTCTATTAATGAGGCGGATGGCAACAAGATGTTGGTGGAGCAATTTGCGCAGGGGATGAGGTCCCCTGAGGATCATAAACAACTCCGGCTGTGGGCCCTGGAACACCCTGATGTGGACTTTGCTGTGTTAAAAGAGCGGGCTATCAAAGCACTCCAGCCCCCAGCTGCTGAAGTTCTGGAACCCGTCCCGTGGCCCGTCGAGACCGCTCCTGTTATGGCGGCCTCAGCCAAACCAACCTCTGTAATGCCTGCAGCCCCGAGCAGCACAGTCGAAGAGTTGGCAACCCGGGTCCGTTGCATGGACGGAGACCTTGCCAAAATCCTTGCTGCACTGCAACCTTTGACCAGATCTCAGCCTCCAGCGCAGATACAGCTTGCTGACAGTCCCGAAGATGTTCCCTGGATGCAGCGGAGAAGCGCTAACAACCCGCGGAGCAGACCTCCAATCTGCTACAAGTGCCGTAAGCCGGGCCATTATTACCGACAGTGCCCGTTAAACGAGCAACCCCTGGGGCCCCGGGCCAATCCTCAGGAGTAGAACACCGTGGCCCCCCGGACTGGCGAGACCGATATGTCGGGGCCCGCCCTATCATCCCTGTGGCTGTGGACGGCATACCAGTGATGGCTCTCTTGGACACTGGATCACAGGTAACTACCATACCGTACACGTTGTATCAGCGGTATTGGGCCACAGACGAGCTGGCGCCTCCAGACAATAGTATAAATTTGATTGCCGCTAATGGACTTCCATTGACCCAGGTGGGATATAAACAGGTGGCTATGACAGTGGGGCAAGCTGAACTGCACCACCAGGGTATGATTGTGATCATGAATGAACCCAGTGATCATAACCCGAAAATAGTGCTGGGAACCAATGTGATGGAACACTGCATGGCTGATGTGTTGAACCTATTGCAACAGCTAGCCACCACAGCGGCGGGGAGCCGGCAGAGGGCTGTGCAGCGTGAGATCCGCGCCCTGATGTACCGCCAGCATGTAAGCTCAACCGGAGGGGAGATTGGTGGAGTGAGAGTGATGGATGTTGCTCCATTGACTGTGCCCCCTAGGAGTGAGATGATGATTTGGTGTAGGGCAGCAGTAGGGCCTCAGGGGCGTGACTACCCTGCGATGATGGAGCCCATGCCTTCCGAGCACTGGCCCACTGTAGTAGCCGCCCGAGGGGTGGTAGACGTGAAGAAAGGGAGAGTGCCCGTGAGAGTGTTGAACTGTGGGGAGGAAGAAGTCAGGCTCCCCCGGTATGCCACCATTGCCAAGCTGCTCACCCTGGACCCTCACACTATCCATGAAGCCAGTCCATCCACACTCCCACCTACCACCAGCACTTCCCCACCCCAGGGGGACACAAAGGAGTGGCACCAACAGCTACATGTAGGCACTGATGATACCCCTACACATCACAGGGCAGGGGTACACAGGGTGGTGCAGGAGTATGAACAGGTTTTCAGTAAGCACCCCCTAGACTTTGGGCAGATCAAGGGGGTCCAACACCACATTCCCACGGGTGAACATCCCCCTATCAAAGAGAGGTATAGACCTATTCCCCCTGCACATTACCAGTGTGCCAAAGATATGTTGAGGAATATGAAGGAGGCAGGGGTTATTCGGGACAGCTGTAGTCCCTGGGCCGCTCCGTTGGTACTGGTCAAGAAGAAGGATGGTACCATGCGGATGTGTGTGGACTACCGGAAGATCAACCAGATAACCCATAAAGATGCCTATCCATTGCCTCGTATTGAAGAGTCTTTGGCTGCACTAAGAACTGCAAACTACTTCTCGACCCTTGACCTCACCAGCGGATACTGGCAAGTGGCCGTGGCCCCAGAGGACCGGGAGAAGACCGCCTTCACCACCCCAATGGGGCTCTGCGAATTCAATAGCATGCCGTTTGGGCTGTGCAATGCCCCTGGGACCTTCCAATGGTTGATGGAGTTCTGTCTGGGACACTTAAACTTCGAGACCGTCCTGCTGTATTTGGATGATGTGATTGTTTATTCCCAGACGTATGAAGCCCATCTGGAGCACCTGGCCGAGGTGTTCGCGTCCCTTGCCAAGTACGGGATGAAGTTGAAGCCCTCAAAATGCCACCTGCTGAAACCCAGGGTGCAGTATCTAGGGCATGTGGTGAGTGCGGATGGTGTCGCCCCCGACCCTGAGAAGATCACTGCCATCCAGAGCTGGCCGAGACCAACTACAGTGAGGGAGGTAAGGCAGTTTCTGGGTCTGGTGGGGTACTATCGGCGCTTTATAAAGGGGTACACGAAGATGGCTGCCCCCATGCAAGATCTCCTCGTGGGACAGACCAAAGGTGGAAGACCCATTGGAGCCCCACTGTCGTGGGAGGACAAGCATGAGGAGTGCTTTTGGCAGTTGAAGGCGGCCCTGACCGGAGAAGAGGTCCTGGCGTACCCTGATTATGGGCGCCCATTCATCCTCCACACGGACGCCAGTAACGTGGGGCTAGGAGCGGTCCTATCCCAGGTCCAGGATGGAAAGGAGAAGGTGATTGCCTACGCCAGCCGAAAACTCCGGCCGACCGAAAGGAACCCTGAGAACTATAGCTCCTTCAAGCTCGAGCTACTGGCGTTGGTGTGGGCTATCACGGAGCGGTTCCGGCACTATTTGGCGGCAGAAAAATTCACCGCATTCACGGACAACAATCCGCTGACTCATTTGAACACGGCCAAGTTGGGCGCGCTGGAGCAGCGGTGGGTAGCCCGGTTAGCCAACTATGATTTCACCATAAAGTACCGAGCTGGTCGTGTCAACATCAATGCAGATGCACTCTCTCGGATGCCCCATTTGTCAGAAGAGGGGTGCGAGGATGACGACCTCGAGGAGATTGAGTTGCCTGCGTTCCATCAGCCGCCTACTGAGAGGGTACAAGTATGTCAGCAACGGGTGGATCTGGACCCGCGGCCCAGTCAAGAGTGGCAGGACGCCCAGGACCAAGCGCCGGCTGTCCGCCTTGTCAAGACCCTGGTGGAACAAGGTGCTATGGGAATAGACCCTGCCGCTCCAGCCGAAGCCCAACGCTTGTGGAAAGAACGGAAACGGCTTTACCTACACCAAGGGAGGTTGTACCGTGAGTTGATCAACCCGAAGACCCATGAGAAAATATGCCAGTTAATCGTTCCTCAAGCTGATGTCGCTACTGTACTACAGGCATACCATGATGGTGCTGGCCACTTCGGGTGGAAGAAGCTGGAGATGCTATTGAGGGAGCGGTTCTATTGGAGTGGGATGCGTGAATCGGTGGAAGCCTGGTGCCGAGAGTGCGGTCCTTGTACGCTGAGAAGAAAGGACGAGAATAGCCAGAGGGCACCGTTACACCCCATAGTCACCCATCAGCCGTTGGAGCTGGTCGCCCTAGACCATGTCAAACTCACCCCTAGCCGAAGTGGGTACACCTACGCATTGACCATGGTAGACCACTACTCAAGATTTATGGTGGTAGTCCCCGTTAAGGACCTGACTGGTCGAACCGCTGCTCGAGCGTTCCAGGCCTATTTTTGCCGACCCCATGGGTACCCCGAGAAGGTGCTGACCGACCAAGGCCTGGCTTTTGAAGCAGAAGTGTTTCACGAATTCTGCCAGTTGTACGGCTGCAAGAAGATCCGGACCACTCCGTACCACGCCCAAACCAACGGCATGTGCGAGAAAATTAACCACTTGGTCCTGGGGCTCCTCAAGACGTTACCGCTGGAAGAACGGAACATGTGGCCGGAAAAGCTACCTGACTTGGTCGACATGTACAATAATATCCCGTCCAGCTCAACGAAATGCACCCCAGCGTATTTGATGAGGGCTCGGCCTGGCCGCCTGCCAGTGGATCTGGAGATGGGGTTGGAAGCTCCGGAAGCACTCCCTTCAACGGCGGAGTGGGAAAGTCGGAGGAGGGCACAGTACCGGCAAATCCAGGAGTATGTGGAGAAAAACCTCAGTCGAAGTCGAGAGCAGCAAGAGCACCGGTTCAACCAGAAGGCGCCCGCAGGTCCTTTCCAGCCAGGAGATGTGGTGCTGAAACGGAAGAGAAAAGCCCACAAGCTGGATGATCAGTGGGAGCAAGTCCCTTATGTCATACAACCCACAGAATGGGGAGATGGGAAAACTTACCAGATCAGCCGTGACCAAGGGGGCACCCTAGCCACAGTTTCCCGGGACCATCTAAAAAATGCCCCCCAGCGCTGAAGGCAGAGGCTGAAGTACCGGTTCCTCCACCAGTGGAGAAGGCAGCAGAGGTAATCCACACTGTAATGGGTGACTTCCCAGCAAACTGGCCTACACAGAACGGCGCGGTGATTCTTCCAGTGATACTGTTCCCACAACCCGTGGATGAAGAAGTAGTGGAAGCGGTTAACCGTGAGCCAGAACCAGTGCCAGTGCCCAGGGATGAACCTGTACCCAGCCCCCCTGCACCTCCGCCTGCTCCACACTATAGCAGGGAGGAGGAACCGATTGTTCCCTCTACCCCACTGTCTAGCACCACTCACACCGGGCCTCGAAGGTCCACCCGTTCCAACCTAGGTAGACCCCCACTTAGGTACAGGGAGTCCGTTCTATGAGTAAAAGGGGTCCGCAAATGTAAAAGAGTGTTGTTGTTTGTTTGAAAGTTTGCAAAAGAATGATAAGAAAAATGAAAATGATTACCGAGTTTTTCACCTGATTTGCTTGTGATTTGAACCGGCAGGAGCTGGCACCGTTGTCCCTGTGGGGACCGTTTAAAGTTTTGCATGGGAACTATCCATGGACAAGCCCGTGAACTTGCAGGGCACCACAAACGTTAAGTGGCTTGTAAATATGTTGGTTACCGTTACCGTTTCCGCAATACCGTCTCCGGAGAGGCAGGTTGGAGGGAGGGCCCTGAGCAGAGCAGGCTAGGGCCCAGCCACCAAAGGAACCGGTGGCTACCCTCTGGAGGGGAAGGACAGATCCCGCTCGGGTAACTTGTGCTGGACTGTGGGTCAAGGGGTGCTGCCTGGGCTTTAGGGGCAGCATCAGGGCCAGGTTGCTTGGGTGGGAGAGAGCGGAAACCGTAACCATAAACCGTTGAAACGTTAAAAGTAAATGTGCCTCCCGTTTTGGGAAGAGTTTTGATTAAAAATGGTATTCATGTTTGTTTAACCTTGTTACCCCCTTTTTCAGAAAAATAAAACCGGTGTAGGACGGCAGCCCGCGGACGGTCTGCATTTTGCTAAGGGGGAATGTGTCGCCCTGGGCAAGCCAGGGGTCACAGGTCACAACACCACCACACCCCACACTCCAGGTAGGCACACCAATGCTAACCAGAAATCCTTGTTGCCTTCCTCCAGAGTCTGATGATACACACCAGGGGGTGGGCCAGGCGGTTGGCTCCGCCCACCAAGGATGTCACAGCTCTGGAGGCGGGGGAAACCAGGCAGTTAAGCCCAGGCAGGGCAAGTGTGAGGAGCTAAGTGAGAGAGCAAACAAGAAGTGAAAGTAAGAAAGTGGAAAAGGAGGAAAGAAAGTGAAGTGGCAGTAGAGAAAGAAAGCCTGAAGGGTCCAGCTCTGTGAAGGGCCAGAACAGCAAGGTCAGCGACGGCGGTGACTGTCTGGAGGGGGACCGTTTGGAAGTTCCTGGAAGGACCCCGTTGGCTGTGTGCCCGGTGGTCTGGAGCAGTGTTCCGAAGGACAGTCAGCACCAGGGCAGGGGCCTCTCGGACCCCGGCAAGGCTAGGAGTCGCCAAATTTGCCGAATCCGTCAGTGAAAGGGACGTAGATCCCCCAACAACCAAGTCCCGATTGACGGCAACAGCCCAACCCGAAGCAGAGAGACACCGCCACCGCCACGGCACCGGTTTCTCAGGGCCAGCGCCTGCGGGCAAAGTGTAGAGCTCCTCCGGCCCAGATTGCAGTCGGGGAGCGGGTAACCGGAGGGAATCCACCGCTACCATCAGTCAAACATAGGTGCAAGGAAGAGGGACATCACCGTCACCTACCGGGAGTGCAGGTGCAGCCGTCTGTGGGACCGTCCTACCAGCCGTTGGTATACCGTACAAACTGTGTCCACGTCTCAGGCTGAGTGAGTACCACAGTGCCGCAAGGCACAGCGCTGCCCCCGCGTCCCTGCGCCCACCAGGCCCCGCACCTCCTTCTCCACCACCGGGCCCCAAGATCACCAACCCCTACCCACGGAGGGGCAATACAACACCTGGCTGCTCCGCATCACCATCCCCGGGACCCCCGAATTGAGCAGCGGTGGTGAAATCACCACAACCGTGGGTGGCGTCACGAACTATAACAAATCCCCCACACCCAACCACAAACAAACCCCCTTTCACTCACGGGCGAGGAGTGTCGCTCGAGAAACCCCGGGATCCGGCCCACAGCTCGAGCCACCACTGAGCAGCTGCCGGACCCGAGCAGAAGGGGTGAGCGTAGTGTGCCGACACCCTACTCCCCGCCCGCAACACCAGCACCAAAAATGAGCATAGGTGTTATTTTCCTTATGGGGAGGAGGAACATAGGGCTACAGAAGTGGTGTCCAAGTAGTGGGTTACCTATTTAACAGTTACTAACAACTAACTGCAGTGTATCCATGTTCAGCAGAAGTGTCCCATGTAAAATGCCAGCAACAGTCAGTATATTTTAATCTTGATCCTTTAACGTAAATACAGTTAGGTCCAGAAATATTTGGACAGTGACACAAGTTTTGTTATTTTAGCTGTTTACAAAAACATGTTCAGAAATACAATTATATATATAATATGGGCTGAAAGTGCACACTCCCAGCTGCAATATGAGAGTTTTCACATCCAAATCGGAGAAAGGGTTTAGGAATCATAGCTCTGTAATGCATAGCCTCCTCTTTTTCAAGGGACCAAAAGTAATTGGACAAGGGACTCTAAGGGCTGCAATTAACTCTGAAGGCGTCTCCTTCGTTAACCTGTAATCAATGAAGTAGTTAAAAGGTCTGGGATTGATTACAGGTGTGTGGTTTTGCATTTGGAAGCTGTTGCTGTGACCAGACAACATGCGGTCTAAGGAACTCTCAATTGAGGTGAAGCAGAACATCCTGAGGCTGAAAAAATCCATCAGAGAGATAGCAGACATGCTTGGAGTAGCAAAATCAACAGTCGGGTACATTCTGAGAAAAAAGGAATTGACTGGTGAGCTTGGGAACTCAAAAAGGCCTGGGCGTCCACGGATGACAACAGTGGTGGATGATCGCCGCATACTTTCTTTGGTGAAGAAGAACCCGTTCACAACATCAACTGAAGTCCAGAACACTCTCAGTGAAGTAGGTGTATCTGTCTCTAAGTCAACAGTAAAGAGAAGACTCCATGAAAGTAAATACAAAGGGTTCACATCTAGATGCAAACCATTCATCAATTCCAAAAATAGACAGGTCAGAGTTAAATTTGCTGAAAAACACCTCATGAAGCCAGCTCAGTTCTGGAAAAGTATTCTATGGACAGATGAGACCAAGATCAACCTGTACCAGAATGATGGGAAGAAAAAAGTTTGGAGAAGAAAGGGAACGGCACATGATTCAAGGCACACCACATCCTCTGTAAAACATTGTGGAGGCAACGTGATGGCATGGGCATGCATGGCTTTCAATGGCACTGGGTCACTTGTGTTTATTGATGACATAACAGCAGACAAGAGTAGCCGGATGAATTCTGAAGTGTACCGGGATATACTTTCAGCCCAGATTCAGCCAAATGCCGCAAAGTTGATCGGACGGCGCTTCATACAGATGGACAATGACCCCAAGCATACAGCCAAAGCTACCCAGGAGTTCATGAGTGCAAAAAAGTGGAACAGTCTGCAATGGCCAAGTCAATCACCAGATCTTAATCCAATTGAGCATGCATTTCACTTGCTCAAATCCAGACTTAAGACGGAAAGACCCACAAACAAGCAAGACCTGAAGGCTGCGGCTGTAAAGGCCTGGCAAAGCATTAAGCAGGAGGAAACCCAGCGTTTGGTGATGTCCATGGGTTCCAGACTTAAGGCAGTGATTGCCTCCAAAGGATTCGCAACAAAATATTGAAAATAAAATTATTTTTTTTGGGTTTGGTTTATTTGTCCAATTACTTTTGACCTCCTAAAATGTGGAGTGTTTGTAAAGAAATGTGTACAATTCCTACAATTTCTATCAGATATTTTTGTTCAAACCTTCAAATTAAACGTTACAATCTGCACTTGAATTCTGTTGTAGAGGTTTCATTTCAAATCCAATGTGGTGGCATGCAGAGCCCAAATCGCGAAAATTGTGTCACTGTCCAAAAATTTCTGGACCTAACTGTATATGATAATGTCAAGGTAAAAAAACAAAATCACTTATCGCTCCGTCCATACCCTATGACAGTAAGCCAGCGGCTCCTGAGAGGTTGTAAGTTCACCAGCTTCATTGATTTACTGTGCATGCCCAGGGCAGGAAAAGCGACACCATTCTCGGCCAGCCCAGGAGTTGTAAAGAGCTGAAGGAGACATCAGAGCTGAAGCTCTAACATCAGATAGGGCCATAATTGTAATAAAAGAGCCGAGTATAGAAGAAATAGGTGGCCCTCTCCCCGATCCATAAAAGTCCTTTATTTTGTTTGCTTAAAAACCATAGATGGATGCAGGAGGACGAAGCAGCGCTGCTCCTGCATCTATGGTTTTTAAGCAAATAAAATATATGTAGTCTATTTGAAGGTTTAGCTCCACTTTCTCCAAGTGGCCAGTTAGTGCTCATTGTACTCCTTTTTTGTCCTATCATGAGTGTGCTAGATTAATGTTGCCAGCTCTATTTGACTGGTTGTTTGTGTCGCGGGCGGCGGGGCGCTGCGCTCACCACGCTCGGGTCCGGCGCTGCTGCTGCTCGGTGGCTCGAGCGGTGGGTCGGATCCGGGGACTCGAGCGCCGTGAGTGAAAGGGGGGGGGGGGGGGTAGTTCGGTTTGGGGATTTGGTCCGTGACGCCACTCACGGGTTGTGGTGAGGTTGGGCACCACCGCTGCTATTGACAGGGATCCAGGGATGACAGGGAGCGATTGTAGGGAGCAGCTGGGATGTTTCTCTCCCCTCCATGGGTAGGGGGTTGGTGGTCCCGGGGCCCGGTGAGGTGTCGGGGAGGCAGCGTTGGCAAGGTGCAGGGTCGCCTGGACTACGCAGCGCGGTGCCGGATGGCACGGTAGTACTCACTCAGCCACAAATGGATGCAAAGTATCTGGTAAACCAAACAGCTGGATGGACGGGTCCCGCAGCCGGCTGCTGTGGTTTCTCCCGGACGGTTGGTGGTGGCTGCCTTTCCCTGCACCTTTGTGTATGTTCGGTCCCGATGGCTTCCCACCGGTAACCCGCTCCCCAGCGTGTATATGTGCCGGAGGAGCCCTTTTGCCCGCAGGCTCTGGCCCTTGGAACTCTAGCTGTGGCGGTAGCTGTATTTCCTTTTGCTAGTTGGACGGTTGCCTTCAATCGGGTCTTGGCTGTTAGTGACCGGAACCCCAGGGGTTTCCTGATGGATTTGACCTATTTAACGGCGACTCCAAGCCTGGTCGGGGTCCGCAGGCCCTGCCGGTTTGTGCTGGCTTCACTTCGCTCCCCAGTTCGGTACCGGCAGGCCACCGCCCGTCCCCGGTCCTATGGTTCCGCGTTGATCTGCCTCTCCTGCAGACGGCCACCACCGTCTGCCAACCTTGCTCTGGGTGCCCGGGCCACGTACCCGGACACGGTCAGTTTGCTCCTCTATTACCACTTTACTCCTCACTCTTCCACTTCCCTAACTGATCTGCTTTCCTTTTCCCGCCTCCAGGACTGTGAACTCCTCAGTGGGTGGGGCCAACCACCTGGCTCCACCCCACCTGGTGTGGACATCAGCCCCTGGAGGGAGGCAACAAGGATTTTGTGTCTGGCTGATGTGCCTATCTCGGGGTGGGGGTGCATGTTGTCGTACCTGTGACGACCTGGCTAGTCCAGGGCGCCACATTTGTGGTCAGAATTGTAATAAAGACCCCCATCTAGGGAAGTATGTGTGTGCAGGGAGGGGGGCAGCATATCTGCCATTGTTTGACAGCATGTAATAAAGATCATTGAGGTTTTTATTACAAATATAGTCCTGCCTCTTGACAGAGTCCCTTTAAGAACAATCTAAATTTTCTGTTAGGCGATTTAAATTCCATATAGTGTAATTCTGGCTTTACAGCAGTTTGTTTGCGGATTGCTTGAGGTCTATAGCACAATTGCAGCATCCAAACAAATATACTTCACATTCACTTCATAGTAGGTGGGCCTGTCTGCTCAAATGCCAGGGCTGATTTTCAGTCCCAGTCCGGCCCTGGTTTGCACACATGGCAGCGCTCGGAAGGGTTAGGAGTGCTATTTGAATTTTGGAGCACAAAATTGGCTGGAAAAGATTGCGAACGCCATATCCCATTTCAAGATCCCATGACATGCTAAAACAGCAGAACCTCACAACAATTGAAGTCATTCTGGAAACTACACCTCTCAAGGAATTCATCTAGAGGTGTAGTGATAAATTTATTAATGCCTGTTATTGCATTTTTTTTAGATTTTGCGGAGGCCAAAAAATGTAATTTTGGCTTTTGGAATTTTTTTCTCGCCACATCATTGTGAGAGAATAGATTCCATTTTGTTTCTATAGTTTATATTTTGTCTTATAGCTAATGAGGGCTCAGCTAACACTGATGGGTGATGAAGGTTTACATATTATCTGTTCACAACCCTATTATTTCTACTGGTGCATAGTTCAGATGGACTAGGCCTTTGCCTGTGACCTTTTATAAACTGGTTACAGCCATTAATAAACCAGAATTCTTTGAGTACACCACAAGGCATGTGTGTGCTGTATTGATTTCCTGAGCGCTCTGAAACAAATCTTATTACCGTATATGCCGGCGTATAAGACGACTGGGCGTATAAGACGACCCCCAACTTCTGCCCTAAAAATATAGAATTTGGGATATACTCACTGTATAAGACTACCCCGCTCCCAAATGAAAAAAAGTCTGCTTTGATTGCAACATGTTAATTTTAATTCCGCGAGAGCCGTACAATATGTTTTTAAAGGGCCATTGACAGATCAATCGCTCCAATGTTCACTTAGTACAGCAAGGAATGCTCCTCCCTGCTGTATAAAGCCACAACTGGACTGAAACAATGGTACTACACTCTGCTACAAACAGACACACACAACTCTGCTACAAACAGACACACACAACTCTGCTACAAACAGACAAACACAACTCTGCTACAAACAGACAAACACACACAACTCTGCTACAAACAGACAAACACACACAACTCTGCTACAAACAGACAAACACACACAACTCTGCTACAAACAGACAAACACACACAACTCTGCTACATACAGACAAACACACACACACAACTCTGCTACATACAGACAAACACATACAACTCTGCTACATACAGACAAACACATACAACTCTGCTACATACAGACAAACACGTACAACTCTGCTACATACAGACAAACACACACAACTCTGCTGCATACAGACAAACACACACACACAACTCTGCTACATACAGACAAACACATACAACTCTGCTACATACAGACAAACACATACAACTCTGCTACATACAGACAAACACATACAACTCTGCTACATACAGACAAACACATACAACTCTGCTACATACAGACAAACACACACAACTCTGCTACATACAGACAAACACATACAACTCTGCTACATACAGACAAACACATACAACTCTGCTACATACAGACAAACACACACAACTCTGCTACAAACAGACAAACACACACACACAACTCTGCTACATACAGACAAACACATACAACTCTGCTACATACAGACAAACAGATACAACTCTGCTACATACAGACAAACACATACAACTCTGCTACATACAGACAAACACATACAACTCTGCTACATACAGACAAACACATACAACTCTGCTACATACAGACAAACACATACAACTCTGCTACATACAGACAAACACATACAACTCTGCTACATACAGACAAACACACACAACTCTGCTACATACAGACAAACACATACAACTCTGCTACATACAGACAAACACACAACTCTGCTACATACAGACAAACACATACAACTCTGCTACATACAGACAAACACATACAACTCTGCTACATACAGACAAACACATACAACTCTGCTACATAAAGACAAATACACACAACTCTGCTGCTCTGTGGGGCCTGCACCCGCGGCTCGGCGGGGGGGGGATTGGCAGGGCATACATCTGGGGGGTTAGAAGCAGCTCACTGGGGCCCATAATGGGCACAAGTCCCCCTGTGTTAGATATCTCCCCCATAGTGCTGCCCATGGCCCCTATATAGATCGCACAAGTCCCCCTGTGTCAGATATCGCCCCCATAGTGCTGCCCATGGCCCCTATATAGATTGCACAAGTCCCCCTGTGTTAGATATCGCCCCCATAGTGCTGCCCATGGCCCCTATATAGATCGCACAAGTCCCCCTGTGTCAGATATCGCCCCCAGGCTGCTGCCCATAGTAAAATAAAACCCTCTTTCCTTACCTCCTCCAGCGCTGATCTCCCTCCTGTCTCCCTCCGTGCTTCTCTTCCTCCACTTCCTGGTTGTCAGTGCGGTCATGTGATCGGCACAGCAGCCTGAGATCTCTGCCTGATCACAGTGGAAGCAGGGACACGGGGAGAAACACTGGAGCGGGTAAGTAAAGCTTTTTTATTTTAGAATGAGCAGCAGCCTGGGGGCCAAATCTAACACAGGGGGGGCATGTGCGATCACAGGGGGGCGCAGGGACATATAATATGCACCGCTGCCCCAGCCCCTCACTGCGGTGCGATTTCAGCACCATTGGAGATGGACAGCGGCTGTGCATATTATATGAGCGGGTGCAGGAGATCAAAGGCTGCGTTCCCCTGTGCTCCAGAGCTGCTGCCCCCACCTCCTCTGGACGCTGCAGTGTACATACACCCCCCTCCCCGTATATCCGGCGTATAAGACGACCCCCCACTGTAGCCATTATTTTAAGGGGGTAAAAAGTCGTCTTATACGCCAGTATATACGGCGTTCCAGAGGCATAAAAGGAGCATATTTTGCTCACACCATGTACCAATCTGATTAATTGACTTTATATTTTGAAAGACTGGGCATTTCTGAACATGGCAATACCAAATGTGTGTATATATATTTTTTTTAAACTGTCTGATTTTCATTGGGGTGGATAGGGGGGGTGACTTGCACGTTTAGGATTTTTATTTTTTTCAAACTTTTTTTTACATTTTTTTATTTATTTCACTAGCCCCTATAGGGAATTTTAAAAGTGCAGTGTTGATCACTTGTTCATTTCTGCTGATCAGAGCAGCATCGCTCTGATCCGCAGAAATGCAGCATTCCTGTGAGAGCCGGTGCTCTGTTGGCACTCACAGGAAGTGAGTCATGGTAGTGTCCGTGGTCATCATCTGACTCCGCGCTTCTATGGCAACACATTGGCACCCAGTAATTGCGTATGTGACGCCCCTGCGGTAACCAGGTGTAACAAAAATAAGGTAACAATTAAGGTAACAGCCGAAGTCCAACATAACTGTGCCAGCCACTACACACACACTAGCACACCAGGACATTTACACTCACTGTACCCGGCTGGAAGCCTCACTTAGCCAGATGACAGGGCTGGGCAGTGTAGATAACAGTCAGCCAACTGGGAAGAAGAGACCAGACCTGGGGGAGGAGATCACCTGGGGAGTGTGGATAGTCTGCAGAAGACAGGAAGTGGTAGTGAGTTAGGAGTAGACAGTGAAATAGGAAGGGTGTCAAGATAGACCAGAGACTCTTGAGACACATAGAAAGAAGGAAAGACACTGCAAATACCTGAGTTGTAAGAACAGCCACTCGGAGGAGGAAAGTAGCTGTGGAGTGAGAGAGCAAGCCAAAAGGACACAGGGACCCTGTAGGGTGGACATCCAAAGCTCACAGTCAGTGGCGTAGCTAGTGGTTCAGCTCAGGTGGGGCGAAACATCTGAATGGGCCCTAAACCTGGTAGCAACTATAGTAGCACTCCTTAATAATGGGTATAGAGGAACCTTAGCACATGACCACGCTGTTACTGAAAATAGATCTACACAAAGGCCAACACAGATATTACCGACATATGGTGACCATATAGTAGTAGATATCAGTCCTGTAGTACATGTGAGAGATTATAGTACAGTTATAGGTGGTGACTTACAGCTAATGTTCTTTCTGATGGAGTAATTCACTTTTCTTGTCTTTTCTTTATGGCCCAGCCTGACATGACGACTTCTCCAGCCAGGACTCATCTGCAGAGATTACAACACAGACTCATCTGACTTCTCACATTTCCAGCCTCGATGCCATCTATTCCCGACCTGCACAAACCCCTCATCCTCCTGATACCCCAATACTGAGCCACAGCTGCCATATGTGCCATTATTACTGCATCTGCTGTGTGGTACAAGAACAGTGCTCCTCTTACCACCCCACATACTAATGCCACTGCTGTACCCCCACATGGTAATAATGCCTCATTTGTGCCCTCTAGATGGTAAAATTGCCCCTCAAAAATATTATTGCCCTTGGAAAGTGCCCTAGAAAAGTGTCCACATTTTGCCCCTGGCATGTAATAATGCCCCCAGTGTGCCTGTGATGGTCACAATACCTTGAGTGCCCCTATAAAAGTAATGCATCTTAAGTGTCCACTACTTAACATTTAACAATGTCTCCTGAGTCTCCCAGGTACACAATATGATGGTCCCCATAGCTCTCTATCAGGGGCGGGCTAGGCCAGGAGGCAGGGGGGCAATTGCCCCCCAGGCTGCTCTCCCAGCTATTGTAGAGGGACGGCTGCCTGCTGCATAATGTCATTATAACACACATGGCCACGTACAGTTAATTGCGCGCGGCCGTGTCTTTTGTACTGTGATGTGGCCGGGCACACTGAGACATTAGGGGCAGACAGTGCTGACTGGCCGCATAGTACAGGAGACACAGCCACGCGCAGTTCACAGTGCGTGGCCATGTGTGTTAGAATGTTGTAATGCAGCGTGCGTGCTGCCTCCATCCAGCCAAGGAGCATCAGACAAGGGTTGCGGTTACATCCCAGTGGCTAGGAGCTGCCTGGGTAGTGGGCGTGACTGGCTTTGTTAGTGGGCATGGCCATGTTTCCTCCCATTCACTATAATCATGCAGGCTTCGCCCCCATCCCCCTGCACCCTCCTGCCCACCCATCTGGAGGTCTTACCTCAGGCCCCCGCTTCTATTATAAAGAACTCCAGGACAGCTGGAGTTTCTTTCTGTTAACAGCTGTGTTGCTGAGGCCCCATCCCTTCTGATCACATGGGCGTAACGTCACCACAGGTCCTTTAGCCTACAGGGATTTACCATCAAATAAGTCTGTGGCCGTGTAATGTCCTGGAGGTGGATCCACGGGACCAAACACCGGACTCCCCCAGAAAGGCAACCAGGAGCGAACCCCTATACAGGGACTGGCCGGTCACCCCCCCAGAGGGCCTAGATGACCAGTAGCCGGAACACAAGGGAGTTCGGATTACGTGTCCTTCAGAAGTCTGTACGGGATATGGCTATTAGTCCAACGGGAACCGTATGCAGGACGGGTGACTGGAACCGGGTACAGGTGCCGAGTGGTAACAGCAGACGGGGTCCGGGTCCAGCGAGACGTGCAGGCTGAAGTAACCAGGTGGAATCCAGGATAGGTGACGGGTACAGGCTGACGGAAGATGGCGAGATCCACAGCTGATAGTCATCGGGGAAACTCCTGGGACACCGACAAGCTGGATACACTCAGGATGGCAGACAGGCACTGTGGAAGAGACAGGGTTAACCTTGGTACAAAGCACAGAGGGACCTGCACACTTAGCTACAAGAACACGTTGAACAGGCACTGCCCACATGGAAAAGGAAGTCTTATATACCCTGTACCTGTAATCAGCCATATCCTGTGCCAGTGACGCTGGCCCTTTAAGAAGAGGTGAGTTAGCGCGCCCGCGCTCTAATGCGTATGCGCGAGGCCCGAGTGACGGAGACCAATGCAAGAAGCAGAGATGGAGGTAGAGGAGATGCAGGGGAGCCAGGCAGAGAGTCCCGGGTCGCTGCGGGAAGCCGGGACCGGCAGACAGAAGGCATGGAGGATGCCCAGCAGTGGGAGCGAGAGGTGCCGCCGCGGACAGGGGGACCGGTGAGTGACAGGAGGCACCGGGATCCCGGGAGCGTGACAGGCCGCACTGGAGAGAAGAAGAGGAGGGAAGTGTCCCCCAATCATCAAAGGTAAAAAGCCCCCCAGTATGTGTCTGTGTGTCTGAGTGTATAGGATTTTGTCTGTCTATGTGTATGATTATTTGTATGTGAATGTTTTCAAATATGTATACACTTCTATGTGACTATATTGTGTCGCCAGGGGTTAAGGGGATACCCAGAACCGGGCCAAGGGGTCGTTTCTGGAAAGGGGATCACGGTGTCGTGACCCGGTCCGTGCTCCCTGGTTCCACAATAAAAAGGGGGGTTATGTTCGTGACGCCACCCGTGGAATGTGATCAGAGATGACCACCGCTGCTGCAGAACCTCCGGGGTGATGGAAGGCAGCTTGAGATGGGATGGCTCCCCACGGGTAGAGCCTTTTCCCCGGGGCAGTATGTTAGTCTATGGGGGGAGTGCAGGACACGAGCACAATAAACAGGCAGACTCACGGTTTTGCAGTTTCTTTGTCTTTTACTGATGATGGTATTCAGCAGAGTACTGTCCACGGAGTCTGTGAGGGGTTCAGGGCTTCTCCCACCCAGCCGGGCCGTTTTGGCTTCCTTGCCTGCACTGTGTGTCTGTGGCCCTGCTGCTGCGTGAACTATGCAGCCGGCCCTGTGCTCCTCGATACCGACCTGACAGGCAACTCGAGTCCTTGCTTGTATGTTCCTGAACTCTGCGTTTGTTGCTTGTGTCTGTGGTACAGATAGAGAATGTGGAATCCTCACTTCTCTGGTGTTCACTGTGCAGTATGTAACCTGCAGTCTCGGATCCAGCATCCGTTCTGTGTGCTCCACTGGGATGAGCTAAGTAATGCTCTGCCTCCCAGGAATGTTCCTCTGTGTACGCTTTCTCCTTTCCTCAGACCCTCAGCTAGGCCTGGAATTGGTCAGTGGATCCTGAGGTGAGCTCAAGCCAGCTTCCAACCTGCAGATCCTTTCTCCTCAGTGCTCTGCACTGAACTTCCAAACTGAAACTACTTCTGACCATTTCCTCCCTCCACCAGAATATACAGGGAAGCAGCTTGGTCTCCCCCTTCTGGCCAGGAGGTCTTGATGTTGTGTGTGGGGAGTTAACCCTTTGTGTTGTTACTGTGGCAACCCTGGGGTGCCACATTCCCCCTTAGTGAAGAACAGTACTCCGGGACTGTGAAAGAAACAAACAAGTTATCACAACAATTATATATATACAGAGTCTCAAAAGGAAAAAATACAAAAACCTTAAAGCTCAAAAAGAGTCCAAAATGTTCAAAAATATATAAGTGTTCATACAGTATAGTCTCTGTAGGTACTGGGCTTTTGGTCTTAACGTTGCAATTAAATAAACATTTCAATCAACAAACACTTCTTAAAGGTGTCTCTACTCTGGTCGTAAGTGCAGTAGACCTCACGGCCCTCGGGCCACCAACAATGTGATCAAGTTGTAACTCTCCGTGCTGCCACCTTACACCACTCTTCTCTCACCTTTTCTGTACACTAAACTGTTACGGTTTTTCATATAAACATTATAACATATGTACATTTTATATGCAATTTCACATTAGTCTTTATATCTTTCTGGTATCTGACCCTGAGTACTACGCTGTGACCTGCGTACTGCTGGTGTACTGGGTGTACTTAGCATAATGGTGTGAGTGGAAGTGTACCTATTTGGTGTTTCTGGTACTTGTGAGGATTGGGGGCTGACTGTAGGACTGGCAAGCTCACTGGGACCAGGAATCTGTTCTTCCTCTACGGTTTCAACTTCCAGTTCTTCTTGTCTTGAGACTTCTTGTGGTATGGGTTCTGATTGTGGTTCCATCACTTGAGGGAAGGCGATCATTGGGACTACTACTGCTCCATAGTAATTTGGCCATGTTTTTGGGAAATCTCCTAAGACTGTATGGAATACATCTTCTTCCTTCTTGACAGGTTGTACCTGTATGGGTGAGGTGACTTCTGGTGTCTTCAGGGTTTCAGGACACGGTTTGAGTTGATCTCTTGACACGACAGCTGATGTCCTTCCTTCATCCTTACTGATGAGACACACTTTGGGATTATCCATACTGGATGGTAAGACTGTATATGGGGTGGTTTCCCATTGATTATCCAATTTGTTTGTGCGCCGTTTCCTCTTGAGAACTTGGTCACCAGGTTGCAATGGGGTTGCTAGAGCATGCTGGTTGAAGGTTCTCTCCTGTCTTCCCCTAGCTTGTTGGAGACTTTTCTCTACGCACTCTTGTACTTGGCGATACTGCTGCTGACGTAGGGTATCCCAATTGGATTCTTGAACTTCCGCATCTGGCTTCAGAATTCCCATATCTAGATCAATTGGCAGTTTACCGGGCCTTGCACGCATGAGGTAAGCGGGGGTGCAGTTTGTAGAACTCACCGGGACATGATTGTACAAGTCCACCAAGTCTGGCAATTTCTCTGGCCATTGATTTCTTTCCGACTCTGGTAAGGTCTTCAACAGGTCAATCACAATATGGTTCATCTTCTCACATAAGCCATTTGTTTGGGGATGGTATGCTGTTGTGCGAATCTTTTTACAGCCATACATGTTGCAGAATTCTTGGAAGATCTGTGATTCGAAAGCTGGACCTTGATCTGCAAGGACTTGTTCTGGGTAACCATGGGGTCTGCAAAAGTACGTCTGGAATGCTTTAGCTGCTGTTCTAGCTGTAAGGTCTTTCACGGGTACCACCACTAAGAAGCGTGAGTAATGGTCCACGATGGTTAAGGCATAAACATAGCCGGACCGGCTTGGTGACAACTTGACGTGGTCTAATGCGACTAGCTCGAGTGGTTGCTTGGTTACTATGGACTGGAGTGGAGCTCTCTGGTTCTGTTGATCCTTTCTTCTGAGGTTGCACGGTCCGCATTTTCTACACCAATCTTCAATTGATTTTCTCATGCCAACCCAGTAGAATCTTTCTCTTAAGAGCACTTCCAACTTTTTCCAACCAAAATGACCAGCACCGTCGTGGTAAGCTTCCAGAACCATCTTGACGTCTCTCTTGGGCACGATGATCTGCCAGACCAACTCATGTGTTTTTGGATTGGTGTGCCTTCTACAGAGCTTCCCTTGGTAGAGGAACAATTTACCTCTCTCTTTCCAGAGATGTTGTGTCTCAGCTGGGGCATTCTGATTAGGGTATGCACCTTGTTGTGTAAGCAGTTCTTTCACTAGCTTCACAGCTGGATCGCTGTCTTGTGTGTCAGCCCATCCGTGGTGTGCTAATGGGTTGAGAGTTGCCTGCTGTTGTTTTTGGTAGACACTCGGTTGATACTGTCCCACCTTAGGACGGTGAAAGGCCGGCAACTCAATTTCTTCCAGTCCCTCCGGTTCCTCTTCCACGTCCCCCGAGTGTGGCATCCGAGATAAGGCATCTGCATTCCCATTCTTGTGGCCTGCCCTGTACTTGATGACAAAGTTGTAGTTTGACAGTCGGGCTATCCATCGCTGTTCCAGCGCACCTAGTTTTGCAGAGTCCAGGTGGGTCAACGGATTGTTGTCAGTAAAGATGGTAAATTCTGCAGCTGCCAGGTAGTGTTTGAAACGCTCTGTTACAGCCCAAACTACTGCCAGTAGTTCTAACTTGAAGGAGCTGTAATTCTCTGGGTTTCTTTCTGTAGGCCGGAGCTTCCTGCTTGCAAAGGCAATAACTTTCTCCTTGCCTTCCTGCTTTTGAGACAATACCGCTCCCAGTCCTACGTTGCTGGCATCCGTGTACAAAATGAAGGGTTGATGGTAATCTGGATATGCCAGGATCTCTTCTCCTGTCAGTGCCCACTTCAACTTCTTAAAGGACTCTTCTCTCTCATCACTCCACTGGAAAGGAGGATTTCGGGCTGCATACTTCTTTGACTGTCCTACCAGGATGTCTTGAAGGGGAGCTGCTAGCTTCGTGAACCCTTTTATAAATCTTCTATAGTAGCCCACCAGTCCCAGGAATTGCCTCACCTCTTTCACACTGGTGGGTCTCGGCCAATCTCTGATCACGGTAACTTTTTCAGGATCTGGTGCTACCCCTTCTGAGCTCACGACATGTCCCAGGTACTGTACCCTTGGCTTTAGAAGGTGACACTTGGATGGCTTGATTTTCATGCCGTATCCGGATAAGGCTTCAAACACTTCTGCCAGGTCTTGTAGATGCTGTTCATAGGTCTTGGAGTAGACTATGACGTCATCCAGGTACAGGAGGACAGTTTCAAAGTTCTTATGTCCTAGGCAGCACTCCATCAGTCGCTGGAACGTTCCAGGTGCGTTGCAGAGTCCAAACGGCATACAATTGAACTCACAGAGGCCCATCGGCGTGGTGAATGCTGTCTTCTCCTTATCAGCCTCTGCCACAGGAACTTGCCAATACCCACTAGTCAGATCTAGGGTGGAAAAGTAAGTAGCGGATTTTAATGCAGCCAATGACTCTTCTATCCTAGGTAATGGGTATGCATCCTTGTGTGTAATGCGGTTGATCCGTCTGTAGTCTACACACATCCTCATGGTCCCGTCTTTTTTCTTAACTAGCACTAGTGGGGCTGCCCAGGGGCTACAACTGTCTCTTATTACCCCTGCTTCTTTCATTTCTTTGAGCATGTCTTTGGCGCATTGGTAGTGAGCCGGTGGTACTGGTCTATACCTCTCCTTTATGGGTGGATGGTTACCTGTGGGTATAGTGTGCTCTACCCCTTTGATCTGCCCAAAGTCTAATGGGTGTTTGCTGAATATTTGTTCATATTCTTTCACTACCCTGTATACTCCATGCTTTTGATGGGAGGGTGTAGAATCGGTACCTACATGTAGCTTTTGGCACCAATCCTCCAGCTTTCCCTCTGAGCCATTGTCTTCCGCCTGACTTGACGGCTTCAAGGGCTCAACGGTGGTGATGGCGTTGTTATCAACCGTATATAGCTTAGCCATGGTAGCATACTTTGGTAGGGTGACCTCATCTTCCCCACAATTTAGAAGGCGTATTGGCACTCTTCCCCGATGTACCTCAACTATTCCTCTGGCCGTCAGTACAGTGGGCCTACTGTCTGAGTACACGGGTTCTACCAGGGCCTGATAGTCTCGCCCTCTGATGCCTATTGCGGCTCTACACCAGACCAGCATTTCTGTTTTGGGAGGAATTACAATAGGTATTGGGTCACTTACCCTTGCACTGCCAATTTCACCTCCTGACATTTCTACCTGCTGCTTCAGCATCAAGGCTTTAATTTCCTTCTGCAGGAGTCTCTGTTGCCCAGGTTTGGCAGTCTCGACGATCTGCTGCAAGACAGTAATTACCTCTGCAAAACAATTTTCAATTACATTCATTCCTAGCAGCATAGTTGGTTCACGTTCTCGTCGGTCAACATCAACAATGATAATACCCTGATTCTGCAATTCTACTCTCCCAATCTTAATGGTCATTTCTCTGAAACCAACCTGTGGTACTAATTCACCATTGCTAGCCCATATATTCAATGCAACATTAGATGGACCACTGCTAACGTCTGAATCAGCCCAGTACCTCTTATAAAGGACATGCGGAATTGATGATATTTGGGAACCAGTGTCCAGCAAGGCGTTGAGCGGAATGCCATCCAGCACGATGGGGATGACTGGACGTCCCCCCACATACTTGTCGTGCCAGGGTGAAGGACCTTGAGAGTTCATTCCTGAGGAGCGGCCCGCCTCCCCAGGGGATCCCCATTTAAAGCACATTCACGGGCAAAGTGACCTGGCTCATTGCAACGGCGGCAAATGGGCTGTCCATCCGGCTGGTAGCGGTCGCTGGGTCGTCCTCTCGTCGCTTGGTATCTCCTAGGCCTCATCCATGGGACATCCTCCTTGCTGGTCGCCAGCTCAATCTTGGGTGCAGACTTGGATCCACGCAGCTCCTGGACGATTCTAGCCATGGAAGCAACAGTGTCTGTAAGGGCTTCAAGCTTTTGATGTAGAGCCTCATTAGTGATCGGCTCCAGGTGGTTAGCAACAGCCGCTGACATGGCCGATGTCACCGGCATTACTGGCTGCTGGGGTGCCACTGTAAGGTGTTGAACAGAGTCTATATCCTGCGGCTCCTCCACCTGCTGGAGGCGGATGGCTCTATCCTTTAGCTGGGCAAATGTTAGTCCTGGATCCTGGATCACCATCATGCTCAGTTGTCCCCGGTGGGAAGGGGATGAGAGTCCATCCAGGAATTGGTCTATCAGCAGCTTATCTGCTCCAGGGGCTAAGGCAGGTTCTGCTAATTTAAGTGCTCTGAGCGCCTCCTGTAAGTTTAAGGCAAAGTCTCTTGCGCTCTCTCTAGGTTTTTGCTTGCATCCAAAGAACCTCATTTTAGCCCGGCTGCCAACAGTGGATTCAAAAGCTGCTTTTAGTCCAGCTATTATATGCTCTACAGTGTCCTTTGCATCGTCCGGCCAGGATGTAGCCTCCCGCTGGGCATTGCCGGTTAACTGTCCCATAAGCATACCAACACGCTGAGCTTCTGTCAGGGGGTACATGCTGTAGTAGATTTTTAGCTTTCCGATAAAGTCATTAAGTGTGTTGGGCTCACCTGAGTACTGCGGCAGCCACACTGCACCCGGGGTGTACGGCATCAGGAACGGCATGATAGGTGCCGCTGCACCTCCGGGTACAACAGCGTCTCCCTGCTGCGACATCTTTGCGCCCCCTTAGTTAATTTCACCAGTCTTCTTGACAGTAAGCCTGGGACACTTTTCTGCGTTTTCGTTCGAGTCGCAGCACCGAGCGCACTTCCTCTGCAAGCGGTGGGCGGAGTCTTAGTTTAGGCGCGATGTTTTCCCGCGCGTAGCAGGTAATGGCGTGATTAAAGATGGCGCCTGGAAAATTTTACCAATGATGTTTTTGGATTTTTCCAGGTATCTTTGCAAAGTTTAAAGTCCGTTCTTTGTTGCAACAATTCACAGTGCAAGTCTTTTATGCGATGCAATAAGTCTTTACAGGCACACGTCACCCGGGTTGCAGCCGGGTCCAGTCCGCATCCTGTTCGTGACGCCAAAGTTGTGTCGCCAGGGGTTAAGGGGATACCCAGAACCGGGCCAAGGGGTCGCTTCTGGAAAGGGGATCACGGTGTCGTGACCCGGTCCGTGCTCCCTGGTTCCACAATAAAAAGGGGGGTTATGTTCGTGACGCCACCCGTGGAATGTGATCAGAGATGACCACCGCTGCTGCAGAACCTCCGGGGTGATGGAAGGCAGCTTGAGATGGGATGGCTCCCCACGGGTAGAGCCTTTTCCCCGGGGCAGTATGTTAGTCTATGGGGGGAGTGCAGGACACGAGCACAATAAACAGGCAGACTCACGGTTTTGCAGTTTCTTTGTCTTTTACTGATGATGGTATTCAGCAGAGTACTGTCCACGGAGTCTGTGAGGGGTTCAGGGCTTCTCCCACCCAGCCGGGCCGTTTTGGCTTCCTTGCCTGCACTGTGTGTCTGTGGCCCTGCTGCTGCGTGAACTATGCAGCCGGCCCTGTGCTCCTCGGTACCGACCTGACAGGCAACTCGAGTCCTTGCTTGTATGTTCCTGAACTCTGCGTTTGTTGCTTGTGTCTGTGGTACAGATAGAGAATGTGGAATCCTCACTTCTCTGGTGTTCACTGTGCAGTATGTAACCTGCAGTCTCGGATCCAGCATCCGTTCTGTGTGCTCCACTGGGATGAGCTAAGTAATGCTCTGCCTCCCAGGAATGTTCCTCTGTGTACGCTTTCTCCTTTCCTCAGACCCTCAGCTAGGCCTGGAATTGGTCAGTGGATCCTGAGGTGAGCTCAAGCCAGCTTCCAACCTGCAGATCCTTTCTCCTCAGTGCTCTGCACTGAACTTCCAAACTGAAACTACTTCTGACCATTTCCTCCCTCCACCAGAATATACAGGGAAGCAGCTTGGTCTCCCCCTTCTGGCCAGGAGGTCTTGATGTTGTGTGTGGGGAGTTAACCCTTTGTGTTGTTACTGTGGCAACCCTGGGGTGCCACAATATCAGTGTATGTGTCTGTATATACGTGTGTGTATACATCTGTATGCAGGTGTCTGTATGTTTATACGGCTGGACGTAGGTGTCTGTAGGTGTATACGACTGTACGCAGGTGTCTGTATGTGTATACGGCTGTACGCAGGTGTCTGTATGTGTATACGACTGTACGCAGGTGTCTGTATGTGTATACGGCTGTACGCAGGTGTGTGTAGGTGTATACTGCTGTACGCAGGTGTCTGTAGGTGTATACAGCTGTACGAAGGTGTCTGTAGGTGTATATGGCTGTACACAGGTGTGTAGGTGTATACGACTGTACGCAGGTGTCTGTATGTGTATACAGCTGTACGCAAGTGTCTGTATGTGTATACGGCTGTACACAGGTGGCTGTAGGTGTATACGGCTGTAAGAAGGTGTCTGTAGCTGTATACGGCTGTACGCAGGTGTGTGTAGGTGTATACGGCTGTACGCACGTGTGTGTAGGTGTATACGGCTGTACACTGGTGTCTGTAGGTGAATACGGCTGTACGCTGGTGTCTGTAGGTGTATACGGCTGTATGCTGGTGTCTGTAGGTGTATACGGCTGTAAACTATGTGTAGGTGTATACGACTGTATGCTGTCTGTACACATCTCTGTACCGTATGTTTACATGTCTGTGTTTCTGGTGTTGTGTATGTGTGTAAGATGCCTGTATGTAAGGCTGCATGCCCACCATCAGGGTTCACAGTGTTTTGGATAAGAGTGTTTTCGCTGCATTGTACGGTACAAGCACAGTGGATGGGATTTCTAGAAATCCTATACCCACTGTGCATGTACAGCCCACAGCAAAAACTGAACTGTGGTGCGGCTTCCCAAGCCCTGGCATGTTAATTCATTGCTGTGTAGCCACAAGTGTCTCCACAGAGAGAACAGAAGAGAGAGACCACAGTGGCCCGAACCCTTACTGTAGGCACAGGTCGCTGTGGTCCCTGCGGAGAGCACTTGTGGCCCCACAGGAGAGGACATGATGCGTCCAGGACACAGCATGTCCAGACCGTGGGCACGTAACTATATAGTGTATTGTGTATGTGTAAAATATATCTTTAGGGCATAACACTAAATCTATTTGGGTGAGTGCTCACCATCAGGCATCCTCATGGTCTGGATGCAGCATACTTTCTCTGGTGGAGATGCTAGGCTCCTGGGCTGGAGGTTGTGCTGTCCGTGCACACCATCAGAGTGACTGTCAGCAGATATTCACTGTATTCTCCTGCTCAGAGCACTAGCATCGCTGTTAGAATAAATTGACTTGCTGAGGATAGGAAAGCAGCTCCACAGGTCAGTTTATGGAGCGTCAAAAAGAGCCCAGGGGGGTGGAGATTTCTATAAATTCATCCACTGTGCCTGTACTGTACAATGCAGCATTTTGGACTCAGTGAAAACACTTAGCGTCCAAGACGCTGTTGACACTGATTGTGGGCACGGGCCCTAAGGGCTCACTCACATTGTGTGTTAGGGAATTTCATTTGTCTTTCCATGTTTATGGAAAGAAGTGAAATTAACCCCTGCACTGTGACATACAGTTAGGTCCAGAAATATTTGGACAGTGACACAATTTTCGCGAGTTGGGCTCTGCATGCCACCACATTGGATTTGAAATGAAACCTCTACAACAGAATTCAAGTGCAGATTGTAACGTTTAATTTGAAGGTTTGAACAAAAATATCTGATAGAAATTGTAGGAATTGTACAGATTTCTTTACAAACACTCCACATTTTAGGAGGTCAAAAGTAATTGGACAAATAAACCAAACCCAAACAAAATATTTTTATTTTCAATATTTTGTTGCGAATCCTTTGGAGGCAATCACTGCCTTAAGTCTGGAACCCATGGACATCACCAAACGCTGGGTTTCCTCCTTCTTAATGCTTTGCCAGGCCTTTACAGCCGCAGCCTTCAGGTCTTGCTTGTTTGTGGGTCTTTCCGTCTTAAGTCTGGATTTGAGCAAGTGAAATGCATGCTCAATTGGGTTAAGATCTGGTGATTGACTTGGCCATTGCAGAATGTTCCACTTTTCTGCACTCATGAACTCCTGGGTAGCTTTGGCTGTATGCTTGGGGTCATTGTCCATCTGTACTATGAAGCGCCGTCCGATCAACTTTGCGGCATTTGGCTGAATCTGGGCTGAAAGTATATCCCGGTACACTTCAGAATTCATCCGGCTACTCTTGTCTGCTGTTATGTCATCAATAAACACAAGTGACCCAGTGCCATTGAAAGCCATGCATGCCCATGCCATCACGTTGCCTCCACAATGTTTTACAGAGGATGTGGTGTGCCTTGGATCATGTGCCGTTCCCTTTCTTCTCCAAACTTTTTTCTTCCCATCATTCTGGTACAGGTTGACCTTTGTCTCATCTGTCCATAGAATACTTTTCCAGAACTGAGCTGGCTTCATGAGGTGTTTTTCAGCAAATTTAACTCTGGCCTGTCTATTTTTGGAATTGATGAATGGTTTGCATCTAGATGTGAACCCTTTGTATTTACTTTCATGGAGTCTTCTCTTTACTGTTGACTTAGAGACAGATACACCTACTTCACTGAGAGTGTTCTGGACTTCAGTTGATGTTGTGAACGGGTTCTTCTTCACCAAAGAAAGTATGCGACGATCATCCACCACTGTTGTCATCCGTGGACGCCCAGGCCTTTTTGAGTTCCCAAGCTCACCAGTCAATTCCTTTTTTCTCAGAATGTACCCGACTGTTGATTTTGCTACTCCAAGCATGTCTGCTATCTCTCTGATGGATTTTTTCTTTTTTTTCAGCCTCAGGATGTTCTGCTTCACCTCAATTGAGAGTTTCTTAGACCGCATGTTGTCTGGTCACAGCAACAGCTTCCAAATGCAAAACCACACACCTGTAATCAACCCCAGACCTTTTAACTACTTCATTGATTACAGGTTAACGAGGGAGATGCCTTCAGAGTTAATTGCAGCCCTTAGAGTCCCTTGTCCAATTACTTTTGGTCCCTTGAAAAAGAGGAGGCTATGCATTACAGAGCTATGATTCCTAAACCCTTTCTCCGATTTGGATGTGAAAACTCTCATATTGCAGCTGGGAGTGTGCACTTTCAGCCCATATTATATATATAATTGTATTTCTTAACATGTTTTTGTAAACAGCTAAAATAACAAAACTTGTGTCACTGTCCAAATATTTCTGGCCCTGACTGTAGCTATGTCACCAATTTATGGCCTCCTTCACGTGTCTGTGTATCTGGTATGTGTTGTATCCGTTTTTTTCACGGTTACTACGCATACCCATTATAAGCTATGGTGCTGCTCGCTCGTCCGTGTGTTTACACAGACCATGTGTGATCCCTACGGAGACATCTGTTTTTTTCCCAGCAGCGCACATGACAAGGGTCAGTAGAAGTCTATGGGGCCGTGAAAAACACATACAGTACACAGATGGCATCAGTGTATAGTCCATGTGCCATCCGTGTTCCGTACGAGTTTAACATTGAAAATATAGGATAAGCTTTGTAATTGCTTTATATATAGTTAGCTGGGTTATGGTACTGTATCCATGTAGAAAGTGTGGTTTTGCTCCTATATCAATACAGTAAGCTCAGTTATGGTACCATATTTAAGCAGTAAGCTTAGTTGGTACTATGTCTATGCAGTAAGCCTGTTCTGTTCCCGTAGCTATGTAGGAGGCTTTGTGTCCTGTTGATGTTTCTATGTAGTAGACTGACTAAGTACGATTTTGTTCCAGTATGGGTACAACAAGCTCGGTTCTGCTCCTGTATCTCTGTAGTAAGTTCGGTTCTGCTCCCTTATCTCTGTAGTAAGCTCGGTTCTGCTCCCTTATCTCTGTAGTAAGCTCGGTTCTGCTCCCTTATCTCTGTAGTAAGCTTGGTTCTGCTCCCATATATCTGTAGTAAGCTTGCTTCTGCTCCCATATCTCTGTAGTAAACTTGGTTCTGCTCCTGTATCTCTGTAGTAAGTTCAGTTCTGCTCTCATATCTCTGTAGTAAGCTCGGTTCAGTTCACATATCTCTGTAGTAAGTAGAGTTGAGCGCGGTTCGAGGTTCTCCAGTTCGCGGCTCGAGTGATTTTGGGGGCTGTTCTAGATAGAACTAGAACTCGAGCTTTTTGCTAAAGCTCGATAGTTCTAGATACGTTCGAGAACGGTTCTAGCAGCAAAAAGACCAGCTAATTCCTAGCTGGCTTTCCGCTGTAATAGTGTAAGTCACTCTGTGACTCACACTATTATGAAATTTCAGTGTATAGTGTGCGGGAATAGCGCATTCCGATCACTGCTGTATGGATAATGGCGATCGCCATTTTTCTTTTTTTTTTTCCTTGTCTTCCTTTCCTAAGCGCGCGCGTGTAGTGGGGCGGGCCAGCATGTCAGCCAATTCCAGACACACACACAGCTAAGTGGACTTTTAGCCAGAGAAGCAACGGCATGTGTGATAGGATGTCCATGTCACATGTCCCTGCATTATAAAACCGGACATTTTCCTCCAGCACGCCATTATCTGCCTTCTGCGTCCTTGGTGTCAGTCATCACTGGCGCAGCTCCTATCGCCGATACTGCTGTGTACGCTCCATACACAGCGCTGTACAGCATAGGGATAGCACTTTCTATCAGTCCTTTTAAGGGCTCATACCGGCAGGGTCAGAGCCATAGGTGACAGGTCCGTGAAAACAGAGTTTAACAGCTACACAAGATGACAGCGTCTGTGTAGCTAAGGTCAGGGATTTCCTCGCTTCATTTCCCCATTAGGAGGGATAGAAAGGCAGGCTTCCTTTCCTCTACCCAGAGACCCACAACCCTGCCACTGTACCCTCCTGCCCTTTGCACACTCAAGCTCATTGTTACTAAGCCATTACACTAGCAAACACTGAGTGAACTTAGTGGCATCCTAAACGTGGCTGTTGGACTTCTGTATCGTCCCACAAGTGCAAAGATATTTGCAGTACCTCTGCCTGCATTGCACACTCCAACTCATTGTTACTAAGCCATTATCCTAGCAAACACTGAGTGAACTTAGTGGCATCCTAAACGTGGCTGTTGGACTTCTGTATCGTCCCACTAGTGCAAAGATATTTGCAGCACCTCTGCCTGCATTGCACACTCAAACTCATTGTTACTAAGCCATTATACTAGCAAACAGTGAGTGAACTTAGTGGCATCCTAAACGTGGCTATTGGACTTCTGTATTGTCCCTCTAGTGCAAAGATATTTGCAGCACGTCTGCCTGCATTGCACACTCAAACTCGTTACTTACTAAGACATTATAATACCAAAAATTGAGTAAACTTAGTGGCATACAAGAAGTGGCTGTTGTACTCCATTAGTGCCCCACTGGTGCAAATCTATGTGCAGCACCTCTGCATGACACCCACCTGCCCTGTTTTTAATAAGCTATAATGATAGCAAAAAATACTGCCATTTAGTGGCATCATAGAACTGGATGTTGGATTTCATTATTGTCCCACTGGTGCCAAGCTATTTCTAGCACCTCTGCATGACACCCTCATGCACATTTTGCTACGCTAATGTTATAGCAAACTCAGGGAATTCATTGCTGCATTTGATAATTCGGAGGGATAGAAAGTGAGGCTTCCTTTAGCTTTTCCTTCTGTTCATAGACAGCATCTCCAAGTCCAGACCCGAAGAGCAATTTCTCCTCCACGTCTAAGTGTGGAGAGGCAGCTAGTGCGCATGCGTGTGCCGATTTACCCCAGCTGCAGCCTAACTACAGTGTTTCGCCTACTGAGTATGCTCAGCCTGACTGTGCCATTCCTGAGGCTAAGTCTTCATTTCGGGATACCTTGCATGCTCCCACACTTAGTGTGAAAAGCCTCTTTGCACAGGTACTTGCATTCCGTGCCGGGTCTAAGTCCTGTTTTGTGCCGAGACACCATGCTAAAGCTGATAGTCTTTTTTCAGAGACTTTATTTCATGCAACTGACCATGCTCAGGCACTTACTGCATCAGAGACTAGGTCCGGTAATGAACTCTTTGGCCCTGCCCCTGATGTGGGGGGGGGCCCATATAGACCACAGGGCATCAGGTGTCCTGACGATGTGGCCAGGCCACTCCCAAATGGCTTGCAGAGGCCCGCCCCTATGACTTGTCACCTCATTATTGATGGTCAGACGATGACTGGTGAGGTGTTTGTGTCGTGGCAGCCATGAGGTCATTATTGAAGTTGCGGTTCCAAATAGGACGCTAGTTATGCCACTCATGATGTGTCACTCTGCTTTTGTGTCGCCCTGGGCAAGCCAGGGGACACAGATAACAACACACACGCACCCCACATTCCCTGCAGGTACACCAGCTAAACCATAAATCCTTGTTGCCTTCCTCCAGAGGTTGATGATGCACACCAGGGGGTGGGCCAGGCGGTTGGCTCTGCCCACCTAGGAGCTCACAACTCTGGAGGCAGGAAGTAAACCAGGCAGATTAGCTCAGGCAGGGCTAGAGTGCAGAGGAGCTCAGAAGATTAGCCCAGGGAGGGCAAGAGTGAAGACAGAGTGAAGTCTAGCAGAGGGCTAGAGTAAACAGAGAAGTGAAAGTGGTGAAAGTAGAGAAGTGTAAAGGAGAGAAGCCAGTAAAGTGACAGAAGGAAAGAAAGCCTGAGAGCCCAGCTTTGTGTAGGGCCAGAACAGCAAGGTCAGCAGACAGCGGTGAAGATCTGCAGTGGGACTGTCTGGAGGTTGCTGGAAGGGCCGCGGAGGCTGTGTGTATCCAGGGCCTGGAGCAGTATACAAAGGGCAGTCAGTACCAGAGCAGGGGCTTTCGGATCCCAGGAAGGCTTGGAGTCGCTGTAAATTGCTAAATCCGTTAGTGAAGGGGACGTAGATCTCCCAACAAGCAAGTCCTGATTGACGGCAAAGGTCCAACCACAACGGGGAAACACCGCCACCGCCAAGGCACCAGTTTCCCAGGGCCGGCGCCTGCGGGCAAAGTGTAGAGCTCCTCCGGCCCAGATTGCAGCCGGGGAGCGGGTAACCGGAGGGAATCCACCGATACCACAAGACATTTCAAAGGTGCAGGGAAGAGACCGTCACCGCTAACTGCAGGGAACCGCAGCACCGTGAACCGTCCGAGGGACCCGTCCAACCAGCCGTTTGTTTACCGAGAACTGTGTCGTGTTTACTGGCTGAGTGAGTACCTCAGTGCCGCAAGGCACAGCGCTGCCCCTGCGCCCCTGCACCCCACTGGGCCCCGGGATCACCAACCCCTACCCACGGAGGGGCAACACAACACCTGGCTGCTCCCATCACCATCCCCGGGATCCCCATCCAAAGCAGCGGTGGTGCAATCACCACAACCGTGGGTGGCGTCACGAACTATAACCCCAACAAACACCCCCTTTTCACTCACGGGCGAGGAGTGTCGCTCGAGACACCCCGGGATCCGGCCCACAGCTCGAGCCACCAGGAGCAACTGCCGGACCCGAGTAGAAGGGGTGAGCGCGGTGTGCTGACACCCTCCTCCCCGCCCGCGACACTTTTGTCTCCAGGAGGTGCATTGTGGTCCACCCTGGTTTGGGGCAGACCCAGGTTATAAAACGGGCTGGAGCCAACAAGGAGGTGCGCAGTCTTCTATTATGCTCCGAAAGAGCACACCTCCATGTGTTGAACCCATTGCGGCTTTAGGCCAGAGGTAGGCAGGGATAGGGCGTCGATGCAGGCCGCCACCACAGTTGGTAACGCAGAACGGTTAAGACCAGCTCCTGTCCTACAAGTCCTGCTTGTGCAGCCCGGTGGCATTAACAGGTCTGCTGCTGCTGATGCGCCTGCTGTCCACAGGTGTGGCCCCAATGCACACGGTCAGCGTACTGAATGGCCCCTGTGATGTTAACAGGGAGTTCCTGGGGTGGGTGGGTGTGTGGACCCTGTGACGCTAACAGGGCTCCCAGTCTCAAGATCCGAGTGGCGTCTAACTCGGTTCAGGCAACTATTAGTTTCATAGCCACACAGATCTGTATCCTCCACCTAACCTTCCAGTTGCCAACCTCTCCTTTTCCATCTGGGAGCACGGTGGACATTGACTGCTGATGGGGATATATACCTTTCTCTTTCTTTTCTTATTAATTTTCGTTATATAGCGGTAACATAGTATATACCACCTTATCCAAATCTGCCAGTCCCACCGTAACAGATGGTGTTTCTTCATCAAATGTTACTTTTGCTTAACCAACAAACCCACGGACAAAACCTTTTTTCCCCTTTCCAACACACCTGTTCCCCTTTCCACCAGCATTTGTCCTTTTTCAACTCATTTGGTATATGACCAAAAGTGCAACTCTGCAGGGACACCGTACTCAATGTTATCTCAGCACAGCAGCCAGCCCTCGGTCCCTCAGATGTGGACAAGTAAAAGCCCATTTCCTCCTATCCATGACAAAGCGTTGAGATTCACTCTGTGCAGCACTGGTGTTTACTGGAAAAGCAGATCTAAGAATCCGTACCACATTCTGCAGATACTCCTGTATACGAGCGTCCCTTTCTATGGCAGGAATTATTTCGCCAAATTTTGTCTTGTACAGGGGATCTAACAGTGTGGCAACCCAGTAGTTAGCATTACTTCGAATTCGTACAATCCGAGGGTCATGTTGTAGGTAGTGCAGCAAGAAGGCGCTCATGTGTCTTGTGCATCCAGGAGGACTAAGTCCTTGGTGTGTTGGTGGCAGAGAGGTGAGAATCGTGCCTCCTTCCTCTGCCCTCTCCCCCCAACCTCGCACAACCGAAATGTGAGCAAGCTCTCACTCATCTGCTGAGTCTTCCATGCCCATCGCCAGTTCGTTCTCCATTTCTTCATGGGCTCCTGCACCTTCCTCAACAATTTTTGCTCATACTATGCGCCCTTGTTAATCCCTCTCCCCCACCGTCCCTAGACTTATGCCTAGGTGCCGCTCACCATCTGGACCTTGTAGATCTTATTATCCCTTCTGCATATGACTCCTCCTGTACTTCCTCCCCTTCCTCTTGGACCAACACCTGACTCCAAATAATGCATACAGTGTGCTCCATCTTGTAGATGACCAGAATTGTCACGCTGAGAATGGCATCGCCAGTGCTAAAAATCTTCGTCGATATTTGTAAACTGTGTAGAAGGGTGCATAGGTCCTTGATCTGACACCACTCCAGCAGCGTGATCTGCACCACCTCTGGATCAAGTTAGCCCAGGGTATACGTCATACCGTATTTCAGCAGGGCTCTGCGGTGCTGCCATAGACGCTGAAACATGTGCAGATTCAAATTCCTGCGTGTCGGAACATCGCATTTCAGGCGTTTAACCGCCAGACCCTAAGACTTCAGGAGCGATGAAAGTTGTTGAGCTGCTGGGTTCGAAGGATGAAAGTGAGCACATAGCAGCGTGCCTGCTGCACAAGGCCATGTAGGCCGGGATGGTATTTTAAAAATTGCTGGAGAATGAACACGTGAGCCATACAAGGCCCGTGTGTCACATTGCCCTGACGAAGGGCCGCAGACAGGTTTGCATCATTGCCGCACACGGCTGTTAAGTCACCAACGTACTCCACTCAATCAATTTGTACTCCGGTCGCCAGGTGACAACGTGTTCCTTTCGTGCATAGTGCTGATGATGAGAAAGGAGTCGATGCCAGCGGCGCAGGTGGACGCAGGTTATGCTCACCCACTGGGCTGCGTTACCTTGACAGATGCAGAACCACAGGCTGAATGTAGGTAGTGGGTATCTCACAGATGAAGTACCATCATTCAGCTACAGCCAATGGGAAGACACCACACCCTTTTTTAGGCCCCTCCTGTCTGCAGACCACTGCCAGACAAAGCTATGAACCTCTTGTTACTGTTACCCCCAGTTCAGTTTTATGATTTTGTGTGCTTGTTACCTGTGACTACTTTTCCTGCTTGCTGTTTATGTACCTCGTTGGTCGGTCCGCATTTCACCTCTGCTTGTTTTCTGATTAAGTCCTGGCCATCCCATTCTGTTCCTCTTCCTCAATTAATGTTTTGACCCTGCCTGACTACTATTCTCTGGAACTGCAGCCTTCCACAGGTATTGATCAACTTGGGCCCTGTGTAATTCCAAATCACTGTATAGGGGTTAAAGGGTTTCAGGGTTCTGGGTGTCCAGCTTGGTGAGTGGCTTCCCTCTAGCCTATCCTTTACAGCCCATCTGAGTGTGTCGATCCAGGCAGGCGTTACACCGTGCCCTGGTCAGAAGGCCATGTAGGCCGGGATAGTGTTTTAAAAATTGCTGGACAACCAGGTTCAACACGTGAGCCATACAAGGCACGTGTGTCACATTGCCCTGAAGAAGGGTCGCAGACTGGTTTGCATCATTGTCGCACCCGACCTTCCCTGGCTGCTGGTTGAGTGGAGACAACCATTGATGAAACTCGGTCTCACTCTCCAGAGCTAACCGTCCACAATTGCTCAGCGGTGTCTCACATTTCCCCTACATTTCAAAGTAAACATTTGACCGCCTGATGGCCTTGAGCTCTGCTGCCAGCATAGTAAGGAGGTGTGTGGGATTCCTTGGGCGCAGTTACAAGGAAGGGTGGACTGACCACACAGGGTTTGGGCCGAGGTGGAGGACCCACACGAGGTTGAGGAGGCAGAAGCAGTGGAGGAACTTGTACATACAGAGGAAGGATTGACACACAAGTCGTGGGGACGGCAAGACTTGTACAGCAAACCCTTCTCCATCTCTCACCATAGTTACCCAGTGCCCAGTCAGCAACATGTAACTCCCCTGTCCATGCTTACCGGTCCAAGTATCTGTGGTGAAATGCACCCTGTCACACACAGAGTTTCTCAAGGAATCGGTGAGGTTGTGTGCGACCTACTGTGGTAGCGCGGGCACGCCTTTCTTGGAGAAGGAGTGACGACTGGCCATCGGCTCTTGGGGCACTGCAATGGGCATAAGGTCTCGAAAATCCTCGGTCTCAAAAGGGTGTAAAGGCAGCCTTTCTGTTGCCAACAAGTTGCAGATGATGAAACTCAACCTCTTAGGCATGTCATGCCCTTCGAAAATCATGTAAAACACAGCGAGGGGACTCCAACCACAGTCTCCCTCGTTTCCACTAATTGGGCCACACACACCCCACTTGACTGGCATCACTTGATCCCCCTTTTCAAAATGAAACAGATGCTTTGCATGAAGCACTCTCAAAAATACGCGTGCCTTTCGCCTCCCCTGGATGAGCCAGGGGAAGAAAAGTCCTCTGAGAGCCATGATTTGTTCATTTTGGTTCTTTTAGAAACACAGCGAGGGGACTCCAACCACAGTCTCCCTAGTTTCCACTAATTGGGCCACACACACCCCACTTGACTGGCATCACTTGATCCCCCTTTTCAAAATGAAACAGATGCTTTACATGAAGCACTCTCAAAAATACGCGTGCCTTTCGCCTCGCCTGGCTGAGCCAGGGGAAGAAAAGTCCTCTGAGAGCCATGACTTGTTCATCTTGGTTCTTTTTTCAAAAGCGAGGGGACTCCAACCACAGTCTCCCTCGTTTCCACTAATTGGGCCACACACACCCCACTTGACTGGCATCACTTGATCCCCCTTTTCAAAATGAAATAGATGCTTTGCATGAAGCACTCTCAAAAATACGCGTGCCTTACGCCTCCCCTGGCTGAGCCAGGGGAAGAAAAGTCCTCTGAGAGCCATGACTTGTTCATCTTGGTTCTTTTTTCAAAAGCGAGGGGACTCCAACCACAGTCTCCCTCATTTCCACTAATTGGGCCACACACACCCCACTTGACTGGCATCACTTGATCCCCCTTTTCAAAATGAAACAGATGCTTTGCATGAAGCACTCTCAAAAATACGCGTGCCTTTCGCCTCCCCTGGATGACCCAGGGGAAGAAAAGTCCTCTGAGAGCCATGATTTGTTCATTTTGGTTCTTTTAGAAACACAGCGAGGGGACTCCAACCACAGTCTCCCTCGTTTCCACTAATTGGGCCACACACACCCCACTTGACTGGCATCACTTGATCCCCCTTTTCAAAATGAAAAGATGCTTTGCATGAAGCACTCTCAAAAATACGCGTGCCTTTCGCCTCCCCTGGCTGAGCCAGAGGAAGAAAAGTCCTATGAGAGCCATGACTTGTTCATCTTGGTTCTTTTTTCAAAAGTAAGGGGACTCCAACCACAGTCTCTCTCGTTTCCACTAATTGGGCCACACACACCCCTCTTGACTGGCATCACTTGATCCCCCTTTTCAAAATGAAACAGATGCTTTGCATGAAGCACTCTCAAAAATACGCGTGCCTTTCGCCTCCCCTGGATGACCCAGGAGAAGAAAAGTCCTCTGAGAGCCATGCCTTGTTCATCATGGTTCTTTTTTCAAAAGCGAGGGGACTCCAACCACAGTCTCCCTCGTTTCCACTAATTGGGCCACACACACCCCACTTGACTGGCATCACTTGATCCCCCTTTTCAAAATGAAACAGATGCTTTGCATGAAGCACTCTCAAAAATACGCGTGCCTTTCGCCTCCCCTGGATGACCCAGGGGAAGAAAAGTCCTCTGAGAGCCATGTCCATATTGTCAGTGGACAGACACGTGTGCTTATCTGCCAGCAGACCCCCAGCAGCACTGAAGACAGGTTCCGAGAGAACGCTGGCTGCAGGACACGACAAGATCCCCAAGGCGTACGTGGCAAGCTCAGGCAATTTATCCAGATTGGAAGCCTAAAATGAGCAGGGCTCAAGTTGCACAATAATGGCATCGACGTTTCCTTGCATATACTCATATATCTGTGTGTCCTCCTCTTTTTCCTTGTCCAGCTCTTTTGTTTTCGCATGAGTATATGTCCTTGTCACTTTCCCATGTGTTTGTGTTGTGTTGTGAGTTGTTTGTTACCTTTTGGACACCTTTGAGGGTGTTTTCTAGGTGTTTTCATGTGTTTGTGAATGCCTGCCATTGTTTCCTATGCAGTTGGAGTTCGGTTCGTCGAACGTTCGACGAACCGAACTCGAACCGGGCCTCCGTTCGATGAACCGAACTCGAGCCGAACCACGACCGGTTCGCTCATCTCTAGTAGTAAGCACGGTTCTGCTCCCCTATCTCTGTAGTAAGCTCGGTACTGCTCCATATCTCTGTAGTAAACTTGGTTCTGCTCCCTTATCTCTGTAGCAAGGTTGGTTCTGCTCCCATATCTCTGTAGTAAGCTTAGTTCTGCTTCCATATCTCTGTAGTAAGCTCAGTTCTGCTTCCATATCTCTGTAGTAAGCTCGGTTCTGCTCCCTTATCTTTGTAGTAAGTTCAGTTCTGCACCCTTATCTCTGTAGTAAGCTCGATTCTGCTCCCTTATCTCTGTAGTAGGTTCGGTTCTGCAACATTATCTCTGTAGTAAGCTTGGTTCTGCACCCTTATCTCTGTAGTAGGGTCGGTTCTGCACCCTTATCTCTGTAGTAAGCTCAGTTCTGCACCCTTATCTCTGTAGTAAGTTCAGTTCTGCACCCTTATCTCTGCAGGAAGCTCAGTTCTGCACCCTTATCTCTGTAGTAAGCTCCGTTCTGCTCCCTTATCTCTGTAGTAAGCTCGGTTCTGCTCCCTTATCTCTGTAGTAAGCTCGGTTCTGCTCTCATATCTCTGTAGCAAGCTCGGTTCTGCACCCTTATCTCTGTAGTAAGCTCAGTTCTGCTTCCCTATCTCTGTAGTAAGCTTGGTTCTGCTCCCTTATCTTTGTAGTAAGTTCAGTTCTGCACCCTTATCTCTGTAGCAAGCTTGATTCTGCTCCCTTATCTCTGTAGTAGGCTCGGTTCTGCACCATTATCTCTGTAGTAAGCTTGGTTCTGCACCCTTATCTCTGTAGTAAGGTCGGTTCTGCACCCTTATCTCTGTAGTAAGCTCAGTTCTGCACCCTTATCTCTGTAGTAAGTTCGGTTCTGCACCCTTATCTCTGCAGTTAGCTCAGTTCTGCACCCATATCTCTGTAGTAAGTTCGGTTCTGCACCCTTATCTCTGTAGTAAGCTCGGTTCTGCTCCCTTATCTCTGTAGTTAGCTCGGTTCTGCTCTCATATCTCTGTAGTAAGCTTGGTTCTGCACCCTTATCTCTGTAGTAAGCTCAGTTCTGCTCTCATATCTCTGTAGCAAGCTCGGTTCTGCACCCTTATCTCTGTAGTAAGTTCAGTTCTGCTCCCATATCTCTGTAGTAAGTTCGGTTCTGTTCCCATATTTCTGTAGTAAGCTCAGTTCTGCTCCCATATCTTTGCAGTAAGCTCGGTTCTGCTCCCTTATCTCTCTAATAAGCTTGGTTTTGCACTTTTATTTCTGCAGTAAGCTCGGTTCTGCTCCTTTATCTCTGTAGTAAGCTTGGTTCTGCTCCCAAACCTCTGTAGTAAGCTTGGTTCTGTTCCCATAACTCTGTAGTAAGCTCGGTTCTATTCCCATATCTCTGTAGTCATCTTGGTTCTGTTACAGTACCTATGTAAGCAGTAAGCACGGTTCTGTTCCCATATACTGTATATGTACCAGTCTGTTCATAAAGTCTGTTAGCAATGCTGCTTTAATGTAGTGGCCAGAGATAAACACACCAAAGGTGGGCCGACGCAATTTGAGGGTCACTGCCTTATGATTGCCCCCCAGGCTAAAATGTGCCATCCAGCCCCTGCTCTCTATACAAAGTATGATGTCCCCACAGCTCCCTATACAGTGTAATGAGCCCACAGCTCCCCTGTACAGTGTAATGGACCCACACCTCCTCTATACACAGTGTAGTGGACCCATAACTCCACTATACACAGTATGATGGGCCCACAGCTCCCCTATATACATTATAATGGGCCCACAGCTCTCCTGTACACAGTATGATGGGCCCACACCTGCCCTATACACAGTATAATGAGCCTACAGCTCCCCTATACATAGTATGATGGGCCCACAGCTCCCTTATATACAGTATTATAGGCCCACAGCTCCCCTATACACATTATGATGGGACCACAGCTCTCCTATACACAGTATGATGAGCCCACAGCTCCCCTATTTACATTATAATGGGCCCACAACTCCCCTATACACATTATAATGGGCCCACAACTCCCCTATACACATTATAATGGGCCCACAGCTCCCCTATACACAGTGTGATGGGCCCACACCTGCCCTATACACAGTATAATGAGCCTGCAGCTCCCCTTTACATAGTATGATGGACCCACAGCTCCCCTATGCACAGTATGATGGGCCCGCACCTGCCCTATACACAGTATAATGAGCCTACAGCTCCCCTATTCATAGTATGATGGACCCACAGCTCCCCTATGCACAGTATTATAGGCTCACACCTGCCCTGCCCTATACACAGTATGATGAGCCTACAGCTCCCCTATACATAGTATGATAGACCCACAGCTCCCCTATACACAGTATGATGAGCCTACAGCTCCCCTATACATAGTATGATAGACCCACAGCTCCCCTATACACAGTATGATGGGCCCACAGCTCCCCAATACACAGTACAATGGACCAACAGCTCCCCTATACACAGTATGATGGGCCCACACCTGCCCTATACACAGTATAATGAGCCTACAGCTCCCCTATACATAGTATGATGGGCCCACAGCTCCCCTATAAACAGTATTATAGGCCCACACCTGCCCTATACACAGTATAATGAGCCTACAGCTCCCCTATACATAGTATGATAGGCCCACAGCTCCCCTATATACAGTATGAAGGGCCCACAGCTCTCCTATACACAGTATGATGGGCCCACAGCTCCCCTCTGTACATTATAATGAGCCTACAGCTCCCCTATACATAGTATGATGGGCCCACAGCTCCCCTACGCACAGTATTATAGGCCCACACCTGCCCTATACACAGTATGATGAGCCTACAGCTCCCCTATACATAGTATGATAGACCCACAGCTCCCCTATACACAGTATGATGGGCCCACAGCTCCCAAATACACGGTATAATGGACCAACAGCTCCCCTATACACAGTATGATGGGCCCACAGCTCTCCTATACACAGTATGATGGGCCCACAGCTCTCCTATACACAGTATGATGGGCCCACAGATCCCCTATACACAGTATGATAGGCCCACAGCTCCCCTATACACAGTATGATGGGCCCAAAGCTCCCCTATACACAGTATGATGGGTCCACAGCTCTCTTATACACAGTATGATGGGCCCACAGCTCCCCTATACACAGTATGATGGACCCACAGCTCCCCTATACACAGTATGATGGGCCCGCAGCTCTCTTATACACAGTATGATGGGCCCACAGTTCTCCTATATACAGTATGATGGGTCCACAGCTCCCCTATAAACAGTATGATGGGCCCACAGCTCCCCTATACACAGTATGATGGGCCCGCAGCTCTCTTATACACAGTATGATGGGCTCACAGTTCTCCTATATATAGTATGATGGGCCCACAGCTCCCCAATACACAGTATAATGGACCCACAGCTCCCCTATACACAGTATGATGGGCCCACAGCTCCCCTATACACAGTATGATGGGCCCACAGCTCCCCTATACACGGTATGATGGGCCCACAGCTCTCCTATACACAGTGTGATGGGCCCACAGCTCCCCTATACACAGTATGATGGGCCCACAGCTCCCCTATACACAGTATGATGGGCCCACAGCTCTCCTATACACAGTATGATGGGCCCACAGCTCCCATATACACAGTATGATGGACCAACAGCTCCCCTATAGACAGTGTGATTGGTCCACTCTACATGTTATCAGGCCCTTATAATATATAGCCCCCCCTTCCCACCCCTCACACACACATTCCCTCAGTACATACATGTCATCAGGCCCTTATAATATATAGCCCCCCTTCCCTACACACACACACATCCTCTCAATACATACATGTTATCAGGCCTTTACAATATATAGCCCCTCTTACCCACACACACATCCCCTCAGTACATACACGTGATCAGGCCTTTATAGTATATAACTCCCCTACGCCCCCCCACACACATCCCGTCAGTACATACATATGATCGGGCCTTTATAATATACAGCTCCCCTCCACCCCCCCCCACACACACACATCCCCTCATTACATACATGTGATAAGGCCTTTATAATATGCAGATCCCCTCCCCCCACACACATCCCCTCAGTACACACGTTATCAGGCCCCCACACTGCACAGTAATGGACACTGCCCCCTGTCACCACAGTAAATCTCTTTCCCACCCCCACTGCACACAATCTCACATCCTCTCTGCCTCTCATCAGCAGCTTAGAGATTTGTGTGCAGCAGAAGAAATAACTGAGACAACGGAGGGAGAAGGAGGCGGAGCTGGCACTGAGCACTGCACAGGTCCTTGGGAAACAGCAGCAGGGAATCCTCTGCAAATAGTGCGCTGTGTGATAGGACCTAAACCTCGTGACACGGCCAAGCCACTCTATTTAAAGGTGCAGTGTCACTGATACAGGTCATAGCATTGTAGCTCCAAGAGGGCCCCCTCTGAGCATGGGGCCCAGGGTGACCGCACCCTCTGCCCCCCCCCCGCTAGCTACGCTACTGCTCACAGTACTTTGCACGCAGGGATGCAGATCCCCAGAACAGACACAGACTTCAAGCCCTCTGTTAACTTTTCCAGGCAGGTGGGTTTCCAGGACTCATCTGCCACCCTTTAACATCCGAGGCATCAGCAGCAGTGGGGACTGGGACATATTTCCTTAAATAGTTCAAGCTGCCTGAGGCAGGATCCAGACACCAGGAGGATCTCCAAGTGCTCCACGCCAGGGAGGACCCCCATACACAGGAGTGCACAGGTGGAGAGTGGCACCAGGTTGGCAGGCACAGCCATCAGGATACGGGCGCACCTGGAATCCAGTACATCTCAGGGCGTCGAACAAGTGAGTAAACACCATCAAACTGCTCTCCTTGGCCTGGACTGCTTCATTGCCGCGCTTCCACGTTAACTCTTCACCTACCCCTAGGGAAAAGGCCTGGTCGTGGAGGGCTCCACCATCCACACTGCCCCCATCCATCATCCCCAGTGGGAACCTGCAGCGGAGGCCCTACCATCCCTGGCCGCAAACCGCGAGTGGCGTAGTTGGACTTTTATTTTATTTTTATTTTTCATCTAAAAACTGTTCGACGGTGCCCCCGGGTCTGGGACCCCTCGAGCCACGGACCGCCCGGATCCGAGCAGCTTGGCTGCCCCAGGGCGCGACATGTACAGTTACATCCTTACTCAAACAATCCCCTTGCTTCCTACAGTTAGGTCCAGAAATATTTGGACAGTGACACAATTTTCGCGAGTTGGGCTCTGCATGCCACCACATTGGATTTGAAATGAAATCTCTACAACAGAATTCAAGTGCAGATTGTAACGTTTAATTTGAAGGTTTGAACAAAAATATCTGATAGAAATTGTAGGAATTGTACACATTTCTTTACAAACACTCCACATTTTAGGAGGTCAAAAGTAATTGGACAAATAAACCAAACCCAAAAAAAAAATTTTAGTTTCAATATTTTGTTGCAAATCCTTTGGAGGCAATCACTGCCTTAAGTCTGGAACCCACGGACATCACCAAATGCTGGGTTTCCTCCTTCTTAATGCTTTGCCAGGCCTTTACAGCCGCAGCCTTCAGGTCTTGCATGTTTGTGGGTCTTTCCGTCTTAAGTCTGGATTTGAGCAAGTGAAATGCATGCTCAATTGGGTTAAGATCTGGTGATTGACGTGGCCATTGCAGAATGTTCCACTTTTTTGCACTCATGAACTCCTGGGTAGCTTTGGCTGTATGCTTGGGGTCATTGTCCATCTGTACTATGAAGCGCCGTCCGATCAACTTTGCGGCATTTGGCTGAATCTGGGCTGAAAGTATATCCCGGTACACTTCAGAATTCATCCGGCTACTCTTGTCTGCTGTTATGTCATCAATAAACACAAGTGACCCAGTGCCATTGAAGCCATGCATGCCCATGCCATCACGTTGCCTCCACCATGTTTTACAGAGGATGTGGTGTGCCTTGGATCATGTGCCGTTCCCTTTCTTCTCCAAACTTTTTTCTTCCCATCATTCTGGTACAGGTTGATCTTGGTCTCATCTGTCCATAGAATACCTTTCCAGAACTGAGCTGGCTTCATGAGGTGTTTTTCAGCAAATTTAACTCTGGCCTGTCTATTTTTGGAATTGATGAATGGTTTGCATCTAGATGTGAACCCTTTGTATTTACTTTCATGGAGTCTTCTCTTTACTGTTGACTTAGAGACAGATACACCTACTTCACTGAGATTGTTCTGGACTTCAGTTGATGTTGTGAACGGGTTCTTCTTCACCAAAGAAAGTATGCGGCGATCATCCACCACTGTTGTCATCCGTGGACGCCCAGGCCTTTTTGAGTTCCCAAGCTCACCAGTCAATTCCTTTTTTCTCAGAATGTACCCGACTGTTGATTTTGCTACTCCAAGCATGTCTGCTATCTCTCTGATGGTTTTTTTCTTTTTTTTCAGCCTCAGGATGTTCTGCTTCACCTCAATTGAGAGTTCCTTAGACCGCATGTTGTCTGGTCACAGCAACAGCTTCCAAATGCAAAACCACACACCTGTAATCAACCCCAGACCTTTTAACTACTTCATTGATTACAGGTTAACGAGGGAGACGCCTTCAGAGTTAATTGCAGCCCTTAGAGTCCCTTGTCCAATTACTTTTGGTCCCTTGAAAAAGAGGAGGCTATGCATTACAGAGCTATGATTCCTAAACCCTTTCTCCGATTTGGATGTGAAAACTCTCATATTGCAGCTGGGAGTGTGCACTTTCAGCCCATATTATATATATAATTGTATTTCTGAACATGTTTTTGTAAACAGCTAAAATAACAAAACTTGTGTCACTGTCCAAATATTTCTGGACCTAACTGTATATGCGGCACCTCCCATGGCCACAAGACTGGCGTGACGTCACATATACCATGTGACTGTCTCACCACGTCCCCCACCTCATGAGCGGGCTATTTAAACCTGAGATCATTCATCTAAATACACACTCTAACAGACCAGCTGGGACACAGGCGCAGGAGCGCCCTTACTGCATTCAGATAAGGTAATATTTTACTCATCCCCTCAACATAATGGTGATTGATATATACAGTATTACACAAACTTCCTTCTTTGATTACTGGTTACCCATCCAGGATGATGTTTGTCCCATGTCTTTTGTTTAATGTCTTTTGCTCCTTGACAGCATCTAGATACTTGAACTGTGTATTCTGTATATAAGTGTATATTTATGTAAATTTTGTATATGTGTGTATATATATATATATGTAACTAATACTTTTTAGGGTGTACATTAATACTTATTTTTTATTTGTTTTTTGTTTTCAGAGATATTTTGTGACAAAGACCCTACCGGTCGAAACGTCAATTGATTGGTTATCGCTATTCCCCTTGCCTTGCCTTCTACTGTCCACCATCTGTCTAAATAAAATTCACGTTTTGCGTGAAAAATTCCAGGAGAGTGCGGTGAAATTTATACTATATACAGTTACATCCTTGGTTGTAAAGGGTTTAAACATGCACACAGATGAGGTTTGCATAGGGCGCCTGTCACACAGGTACATGTGATGTACAGTGTCTGGCTTACAGCATATTGAGAACACCCATAATATTACAGCAGATGGGCTGCCCAGCACTATATAAGTGCACTCCACAGAGTAGACACCCTAATTCACCCAACCAACGCTAAATGGTCTGGCTATATCATTCATAAGAATGAAAAAAAAAGAAAAGACAGCATGTGCAATAAAACGATGAAAATTATGGATAAAATCCATGAGGTATTCGTCCATATCAAAAATAGGTATAAAGTTATACAAAAAACAATTATTTTAAGTTATTACTGCTAAAGGTTGTTCTACAAGCTGTTTTTTCATGGCGTGTACTTAATTTTCCACACAACACTTCTGCATTTTAGATTGGTTTTAGCTAAATAAATAATGATACATTGTAATTTGGCATGTGTTGTTTGTCTGAAGTTGTAGTTCCTAATTTTAAAGGGAACCTGGCATCAGGTTTTCCCCATATAAACCACGGCTTGGATATTTAAGCCGTATTTTACAATATTCTAGAATGCTGTATGTATGTCCCCAATTCACTATTCAAGGCACAAAAAGGAGCTATTATTATACTCAGAGATGGCCTGGTCTGGTCCAATGGGTTTCTCTGGTCTTTATCCAGCGCCTCCTCTCTTCTTCCAATTGTTGCCCTCCTTCCCTGTTTTTTGTGGATGATGCGTCCTAAGTCATCAACACAGTGCATGCCAATGTGCTCCTGTGATAGTTCACTCTGCCCTCCCGAGGGCAGAGCAAGGTACTGTACTGCGCATGCGCTGGGATAGGCCAAAGAGCGCTGATGACTCATAGTTAAAGCCGTTGCATGCGCGCTACACTTCTGTGCTCTGTCCGCGACAGCGCAGAGTGAACTATGCCTGCGCAGGAGCACGATGGCCGACACTGTGTGGATGATGTAGAACGTGTCATCCACACCAAGCAGGGAAGGAGGGCGACAATTGAAAGAAGAGGGGAGGCGCCTGATCAAGACCAGAGACACCCATCTCATGAATCCGTGTCATCTGTTAGTGTGTCGCCCCCGCGTCGGCAGCCTGCCGCTGCCACTCGGATCCGGATCCGCGGTTGCTTGAGGGGTCTCCGAACCCGAGAGGTCGGGGTCGCGCAGCCACCTGGAATAAAGGGGGATATTTACAGGGGAAGGTGTGGAAGGTTCGTGACACCACCCGTAGTGCATGGTAAAATGGAGTACCACCGCTGCAATTGGCAGTGCCCAGTGGCGATGGTGTGGGCAGCCAGGTGTTTAACCCCTCCATGGGTAGGGGGAATGCCCTGGGACTCGGTGATGGTGTCGGGGAGGTGCCGTCGGGCTGGTAAGGGTTAATTGCGTACTCACTCGGTCCAATAACATTGACGCTGATAAAACCAAAGTTCTTGATGCCACTGCAGCAGGGAGAGAGCACGCCTGGATCTCATGCCCGTTGGTGTTGCTTGTTAGCCTGTGACCTTGGCACCTCTTTTCTGTAGTTGGTCCCTTTTAGCATAGAACTAAACGGGTCCCGCTCACCAGTATGGCTAACTGGGTAAGCTTGCTCTCAGGGTTCACGCTTGGGAATTTCTGGACTATGTAGTGGGAAAGTCCTATCCCCCTCGTTGCGCTAGTACCCCGATTTTAGAGCGGGTGGAGAATGAATCTTGAAGGCCCCGTCCTCGTCGGCTAAATTACCAAAACGCCTGAAGCTACTTCCTGGCCTAGGGTCCACGTACCCCGTCGTGCCCTGGCCCCTGCCCGGTGATGGCACAAGGCCACCGGCTGTCCTCCTCTGCAGTCCGTACCCCTTGTCACGGTCCCCTGCGACTGGGGTCCAGCTTCTACCAGGCCCAGACCAACGTCTGCCACCTAGTAGTAACAAGGAGCCCAGCTCTTGACATCTCCTCTCGAGAGTCACCACTCAACTGACTGTCTCCTGACACTCCTGACCTTCCCTTAACCAATCCCCCAAGTGGGCTATCCTATTCCTTTCAGGCTGTTCACTGGTGTGTCTGGTGGGTGTGGTGCAGAGTGTTCCTAGGGTTTTAATTAGCTTGTTCTTAGCAACACCAAAGGTCAGGGACCTGTAACCAAGGAGGAGGTGGATATCATGCAGAAGGGCAGATTCCACAATACCTTGTGACGACCTGATAGGTCAGGGCATCACATTAGTATAATGAGAGCTCTTCTATTTCACAGCATACTAGAATGTGTAAAATAGAGCTTAACAGGTGACAGGTTCCCTTTAAAACCATCCAAGGACTAGATGTTTTCTTTTCATGTGTTGATGCATTAATTCAAAATAAGGTGCACTTAGTTGTTCTCATGATTGTGTGTGTGTGTGTGTGTGTGTGTGTGTGTATACAGTATATATATATACATGCACACATATTCTTTTTCCTCTTTTTTTGTCATGTACGAAGCCTATACTTCTCAAATGTCATACATTTTTCTTGTTTATTATATGGAGGCGATGTATTTGAAAAGCCTACTCCTCCCCACGGCAGAGCAGAGAGTTAATAATGTAAGTGTTTTTGCATCTGATTTCCTATTCAGAGTAAAAAAACGCCATTCTATACCCTGTTATGAGAGAAGTTGTTCGCCATAGCAACAAGAAATGAAAGAGCCTCTTTTTTATGTAGGCCAAATTGCTGTCTCCTCTTGTACAGCATTGCATTTCAATCACAATATTATCACATCACTGCATCGAGGCTGCCTCTTTCTATATAACTGTTGGCGTGCTCCCTGTACTAGCAAACACTCTGTATCCCGCTCCCTCCAGATGCAGCAATTGAAGAATGAAAGAAAAGGTGTCAGGTTTAACGAATCCATGTAAGACAAACAAAAATTAATTTGGTGAGGAGAAAAACAGGCAGCTGGGAAGTGAAAGCCTCCTGTTCAGTAGGATGTGATTACCCATCTCTTGTGTGGGAATATGTCTATTCCATCTACAGTATCAGGGCAGAACACCATCTATCCTGCGCTTTATAGCTTCACGTTTATGACTCACAATCAGGCGATCAATAAAATGGGGATCCTCAAGGAAGGAAATAATTATATTGTCTTTCTTTACTGTTCTGTATAAAGTTCCTTTAAATGCGATGAAAGAATCCTATCAGAATTGGAAAATCAGCCTTAAAAAAACCAGTGTATCATTAATATATGCAAAAGAGCAAGTGAGTATATTTTACTTATTTATTTTATTCATTCATATAGCGCTTTTCATTCCACAGCCCTGTACAGACTGTCCCCGTTGGGGCTCACAATCTAAAATCATTGGAGTATGCAACTGAGGATAAAAAGCGCAGATAGGGTCTTACCAGATATTTATGGAGAGGATCATACAACAAAACTCACCTTGTGAGTCACAACTCCTGCGTAAGCCTGAGCAATGATCCCACGTGGGTTAAAATTCAATGGTGGAGAGGAGAACGAGGTTTATGCCGCGCTGTCGCCGAATGAACAAACTGTTGATTGTCTATAAATTCTTTTTAATTTAGATCTATGCGTTTCGGACAACAAAAGTCTCCATCAGGACAAGTGAAAATCAACAATTGTGACAAAAGGTGACTTATGTTTTGCAAAACGCAAAGACCTAAATAAAAAAAGATTTATAGACAATCAACAGTTTGGTAATGGGGGCGTGGCCTGGACGGCAATGTGAAGAGACGTGTTTGTGGAGCTCTCCTGCAAACTCCCTTGATAAATCCCTGAATACCGCTGTTATCACTGCCTCAGCCGGCTATCAGGAAGATAAGGTGGTGAGGACTTATCTGGAGTGAGGCTGGTGGATGCAGAGAGGTGCCATGGTCCGTCACAGGCAAAAGGATAATGGAGGCGGGAAAGTCCCCAGCTCTCAGGATGGTGCCATGATAAGGCAGGAAGCTGAGAAGGTTAATGCAGCCTGTCAGGAGAGGATGCAGGTCGCGGCAAGGCTGGAGAAATTTGCCCGGACTTCAGAGAAATCACATCAGCATACAGATAACAGAGGTGAGGAGGGAGAAGACAATGCCAGCTCTGATGAGATGGGGGATGGTGAACAGCAGCAAGATAAGACAGGAGAAGTAGAGGAAGCACATAGTGCAGACCAGGCTCCAGAAAACCCCACTTTAAAGGACATTTTTGCAGTGGTGTCTTTTTGTAAAGAGGCTCTGACTTCCCTGACGAAGCAAGTTAAGGGATTACAGGCAGAGGTTGCTGACATTAAGAAAGACCTCAAGAAAGCAGACCTGAGAACAACTGCTGTAGAGGAGAGAGTGGGGATAACAGAGGATCATATTACAAAACTACAAAAGTCTGAAAAAACATTTGCACAGCAGATAGCTGAAATCATGGCAAAAAATGATGATTTAGAGAACCGCTCTAGAAGAAATAACATCCGAATTGTCGGCATCCCTGAGAAAGCGGAAGGAAGAAACCCCACTGAATATGTAGAAGACTGGCTCAGGGGGAAAATGGGTGCTAATGTCTTATCCAAGCTCTATGCTGTGGAACGTGCACACAGAGTCCCGATGCAGCCACAACCAGCAGGCAGGGGCCCTCGCACTATGCTAGCCAAGCTCCTCAACTACAGAGACAGGGACACTATACTGCGAAAGGCAAGAGACATGGAGGATCTTATGATTGACGGCCAGAGAATTTCCATATACCCGGACTACTCCATTTCTGTTCAAAAGCTACGTATGACTTTTACAGGAGTAAAGAGGCGCCTGCGAGAGATGGGGGTGCAATACTCAATGATGTTCCCGGCGAAGCTAAGAGTGATGGCGTTGGAGCGGGTGCACTTTTTTACAACTCCAGAGGAAGCCATGCAGTGGTTGGACGCAAACGAAAAGCGGATCCGTTTGAAGGAATGAGCTGACTGTCTGAATCTGCAGTGTGTTGGAGAAGGCCGGCTGAGGCTCTACAACATCCTTAGGAGCTTACAGGGGACCCTTCTTGTTTTTTCTTTTTTTTTTTTCTCCTTCCCTTTGGGATTGAGGTAGTATGCAGGGGGAATGCGAAGGGTTTGATGTGAGCTTCGCAGGACATGGGGACTGCCTAATTTGGCGCGGTGGTGGTATTTACAATTTGAGATTCCAGTTTAATTACTGTTCGCCATTTTACTGTTATATTGGTTAAGTGGAATATGATTATACATAGAAAGGGGGGGAGTGGAGAATTGTTGGAAAAGGGACGAGTTTTAAAATGTGTCTAAGAGGGGAAGGCGAGGGAGGTAGGGGGGAATTTAGTAGGGATTATGGACCAGGTTTGGAAAACCCGATGCTTCACGGGAGTACTCGAAAACAGGAAGTGGTGGGGAGTAGGAGGGGAGGGGAGCAGGGGGGGAGGGGGGAAAGGGGTAGGGTAGAGGCAGCATTGGGAGATACTACAAGGTTTGATGGTTTTACTGGGTGGGATAATGGGGGATAGAATTAAGGTGTTGAGTTGGAATATTAGAGGGTTATCAGATAGGTCTAGGAGAGCGGCAATAATTAAATATGTTCAAGACCAGAACCCGTCAGTAATATGTCTACTAGAAACACATCTAACAAAGGAGACAACACATGTTTTGAATAGGAGATGGGTGCAGAAGGCCTATCACTCCACCTTTTCCAACTATGCAAGGGGTGTATCACTGCTGATCCATAGCTCTGTGCAATATGAAGAGATAGAAGTGTATGTGGATAAAGAGGGACAGTGTGTGGCCGTCAAGTGTAAAATATTTGGCAGACTCATGTGTATAGCTGCAATATATATACCACCTCCATATAAGTGCACCAAACTAAGGGAGATAAGGGAGTTCTCTGAGAAGGGGGGAGTAATCCCTTTTTTACTGGTGGGGGACTTCAATAATCTGATAGACCTGTACTGGGATAGGAGTAGTAGACCTCCAGGTATTCAGGATAGTTGTATGACTTCGTTTGGCACTCTTATTGGGGAACTTGGAATGGTGGATGCCTGGCGAGTGAGGAATGGGAGGGTATCCTGCTTCTCTTGTTATTCGGCTTCACATAACACTCTGTCCCGCATTGACATGGCTCTAGCTAGTGATCTGATGGATGCAATGATAAGCGACGTGCAATATCTGACAAGAGTGATTTCAGATCATAGCCCAATTCTAGTGTCCATACGACGGGGGACCCTGACAGGGGGAAGGAGGGGAGAGTGGAAGCTTCATCCAGCATGGATCCGTCATATTAATATGGGGAATATAGAACGGGATCTTGGGGATTTCTTTATCCATAACGAGGGTAGCACTGGTCCGCTGGTGGTATGGGATGCGATGAAGGCATACCTCAGGGGGCTCCTGTTCAGGGATATCTGTAAACGTAAAACACAGACGAGGCAGGATGAGAAAGATAGCCTGGAGGCCTTAGATAAGGCAGAGCTGGAAGCAATCCGGAGTAATACTACGGACGCGAAGCAAAATCTTAGGCAGGCGCATGAACAGGTTAATAAGATGCTTTTGGAGAAGGCGGTAAGGAAGCAGGCATTCCAAAAATTGCATTTTTATGAGGAGGGGGAAAAAGTTGGTCATCTATTATCGGTCATAGCTGCAGCTCAAAGGAGTAGTTCATTTGTGCATGGTATGGACACGGTGGAGGGGACACAGGTCACTGAGGTTGAGGAGATCCTTGGGGTCTTTAAAGATTTCTATCGCACGCTATATTCTTCTATTGGAGAGATGAGGGTGGAAGAGGTGGACTCATTTCTTGAGCGAGGTGAGCTTCCGGTGTTGTCTGTGGCGGATAGAGATAACCTGGAGTCACCTATTACTATTGATGAACTGGAGGGCGCTCTGCATGGCATGAGCAATGACAAGGCACCGGGAGCAGACGGGCTACCAGTTGAAATTTATAAACAGTTAGAAGAAATCCTATTACCCAAACTATTGAAAGTCTTTGAGGTGGCGGAGGGGGAAGGTGTATTGCCTGAATCTATGAGAGAAGCAATAATAGTGGTAATTCCTAAAAAGGATAAAAATCCGAGGCTTCCAGACTCATATAGACCCATCTCGTTATTAACAGCGGACGTGAAGCTTCTGGCTAAGGTGTTGTCAAACCGGCTGACTGGAGTTATATCTAACCTAATCCATATGGACCAATCAGGGTTCATGGCCAATAGGTCGACAGCTGCTAATATCAGGAGATTGTACCTTAATCTACAGTTGCCGCCTGACAACCCTGGCCGGAGGGTGATCGCTTTGTTAGATGCCCAGAAAGCGTTTGATAGTGTTGAGTGGGGGTATCTGTGGAAAGTGTTGCAGCATATGGGTTTTGGCCCACGGTTTGTAAAGTGGGTGCAGCTGTTGTAAAATAGGCCTACTGCTAAAGTTAGAGTTAACGGTATGACCTCCTCAGCGTTTGAGTTGCACCGGGGAACGAGGCAGGGCTGCCCACTATCGCCGCTCCTATTTGCTATTGCAATAGAGCCTCTGGCGGCGGCCATTAGGAAAACAAAGGAGATCCATGGATTTAAGTATGGGCATTTAGAGGAGAAAAAAAAAAAACCAAAAAAAAAAAAAAAACTGAGCTGTGACAAATGTTCAAAAAACATGCAACATTACAAGCATGTGAATTGCAGCCTCAAGACTAGAAAAAAACCAAGGAGAAAATTGTAGAAAAAATACCCTGACTATAAATAAATAAATTGCAAGTGCTTAATAAACAGGGTACTTAGTATATACATTTTTGCAAAAAGGTAAGAAGCTGTCTCACCTCGTCACGGTGTACCCATCTGAGACAGTCCCTAACCTACTAAAGTTAAAAACATATTCTGTACCTGACTAGTGTCATGTCAAAACTTCAATATGGATGGTAAAGTGGTTAGCTGGGTCCCAGATTAAATACACAGCAAAAAGTGAGAAGCAGGTAATTGTTCAGCCTCAGTATCAGGAGGGCTGCACCCCCAACTTGCATTAAAGCAAGATAACAGACAAAAAAAAAAAAACAAAAAACTGAGCTGTGACAAATGTTCAAAAAACATGCAACATTACAAGCATGTGAATTGCAGCCTCAAGACTAGAAAAAAACCAAGGAGAAAATTGTAGAAAAAATACCCTGACTATAAATAAATAAATTGCAAGTGCTTAATAAACAGGGTACTTAGTATATACATTTTTGCAAAAAGGTAAGAAGCTGTCTCACCTCGTCACGGTGTACCCATCTGAGACAGTCCCTAACCTACTAAAGTTAAAAACATATTCTGTACCTGACTAGTGTCATGTCAAAACTTCAATATGGATGGTAAAGTGGTTAGCTGGGTCCCAGATTAAATACACAGCAAAAAGTGAGAAGCAGGTAATTGTTCAGCCTCAGTATCAGGAGGGCTGCACCCCCAACTTGCATTAAAGCAAGATAACAGACAAAAAAAAAAAAAAAAAAAAACTGAGCTGTGACAAATGTTCAAAAAACATGCAACATTACAAGCATGTGAATTGCAGCCTCAAGACTAGAAAAAAACCAAGGAGAAAATTGTAGAAAAAATACCCTGACTATAAATAAATAAATTGCAAGTGCTTAATAAACAGGGTACTTAGTATATACATTTTTGCAAAAAGGTAAGAAGCTGTCTCACCTCGTCACGGTGTACCCATCTGAGACAGTCCCTAACCTACTAAAGTTAAAAACATATTCTGTACCTGACTAGTGTCATGTCAAAACTTCAATATGGATGGTAAAGTGGTTAGCTGGGTCCCAGATTAAATACACAGCAAAAAGTGAGAAGCAGGTAATTGTTCAGCCTCAGTATCAGGAGGGCTGCACCCCCAACTTGCATTAAAGCAAGATAACAGACAAAAAAACAAAAAAACAAAAAAAAAAAAAAAAAAAAACAAAAAAAAAAAAAAAAAAAACTGAGCTGTGACAAATGTTCAAAAAACATGCAACATTACAAGCATGTGAATTGCAGCCTCAAGACTAGAAAAAAACCAAGGAGAAAATTGTAGAAAAAATACCCTGACTATAAATAAATAAATTGCAAGTGCTTAATAAACAGGGTACTTAGTATATACATTTTTGCAAAAAGGTAAGAAGCTGTCTCACCTCGTCACGGTGTACCCATCTGAGACAGTCCCTAACCTACTAAAGTTAAAAACATATTCTGTACCTGACTAGTGTCATGTCAAAACTTCAATATGGATGGTAAAGTGGTTAGCTGGGTCCCAGATTAAATACACAGCAAAAAGTGAGAAGCAGGTAATTGTTCAGCCTCAGTATCAGGAGGGCTGCACCCCCAACTTGCATTAAAGCAAGATAACAGACAAAAAAAAAAAAAAAAAAAACTGAGCTGTGACAAATGTTCAAAAAACATGCAACATTACAAGCATGTGAATTGCAGCCTCAAGACTAGAAAAAAACCAAGGAGAAAATTGTAGAAAAAATACCCTGACTATAAATAAATAAATTGCAAGTGCTTAATAAACAGGGTACTTAGTATATACATTTTTGCAAAAAGGTAAGAAGCTGTCTCACCTCGTCACGGTGTACCCATCTGAGACAGTCCCTAACCTACTAAAGTTAAAAACATATTCTGTACCTGACTAGTGTCATGTCAAAACTTCAATATGGATGGTAAAGTGGTTAGCTGGGTCCCAGATTAAATACACAGCAAAAAGTGAGAAGCAGGTAATTGTTCAGCCTCAGTATCAGGAGGGCTGCACCCCCAACTTGCATTAAAGCAAGATAACAGACAAAAAAAAAAAAAAAAAAAACTGAGCTGTGACAAATGTTCAAAAAACATGCAACATTACAAGCATGTGAATTGCAGCCTCAAGACTAGAAAAAAAACCAAGGAGAAAATTGTAGAAAAAATACCCTGACTATAAATAAATAAATTGCAAGTGCTTAATAAACAGGGTACTTAGTATATACATTTTTGCAAAAAGGTAAGAAGCTGTCTCACCTCGTCACTGTGTACCCATCTGAGACAGTCCCTAACCTACTAAAGTTAAAAACATATTCTGTACCTGACTAGTGTCATGTCAAAACTTCAATATGGATGGTAAAGTGGTTAGCTGGGTCCCAGATTAAATACACAGCAAAAAGTGAGAAGCAGGTAATTGTTCAGCCTCAGTATCAGGAGGGCTGCACCCCCAACTTGCATTAAAGCAAGATAACAGACAAAAAAAAAAAAAAAAAACTGAGCTGTGACAAATGTTCAAAAAACATGCAACATTACAAGCATGTGAATTGCAGCCTCAAGACTAGAAAAAAAAACAAGGAGAAAATTGTAGAAAAAATACCCTGACTATAAATAAATAAATTGCAAGTGCTTAATAAACAGGGTACTTAGTATATACATTTTTGCAAAAAGGTAAGAAGCTGTCTCACCTCGTCACGGTGTACCCATCTGAGACAGTCCCTAACCTACTAAAGTTAAAAACATATTCTGTACCTGACTAGTGTCATGTCAAAACTTCAATATGGATGGTAAAGTGGTTAGCTGGGTCCCAGATTAAATACACAGCAAAAAGTGAGAAGCAGGTAATTGTTCAGCCTCAGTATCAGGAGGGCTGCACCCCCAACTTGCATTAAAGCAAGATAACAGACAAAAAAAAAAAAACAAAAAACTGAGCTGTGACAAATGTTCAAAAAACATGCAACATTACAAGCATGTGAATTGCAGCCTCAAGACTAGAAAAAAACCAAGGAGAAAATTGTAGAAAAAATACCCTGACTATAAATAAATAAATTGCAAGTGCTTAATAAACAGGGTACTTAGTATATACATTTTTGCAAAAAGGTAAGAAGCTGTCTCACCTCGTCACGGTGTACCCATCTGAGACAGTCCCTAACCTACTAAAGTTAAAAACATATTCTGTACCTGACTAGTGTCATGTCAAAACTTCAATATGGATGGTAAAGTGGTTAGCTGGGTCCCAGATTAAATACACAGCAAAAAGTGAGAAGCAGGTAATTGTTCAGCCTCAGTATCAGGAGGGCTGCACCCCCAACTTGCATTAAAGCAAGATAACAGACAAAAAAAAAAAAAAAAAAAAACTGAGCTGTGACAAATGTTCAAAAAACATGCAACATTACAAGCATGTGAATTGCAGCCTCAAGACTAGAAAAAAACCAAGGAGAAAATTGTAGAAAAAATACCCTGACTATAAATAAATAAATTGCAAGTGCTTAATAAACAGGGTACTTAGTATATACATTTTTGCAAAAAGGTAAGAAGCTGTCTCACCTCGTCACGGTGTACCCATCTGAGACAGTCCCTAACCTACTAAAGTTAAAAACATATTCTGTACCTGACTAGTGTCATGTCAAAACTTCAATATGGATGGTAAAGTGGTTAGCTGGGTCCCAGATTAAATACACAGCAAAAAGTGAGAAGCAGGTAATTGTTCAGCCTCAGTATCAGGAGGGCTGCACCCCCAACTTGCATTAAAGCAAGATAACAGACAAAAAAACAAAAAAACAAAAAAAAAAAAAAAAAAAACAAAAAAAAAAAAAAAACTGAGCTGTGACAAATGTTCAAAAAACATGCAACATTACAAGCATGTGAATTGCAGCCTCAAGACTAGAAAAAAACCAAGGAGAAAATTGTAGAAAAAATACCCTGACTATAAATAAATAAATTGCAAGTGCTTAATAAACAGGGTACTTAGTATATACATTTTTGCAAAAAGGTAAGAAGCTGTCTCACCTCGTCACGGTGTACCCATCTGAGACAGTCCCTAACCTACTAAAGTTAAAAACATATTCTGTACCTGACTAGTGTCATGTCAAAACTTCAATATGGATGGTAAAGTGGTTAGCTGGGTCCCAGATTAAATACACAGCAAAAAGTGAGAAGCAGGTAATTGTTCAGCCTCAGTATCAGGAGGGCTGCACCCCCAACTTGCATTAAAGCAAGATAACAGACAAAAAAAAAAAAAAAAAAAACTGAGCTGTGACAAATGTTCAAAAAACATGCAACATTACAAGCATGTGAATTGCAGCCTCAAGACTAGAAAAAAACCAAGGAGAAAATTGTAGAAAAAATACCCTGACTATAAATAAATAAATTGCAAGTGCTTAATAAACAGGGTACTTAGTATATACATTTTTGCAAAAAGGTAAGAAGCTGTCTCACCTCGTCACGGTGTACCCATCTGAGACAGTCCCTAACCTACTAAAGTTAAAAACATATTCTGTACCTGACTAGTGTCATGTCAAAACTTCAATATGGATGGTAAAGTGGTTAGCTGGGTCCCAGATTAAATACACAGCAAAAAGTGAGAAGCAGGTAATTGTTCAGCCTCAGTATCAGGAGGGCTGCACCCCCAACTTGCATTAAAGCAAGATAACAGACAAAAAAAAAAAAAAAAAAAACTGAGCTGTGACAAATGTTCAAAAAACATGCAACATTACAAGCATGTGAATTGCAGCCTCAAGACTAGAAAAAAAACCAAGGAGAAAATTGTAGAAAAAATACCCTGACTATAAATAAATAAATTGCAAGTGCTTAATAAACAGGGTACTTAGTATATACATTTTTGCAAAAAGGTAAGAAGCTGTCTCACCTCGTCACTGTGTACCCATCTGAGACAGTCCCTAACCTACTAAAGTTAAAAACATATTCTGTACCTGACTAGTGTCATGTCAAAACTTCAATATGGATGGTAAAGTGGTTAGCTGGGTCCCAGATTAAATACACAGCAAAAAGTGAGAAGCAGGTAATTGTTCAGCCTCAGTATCAGGAGGGCTGCACCCCCAACTTGCATTAAAGCAAGATAACAGACAAAAAAAAAAAAAAAAACTGAGCTGTGACAAATGTTCAAAAAACATGCAACATTACAAGCATGTGAATTGCAGCCTCAAGACTAGAAAAAAAACAAGGAGAAAATTGTAGAAAAAATACCCTGACTATAAATAAATAAATTGCAAGTGCTTAATAAACAGGGTACTTAGTATATACATTTTTGCAAAAAGGTAAGAAGCTGTCTCACCTCGTCACGGTGTACCCATCTGAGACAGTCCCTAACCTACTAAAGTTAAAAACATATTCTGTACCTGACTAGTGTCATGTCAAAACTTCAATATGGATGGTAAAGTGGTTAGCTGGGTCCCAGATTAAATACACAGCAAAAAGTGAGAAGCAGGTAATTGTTCAGCCTCAGTATCAGGAGGGCTGCACCCCCAACTTGCATTAAAGCAAGATAACAGACAAAAAAAAAAACAAAAAACTGAGCTGTGACAAATGTTCAAAAAACATGCAACATTACAAGCATGTGAATTGCAGCCTCAAGACTAGAAAAAAACCAAGGAGAAAATTGTAGAAAAAATACCCTGACTATAAATAAATAAATTGCAAGTGCTTAATAAACAGGGTACTTAGTATATACATTTTTGCAAAAAGGTAAGAAGCTGTCTCACCTCGTCACGGTGTACCCATCTGAGACAGTCCCTAACCTACTAAAGTTAAAAACATATTCTGTACCTGACTAGTGTCATGTCAAAACTTCAATATGGATGGTAAAGTGGTTAGCTGGGTCCCAGATTAAATACACAGCAAAAAGTGAGAAGCAGGTAATTGTTCAGCCTCAGTATCAGGAGGGCTGCACCCCCAACTTGCATTAAAGCAAGATAACAGACAAAAAAAAAACAAAAAACTGAGCTGTGACAAATGTTCAAAAAACATGCAACATTACAAGCATGTGAATTGCAGCCTCAAGACTAGAAAAAAACCAAGGAGAAAATTGTAGAAAAAATACCCTGACTATAAATAAATAAATTGCAAGTGCTTAATAAACAGGGTTCTTAGTATATACATTTTTGCAAAAAGGTAAGAAGCTGTCTCACCTCGTCACGGTGTACCCATCTGAGACAGTCCCTAACCTACTAAAGTTAAAAACATATTCTGTACCTGACTAGTGTCATGTCAAAACTTCAATATGGATGGTAAAGTGGTTAGCTGGGTCCCAGATTAAATACACAGCAAAAAGTGAGAAGCAGGTAATTGTTCAGCCTCAGTATCAGGAGGGCTGCACCCCCAACTTGCATTAAAGCAAGATAACAGACAAAAAAAAAAAAAAAAAACTGAGCTGTGACAAATGTTCAAAAAACATGCAACATTACAAGCATGTGAATTGCAGCCTCAAGACTAGAAAAAAAAACAAGGAGAAAATTGTAGAAAAAATACCCTGACTATAAATAAATAAATTGCAAGTGCTTAATAAACAGGGTACTTAGTATATACATTTTTGCAAAAAGGTAAGAAGCTGTCTCACCTCGTCACGGTGTACCCATCTGAGACAGTCCCTAACCTACTAAAGTTAAAAACATATTCTGTACCTGACTAGTGTCATGTCAAAACTTCAATATGGATGGTAAAGTGGTTAGCTGGGTCCCAGATTAAATACACAGCAAAAAGTGAGAAGCAGGTAATTGTTCAGCCTCAGTATCAGGAGGGCTGCACCCCCAACTTGCATTAAAGCAAGATAACAGACAAAAAAGAAAAACAAAAAACTGAGCTGTGACAAATGTTCAAAAAACATGCAACATTACAAGCATGTGAATTGCAGCCTCAAGACTAGAAAAAAACCAAGGAGAAAATTGTAGAAAAAATACCCTGACTATAAATAAATAAATTGCAAGTGCTTAATAAACAGGGTACTTAGTATATACATTTTTGCAAAAAGGTAAGAAGCTGTCTCACCTCGTCACGGTGTACCCATCTGAGACAGTCCCTAACCTACTAAAGTTAAAAACATATTCTGTACCTGACTAGTGTCATGTCAAAACTTCAATATGGATGGTAAAGTGGTTAGCTGGGTCCCAGATTAAATACACAGCAAAAAGTGAGAAGCAGGTAATTGTTCAGCCTCAGTATCAGGAGGGCTGCACCCCCAACTTGCATTAAAGCAAGATAACAGACAAAAAAAAAAACAAAAAACTGAGCTGTGCTTTCTACAATTTTCTCCTTGGTTTTTTTCTCATTTAGAGGAGAAAATAGCTCTTTATGCTGACGATTTATTACTTTTCTTGGGGGATCCATCAGCCTCATTGGATCATGCCATGCAGATAATAGAGAAATTTGGAGAAGTTTCGGGACTGACCATTAATTGGTCTAAATCGAGCCTCTTTAAGGTGGATGGGGAAGTAGCCTGGACAAATGAGGATACTGGGGCTAACAAATTGAAGAATGTGGACGAATTTAAATATCTAGGTATCCAGATATCTCTGCCAGTAGAAAAATACATACAGGTGAACTTATGGCCGCTCCTTAAAAAATTGAGAACCAAGGTGGATGCCTGGAACAAGCTACATTTGTCAGTTGTTGGAAGGGTTAATTTACTAAAGATGGTAGTAATGCCTAAACTCCTATACATACTGCACAATGCCCCTGTTTGTATTTCAAGGAAAAGATTTAAAGGGATAAACTCGCTGTTTAGGGATCTGGTGTGGGGTAAAAAGCAGCCTAGGGTGCGATTAGAGACTTTACAAAGGCCGAAGGATGAGGGGGGTCTAGCAATCCCAAATCCGGAATTGTATTATATAGCGGCGCAATGTCAACACCTCAGGGGTTGGTCTGATCGAGAGAAAGATGGGGGCATTAAAGAAGTACTGGAGTACATAGTGGGTAGAAGTCCATTGGTAATGGGACTAGAGGATGGTGCGGTGGGGCTCCTGGGTAGAACATCTCCTACAATGGCACTTATAAATAAGACCTGGGATAGGCTGAAAAGGGTGAGAGGGGTGACCCGGTTAACTAAGTTTACACCTATCTGGGATAACAGTAATCTCCCGGAGATTCAGAAAATGGGGAATATTGAGGAGTGGAGACGCAAGGGTGTGATATACATGCATCAGATATTGGACGGAGGAATTGTGAAATCGTTCCCGCAGTTACAGAGTGAGTTTAAGTTACCGGCGTCCGGCTGGCTCCACTACAGACAATTAAAACATGCGATTGCAGCCCAAGCGGCTAAACAAAGTGTGGCCATACAGACTGACCTGGTACTGGAGTATGTGTGTAAGGGCGGAGGAAGCACTAAAGGGATCATTTCTGGCACGTATAAAGATATACTACATACCTTTCTGTTAGAATACCCAATTAAAACTAAATCTAAATGGGAGGAGGAAGTTGGGCCGATAACGGAGAAGGTGTGGGAGAGTATCCTGGAGTATGTCCCTAAACTTTCCATGAGCGAACCAGCCAGACTGTCTCACCTATACGTGATTCACCGGGTATATAGGTCTCCCTTACTGATGTTTAAAATGGGGTTGAAAAGGAATTCGAAGTGTCCAAGGTGTCAGGGATCTGACGCAGGTATTTTTCACATGATGTGGTCTTGTCCGAGACTGGTCTCCTTTTGGACTAAGGTTATCCACAAGATAGGAAGAACATATGGGTGTGTCCTCCCCAGGGAACCAGTGATCTGCCTATTGGGATATGTTGAGGAGCTTGGGGTGGAAAATACTATGAAAATTGTCATTGCTAGGCTGCTGTATGCGGCAATAAAGCTAATCGCCAGGTCCTGGATTAAAAAAGACCCCCCGACCAGGGGAGAGTACATTAAAAGGGTGGAGTGTATTCTTCAGCTGGAACGGGGAGTGTATGAAAGAAGGGGGAATGTTAAAATGTTTGAGAAGCTCTGGTCTCCTTGGCTGCAATGCGAATAAGACGAGTGATGGACCAGTAAACTGATATGGGACGGGGATAGCCGTCTGAGACCTCTGATGTGTATGTTTTGTTTTATTTGTGTTACTAGTTGTTCCTCCTGCACAACGGGATGGTTGCTGTACTACAGTTGAAGGGTATTAAAAGTGTGTACTATATGGGATGTAGTATCGGGGAGAAGTGTTGCTGCCGGGGTGGGGGAGGGGGGCGGGAGGGGGAGTTAAAGGGGTAATAGATGTGATAAATTTAATTTGGATGCCGATTTGTTATTCTGTTGTATGTACTCTGTTTTAATAAAAAAGTATCTGATTTAAAAAAAAAAAACAGTTTGGTAATTCGGCCTAAACCAATTTCTCCTCTCCAGTATTGAATTTTAAGTCTTTGGAGTGTGGGAGGAAACCGGAGAACCTGGAGACAACCCACAGAATACAAGGAGAATATATGCTAAGAAATGTTTGCAATAAGTAGTTACCAAATAGTCACAATATTTAAAATATCTGCAATCAATTACTAAAACGCTATAAAATATATAACTAATAGAATAAAATAAATATGGTTTACATGTATGTAGTGAATCTATATCAACTGCAACATTTAATGTACAGTGGGGAAAATAGGTATTTGACACACTGCCGATTTATGAAGTTTTCCCACCTACAAAGAATGGAGAGGTCTGTAATTTATATTGTAGGTACACTTCAACTGTGACAGACAGAATAACCCCACAATCAAGAAAATTACATTGTCTGATTTTTAAATAATTAATTAGCATTTTATTGCATGAAGTAAGTATTTAATTACCTACCAAGCAGCAAGAATTCTGGCTCTCACACACTTGTTATTTTTTCTTTAAGATGCCCTCCTACTCTGAACTCATTACCTGTATTAATTGCACATGTGCGAACTTGTTACATGTATAAAAGATATCTGTCCGCACACTCAATAACACCCCAACCTATCCACCATGGCCAAGACCAAAAAGCTTTCTAAGGACACCAAGGACAAAATTGTAGACCTCCACAAGCTTGGGATGGGCTTCAGGACAATAAGCAACTTGGTAAGAAGGCAACAACTGTTGGCACAATTATTAGAAAATGGAAGAAGCACAAGATGACTGCCAGTCTTACTCAGTCTGGGGCTCCATGCAAAATCTCACCTCGAGGGGTAAGGATGATTCTGAGAAAGGTCAGGAATCAGGCCAGAACTACATGAAAGGACCTGGTCAATGACCTGAAGAGAGCTAGGACCACAGTCTTAACGATTGCCATTAGTAACACACTACGCCATCATGGATTAAAATTCTGCAGGGCACGCAAGGTCCCCCTGCTTACACCAGAACATGTCCAGGCCCGTTTGAAGTTCACCAATGACCTGGGCATGGGAAAAGGTCATGTGGTCAGATGAGACCAAAACATGACTGTTTGGTATTGACTTCACTCGCCATGTTTAGAGGAATAAGAAGGATGAGTAAAACGTCAAGGACACCGTCCCAACCGTGCAGCATGGGTGTTGAAACATTATATTTTGGGGGTACTTATCTGCAAAGGGAACAAGGAAACTGCATCATATTGAAGGGAGGTTGGATGAGGTCATGTATCGTGAGGTTTTTTGCCAACAACCTACTTCCCTCAGTAAAAACATTGAAGATGGGTCATGGCTAGGACTTCGAGCAAGACAATGACCCGAAACACACAGCCAGGGCAACTAAGGAGTGGTTCCATAAGAAGCATTTCAAGGTCCTGGAGTGGCCTAGCCAGTCTTGAGATCTGAATCAAATAGAAAATCTTTGGAAGGCGCTAAAACGCAATGTTGCCCAGCGACAGACCCTAAATTTGTAAGATCTGGAGAAGATCTGTATTGAGGAGTGGGCCAAAATCCCTGCTGCAGTGTGTGCAAACTTGGTCAAGAACTAAAGGAAATATCTGATCTCTGTAATTGCAAACAAAGGTTTTGGTGCCAAAATATTAAGTTCCGTTTTTCTATTATATCAAAAATGTATTTCATGCAAAAAAAAGGCAATTAATTATTTAAAAATCATACGTGATTTTCTGGATTTTTTTTTAATTTTGTCTTTCACAGTTGAAGTGTACCTAGATAAAAATTACAGACTTCTCCATTCTTTTAGATGGGAAAACTTGCAAAATTGGCTTTCTATCAAACACTTATTTTCCCCACTGTATACATGTGACATCCATAGCTGTCTTCTTGAGAGGGGGTTCAAATAGCTCATGTTTAAACCTCAAAATAATTTGTTCTAAAATATTTCCATAATAAAGAGTGAGTTTATCCATTCACATATATTACAAATGTGGGCCAGCCTGATATGCAGGAGCAATTGGCTCTTGTAATTATGTACATTAAATTAATTATTCACCTGCAATGTAAAAAAAGAGTTAATCTTATGATATAACATGATATAAGTGTTTCAGTATCTATACACTAATTGCGGTGTGATACTGGTGATTTGTTCTCATAGATTCAGGTAATGGAAATGTCACCTTATTCCTAAGCATTATCCATTTGTACAGTACAGACCAAAAGTTTGGACACACCTTCTCATCTCTAGAACAACTATTAGGAGGAGACTTTGTGCAGCAGGCCTTCATGGTAAAATAGCTGCTAGGAACCACTGCTAAGGACAGGCAACAAGCAGAAGAGACTTGTTTGGGCTAAAGAACACAAGGAATGGACAGTAGACCAGTGGAAATCTGTGCTTTGGTCTGATGAGTCCAAATTTGAGATCTTTGGATCCAACCACTGTGTCTTTGTAGAAAAGGTGAACGGATGGACTCTACATGGCTGGTTCCCACCGTGAAGCATGGAGGAGGAGGTGTGATAGTGTGGGGGGTGCTTTGCTGGTGACACTGTTGGGGATTTTTTTCAAAATTGAAGGCATACTGAAGCAACATGGCTACCACAGCATCTTGCAGCGGCATGGTATTCCATCTGGTTTGCGTTTAGTTGGATCATAATTTATTTTTCAACAGGACAATGACTCCAAACACAGTTCCAGGCTGTGTAAGGGCTATTTGACTAAGAAGGAGAGTGATGAGGTGCTGCGCCAGATGACCTGGCCTCCACAGTAACCAGACCTGAACCCAATAGAGATGGTTTGGGGTGAGCTGGAAGGCAGAGTGAAGGCAAAAGGGCCAACAAGTGCTAAGCATTTCTGGGAACTCCTTCAAGACTGTTGTAAAACCATTTCCGGTGACTACCTCTTTAAACAAAAGTAAACAACTGAATGAACATCCTCAGAGCCAGGTGATTCTATAATTTTTGACAGGGTTTGTAAAACAGTTTGTAGGATTCTGTCTCGAAATGGCCCCCATGGTCGAATTAGTGCCCAGAAGCCAGCACTAAACAAAAGGCAATTAAAAAACTGTGTGGCGTTTGCCAAGTCCCACAGCCTGCTAAACAGATGGACGCTGGAAAAGTGGCAGAAGGTGGATTTCTCTGACGAATCTTCAGTTGAATTACACCACAGCCGACCTACTGGAGCTCGTTTGGATCCAGGAAGCAGCTAGGTTTTGGTGGTGGAAAGATCTTGGTCTGGGGTTTCATTCAGTATGGGGGTATGTGAAACATTTACAAGGTGGAAGGCAATATCAATAGCCTAAAATATCCAGAAGTATTAGCTACCTCTTACATTCCCAATCATAAAAGCATAAAAGGAGTCAAATTCTGCAGCAGGATGGTGCTCCATCTCATACATCCATCTCTACAACAAAGTTCCTCCTGGCAAAGAAGATCAAGGTGCTCAAGGACTGGCCAGCCCAGTCACCAGACATGAACATCATTGAGCATGTTTGGGGTAGGATGAAAGAGGAATATTGGAAGACAAAACCAAACAATCTAGATGAACTCTGGGAGGCTTGTAAGACTGAATTCTTGGCTATTCCTGATGACTTCATCAATAAATTGTATGAATCATTGTTGAACCGCATGGATGCAGTCCTTCAATCTCATGGAAGTCACACAAATTATTAAATAACTTCATTCACCAATGTTATGCAACATATCTTTGTATTAGAAGTTAATTATTTGTTTGAATTTCACATTACTTTCTGAGGGCGACAAAACTTTTGTCTTGCCAAAATCTGACCTTTCTGTATCCATTAAATGATCAATATTTCAGCTTTGCAGCAACTTTATTTTCGTAACCTAAACCAAATTTGGGAGGATTTCAACTTTCAAAAGAGTAATTTATGAAACCAATGGATGAATTTAAAGTCAGGTTAAAAGCTTTTATTTACATAATATGGATAAGCGACAGAACTTCTGTCAGGGACTGTAGGCCATATGGTGTGGCGACATTTTGGTTGTTACCAACCTTTATCAAAAGATTTCATAATGGTTGGTAACACGTGCTGCTGTCTTTTTTATATTTCTATCTATCTATCCATCTGTCCAATTTTATCATCCCCACTTGCATGTACACACGCACATTCACAATAAAAACATATACCAGTGAATTCACATTAAGGCATAAATATACATATACCGTATTTTTTGGACTATAACACGCACCGGACCATAAGACGCACCCTGGTTTTAGAGGCAGAAAATAGGAAAATAAAATTTTAAGCAAAAAATGTGGTCATGACACACTGTTATGGTGCGAGGATCTGCTGCTGACACTAATATGGGGGTAATGTCCCTAAATTCTCTACTAAGGTACCCCAGCCTGGTAATGATCCTCCTGCCTTGTATATACAGTATATGTCCCTCATCCTGGTATAGCCCCCATTCTATTATATACCGTTATCCTGACATATGGCCGCATTCTGCTATATACTGGCATATGGCCCAACCTGCTATATAACCCATCCTGGCATATGGCCCCATCCTGCTATATACCCCCATCCTGCTCATATACTCCCATCCTGCTCATAATATACCCCCATCCTGCTCATATACCTATATATATAGTCATATCTATCATATATAGTCTCCACACGGCCGCCGCCAGCACAGACAGGAGGACATCGCGGTGCTGCAGGGATCGTGGCCGGTTAGTTATACTGATTCACTGCACCCCGCGCTGATGATGATGTGCGGGCGGCAGTGAATACAGCCGCACATGATCACTCCAGGCTGTAGTTGCCAGGGGTGATCATGCGGGAAGGCTGTTTAATATGCGCGCATTCCCCGCCCATCACCTCGCCCACCTGTCAGCGCCAGGTCCCTAGAGCCAGACATCCATTTAGTGGTCTGCTAAACCTGCAGGTGGAAGGACTAGAGATTCCTCACCAACCAAAACAGAGTCCGAGCATCAGCAGCAATGAGGGGGCCCATAAGGAGGATCGAGCCTGGAGCAATCTGCCTTGGTCCACGCTGCCCGCAAACGGGCCAGAAAGGGGAGAAAAGGTAGTTGCGACTTCCCTAGATGAATCCCATGGTACTTTAAGTCAGAGGTTGTCCGAAACAAGAATTGCCAGGAAGGCGAGTTAGCGGTTTCCCTTAACCAGCCTGAAGGATACCTGGTTCAATCTGGTCTATCTCAGCATCGCCCGGGTTACCTCACAAAACCAGCTGAATGTGAGTAAACAAGTTGAAAGACTTTCTGGACTGCGACTGAGTTATTCTGCGACCTGTTTTTCCACACACTCGAGCCCCTGGGGCCAGCCTCACTCACGGGAGGCCACACCACCAGACTGCAGACTCCATCAGCCCCAGATGCTCGTTAAATCTGCAGTGGCGGTCACACATAACCCTGACCGCAAACCGTGAGTGGCGTCACGACTCCCATGTAAATAAACCTGACATACCTGTGGCCAGAAATACCAACAAGTGGAGACCCCACAGTGTCCCTGCAGGTGGATGGATGTCCCTGGGAGCGGTGGGCGACACAACAGAACTGTCCATCCAGTCCGGATCTTGCAATGGATTCATGTCCATGGAAATACATTTAATCTGCATAGCACAGCAGGGTGTGTCTCAGTTGTGATCCAGGCTGCTGGAGCAGCAGGTAATGTGTGAAGCAACACAGGCCAGTACTGAGAAATCTGGACATTTATAGGACTGCATAGACATGAACCGTCTGCGTTCCGGTATTCCAGGTCTGCAACACTTGTGTGGTGTGAACAAAAAGACTGTTGGTGTAAACAAGATTCTGGGTCACTGCCTCACTTCACTGGCTCTAGGAAGCCGCTGCCTCACAATGTATATAGATATACTGTATATGTAAAAAGGAAATAATTAATTTAATACCGTATTTTTCGGACCATAAGGTGCACCGGATTATAGGCGTATTAGCAATGAGCGCCTGCTAAGGCGCCTAGGTTCATATATAAGGCGCACCGGATTATAAGCCACAGCGCATTAAGTTCACGACAGCTGCGAACAGGCCGGGCTGCAGTCCGGAGTTCAGATGAGAGCACCAGAGATCAGCCCAGGATGTCTGCAGCTGTCATGAACTGAACCGCAATCGCCGGGGAATCCATCAGTCGGCGCTCATGGTACAGTCTAGGCTGCACTCCGGAGCTCAGGTGAGAGCTCCAGATGGCAATGGCAGGTAACTGATTCCAGGCCTGGCATTACTGTAGATTCCTCCGGTAGCCAGTCCGACGCTGCTCTTATGTATAGCATTCTAACATGCTGTATATAAGAGTGCAGGCCGCGCTGTATAAAATAAAAAACACTTTACTCACCTAAACTGGTCGCTCCAATGCTGGTTGGCCAGATGGGCGGCGCTGAGGTCCTGTGAAGGCGCACTTTGATCTGCCTTGCTAAGGGCAGATCAAAGTACGGTATTGTAGTGCGCCTGCGCAGGACCTCGGTGCCGGCGAGTGTGTATGACGTGGACGCGTCATGCACACAGGCTTCAGAAGACAGGAGCAAGATGGCCAAAAGAGGAGGTGCCGGTCCCGGAGAACAGCGCTACCCATCTGGTCAACCAGCACCGAAGCGATTGGTTTAGGTGAGTAAGCATGTCTCTTATTTATATATAAGGCTCACCGGACTATAAGGCGCACTTTCGATTTCTGAGAAAATCATAGGCTTTTATGTGCGCCTTATAGTCCGAAAAATACGGTATGGAAATGCAACTACCAAGTATAGTCAGATGCCAAACAGGCTCCTCTCCCTAATGTTTTCTCGGAGTAAAGTCTATGGAAGATGAAAAATCAACAGAAGTATTGGCATCCTGACTGGGCAACTCTGTATCTATTATATATATATCTCTGTATCTACTATATATATACAGTGCCTACAAGTAGTATTCAACCCCCTGCAGATTTAGCAGGTTTACACATTCGGAATTAACTTGGCATTGTGACATTTGGACTGTAGATCAGCCTGGAAGTGTGAAATGCACTGCAGCAAAAAAGAATGTTATTTCTTTCTTTTTTTTTTTTTTAAATTGTGAAAAGTTTATTCAGAGGGTCATTTATTATTCAACCCCTCAAACCACCAGAATTCTGTTTGGTTCCCCTAAAGAATTAAGAAGTATTTCAGGCACAAAGAACAATGAGCTTCACATGTTTGGATTAATTATTTCTTTTTCCAGCCTTTTCTGACTAATTAAGACCCTCCCCAAACTTGTGAACAGCACTCATACTTGGTCAACATGGGAAAGACAAAGGAGCATTCCAAGGCCATCAGAGACAAGATCGTGGAGGGTCACAAGGCTGGCAAGGGGTACAAAACCCTTTCCAAGGAGTTGGGCCTACCTGTCTCCACTGTTTGGAGCATCATCCGGAAGTGGAAGGGTAATGGAACTACTGTTAGCCTTCCACGGCCTGGACAGCCTTTGAAAGTTTCCACCCGTGCCGAGGCCAGGCTTGTCCGAAGAGTCAAGGCTAACCCAAGGACAACAAGGAAGGAGCTCCGGGAAGATCTCATGGCAGTGGGGGACATTGGTTTCAGTCAATACCATAAGTAACGTACTCCACCGCAATGGTCTCCGTTCCAGACGAGCCCGTAAGGTACCTTTACTTTCAAAGCGTCATGTCAAGGCTCGTCTACAGTTTGCTCATGATCACTTGGAGGACTCTGAGACAGACTGGTTTTAAGGTTCTCTGGTCTGATGAGACCAAGATCGAGATCTTTGGTGCCAACCACACACGTGACGTTTGGAGACTGGATGGCACTGCATACGACCCCAAGAATACCATCCCTACAGTCAAGCATGGTGGTGGCAGCATCATGCTGTGGGGCTGTTTCTCAGCCAAGGGGCCTGGCCATCTGGTCCACATCCATGGGAAGATGGATAGCACGGCCTACCTGGAGATTTTGGCCAAGAACCTCTGCTCCTCCATCAAGGATCTTAAGATGGGTCGTCATTTCATCTTCCAACAAGACAACGACCCAAAGCACACAGCCAAGAAAACCAAGGCCTGGTTCAAGAGGGAAAAAAATCAAGGTGTTGCAGTGGCCTAGTCAGTCTCCTGACCTTAACCCAATTGAAAACTTGTGGAAGGAGCTCAAGATTAAAGTCCACATGAGACACCCAAAGAACCTAGATAACTTGGAGAAGATCTGCATGGAGGAGTGGGCCAAGATAACTCCAGAGACCTGTGCCGGCCTAATCAGGTCTTATAAAAGACGATTATTAGCTGTAATTGCAAACAAGGGTTATTCCACAAAATATTAAACCTAGGGGTTGAATAATAATTGACCCACACTTTTATGTTGAAAATTTATTAAAATTTAACTGAGCAACATAACTTGTTGGTTTGTAAGATTTATGCATCTGTTAATAAATCCTGCTCTTGTTTGAAGTTTGCAGGCTCTAACTTATTTGCATCTTATCAAACCTGCTAAATCTGCAGGGGGTTGAATACTACTTGTAGGCACTGTATACTGTGATATCATCACTGGTACTGTGCTGAGAGGGTTAATGTGGGTTACCTGGGCGGGGTTTGTTATGGCCAGCTAAAGAGATGGGCGGAACGGCTGTTCACCATATCTCCACCTCGGGGTGTGGTCCCAGGGGTAAAAGTCAGACCTCCGGACACACCCATGGCCCCTGCTCTGAATTTCCTGTGGTGGAGGAAGTAGCCGGGTTTGCCTGTGGTGTGGGTGGAGGTGAGGAAACCTGCTGTCTGAGAAGGCTATGTTGGGACTTAAATCATTGGACTGAATCTAGAGACCTGGTGTCTGGGAACGTGCCTGTCTCCTGCTTGTAATGCCATTTTGTATGCAGTACTGGCAATAGGCTTTATGCACTTTGAATAAAGCAGCCTGAGATTAAGGAAGTGCCTCCCGTGTCTACCTGAAGCACGCATGCTGAGTGAGTACCCCCCAGGTTGCAAGGTGCAACATCACAATACTTATACATATTTATGTAATCCTATTTGTTATATTTACAATTATGTATAGTCATATAATAATATACATTCGTGTATATAAATATATTCACATTGTAGGAATACAGCTCAACTGGCGGCGTTGTGGTAGGCACGGGAGGCAACTTTATACAAAAACGTCCAGCCTGCTTTATTACCACTCCATAAAACAAGCCAGGAAAAAAATGGCCTTTCTTTGCAGGGAAACATGATACACAGTTCTATCAAAGGCACTATGGTATTAATCCAGCATACAAGTTCAAGCATGGAGACTTCACATAGGAGAACATCTTACCTCCACACACAGCTAATGAATGACCTGGATTTGTGAGCAGCCAGTCCCACCCATCTCTCTGACTGTTCGTAAACTATGCGTACTGGAGCTAGCCTAAAGGCTTACATCACTGAGGATAACCACCTCTGTGATGCATATCTTCCTTCCATGATGTATCCAGTGGCCATCTTACACCATTTTCTAAAATATTTGTTGCATCTTCTGCTTTAACCAATATACAGCTTCAACCATAGATGTAAAATCATGAAAATACAAACCCTACACAGATATCAGACAGAAAACTGCTGCAAGGTTTGGAAATAGTGCAATGTTGTTAATGCTAAATAGGTCACATGGAGGATATACATTCCTCCAGATTTCATTTCTATGTAAATTCACTTTCTAAACCAAATTGAACCTGCATGTTACAATCTGATTTGTTTATGTATTTCATCACATAAAGAACTCATTATTCCAAGGTCTGCACTATACTATATTGTACGGAAAAGAAACACATTCCCTTCTAGCCAGATATGCAAAAATATTACTTAGTGGCGAACAGGACTAGAACAAGATATAACATCAAGAATCAGAAATTCGATTTTTATCTTTGAATTGACTTTACTTTTATGTTCTTAGATTTCAGTTTTGCGGTAGAAATTAAAATGTTAAATAACAACATACTTTGTGAGTAGAAATGTGTATGGTCCCAAAAAAAAAATCTTAATATTAAATGACAACTTTGGAGTTAAGCAAGTCTGTGACTTTACTTCTAGTTGAACTTTTCCCACCTTGATTTGTATGACCAGTGATTAGGAATAGATAAGGCAGATCTGACTACATTGGTCTTCATTAGAGCTGGGCAGACTCGCATAAAAAACGGGATCGGCGGGTCACTGCTCATTTTTTAAAAAATCCGGTTCCAGTCCGGAATCTGGTACCCATATAAGTCTGTGGAAACCAGAATCCAGGGATTAAAAATGTTGGAAGGGATAGGAGCGTGCGTGGTGTACTCACTGAAGCTCTGTGTCATGCCGGCAAGCTGCTTCTGACAGGCCCACGGGGTGAGGGGGGGTTACTCGTCACCGGGCCTGTGTAGGGAGTAGGATGTCACAGCGGCCAGGCCTGGTTCCATGACCCCAGTGGTGTCAATAAAGATGCATGAAGGGAATATTTACAGGGGAGAAGAGTTTGTATTCGTGACACCACCTGTGGTTTGCGTCTAATATAGAAGCCGCCGCTGCGGGAAGTATCCTCTGGGGCTGATGGTAGCGCAGCTCGGATGGTACAGCTCTCCCCAGGCAGAGCTCAGGCCTCGGGGATGATGAGAGTGGTAGTCTCTGATGGTGGTGGGGCACGAGGGCAATGATGCCGGCAGTGATGGGACGACACAGGGATAGCAGTCAAAGTTCTTTACTCACTGAGATATCACAGCCTTTGGAGTGAGGAGCTCCACTGTTATGGGCTCCAGCCGATCCCAGTTAGTTCAGAGGTCAAGGCCGGTGTTCCGTCTGTCTGTCCTTTCTATCGGTAATCCCTCCACCCCAGCACCTGGTCAGTGGAACAGGCCACAGGCACTTGTCACGCTCACCGCGAGCCCTGGGATCCCCCTTCTTCCTAAGAACCCGGGCCGAGCTGCGGGTTGCTCGTTCTTTCTTGTCCTCTCTCCCTTGTCTCCTGCTGCCTATCTGCAGGTCCAGGCTCGACTCCTGCTGTGTGATGTTGCCACTAATTTCACCTGATGTTGCCCCGCCTCCCGGGTTGCTGAACTAGTGGGAAGCAGGTCCCATACCTCCCGATGGCCACCCCCAGCACCTACCCTAGCCCAGTCCTGGTGGGAGGGCAGCTAACTATGTGTTGTATGAATTGAGGTGTGCACCGGGGAATGACCCCCGTGTTACCCGGGAAGAATTTTACACCTCGGCTGAGGTGCTGTACCTTGTGGTGCCTGAAGCCTCAGGGGTGCCACATTCCCCCACAGTGAATCTCAGCACGTTCGTGGGCTGGAAAAAAAACAATACAGTGGGACAACTGCAAAATTTAGTCATGCTGTAAAACATTAATATTTCTTCCCTTTATGGGAGGCACGGTTTCTTGAACGTTACAAACTCTTACATCATTTTCACTAAGACAAATAAAACCTTTAGTACCATAAAAATGCAATACTTTGGCACCATAAAACGCAATAAAACTTTGGCTTTTTGCACCTTGCATTGCTCCAACCAAGTGCAACAAACTGGTAGAAGACAAGCAATATGGGGGACCTGCCTCAAACCCCCAACGTAGGCTCTGAGCATGCTTCAGAGCGTTCCAGACCACTCTTCGTTACGTCTGCACGCGCGACAGGTTTTGGAGTCTTGTGGTCATGTTAATTCTGGTAGGAAGCACAACAGGTGCTGACTATATACAAGGTAGTCTTGGCCACACCTAGTCCAGTGGCCCAGATGTCCATTTCAACACAACTTTATACTTTAACAGAAAACACTATGCAGTATTATTCAACTATTTAAAGGGCCCAGGTGAACCCATTTCTCCGTTGCGGTGTCCCGCTTTGAGACCATCTGAGGTCTCAGGTATGCCATTAACACAACAGTCTGGGTCCCCTGGTCGCTAGGTTCTTCATCGGTACTGCCCGAGTCAAGTTCCAAGTCGGAGTCGGAGTTCCCCTTCAGCCGGTCTGCCCGCAAATCCAGGGCGTATCACCCCCTCTCCCCCTTTTGGCGAGTTTAGGTGACATGATCGCTCGGGTACAGGTCCCAGTCTGGGTTACCCCTGCTGAGATCGGATTCAACGTCTCGTCGAGAGATGAACACGTCATTCGTCATCCCAGGCTCACTGATGAACCCCCACCCCCGCTCCAAATCAAATCTAACTACAACGCCATGCCTCAGCGGTCCCGCTCCGAGAGTCATTCTTTACGGCATCGCTGCTTGACGGCCAGGTTCCGGGCTTCCAGAGCGTCATGTCAAGCCCGGCACTCCTGCTGCTCGGTTAGTAGCTTCCGGAGTTGCTGCTTGCAAGCCACATTGATAGCGCCTGCTGTCAGACTAGGTTCCAGGGGAGCCTTCAGATCTCTCCGCCTTTCAGCCATCGCGTCCCAGGCCAGGCTTTGTCTGCCGCAGCCGGGTGCAAAGGCTGGGGGCGCTGACAGCAGTCCCACCAGGTCGTCGTCTCCGGCTTCCAGGGCCACAGTTGCCGGAGCTTTGGGAACTTCGTCGGTGCCAGATTTCTTCCCCTCCAGGGTTGGCATTGTTGCTTCCTCCAGGACGCGGCCTTCTGCCACCACTTCCAGCAGGGTCTCCTACAACCCCCGCACCTGCTTGCATCTCCAGCAGTTGGGCTCCCAGTCACCGAACCTGCTCTTCCAAGAGCTCTGGGGCGATGCCGAGTCGTGGCAGCAGTACATCCTCAGGACGGCCAGGGGAGCAGGTCACTTCCACCCCGCGCTCCTGGGTACTCGGGTTGCTACTCGCCATCTTGCATCTGGTCACGGGCTGCACAATCAGCCAATTCTTATACACTCCTAAGGGAGGCGGGTCAGTTTCCCTGGGTAAGTTTCGTTTCTGGTCTCTGGCAGTTGTGGGCAGGCATAGCTCTTCGTGCCATACCACCTCCCAGCCCATGAAGGGTGGACACACCCAAGATGGGTGATTACACATGGCGCCTGTTGTTCTTCAGTATGCAATCTTGTAACAGTCAGCCTGTAGGCGCACAGTACCCGTTGTTGCGGGCACGAAAGCCTGTTCGTGATGCCAAGTTGACGGGCCCACGGGGTCTGTGGGGTTACTTGTCACCGCGCTAGTGTAGTGGGTGGGATGTCACAGCGGCCAAGCCCGGTTGAAAATGCAATGTTTTTAACTTTAGTTGGTTAGGGACTGTCCCAGATGGGTACACCGTGACGAGTTGGGATGGCTTCTTACCTTTTTGCAAAAATGTATATACTAAGTACCCTGTTATTAAGCACTTGCAATTTATTTATTTATAGTCAGGGTATTTTTCATACAATTTTTCTTTTTGTTTTTTTTTCTTGTCTTGAGGCTGCTATTCGCATGCTTGTAATGTAGCATGTTTACTGAACATTTGTTACAGCTCAGGTTTTTGGTATTTCCGGTTCAAAATGCAGCCCAGTTTAGAATAAACATTCTTTTTCTAAGTCATGGGGATGGAGTTGTTTATAAAAGGAGCTGGGGTCTGGGGGTAAGACACCTAGATGGCAGGGGAGAGGGGTATGAGCAGATCTCTGTGCCCATGATGTGTCCTCCTCTGCTCAGCCTGAGCGCCCTGCTTCATGAAGCAGGTGGCTCAGGATGAGCTGCACCCACGATGTGTCCTCTGCTCAGCCTGAGTGACCTGCTTCATGAAGCAGGTGGCTCAGAATGAGCTTCGCCCGTGATGTGTCCTCCGCTGCTCAGCCTGAGCGGCCTGCTTCATGAGACAGCCGCAATATATCTGTGCCGTCCTCGTGCCAGCAGCCAGTCACTGCTCAGGCCCGGACCTTCAGGGGTGGTGGCTCGAGGGACTCCGGACCCGGGGGTCTCGCGGACACGCCGAAAAAAAGGGTGGGACGTAGATGTACGGGCTATGCCGTAGTAAGTTCATAATGCCACCCATGCTGTGTGGTGAGGTGGGACACCACCGCTGCTGTTACGGGCACCCGGGGGAGATGTTGTGCAGCAAGTTTTTAACCCCTCCATGGGCAGGGATGGTGGCCCTGGGACCCGGTTGGCGCGTGCAGAGGGGATGGTGTACTCACTGTTAGTAAAACACACAAGTCTCTGGTAAACCAAGGTAGCGGTGGCCGGTGCCGCGGCCGGTTGCGTTCGGGATCCCCCACCCGGCTGGTGGTCTCTATCTCTTTTCCTGCACGGTTGTGTAAGATGGACTTTCCCAGTATAAAACTCAGGAGTCCGCTCTTGGCTGGATGTGGCCTAAAGAGCCGTGCCCACAGACTCTGGCCCGTCGGATCTATGGGCCCTGGCGGTGACCTCTTATCCCTACTCGGTGTGAGAACTGTGAGGGGGATTGAAGATCCAGGTGCAACCTTTCTCTGCCAGCTGATCTTGGATAGGTTTGGTGTCGATGTTCAGTTCTCTACATGCACCGACGAAGTTGCTTCCATGGTCAGACCTCAGCTGTTTCACTGGTCCTCTGATGGCAAGGAACCTTCTCAAGGCGTTGATTAGGCTGGAGGTATCCATGGACTCTAACACCTCAATGTGAACGGCTCGAACACTCATGCAGGTGAATAACACAGCCCACCGCTTGCTGTTTGCTTGGCCTCCGCGAGTTCTGCGTGTGGACACCATCCATGGTCCGAAAACGTCTAGGCCCACGTAGGTGAAAGGTGGCTCTGTAGAAAGTCTGTCTGTAGGCAAGTCAGCCATTTGCTGGTACAGTTGTTTTTCTCTCGCTTTACGACAGTGCACACAATCGTGTAGTATTTGTGCTACACGTCTCTTCATTACAATAATCCAGAGGCCTGCAGACCGTAAAGCACCTTCTGTAATTTGCCTGCCTTGGTGTTCAGTCTTTTCATGGTGGTGTTGGATCAGCAAGACTGTAACATGGTGTTTGTTGGGAATGATGAGAGGATTTTGTTCTGCAACTCCAAGATGAGCCTGTTTTAAACGACCACCAACTCTCAGTAAGCCGAAACTGTCGATGACTGGGTTTAAATTGGCGAGGGGACTTCTTAATGGAATCTGCTGTTTGTTGTATAAACACTTCCATTCTATGGCGAATTCACTCTGTTGGAGGTGGCGTATTATGAGGGACTCTCTATGGGAGATGTCCTCACCAGAAAGGGCTTTGTGGCAGACATGCCAGCGATGACAGTCTTTGTTTTTAAGGTCAGTACGACAGCATCTGGCGATATGCACTAACTTAGCGACAGTCCTGACGAGCCTCATCCAGCTGGAGAAACGTTCAAAACGTTGGCAACCGAGGTTGTAAGTTTTTTCTGCACTGGTGGCCAGGGTATTGACTTCAGCTCGGACATCTGGATCGTTGTCTGGATCTAGGATGCTGAAGGCTTCCTGGACACCTTCTTCTGACTGTCTCAGCAGGAACTCTGGACCTGTAAGCCAAGAAGAGTTAGCAAAAGAACTTATAGACATAGGTCTAGTTGCGTGATCTGCTGGATTCAGTTCAGCTGGTACGGGTTCTGCTAGGTTGTTGCGGACTTCCTTGTCCATAAAGGCGACACTATGTTCTCTCATTTCAGGCTTGCTGTTCATGGAACGCTGAAGAGAGTTACACCTAGTCTGAGCTTGATAACGGTTGTTTGGGAATCTTCCCCTGGTAGATCGGGAGGGTGATGGAGAGTGGTTGGTTTTGTCTTTAGAAAACTCCCAGTCCATTATTCCGATGATTTCTCTGTCCTCTACTGACAAGGCTACTTTTTCGTCGTCCTTGGTTGTGTGAAAGACTGATCTTCCCAAGTTGTCGATATGCAGAGAAGAAGCGACGTCAGGTAGCTGTATTGTGTCTGGAGACTTCTCTTTCACTCCATAGTGATGAGGACATGGCTTTAAGCAGGTTGTGTGCCCATCTCCATGCACATAAGTCTTGAAGGAATCAATTTCTGATCGATCAACACACATTTCCCATGACTACCCATCCCAAGTCCAGTCTCTGGGCGTATGGTGCATAGTCAGGCCCATTACACTGCTGTCGCACCTTGTGTACCCTTAGATTGTCTCTGCCGAGCAGGAGTAGAATCTCTGCGTTATTGTCCAGAGGTGGGATAACACTAGCGAGGTGTCTTAGGTGTGGTTGATGAAATGCAGCTTCTGGGGTAGGAATTTCATTCCTGTGGCTGGGTATTTGGTCACATTCAACGAGCGTTGGTAGAGGTATTTCAGTCTTCCCATTGATAGGAGAAGCAATGAATCCCTGGGCTCTTCTGCCGCTAGTCTCTATGCGACCCGAGCAGGTGTTCAAGGTGTAGGGTTCTGATGGTCCATTAATTCCGAAGTCTTCAAAGAATTTGGTTCCTGCTAGGGACCGGTTGCTTTGGTCATCTATGATGGCATACACCTTCATTGCCTTTTCTGGATGTCCCTCAGGATAAACCTTGATGAGGCATATTCGGGCACAACATTTCTGTGTTTGGCCCTCTCCACATACCTCTGAGCATGAGCAGGAGACAGCTGTGGTGGTGTCAGTCTGATTCTTGGGCTCCCCGCCATGACTTGGAGTGGGAGTGGTGGTGACTGCAGCCGGTGTGTCTCTAGCTAGCTGGGTTGGGTGCATGGCTGAAACGTGTTTTTCACTATGACACTCCTCACACTTGACGATGGATTTACAGTCCTTGGCCATGTGCTCAAGTGATGCGCAGCATTTGAAACAAATCCCAAGCTCTGTGAGGACTTTCTTGTGCTCCTGTAGGGTTTTGGATCTAAACCCTCTGCACTTGTTCAGTGAATGCGTTTTTTTATGGATGGGACATTCTTGCTTGAAAGACTTATCTTATCTCGTTATGAGATGGTGTTCTGTTTATCTGTGCGTGCTGCAGGTGGTGGTAGCTCAGTCTTCCTAACACTCACAGTGTTCTTAATGTCTCTGCGTTTGTGTATGGCACCTTCATACCTTGATGATGATGTTGCAGCTGCCGAAGTGTTGAACTCTAGGAAGTCGAGGCTGGGGTCGTTCCTCATCTGGGCCTGCTCATCGATGAACTTGCAGAACTGAATAAATGGGGGAAAGGTGACGTCATGCATTCTTTTGTACCTTGAGACTGACGTTGCCCATTTCTCCTGCAGACTGTATGGCAGCTTCACCACGATTGGGTTCACTCCATGGGCTGTATCCAGGTAGCACAGCCCAGACAGACGAGGATCTCTTTTGGCGAGATCCAGCTCCATGAGCAGATCACTTAGGTCTTGAAGCTTGTGGACTTCTTTAAGGTTGATCTTTGGGATGTCCTGCAGTCTCTTGAATAGGGCTTTCTCTATTGCTTCTGCGCTGCCAAAGGTGCGTTCCAGTCTCTGCCATGCAGCAGTGAGACCTGCTTCTGCTTCTCCCACAAAGACGGTTCTGAGGCTCTTGATACGGTTTGTAAAGCCTGGGCCCAACCACTTGATCAGGAGGTTGAGCTCCTGTTCTGCAGTGAAGTTGAGATAGGTGATGGCTGCCTTGAAAGTTGCTTTCCAGGCCCTGTAGCTCTCTGCACGATAATCAAATTTCGTGAGACTAGTGTTGATTAGCTCTCTGCTCACCATGAACCTGGCAAACTCAGACATATCTGATTTCTCACCACTTGTTGCCACGACGACTCGTAATGCCCCTGGGGCGTATGGGCTGCCTGGCGTGAATGGATGAGATGTTTCCGGGTAAAATGACGTTGCTGCAGGATTAAGCTGTGGTTTTGCCTCTGTAGATTCTGATGACCGCTGCTTGAGCTGTGGAAGTGGGTCAGGAAACACTTGGTTGCCATCTTGCCGTGGTGACTGTGTTTGAGAGGGCACCTCTTGGTGACTGTTATTAATTTGCTCGGGTGCTTTAGGTGGCACTGGCACTGGTAGAGGTAAGTTGGAGGTTTCGGTGTTGTCGGTTTGGACGGTACTGCAAACTGGGGTTGCTACAGGTAACTGATTCAGTACATAGTCTCTTGTGCGATCAACTGGATTGTCTGCTTCCAGTGGTGGCGAGTCAGCTGGATCACGACCTTGGATCAATGCTTGCTCAAGTAGTCTCACTTTAGCTAGCGCAACTTCCTCTTCCATCTGTGACCGAAGAATCTTTATCCGAGCCTCCGCTTCTGCCCTTGTGGCTTCTGCTTTAGCGGCTTCTGCTTTTGCAAGGGCTTCTGCTTCTGTCCTTTTGGCTTCTGCCCTTTTGGCTTCTTCCTCTACTTTTCTTTCTGTGAAGGAACGTCTCACCTTGGATTCCTCTGCTCTTATGCGGGCTTCTAGTATCCTGTCGCTCAGGGCTGAGCTTCTTGAGGATGATGACCCGGATGACCGAGAGGAACGTCTAGATGAGGTTAATCGGTGTGATCTGGTTTCTTGCTGCTGAGAGATACGGTGTTCGGCCTTGTCTATGGCATCTTGCACCTTGACATCTCTTTCCTTGTCTTCCTCTTCTGCCTTGCTCAGGTCTGAAAGAGCTTCATCAATTTTAGAGTCTTTTAGAAAGGTAATGTACCTTGTTGACAGTCTCTTGTAAGCATGCGGCATCACCTGATGAGGATTCAAGTCTTGACATGTAATAGGTGACTCATTCCCACTGTTCTTCCAGGTGTTCACATGACTCATCTTTCATAGTGTGATAGTTTTCAGTGACTTTTATCGTGGGTTTGGAAGAGCGCTTCGGTCGGACAACTTGGTCTGCTGAAAGTGTGGGTTCTGCCTCCTGGGCTTCATAATGGACAGTATCAGGTTGTATTTGCTCTGTTTCAGCAGTGGGGGACTGTCCAAGGTCTTTTTCGGCCATTTTGATTTAAGGTGTACTGTCTCTTTAAGAAACTTGACTTTTGAATAGGGGTCCAAAATCGTTGTGCAGCTCTGCAAGGACTCCCTGATGAGATTCCCAAGGTGTCTTTAGCAAAACTTGGGGTTCGCAGTCCAGCAATGTGCAGTAATGAGGTATAATGTACTGCACGTCTATAGAAGGAGTATAGCAAGAGAGAAACAGCAGGTGCATAAACTGTCCCTTTACAATGCAAGCAGAGGTGACACAGGACGTGGCAGATGGGAGAGCTTCCCCTTAGGCTTGTCCAGGCATGCACTGTGCAGGCAGACTAGTGCACAAGGCTTGTTGCTAGGCAGATTACATGGGAAGTTACAGGGTTCTTAGGGATCTGTAGCCGGGTATTGAGCTCTTAAGCAGTCTTCTGACTGTTCTGTCCCCACTTAAAGGCAATGGAAGGTGTATGCCATCATAGACGACCAAAGCAACCGGTCCCTAGCAGGAACCAAATTCTTTGAAGCCTTCGGAATTAATGGACCATCAGAACCCTACACCTTGAACACCTGCTCGGGTCGCATAGAGACTAGCGGCAGAAGAGCCCAGGGATTCATTGCTTCTCCTATCAATGGGAAGACTGAAATACCTCTACCAACGCTCGTTGAATGTGACCAATACCCAGCCACAGGAATGAAATTCCTACCCCAGAAGCTGTATTTCATCAACCACACCTAAGACACCTCGCTAGTGTTATCCCACCTCTGGACAATAACGCAGAGATTCTACTCCTGCTCGGCAGAGACAATCTAAGGGTACACAAGGTGCGACAGCAGTGTAATGGGCCTGACTATGCACCATACGCCCAGAGACTGGACTTCGGATGGGTAGTCATAGGAAATGTGTGCGTTGATCGATCAGAAATTGATTCCTTCAAGACTTATGTGCATGGAGATGGGCACACAACCTGCTTAAAGCCATGTCCTCATCACTATGGAGTGAAAGAGAAGTCTCCAGACACAATACAGCTACCTGACGTTGCTTCTTCTCTGCATATCGACAACTTGGGAAGATCAGTCTTTCACACAACCATCATTCCCAACAAACACCATGTTACAGTCTTGCTGATCCAACACCACCATGAAAAGATTGAACACCAAGGCAGGCAAATTACAGAAGGTGCTTTACGGTCTGCAGGCCTCTAGATTATTGTAATGAAGAGACGTGTAGCACAAATACTACACGATTGTGTGCACTGTCGTAAAGCGAGAGAAAAACAACTGTACCAGCAAATGGCTGACTTGCCTACAGACAGACTTTCTACAGAGCCACCTTTCACCTACGTGGGCCTAGACGTTTTCGGACCATGGATGGTGTCCACACGCAGAACTCGCAGAGGCCAAGCAAACAGCAAGCGGTGGGCTGTGTTATTCACCTGCATGAGTGTTCGAGCCGTTCACATTGAGGTGTTAGAGTCAATGGATACCTCCAGCCTAATCAACGCCTTGAGAAGGCTCCTTGCCATCAGAGGACCAGTGAAACAGCTGAGGTCTGACCGTGGAAGCAACTTCGTCGGTGCATGTAGAGAACTGAACATCGACACCAAACCTATCCAAGATCAGCTGGCAGAGAAAGGTTGCACCTGGATCTTCAATCCCCCTCACAGTTCTCACATGGGAGGCTTCTGGGAGAGGATGATCGGGATTTCACGCAACATCTTGAACTCCATGCTAATGGACGTCAATTCCTCAACACTCACACATGAGACTCTAGTCACTCTTTTAGCTGAAGTCTCAGCCATTATCAATTCAAGACCCCTTGTGCCGGTGACCATGGATCCAGAAACACCAACCATATTGACTCCTACTATTCTTATTACCCAAAAATCTGACAACGCGGTAATGCCCAGCGGAGAGTTCACCCACGCGAACACTTATCAAAAACACTGGAAATGGGTTCAATACTTGGCTGACTACTTCTGGAACCGATGGAGGAAGGAATACCTCACCATTCTTCAAGGAAGAAAGAAGTGGCGACATCCCAAGCTGAATCTCAAGGAAGGAGACCTAGTCCTCATGAAAGATCAGACCACAGAAAGGACTGACTGGCCTATGGGACTAATTACTAGGATACTGCCTAGTCAGGACGGCAATGTTCGGAAGGTGCAGCTAAAGGTCATCAGGAAAGGTGAGACAAAGACCTTTGCAAGGCCAGTCCACGAACTTGTTCTGCTTTTGCCCATAGAGAGCGTCCCTACAGGATGAACGCTACCGGACCTGAACTTTGAGCCATCCTTCTTGTTTTGGACTCAATTGAGCTTGTGTTTGCATTTAACATGCCTTTCCTTTCAGGTTGTATTATGGACGCAATAGTGAAATCCCCAAAGTGAATTTCAGACGGGGAGTGTGCTGTTTCTATTTTGTCTCTGCTGCCATCTACTGGTCAGACCTTCCCGCTCCTCTGTTTCTTTTGCCCAGCCCATGGGAGTGTCTGATGACCCTCTTGCATCACTTCCTGGCTTGTTCATTCCAGCCAGAGTTTTTGTGAGAGCAACATCCCTTATTGGAGCTACTAGGAGCAAAGTCTTCTGACCACGTAGTAGCTTCAGAGGCAAGCATCGCAGGAGAATTACAATGCCAAGTACTTGGATTACTGCACTCTGCATGTCCTAAACTTTGGAGAAAATAAACCACCATTGTTTCATCTCAGCATGTGCATGTTTTCACTCTGGAGTGCTCTGGTCCTGTCTGCCCCACCTATAGGAAAAATGAAGGTAAGATTCTCACAACCTCTCACAACTACGCACCTTCCATCGCCTTTAAGTGGGGACAGAACACTCGGTGGGCTGTTGTCTTCTATGAGGGACTTTGGGTGGGACAGGACCTCTAGTCCTGGCCTCAATCGGTTAATTAACCACTTCCACTTGTTTCTGGTTCCTGGCTTTAGGGTCCGAGTACCCCCCTTTGTGCTACGGTTTCTGGGTCGGTTCCCCGTGTCGGTACTGGCGGGCTATAACCCTGGCCCGGTCCATCTCGGTTCTACCGAGCCGTCTTCCTGTCTACTGCTGACAGAGACCACCGTCTGCCTCCTAGCCAAGGCACCAGGACTCCTACCCTGGTACCGTTCAACTTGAACTTCACAGCTGGAGCTACCCCTAGCTCCAGCCCACACTCCTCTCCAAACTGAACCACAAACTACTCTGCTTGTTTTCCCACCCCGGGCTGTCTGGACCCCTGGGTTTGCGTGTTCCAACCGGCTGGTCATGCTCACTGGTGTGTCTATCTTTCCCTAAGGGGGGTGACTAGGTTTTACTGGTTGGCTGTGTGTTTCCTAATGAGGGAAGGTGTTATGTAGGGGCCTATTTGTGACTACCTGGTTTTGGTTTTCGTGAAGCAGGCCGCTCAAGATGAGCTGCGCCCGCGATGTGTCCTTCTCTGCTCAGCCTGAGCAACCTGCTTCGTGAGCTGGTCGAGATGTGTCCTCCTCAGCTCATAATAATTGTTATTGCAATCTATTTATGTGATATATCATGTGCATATTTACAAAGGCGATGTGTTGCCAGCTTCAATCATTGTAACCGAATGAGTGTTTCACCCATTTGTTGTGTGTATGATTGCCTTTTCATATGGCTAAAAGTCAAGAATAAATGAGCATTACTACAAATTCTCATTTCCCGACTATTGGCTTTTCTACATAGACCGTAAGTTGTACTCCATTAGCAAAGGTTTTTCTTTTGGTGCCAGTGATATTCTGAACCACTGCTCTCCCATTTGTGAAGCTACGACACCCAGCATACCCTGACAGCTGACACTACAACACTCAGCATCCCCTGACAGCTGGCACTACAACACCCAGCATACCCTGACAGCTGGCACTACAACACCCAGCATACCCTGACAGCTGACACTACAACACTCAGCATCCCCTGACAGCTGACACTACAACACCCATCATCCCCTGACAGCTGACACTACAACACTCAGCATCCCCTGACAGCTGGCACTACAACACCCAGCATACCCTGACAGCTGGCACTACAACACCCAGCATACCCTGACAGCTGACACTATAACACCCATCATCCCCTGACAGCTGGCACTACAACACCCAGCATACCCTGACAGCTGGCACTACAACACCCAGCATACCCTGACAGCGAACACTACAACACTCAGCATCCCCTGACAGCTGGCACTACAACACCCAGCATACCCTGACAGCTGGCATTACAACACCCAGCATACCCTGACAGCTGACACTATAACTCCCAGCAAACCCTGACAGCTGACACTACAACACCCAGCATCCCCTGACAGCTGACACTACAACACCCAGCATACCCTGACAGCTGACACTATAACACCCAGCATCCCCTGACAGCTGACACTATAACTCCCAGCATACCCTGACAGATGACACTATAACACCCATCATCCCCTGACAGCTGACACTACAACACCCAGCATCCCCTGACAGCTGACACTACATCACCCAGCATACCCTGACAGCTACATTCTGTAAAATAAGGTTTAGCAGAAACTCGTGTTTCGTGACCACTGGTATTTTGTCTAAAGTCACAATCCAGCATGTCTTTTAACTAAAATAATCAAATAAATGTGTAGTAAACATTACATATAGCAATAGGCAGCATAATTCATTTGCATTTCTATCATTATTTAAGTTCTATTACATTTCGGTTCTCGACATACAGTCATTTGTTGGATGTTGATAGAATATTATTAATTTACATGATTAGGATTAAATTAAATTAATTTTGAGCAATATATTGTTGTGTGTGCTGTGACCCGATTGTGGTCCTTTGGGATCAGGTAGAATTCTATAGTATGTAAAGAAAGAGCAGCGCTCCCATGGGATAGCCCGTGTGTGATATAAGATAAGCAACTGCCCCACGCCCTGCTCACTTTATAAAGTACAGTGGGGATCCTTAACCGAGGCAACTCTTCATCAAACCAGTCAATTCATAGAATTCCTGATGCAATTGATAGTGTGAAGAAAAACTATAATGGACTGTTTCATTGGAAATAAAGGGAACCACACAAATATAATAGAATGACCACTTGGAAACTCATTCCATTAGTAAGTCCAAGCAGAAGGGATCAAATAAATGTCATTTTTTGGTTAACTTTTAATTCAACGGTTCCAACTTTACAGTTGAGACATCACATTCTCTTAGTTCAATTTTAACACACTTTAGGTTCACAGCAACAAAGCCTCTGTTGCTGGAGACAACATCTTCTACACTTGTTTAGTTACAAAGTACATCATTGACCTTCGGTTTATCATCTATTGGATTACCTACTTGTCCCTTGATTCCCAGGGATTTGCCTAGATATGCAGTGACTATTTCAGGGGACATCATCCAGTAACTCCTGTCCAAACCCCATTAACTCTTGCCAGTACTGACAGGAGAGGGAGAGGGGGTTGCCCACAGTCATAGTGAAAGGCCTTACACTAGTTGATACCTTCAAATGTTCCGAGTAGGATGATGGGCTGCAGGGATGGGCCATTATCTTAAAACAACACAAACGCTTCTCCTCCGTTCCCACTGACCACAGCATCAAAGCCATTAATTTCCCTACAGTTAGGCTAGTTTCACACTACGTCTTTTTAACATCCGCTGAAAACGTTTTTTTAGCGGAAGTACGGATCCTGCTTTTACAGCAAATAACGTATGCAAACGCATATGTTATTTTGCAGGATCCTGCACTGGATATTTAGGGGCGGGCATTGGAGTCATGTGATCGGGAGTGAGGGGAGCTAGACTGGGAGGAGGCTTCTGACAGCTGCAGACGCTGGTAACCAAGGTAAACATCGGCCTTGGATACCCGATATTTATCTTGGTTACGAGTGTCTGCAGCTGCTAGGAGCCGGGCTGCCTGCACACGTAACCAACGTAAACATCGGGTAACTAAGATAAGTGGTTACGCGATATTTACCTTGGTTACGAGTGTCCGCAGCTCTCAGGTGGGAGAGAGGAAGGGGGAAAGACAGAGATAGAGAGAGAGGGGGTGAGGGAGGGAGTAGAGAGATAGACAGATCACTGGAGACTGGTTCTGGGCATGCTCAGTACTTTCTGGGCATGCTCAGTACAAAAGCAGGATCCTGTTACAACGCAACTGAACGCATTCTGCAAGGCAGGATCCAGCACTCATTGAAATGCATTGCAGCTCGCGGCGCAATGTGAAGGATCCTGTGAGATGCGTTATTTTGACAAAGCAAAAAAAGCTACATGTTGCGTTTTTGAAACATGTTAAAATAACGCAAAAGGACGGATCCTGCGTCTAACGGACGCAAACGCATGCGAACGCAGGTGGACGCGAGTCCATTGAAAATGCATTGAAGTGAAAACGGATTTGCACAGGATCCGTACTTCCGTTAAATTAACGTTTTCAACGGATGTTAAAAAGACGTAGTGTGAAACCAGCCTTAGAGATTGGCATCCCACTCACAGGAATTTGGCTATGACCTTCGACTGGAGTGCACAGACTTTTCAGCTCATCTAACATCCATTACCATGATGGCCTGTTCAACTAAACCTATGCTAACAATCATTCTGTAGACCATTCTGTGGTAGTAGTCACCCACTCCTGCCACGAACCGGCTTCAGGCACCACCCGTACTTATGTCTGGCCACTCCTCTACAGTTCATGCTGTCTCACTGCCGGTAGACTACTTTTTGGGATAATTTGCACCCATTAGCTGTATTCCAAGGTATTGAGCAACCTGCATGTCTGGTCCGATCTATTAACTATTTAGCTCCTAATTAACTTTCTAAGATGGAGTCAGCCTGTTCCCTGCTACTGATGTGGTAGCAGCAGGCACGGGGTAGGCAGTGTAAGGGGTACTTTACATGCTGCAACATCGCTACCAATTGCTAGCGATGTCAAGCGCGATAGCTCCCGCCCCCGTCGCTCGTGCGACATTTGGTGATCGCTGCCGTAGCTAACATTATCGCTACGGCAGCGTCACATGCACATACCTGGTCAGCGACGTCGCCGTGACCGCCGAACAATCCCTCCTTCAAGGGGGTGGTGCGTTCGGCATCATAGCGACATCACTGTGGTGTCACTAAGCGGCCGGCCAATAGCAGAGGAGGGGTGAAGATCAGCGGCCGGAACATACCGCCCACCTCCTTCATTCCGCATTGACGGTGGACGGAGGTAAGGAGATGTTCGTCGTTCCTGCGGTGTCACACATAGCGATGTGTGATGCCGCAGGAACGACGAACAACATCGTACCTGCAACAACAATGATATTAAGGAAATGAACGACGTGTCAACGAGCAACAATTTTTCACGTTTTTGTGCTCGTTGATCGTCGCTCGTTTGTGTCACACGCTGCGATGTCCCTACTGGCACCGGCTGTGCGTCACTAACGATGTGACCCCGATGATATATCAGTAGCGATGTCGTAGCGTGTAAAGTACCCCTAAGTCATGCATGCAGGGATCAACAGGCTGCAGCACAGCTGCTCGTTAACCCCATGCCTTCCCGTCACCGCACCATACACAGGAGAACTCTGCAACGGTTCAGGTGACACCATTTTCTTTCTCTCAGTCAATAAAGTCCAGCCAGCTTTTCTTCCAAACACATAAACTTTATTGTTCTTCCACACCTTCATTACTCCGGCCCGTGTTCCGCCGGTACGGTACACATCCCATAGGAGTTCCTTCTACTTCTACGTGTTATATACAATTTAGCAGCTGTCCATATTCCAGGCAACTGGGTTCTTTCTGACACCTCTAGGCCTCTCATTCCTCCACCCGATTGCGGTGGGATATCCACTGGGCCTCTTGTCCACCAACGGGTCCTGGTCTCCTCTCTTCCTTGTTCTCCATCTTCACTTTTCGCTTCTCTCTCGCTGTGTCTCTGTCTGCTTCTTCTTTCCAGGGCACAGAAGGGAATTTCCCTGTAGCCGGCCACTCCTCTGGAGGTGCGGTCTTTTTCTTAGGTCACACCCGTTCCTTTTCATTTCATCCCGCCCGCTGCATTCTGTATTGTAGCTGCATGTGGGGATTCCTGTCAGGGCGCACCCTACTGGGTTGACTGACTGCCACGGTACCTCCAGGGGGTGGGCCATATCTTTGCGCCTTTGCTCCACCCGTGATGTGCTTGTCACCCTTCTCTGATGACTGCTGCCATCTTAGGTCTTCTCAGCCATGCACGGACAAGAATACTGCATCTGTGACGCCCTGGACCCCGGGGTCACAGGTCACAAAACTCGCCACATACACCCCCACACTAGGAAGGTACCACTAGTCAACCACAAAGACCTGATTACCTCCCTCAGTGTTAGACAGGCACACCAGGTGGGCGGAGTCAGGCGGAAAGACACGCCCCCGAGGAGTCTGCTGGCCTGAGGCAGGGAAAACAGTAAACAGACGGTTCAGACAGTCGGTGCAGTGCAGTGGAGTCAGTTAGTTCTGAGCAAACAGTCAGGCAGGCAGACAGCAGTGGCCGCCTGCAGGAGACCGGGAATATGACCAGCGGAACCGGGACCCGGGACAAGGTAGTGGCCCGCCGGAACCGAACCGGGGAGCTAACTGGATAACGGAGCACCAGGCAGGGTACTCAGACCCCGATTAGGCTATATGCCACCACCATAGTCAGATTAACTGATTGCGGTCTGGACCTCAGGGGTTCATTCCCACCAAAGTCCCGTTTGAAGGCTACAGCCCAACCTGTCCGGATAGTAGCCACCGCCAGAGGCCAGAGATCCAAGGGCCAGCGTCTGCAGGGGCTCCTACGACACATACACGCCGGGGAGCGGACTACCAGTGCCCAGGCACAGTGGTCACACTACAAACACAGGTGCAGGAGAAAGGCGGACATTGCCAACCCGACTAGGAAGCTTCAGCAGGCTGTGGGCCCCGTTCATTCCTCCGTTTGGTTTACCAGTGACTCTGTGTGGTTTAATCGTGAGTACAACAGTGCCATCAGGCACCGCACCGTGCTGCACCACAACACTGCGCCCTGCACCCCTGCCCACAGCCCGACCGGGCCCCGGGACCAACATCCCTTACCCACGGAGGGGTCAACACCTAGCTGCGCCACTACACCGCTCCTGGGAGTCCCCATACCTTCACCGCAGTGGTGGTGTCCACCATCACCACAACCCGTAGGTGGCATCACGAACAATCATCCCAAAACCAAATACCCGCATCCCCCGTGTGTAACGCCAACCCCCTTGCAGAGCGACGTGACCCCTGGGTCCGTGAGAGGCTCGAGCCACCACCCGTAGAACGCGAGCACAGATCCTAGTGGCTCGGCAGCCGCAGCCGAGGCCGCGAGGCGGTACACATCTTTTCACCACCGGGCAGGCAGGGACAAGGCACAAGAGTCCATCCTGCCGACTACGCCAAAATGTGGTGGAGGGCAGGCTCGGGGCAGGCAGTATAAGTCATGCATGCAGAGGTCCACAGGCCGCAGCGCAGCTGCTTGTTAACACCATGCCTTCCCGATGCCGCACCACACACAGGAGAACTCTGCAACTGTTCAGGCGACACCATTTTCTCTCAGCCAATAAAGTCCAGGCAGCTTTTCTTCCAAACACATAAACTTTATTGTTCTTCCACGTTTTCATTACTCCAGTCGGCGTTCCGCCGGTACTGGTACACATCCCATAGGGGTTCCTTCTACTTCTGTGTGTCATATACAATTTAGCAGCTATCCGTATTACAGGCACCTGGGTTCTGTCTGACACCTCTAGGCCTCTCATTCCTCCACCCGACTTTATGCTGACACCGACTGGGTCATTAAGTCTGTTGGGCCACTTCACCCCACTGACAGGGCACTCTAATGCATACAAAGGACTGCAACCGACACTGCTCTACCATCCGTGCCCAGGACAGGATTCAGACATATCCTACTCCTTGAGGGCACACTGACCTTCATTTAGGTGAGGAAATCTTTGAGTATTTCGAGCCAGTCAATACGGATGCCAGACCCACAACCGTCAGGACTAAACCCCTCTTCTTGGGATGCAGTTAAAAAATCCAGAATGGATCCCACACGTCACGGCCGCAGGTGCAAGCCATAGAGTCAGAATCTTCAAAATGGGCTATTAACACTACTTCTCCAGAGGGACTCTCCTAATCCTTTTCCTCTATCTCTCCCTTTTATATCCCCTACTCTCCTCCTTCTTCTACTCTCTCCCTGCCCACCAAGGTGCCAGAACAGCCATGCTACACCACTGCCACCTGGTGGCGGTTTTACACAATACATTTACATTTTATACTTTATACCCAACTCATCAGTGTGCTGGCTACTTCTGCAGGGGTGGGGTTAACCCCAACCCCCCTACACTGATGCCTCCCCTTGTGGGCTAGTCCAACACTTATGTACTGCTTATCCTTACTATTGCTATAAACTCTATCTAAACCAGCCACTAGATGGTGACATTTCCTGCAACATCCTACATAGCAATCCTGCACTTTACATTCACATTTCCACATAGCAATCCTATTATATACATTCTAAACAGTGATATGCATGTGTCTTCAGCAGCAGGATTCGACCACCTTCTCAAAATAAACCAAAGTAAGGGTACCTTCACACTTAGGGGTGCTTCACACACAGCGAGCTCGCTGCCGAGATCGCTGCTGAGTCACGCTTTTTGTGACGCAGCAGTGACCTCATTAGCGATCTCGCTGTGTGTGACAATGAGCAGCGATCTGGCCCCTGCTGCGAGATCGCTGCTCGTTACACACAGCCCTGGTTCGTTTTCTTCAAAGCCGCTCTCCTGCTGTGACACACAGATCGCTGTGTGTGACAGCAAGAGAGCGACAAATGAAGCGAGCAGGGAGCAGGAGCCGGCGTCTGACAGCTGAGGTAAGCTGTATCCAAGATAAACATCGGGTAACCAAGGTGGTTACCCGATATTTACCTTAGTTACCAGCCTCTGCAGCTCTCACGCTGCCAGTGCCGGCTCCGGCTCTCTGCACATGTAGCTGCTGTACACATCGGGTTAATTAACCCGATGTGTACAGCAGCTAGGAGAGCAAGGAGCCAGCGCTAAGCAGTGTGCGCGGCTCCCTGCTCTCTGCACATGTAGCTGCATTACACATCGGGTTAATTAACCCGATGTGTACTGTAGCTAGGAGAGCAAGGAGCCAGCGCTCAGTGTGCGCGGCTCCCTGCTCCCTGCTCACACTGGTAACTAATGTAAACATCGGGTAACCATACCCGATGTTTACCTTAGTTACCAGTCTCCGCAGCTTCCAGACGGCGGCTCCGTGCAAGCGCAGCGTCGCTTGCACGTCGCTGCTGGCTGGGGGCTGTTCACTGGTCGCTGGTGAGATCTGCCTGTTTGACAGCTCACCAGCGACCATGTAGCGATGCAGCAGCGATCCTGACCAGGTCAGATCGCTGGTCGGATCGCTGCTGCATCGCTAAGTGTGAAGGTACCCTTAGCGATGCAGCAGCGATCCGACCAGCGATCTGACCTGGTCAGGATCGCTGCTGCATCGCTACATGGTCGCTGGTGAGCTGTCAAACAGGCAGATCTCACCAGCGACCAGTGACCAGCCCCCAGCCAGCAGCGACGTGCAAGCGACGTTGCGCTTGCACGGAGCCGCCGTCTGGAAGCTGCGGAGACTGGTAACTAAGGTAAACATCGGGTATGGTTACCCGATGTTTACATTAGTTACCAGTGTGAGCAGGGAGCAGGGAGCCGCGCACACTAAGCGCTGGCTCCTTGCTCTCCTAGCTACAGTACACATCGGGTTAATTAACCCGATGTGTAATGCAGCTACATGTGCAGAGAGCAGGGAGCCGCGCACACTGAGCGCTGGCTCCTTGCTCTCCTAGCTGCTGTACACATCGGGTTAATTAACCCGATGTGTACAGCAGCTACATGTGCAGAGAGCCGGAGCCGGCAGCACAGGCAGCGTGAGAGCTGCTGGTAACTAAGGTAAATATCGGGTAACCACCTTGGTTACCCGATGTTTATCTTGGATACAGCTTACCTCAGCTGTCAGATGCCGGCTCCTGCTCCCTGCTCGCTTCATTTGTCGCTCTCTTGCTGTCACACACAGCGATCTGTGTGTCACAGCAGGAGAGCGGCTTTGAAGAAAACGAACCAGGGCTGTGTGTAACGAGCAGCGATCTCGCAGCAGGGGCCAGATCGCTGCTCAGTGTCACACACAGCGAGATCGCTAATGAGGTCACTGCTGCGTCACAAAAAGCGTGACTCAGCAGCGATCTCGGCAGCGAGCTCGCTGTGTGTGAAGCACCCCTAAAGAAAAAACCCCCCACTTTTTGTAGTTTGTTGTTAAGATAAAGCCACACGATGTTCTAATATTACAATTGCATTTGCAAATCTTCATGGATAACTTGTTCCCTTTCCTAGAAATCAATTTCAATTTAATAAGGGGCTTCTTTATTTATGGTGCAGCTTATGTCCTAGGAGAATGGAGGAATCACCTATTGAAATTTAACAGGACTGATTCTTCTCTATCCCCACATTACTTGTCTGTAATTTTACTCAGTGATACAGGCCACAGTAAACCTCAATAATTTGTTCCCAGTGGAACTCGGTGGTGCTGGTTACAATGGAATTCAATAAATTACGTCACAGGGAACTCGACGATGTAGGTCACAGTAGAACCTCCACGGTGCAGGTCAGAGTATAACTGCGGCAGTGCAGGTTATAGTAGAACCTCAGCGGTGCAGGTCATAGTAGAACCTTGGAGGTGCAGGTCACAGTACAACCTCAGTGGTGCAGGTCACAGTAGAACCTCGGCGGTGCAGGCCACAGTTGAACCTCAGCGGTGTAGGTCACAGTAGAACCTCTGTGGTGCAGATCACAGTAGAACCTTAACAGTGCACGTCACAGTAGAACCTCAGCGGTGCAGTTCACAGTAGAACCTCAGAGGTGCAGATCACAGTAGAACCTCAGCAAAGCTGGTCACAGATCAAATACCTGGCACCCCCGCTCATCAGCTGTGCTTGTGCCGGGTGTCAGATCCCGTCAGATCAGACATTAATGACCTATCCTAAGGGTAGACCACCGCTGCCGATTTGCTGCTCCTTCTTCTGATAGTGGCTGTGGCCGGCTAGTTCACATCCACCTCCTATCTATTTGAATAGGATGCTGATGTGCAGTACCCGGCTGCAGCCACTATGAGAAAACGCATAGAGGCGTATTAGTATAGGGTCCTGACAAAGAGAGGTAAGCCTTGTCGCTGGGTGTTGGGCTTACATGAATTGGTCAATTTGTAAACCAAGTATCTCATTTTTCTCACCAAGGAGCAATGCTGTGCCTGGAAGCAGCTGGGAAATCTCTTTGTATAATCACAGTACAATACTTCCTAACTCAGGCCAGAAGCCAGAAGGGGGAGCTTAAGTCCTGTTTGGGGCGAGCTTCTTGTGCATTCTGGTCTGGGGAGGGGTTAGACAGAGAAACTGGAAGAGGGACCTCAGAACTCGAGTAGTAGAAAAAGAGAATGGTCGCTGTTAGAGAGCTGTCTTGCAAGCTCTCCAGGACCGAGCACTGAATCAGGACACCAGAGTCCTCGACTGTCAGGTGCTAACGGCCCTGCAGTAAACCTGGAGGGCAGGAGATTCCACATCTCCTGGCCTATCAGAGACTCCCAAGAAATACAGTCATGGCCAAAAGTTTTGAGAATGCTACAAATATTAATTATTGCAAAGTCTACTGCTTAAGTTTTTCTAATGGCAATTTGCATATACTCCAGAATGTCATAAAGAGTGATCAGCTTAACAGCAATTACTTGCAAAGTCAATATTGGCTAAGAAAATAAACTTTAACCCCCAAAACACATTTCAATATCATTGCATTCCTGCCTTAAAAGGAGCAGCTAACATTGTTTTAGTGATTGTTCCATTAACACAAGTGTGGGTGTTGATGAGGACAGGGCTGGCGATCAATCAGTCATGATTAAGTAAGAATGACACCACTGGACACTTTAAAAGGAGGCTGGTGCTTGGTATCATTGTTTCTCTTCAGTTAACCATGGTTATCTCTAAAGAAACACGTGCAGCCATCATTGCTCTGCACAAAAATGGCCTAACAGGGAAGCGCATCGCAGCTACAAAGATTGCACCTCAGTCAACAATCTATCACATCATCAAGAACTTCAAGGAGAGAGCTTCCATTGTTGCCAAAAAGGCTCCAGGGCGCCCCAAAAGGACCAGCAAACGCCAGGACCGTATCTTAAAACTGTTTCAGCTGCGGGATTGGACTACCAGCAGTGCCAAGCTAGCTCAGCAATGGCAGCAGGCTGGTGTGAGTGCTTCTGCACGCACTGTGAGGCGGAGACTGCTTGAGCAAGGCCTAGTTTCAAGGAGGGCAGCAAAGAAGCCACTTCTCTCCAGAAAAAACAACAGGGACCGACTGATATTCTGCAAAAGGTACAGGGAGTGGACTGCTGAGGACTGGGGAAAAGTCATTTTCTCAGATGAATCCCCTTTTCGATTGTTTGGAACATCTGGAAAACAGCTTATTAGGAGAAGAAGAGGTGAGCGCTACCACCAGTCTTGTCTCATGCCAACTGTTAAGCATCCTGAAACGATTCATGTGTGGGGTTGCTTCTCAGCCAAGGGAATCGGCTCACTCACAGTCTTGCCTAAAAACACAGCCATGAATAAAGAATGGTACCAGAATGTCCTCCAAGAGCAACTTCTCCCAACTGTCCAAGAGCAGTTTGGCGCCCAACATTGCCTTTTCCAGCATGATAGAACACCTTGCCATAAAGCAAAGGTGATCACTAAATGGCTCATGGAACAAAACATAGAGATTTTGGGTCCATGGCCTGGAAACTCCCCAGATCTTAATCCCATTGAGAACATGTGGGCAATCATCAAGAGATGGGTGGCCAAACAAAAACCAACAAATTCTGGCAAAATGCAAGCATTGCTTATGCAAGAATGGACAGCTATCAGTCAGGATTTGATCCAGAAGTTGATTGAGAGCATGCCAGGGAGAATTGCAGAGGTCCTGAAGAAGAAGGGTCAACACTGCAAATATTAATTTGCTGCATTAACTCATTCTAACTGTCAATATAACCTTTTGGTACTCATAATATGATTGCAATTATATTTCTGTATGTGATGTAAACATCAGACAAACACAATTGAAAACCAGAGGGCAACAGATCATGTGAAAATATCATTTTGGTGTCATTCGCAAAACTTTTGGCCATGACTGTACAAGCGGGCCCTATATCCGGCTTGCGCTGCCCACCACAAGGGGCAAGGCATACAGCATATATGAAGGGGGACGCTGTGCTACTTCAGGCCACAGCGACCCATGCACAGAGCGCACTAAGGAAGGCCTCCAACCCACCTGGCAAGGAGAGATCCTACACTGCTACCAGGCTGACCAGACCACTGTAACCTCGGGACCATAACAACTGACGAGTGAAAGGTAAAAGAAACTACTGATCTGTGTTTTCCATTTACTGTTGGCATCCTCAGTCCTGCACCCCAGCGTGCACCAGAATAGACTGCCACTCCCATCATCCTCCCTGGTGCCTAGCTCTACCTGTGGGGAGCCGAACCATTTAATCTGCGACACCATCCGCCTTAGAGAACAGCACCTGCAGCGGCGGCTAATACCTGGCCGTGTACCACAGGTGGCGTCACAAGACAACTACAACTCCCAACATCCCCAATCGTCTCATACCATCATCCATAACCCTTTTGTGGACACCTCGGGGCCATGAAACCGGGCAGGCCACCCTCTCCACCACCAGCCCGGTGACGAGTATAAAGAAACCCTGGGCCATCAATGTTAAAGTAGTGGCCATCTTCTTTAATTGGCACATTAAACATAACAAAGCATTCTGCCTTGCTCACTAATACTTATAAGAGCTGTACATAAGCATTTCATGCAAGCAGTGGTGTAGCAACTGCTTTTGCCGGCCGGAGCAGTCGTCAAATTTTCTGCCCCCCTCCGTTGGCCGTCGATAAGGGTACCTTCACACTGCTGCTTTGGAAAAAAGCACAATCCGTTAACGGCTTGCACTGTTTCCCATAGACTTGTATGGACGACGGATTGCGCCTATTTATGTGTCTGTGTTGCATCCGCCGCGTGACGGATCAATCATGGAACGACTGACTGTCAGGTGGCAGGAACGCAGCATGTAACGTTTTTTGAGCAGCGGAATGCCTTTTTTTCACTGCGCATGCTCAGCTCTTATGTTTAATAATTGAAATCAATGTTTCTCTCTCTCTCGGTGGCCGGCATTTGAGTGCGATCAACTGGTCGCCCGGCGTCCGACAACGGCAAAACAACAACGGATTGTTGTTTTGCAGCATTTTTGCAGTCTCTCTCTCTCTCTCTCTCTATCGGTCTGTCTCGGTCTCTCTTTTGGTCGGTCTCTATCATACTCACCAATCACCGGTGTGGTGTTGCACGGCTGTCACAAAGCTCCGGCGGCTTTTACTCTTTTGAAAATGCCGGTGTTACGTCACCACCGGAGTCCACTCCAGCGACTTCTGCTCCGATAGGCAGGCGATGCCGTGTTCCTGCCGTGGATGGTGCTGGTAGTGGGAGAGGAGTCGATGCCAGCGGCACCGGTGGGCGCAGGCTCCGATCATCCACTGGGCTGAGTTATCTTGGGATCTGCAGTATGACTGGCTGACTGTGGGTGGCATGTAATAAATATATAGAAAACCCCGGCACACAAAGTGAAACTTGAAATAACTTTTATTCAGTTTTATTCAGTTTTTTATGTTGACGTTTCGGCAAAAATTGCCTTTTTCAAAACTAAAGAGATAAACATATATACAATTATTAGTACCATAAATACATAGTACTTATGGTACTAATAATTGTATATATGTTTATCTCTTTAGTTTTGAAAAAGGCAATTTTTGCCGAAACGTCAACATAAAAAACTGAATAAAACTGAATAAAAGTTATTTCAAGTTTCACTTTGTGTGCCGGGGTTTTCTATATATTTATTACGTGTAATTTCCCCTGAGCACCTTTAATCAGTGAGCCGGACTTTCACTCAGTGTTTTTGTGGGTGGCATGTGTCTTCCAGCTGAAGTTGCCAGCGTTCAGCTACAGCCAATGGGAAGACACCACACCCTTCTTAGTTCCCCTCCTGTCTGTTGACCTCTGCCAGAGATAGTTCTGATTTCCTGGCTCCTGGTCCACCCTATTCTGTTTTGTGATTCCTGTGTGCTGACTTCTGCGTGTTTTCTGACTACCCTTCTGCCTGCTGTTTTTGTGCCCGATCTGGATTTGACCTCTCCTACGTTTTCTGATTACGTCCTTGCCTGACGATTCTGTCCCTGTTCTGCTAATCCTGGTTTGACCCTGCCTGACGACTACTCTCATCAGACTGCAGCCTTCCACAGGTAGTGATCTCCAGGGCCCTGTGTAATTCCAAATCCCTGTATAGGGGTTAAAGGGTTTCAGGGTTCTGGGGGTTGTGCTTGGTGTGTGGCTTCCCTCTAGCCTGTCCATTACATCTCATCTGAGTCTGTTGATCCAGGCAGGCGTTACAGCTGGCCGCTCATTATTCCATCTCATATTCCCCGCTACCCCGCCTACCGGTGTCTATGATTTGTTGCAGTCAGACACGCCCCCACGATGAGTGACAGCTGTCAAACTGCAACCAATCACAGCCGCCGGTAGGTGGGTCTATATCGTGCAGTCCAATAAATAAATAAATGATTAAAAAAACTGGCGTGAGGACCCCCCCAATTTTGATACCAGCCAAGATAAAGCCACACAGCTGAAGGCTGGTATTCTCAGGATGGGGAGCCCCATGTTATGGGGAGCCCCCCAGCCTAAAAATATCAGCCAGCAGCTGTCCGGAATTGCCACATCCATTAGATGCGACAGTCCCGGGACTCTACCCGGCTCACCCCGAATTGCCCTGGTGCGGTGGCAATCAGGGTAATAAATAGTTAATGGCAGCCCATAGTTGCCACTACGTCCTAGGTTAATCATAGCAGGCGTCTATGAGACACCCCCATGTTTAATCTGTAGTGAAAGTAAATAAACACAAACACCAAAAAATCCTTTATTTGAAATAAAAGACAAAAAAACACCCTCTTTTCCCTCTTTATTAACCCCGAAATACCCCTCCAGGTCCGGCGTAAGCCACATGAGGTCCCATGACACTTTCAGCTCTGCTACATCGGAAGCTGAAAGGTGCAGCAGTAGAACACTGCCACTCCTGTGAGCTCCACGCAGAAACTGAAGTGAATCACGCTGTCAGCGGGGACATCACTGAGGTAGTGCCGGTGTGTGTGGTGATGATGGGGGGCATAGTGCCTGGGTGTGTGCGGTGATGATGGGTGCGGCAGTGCCCGGGTGTGTGCGGTGATGATGGGGGCGGTAGTGCCTCGGTGTGTGCGGTGATGATTGGGGCGGCATTTTTTACCCCCAAAATGCCGCCGCCCCTGACACGTGCCACCCGGGGTGGGCCGCCCCCCCTGCTCCCCCTTTGCTACGCCACTGGATGCAATGTAGCCAATTTCTAAATGCACCAACGTCAAACAACTTTTTGCATGTCTGGATGAACACAAAACACATTGAAGATGGCATGCTTTTTCACTTTTCATAAACCATTGAAGGATATATTGTATGTTCTGTAAGGTGGGTATGGTGGTAATCTATTCTCCGACAATTCTCCCAAATAACCCCTCTTACATAATCCCAACGTTAGGATAGTGCAGTAATTTAAAATTATAATAAAAGAACTGTCTATTACCAGTCTTCTTCAAAATCCTTCTTAGAAAGATTGCATTTATTTAGAAATATTTTTAGATTTCCATCAGGGTCACATTAAGCTGCTGGGTAAAGACCATGATTAATAACCGATGTATGTGAACGCTAATACATAGAGCCGACCTCACAACAGAGCTACCATTCACAGCGTCAAATGTAGCCGGAGGCAGAGTAGGGGTTAAGCGAGAGAAAGATGGGGAAATGCTGAAAAGATGTCTTTCTACAAGCTAATAAAGGTTTTTTAAATGAGATATTGATCTTAACTGTGGGAGGCCGGGGCTCAGAGAGATAGAAATGCATACGTCTGTCTGAACGGATTCAAACATTGCAACAATTACATTGAATTTGTGACTGTGGTCTAGGATCTGGGAGACTGTAAACAGAATAATTCGGGACCCTCTTTAAACTGGTTGCTCTGATTACTTGTCTTATTGTTCCATTACTAATAAATGTATCACACGGAAATATTTTTATTTTACTCAGGTGCCATTTTAGTTTGGCATTAAACTAGTTGTTACCCACAGATTGGCTCATGCTTGGTACCTTGGCTGGACTCAACATTGAAGTGGCAAGACTGTACCTGCCATGGACACAAAGAGCATATTTTTCAGTATATAGTAATCCTTGGATGCTGGACTCTGGCTAAATTGCCTAAACTGTTAAGTAGACTTTGAGCAATTGGCTACATTTAGAATATTACAACTGAGGCAATATATTTTTTACATTTTTTATTAGTTAATTGTGCGATTCCTGTTACAATATTTTAAATTAATATTTCACTTTTCTGGGTTACTGCAAAACATGACCAGAAGATACTGTCTGCATTATTAATGGCCGGTATGTATCACATAAGTGGTGTGATCCTCAGGAACACTGGTACTTTTAGTGCCACATGTTTTGCTGTAGTATTGACAGGGTGAGGATCACAGGTGACTGGAGAGATGGGTGGGTATGATCACCTACGTACCCCGCCCATGAGTCTGTTTATCATGTGGTTGACAGGTCACATGCCAAGTAAAATGGAGTCAGTCTGTGTTTGAGGTGGAGACTGGGAAGAGACTGCAGCCAGTCTGGAAAGTGTTGGGACTGCAAGAAGGAGCCTCTGCTAGAGGTGTATACACTGGCAGGAGCCAGTGTGTGGAGGCTGCCATACCTCCAGTACGGACTATATGGACCAGAAATCCATGCATTAATGCTGACTGGGGTCAGTGTGATCACTGGGTCTAAGCCCACAGTTAAATGGACTGGAAAACCATGTTTGTTATTTTGCCTGTAAAGCTAGAGGAGGTTCATGTTATGTTTGACGAGCGGTTTGTGCTGTGTTTTGTATAAACTTGCTGAACTTGTAAATGGAAGTGAGTTCCCATGCTACCTCGAAGACCAGCAAGTGAGTAACTCCATGATACAGTGTGTGAACTGTGTGCAACATCACAATAACTACAATTCCACAGTTGGTTTCCTCCTGTAGTGAATGCTTTTGGCTGCATTTCACTGGTAATATGTATGTCTCAGGTCACAATGAAGAGTTAATCAGAGTATTCCATTGAGGGTAAGTAAAATCAGTGGCCACTAGTACTTAAAGTGGTCGTCCAGTCTAGAATGAAAAGTCAGCAGTTACTCTGTGACTGCAGACATGTGAATCCTCCCAGTGCGCTCACTGTGTGATGTGAGGATCCGTCTGTGAATGATGGAAGACAAACACCTGCTCACCTGTATGTTTGGCTTTTGGCGTGCATGGAGCAGGGAAGAAAGCCATGTATCTCCATGTAAGTAAATCCAAGAAAAAGAAAAAAATTCCAGCTCTCTAAAATTCTTTAAACTTTAATTCATGACCATAAAAAACAGATCCAAAAATAGATAAAAGCTATGCGTTTCAGAACCACGCATGTATCCTTTGTCAAAAGCTTTTGGAAGTTTTTTCTTTTTCTAGGATCCATCTGTGTCTACACCGCAAATGTATGCGATATCCATACTCTCGGCCAAAACCCAACAAGTGGGCGCAGCCTTGCTCAATACACTTGTATTGAGCGAGGCTGTTCCCCGTCTGATGACCACATCTTTGCTCAATATAGTATATGCGCTGAAGAATTCACAAGTCTGCAGTCACATAGAGTTACACATAGATTAACTGCAGACTTTTCATTCTGGAGTGGACAACTCCTTTAAGTAATACGACTCTATAGGTTGACATACACATAATAGAGAGTCACTAGATCATGTGCATTCATTCAGTCAGGAGTGGTGTAACCATTTGCGAACCTGTGCAGCCACACATTGGCAGAAGAGGTTAGAGGGTCTACTACTACCGCCAAAACAGGTTGAATGGTTCATTATGAGGAGCTGTTGAACTGTAAAGGACCCATACAGGTGCATCTCAATAAATTAGAATATCATCAAAGAGTTAGTTTATTTCAGTAATTCAAGACAAAAAGGGAAACACATATATTATATAGAGTCATTACAGAGTGATCTATTGCAAGTTCTTATTTCTGTTAATGTTGATGATTATGGCTTGCAGCCAATGAAAACCCAAAAGTCATTATCTCAGAAAATTAGAATAATTATCACAAAACGCCTGCAAAGGCTTCCTAAGAATTTAAAATGGTCCCTTAGTCTGGTTCAGTAGGCTACACAATCATGGGGAAGACTGCTGACTTGACAGATGTCCAGAAGGCAGTCAATGACACACTCCACAAGGAGGGTAAGCCACAGAAGGTCATTGCTAAAGAAGCTGGCTGTTCACAGAATGCTGTATCCAAGGATATTAATGGAAAGTTGAGTGGAAGGAAAGAGTATGGCAGAAAAAGGTGGACAAGCAACCTGGATATCCACAACCTTGATAGGATAGTTAAGGAAAGGTCATTCAAAAACTTGGGGGAGATTCATATGGAGTGGACTGCTGCTGGAGTCAGTTCTTCAAGAGCCACCACACACAGACATTTCAAGGATATGGGTGACAATCGACAAGTGTCGCATTCCTTGTGTCAAGCCACTCATGACCAATAGACAATGCCAGAAGTGTCTTTCCTGGGCCAAGGAGAGAAATAAATGGACTGTTGCTCAGTGATCCAAGGTGTTGTTTTCAGATGAAAGTATATTTTGCATATATTTTGGAAATCAAGGTCTCAGAGTCTGGAGGAAGATTGGAGATGCTACAATCCTAGATGCTTGAGATCTAGTGTGAAGTTTCCACAACCAGTGATGGTTTGGGGAGCCATGTCATCTGCTGGTGTAGGGCCACTGTGTTTTATCAAGCCCAAAGTCAGCGCAGCCATCTAGCAGGAAATTTTAGAGCATTTCATGCTTCTTTCTGCTGAAAAGCTTTTTGGAGATGGAAACGTCATTTTCCAGCAGGACTTGGCCCCTGTCCACACTGCCAAAAGTACCAATACCTGGTTTAATCAGAAAAGGAAAAAATCCGGCATCGCGTGTGAGGAGAAAGGTTGAATAAAACTATGAATTTTTATTTTATCTGGTAAAAGCATGAACACACAACGAAGAGCACAGGAACATGGAGGGGTGAACGTGGGGACTATCCTACGCATTTCAACCTTGCGGTCTTATTCATGGATTCCGTGCATCGGTGGTGGATCATGGAGTGAAGAGAGGTGAGCTGAATCTACAATTTTCTGCTTCTAAATACCTAGTTTAATAACCACAGAGAGACTGACTAAGAACTACCTTGTTCGAAACGCGTCCTCTCGGTCACGCTCTGGACTATGCTTGGACTTTTTAATATGTTATAAATAAATTTCTACATTTTTAAATTCATCCTCCTGGACTTTGTTGCTGGAACCTTGGATCTTTCTATGTACAAGACTGCCAGCTTTTCTTTTCTTGCACACGTCCTGGATAGACACAATTTTTTCTCTGTGGACATCTAGTTTAATAACCACAGTATCACTATGCTTGATTGGCCAGCAAACTCACCTAACCTTAACCCGGAGGGTATCTATGGGATATTGTCAAGAGGAAGAGGAGAGACACCAGACCCAACAATGTAGATGAGCTGAAGGCTGCTATCAAAGCAACCTGGGCTTCCATAACACCTCGGCAGTGCCACAGGATGATTGCCTCCATGCCACGCCGCATTGATGCAGTAATTCATGCAATAGGAGCCCCAACCAAGTATTGAGGCATTTACTGTACAGACTTTTCAGTAGGCCAAAATTTCTGAGTTTAAAATTAGTTTTTCAGTTGGTCTTTATATATATAATTTTCTGAGACCATTACTTTTGGGTTTTCAGTAAGCCAAAATCATCATTATTAACAGAAATAAGCACATGAAATAGATCACTCTGTGTGTAATGACTTTATATAATATATGAGTTTCCCTTTTTATATTGAATTACTGAAATAAATTAACTTTTTGATGATATCCTGATTTATTGAGATGCACTTGTATATTGCTCTTGCACAGGGGCGCTCTTCTGTCTGTATCCACCTATGAATCCAGAGCCATATTAAGGTAGTCTCTCTGAAAAGCAAAGCGAAAGTCTGTGTAATATTTTATTTGAAGGAACATGACACAACTGAATCTGATTGATGGAAAAAGAAACCTGTGCATGCTTCTGTATGAAATCTATATTATGAGCCTGCAGGCTCGTAGAAATAGTGACCGGTTCAGGCTGTATCTTTGAACATGGAAGACAATGATAACAACTCACTGTGAGTATATTACAGAGAAGATGACGTCTGCAGAACCAATGGCCACGATAAAGGGAAAGCCTTCACATAGAGCCTGCACAATAGTTCCTAAGAATATGGTACATTTTTGTGTTTTTCTTTAGAGCTCTATATTAATTCACAGTGATAATTCTTTTTAATTAGTCTTTGTTAGTATTACTTTAACTATATTTAATTTGCTGTGCAGATGGAGCATTGGCAGGCCAATTGCAATAACTTTGGTAAATAGTCTTAATGATCTTTTTCTTGTTTATCCAGAATTGGAGCCTATAGGGAGCAGTATAATTAAAGATTGCTTAACATATCTCCTCTCTTTATAATCAAATCAGCCTTAAAAGTGCATACATTACACTCAACTTAAAGGTGCACCTTGAAGCTCATGGGCTCTAATATCAAATTTCCATGAGTGCCATTTATAATGTGTCAGGTCAACTTTTGGTCAAAATTTGGCACCTGGGTAAAACTGCTATTATATACAGAACATTCTATACCAATGACTATGTTTGAAATAAGATAAATTAATTAAATAAATTTAATTTATTAATAAGAGAAATTCGCTCACCAGTCCTAGTTTCACCTGTTCCGCATGTAAATGAAGTGCATGGAGCCGCCCAGGTCAAGGCTTCAATAAAGTGAGACAAAAAAATCCAAATCCCCAGCATCCAGAATCCATGTTCATTCCAATTTATTTAGAGAGTGTAAAAGACACCAGCCACCAGACAAACTACTGCTATGCACAAACACTGACGCGTTTTGACTATGGAGTCTTATTCATGACTATGTTTGGGCTTATAGTTCAACTCTAGCGAGATAAGAAATTTTGGTCCCAATTCATCAAAGTGTTTATGCCAGAATACTTACATCACTCTGAAAACTTGCTAAATTTTTGTGTAATGTGAAGTTTCGGGCAGGTCTGCCAAAACGCATGGAACTAGGGAGGAGCCATGGTGTGACAGGTTTAGCTACGCCCACCCATCAAATTCATCAAAAGTGGCTTTTCCTGACATTCCTTTAAGGTCGGAGTAACACTTGCGAGTGACTCACGTGAGTCTCGCATCGGCATCACCCAGCATGGCCGCACGCTCTCCAGACAGGAGGGTCTCAGCTGCATAGAAATACTTGCAGCCGACCCGCTCCTGTCAGGAGATTGTGCAGCTGTGCCGGGTGATGCTGATGCGAGACTTGCACGAGTCACTCGCAAGTGTGACTCTGGCCTAAGTAACGTGCACCTCTCAATGAATTTTGTGCATCTTATTTCTACACGCTCCTCATTAATGGATCAGGGCCTTTGTCTTTAAAAAAAAGTTTGGTCAAGGTCATAGACCTGGTGATAATCACTCACTACCGATTTTGATTTTTATCCTTAGGAAATTATATATATTCAATAGAAAAAAATGGAAAGTTCCTTTAAACTGTTCTGTAACCTAATCTATTTTTAAAATGCTCAGCTAGGATACGATCTAAATTCATAGAAAGCGAGAGTAATCAGGAAATCACTTGGCTGGAAGCTGATCTGCTTCTCCTAAGAGTTGCTAAAATGTTTGCTTTTATTTAAGGAGATTGTCAATAACTCTTTTATGGATGATTAAGAGAACTAAGAGGAAATACAATACAGTCTACACTGCGTGAGTCTTGTGCTAAAGGCCAGTGGCTAATAGGCTGTGTCTTCCAATAAAGCCGATTACTCCAAACCTGGGTGCCTTTTGGTTTCTTGCTTAACTCAATAAATGCTGGATTAAGTCATCTACAAACATACACAACTACATACAGTGTATTTTTGATTTTCTAGGAATCTTTGGTGTCATGTCTTTAGTTTGATATTGCATGTAACAAATATTTTCAGTCTTCTCATTAGCGGCTAGAAATATTTTTGCTAAATACATAGGAAGATGGCAATGTTTTTACCACATCCTTATTGTTAAAAGCTCTGCTCAGCAAATTTTTATTTACCATATTTTTCAGACTATAAGATGCACTACTTAGGTTTTAGAGATGGAAAATAGGAAAAAAATGAAGCAAAAAATGTGGTGACTGGTGGTCAGTGCGGCTCGGTCCTAGTGGCTTTTAAAGTACCATATGTTTTTCTCTGAAATGCCGCAGCGTTTGATAAAAGTATATACATGGCTGAAGTTATACAGGTGGGCAGAATTATGAGAGTGGGGAGCAGGGAATATTAATTTTCTTAAATACCAAGTTACATAATTGCCCCAGCCACCGACTTTCTGCAGGCGATCCTATTCCTGCTTCATGTGACCGCTCTCCACCACCACCCCACAGCAGCCAATTATGAAACATCTGGACTATAAGATGCACCCACCACTTTTCTTCCAAATTTTGAGAACAAAAGTGTGTCTTATAGTCTGTAAAGTATGGTATGTCTGTTTCTATCATAAGTAGAGATCTTATTAAATTTGATTTCATCAACATTGTGGAATTTTTCCTAAAAAATATTGTGGCGCCCTGGACTAGCCAGGTCGTCACAGGTACCGCAACAACACGCCCCACACCCCGAGATAGGCACATCAGCCAGACACCAAATACTTGTTGCCTCCCTCCAGGGGCTGATGTCCACACCAGGTGGGGTGGAGCCAGGAGGTTGGCCCCACCCACTGAGGAGTTCACAGGCCTGGAGGCGGGAAAAGGAGTCAGTGAAGTTTAGGGAAGTGAAGGAGTAAGGAGTGAAGTGGTAGTAGAGGAGCAGACTTACCGTGTCCGGGTACGTGGCCCGGGCACCAAGAGCAAGGTTAGCAGACGGTGGTGGCCGTCTGCAGGAGAGGCAGATCAACGCGGAACCGTAGGACCGGGGACGGGCGGTGGCCTACCGGTACCGAACCGGGGAGCAAAGTGAAGGCAGCACAAACCGGCAGGGCCTGCGGACCCCGACCAGGCTTGGAGTCGCCATTAAACAGGTCAAATCCATTAGTGACCGGAACCCCAGGGGTTTCCAAACAGCCAAGACCCGATTGAAGGCAACAGTCTAAACAGCAAAAGGGAAATACAGCTACCGCCACAGCTAGAATTCCCAGGGCTCGAGCCTGCGGGCAAAAGGGCTCCTCTGGCATATATCCACGCTGGGGAGCGGGTTACCGGTGGGAAGCCATCGGGACCGAAGTTACACAAAAGGTGCAGGGAAAGGCAGCCACCACCAACCGTCCGGGAGAAACCACAGCAGCCGGCTGCAGGACCCGTCCATCCAGCCGTTTGTTTTACCAGAGACTCTGCATCCATTCTTGGCTGAGTGAGTACCACCGTGCCATCCGGCACCACGCTGCCCCCTCGACCCTGCACCTCACCAACTGTGCCTCCCCGCCTCACCTCACCAGGCCCCGGGACAACCAACCCCTACCCACGGAGGGGGAAACAACATCCAAGCTGCTCCCTGCCATCGCTCCCGGGATCCCCGTCACCAGCAGCGGTGGTGCCCCAACCTCACCACAAACCGTGGGTGGCGTCACGGACCAAATCCCCAAACCAAACCACCCCTTTCACTCACGGGCAAGGAGCACCGCTCGAGTCCCCGGATCCGGCCCACTGCTCGAGCCACCGAGCAGCAGCAGCGCCGGGCACGAGCGTGGTGAGCGCAGCGCCCTCCCCGCCCGCGACAATATGATATACTGCAAAATATTTTGTATGAATCTCAATACTGGAAAGCTTATAATTGGAGATGGGCGAGCACTAAAATGTTCAGGACCTGGTACTCGAGTCCAGCAGGTCAGACGCTCTGAAATTGCTCAACTCGATTAACGAGTATAATGGAAGTCAATGATCGGGAAGTTTGGCTCTCTGCCAAACATACAGTGAACCAAAAATAGACATGGGGGAGTGGAGAGAAAAGAGAAAAGACCACACTGACCAGAGCTTCCTATAGAGCTTATACTCTATAGCAAAGAGAGATTACCTTGCTATCTATAACAGCTTAAACTGTACAGTAGAGAGACAGGACCCCACTTTCCATAGGAGCTTACATACTACAGAAGAGAGAAAGAGAGAGAAATAACCATACTATCCATAAGATCTTACACATTACAGGAGAGAGAGATTTGCCCAGTGACTGTTGAGATAGAAAATGACTCTGCTGTACAAACTGTGCTCCCCTGGGAACTACTGATCTGTGATGGCCCAGGTACTGATCACCTCTGTAATGAGTGTGATAATCAGTAAGATGTCATAGCTGCAGGGCATTATGGGTAAACCTGCTTTGTCACGCCAAAAGACATTCGGCCACTCTCTGGTGCTTTGTCAATGTGGGAAATGGAGATTTTTTTTTCTTTGCCAACCGCGAGTTGGATCTCAAAGTGTGCTAATTCATATGAAACTGCAAATTTTAGGAAATTTGACTCCAAATCGATTTTTCTCAGATTGATCCACTCATCTCTACAGCCAACCAAAACTACTTCCTTTATTGTCCAATGGAGATCTTCTGGATAAGTTTATTTTACATTTTAAAAGGAAGCTTATTGGTCCCCGGGAAGTGTAACGCCTGCCTGGATCAACAGACTAGGGGGAAGCCCCTCACCAAGCAGGACCCCCAGAACCCTGAAACCCTTTAACCCCTATACAGGGATTTGGAATTACACAGGGCACCGGAGATTTCTACCTGTAGAAGGCTGCAGTCCGATGAGAGTAGTCGTCAGGCAGGGGCAAACCAGGAATAGCAGAACAGGGACAGAATTGGCAGGCAAGGACGTAAACAGAAAACGTAGCAGTGGTCATATCCGGGTCGGGCAGCGAGGTACAAAAGCAGCAGGCAGAAGAGTATTCAAAAAACATGCAGAAATCAGCACACAGGAATCAAAATTCAAACAGCACATGAGCCAGCAGTACAGAACTATCTCTGGCAGTGGTCATGTGACAGGAGGGGGAATAAGAAGGGTGTGGTGTCTTCTCATTGGCTGTAGCTGAACGCTGACAACTTCAGCTGGAAGACACATGCCACCCACAGTCAGCCAGCGGTACTGCAGATCCCAAGATAACCCAGCCCAGTGGATGATCGGAGCCTGCGCCCACTGGTGCTGCTGGCATCGACTCCTCTCCCATCACCAGCACCATCCATGGCAGGAACATGGCGTCGCCTTGCGATCGGAGCAGAAGTCGCCGGAGCAGACTCCAGCGGTGACGTAACAGTAATGCTGGCCATATGCGTATTCACCCATGTCTTTTTGTTCAGAAATGTAAATTAAAATGATTGACTATAGTTTTGACAGAAGAGGACAACTCTTCTTCCTTTGCAAATCTTTACATAACTGTCAGAATAATTTTATTTGTATTAGTTTCTTTTTTATTATTGTGCTGTTAGCATTGTTATTTATTTATGTGTATTTTTTTTGTTTCCTTTAGTAAACGTTCTGTTTCTTTAAATTCAGTTGAATATAGGATTCAATCCTATGGTCTGTTAATCCTTACATTCTTCTTCTTAGTATAGTAAAAATATATGTTTAAAGAGCATTAAATTGGGTTATCTTGAAAAAAAAAATAATATATATAGATAGAGTGCCTTGCGAAAATATTCAGCCCCCTTGAATTTTTCAACCTTTTCCCACATTTCAGGCTTCAAACATAAAGATAAAAATTTAAATTTTATGGTGAAGAATGAACAACAAATGGAACACAGTTGTGAAGGTGAACGATATATATTGCTTATTTTAAACTTTTATAAAAATAAATAACTGAAAATTGGGGCGTGCGATATTATTCTGACCCTTTAAGTTAATATTTTGTAGCGCCACCTTTTGCTGTGATTACAGCTGCAAGTCGCTTGGGGTATGTGTCTATTAGTTTTGCACATCGAGAGACTGAAATTCTTGCCCATGCTTCCTTTGCAAACAGCTCGAGCTGAGTGAGGTTTGATGGAGAGCGTTTGTGAACAGCAGTTTTCAGCTCTTTCAACAGATTTTCGATTGGATTCAGGTCTGGACTTTGACTTGGCCATTCTAACACCTGGATACGTTTATTTGTGAACCATTCCATTGTAGATTTTGCTTTATGTTTTGGATCATTGTCTTGTTGAAGACAAATCTCCGTCTCAGTCTCAGATCTTTTGCAGACTCCAACAGGTTTTCTTCAAGAATGGTCCTGTATTTGGCTTCATCCTTCTTCTCATCAATTTTAAACATCTTCCCTGTCCCTGCTGAAGAAAAGCAGGCCCAAACCATGATGCTGCCACCACCATGTATGACAGTGGATATGGTGTGTTCAGGGTGGTGAGCTGTGTTGCTTTTACGCCAAACATGTTGTTTGGCATTGTGCCCAAAAAGTCCGATTTTGGTTTAATCTGACCAGAGCACCTTTTTCCACATGTTTGGTGTGTCTCCCAGGTGGCTTGTGGCAAACTTTAAAAGACACTTTTTATGGATATCTTTGAGAAATGGCTTTCTTTTTTCCACTCTTCCATAAAGGCCAGATTTGTGCAGTGTACGACTGATTGTTGTCCTATGGACAGACTCTCCCACCTTAGCTGTAGAACTGTGCAGTTCATCCAGAGTCATCATGGGCCTCTTGGCTGCATCTCTGATCAGTCTTCTCCCTGTTTGGCATGAAATTTTTGAGGGACGGCCGGGTCTTGGTAGATTTGCAGTGGAATGATACTCCTTCCATTTCAATATGATTGCTTGCACAGTGCTTCTTGGGATGTTTAAAGTTGTGTAAATCTTTTTGCAGCCAAATCCGGCTTTAAACTTCTCCACAACAGTATCACGGACCTGCCTGTTGTGTTCCTTGGTCTTCATGATGCTCTCTGTGGTTTAAACAGAACACTGAGACTATCACAGAGCAGGTGCATTTATACAGAGACTAGATTACACATAGATGCCTTATATTTATCATCATCAGTCATTTAGGACAACATTGGATCATTCAGAGATCCTCAATGAACTTTTGGAGTGAGTTTGCTGCACTGAAAGTAAAGGAGCCAATTAATATTGAATGCCCCAATTTTTTTATTTTTTACAAAAATTTAAAATAAGCAATAAATGTCAGTCACCTTCACAATTGTGTACCACTTGTTGATTCTTCACCATAAAATTTTTTTTTTTTATCTGTATGTTTGAATCTTGAAATGTGGGAAAAGGTTGAAAAATTCAAGGGGGCCGAATACTTTCGCAAAGCACTGTATATATATACAGTACAGACCAAAAGTTTGGACACACCTTCTCATCTCGAGAACAACTATTAAGAGGAGAGTTTGTGCAGCAGACCTTCATGGTAAAATAGCTGCTAGGAAACCACTGCTAAGGACAGGCAACAAGCAGAAGAGACTTGTTTGGGCTAAAGAACACAAAAAATGAACATTAGACCAGTGGAAATCTGTGCTTTGGTCTGATGAGTCCAACTTTGAGATCTTTGGATCCAACCACCGTGTCTTTGTAGAAAAGGTGAACGGATGGATCCTACATCCCTGGTTCCCACCGTGAAGCATGGAGGAGGAGGTGTGATTGTGTAGAGGTTCTTTGCTGGTGATACTGTTGGGGATTTATTCAAAATTGAAGGCATACTGAATCAGCATGGCTACCACAGCATCTTGCAGCGGCATGCTATTCCATCCGGTTTGCGTTTAGTTGGACCATCATTTATTTTTCAACAGGACAATGACCCCAAACACACCTCCAGGCTGTGTAAGGGCTATTTGACCAAGAGGGAGAGTGATGAGGGGATACACCAGATGACCTGGCCTCCACAGTCACAAGACCTGAACCCAATCGAGATGGTTTGGGGTGAGCTGGACCGCAGAGTGAAGGCAAAAGGGCCAACAAGTGCTAAGCATCTCTGGGAACTCCTTCAAGACTGTTGGAAGACCATTTCCGGTGACTACCTCTTGAAGCTCATCAAGAGAATGCCAAGAGTGTGCAAAGTAGTAATGAAAGCAAAAGGTGGCTACTTTGAAGAACCTAGAATATAAGACATATTTTCAGTTGTTTCACAGTTTTTTAAGTATTTCATTCCACATGCTTTCATTCATAGTTTTGATGTCTTCAATGTGAATCTACAATTTTTAGAGTCATGAAAATAAAGAAAACTCTATGAATGAGAAGGTGTGTCCAAACTTTTGGTCTGTACTGTGTGTGTGTGTATATATACATATATATATATATAAAAGTATATATATATATATATACATATATATATATATATATATATATATATATATATATATATATATATATATATATGTGCGTCTCAATAAATTAGAATATCAGCAAAAGGTCATTTACTATAGTATTTCAATACAAAAAGGAAACACATATACTATGTAGGGTCAGTAGAAACAGGGTGATCTATTACAAGTGTTTATTTCTGTTAATGTTGAGGATTATGGCTTACAGCCAATGAAAACTCAAAAGTCATTATCTCAGAAAATTGGAATAATTACCACTAAACACCTGCAAAGGCTTCCTAAGCATTTAAAATGGTCCCTTAGTCTGGTTCAGTAGGCTACACAATCATGGGGAAGACTGCTGACTTGACAGATGTCTTGAAGTCAGTCATTGACACACTCTAAGGAACGTAAGCCACAAAAGGTCATTGCTAAAGAAGCTAGCTGTTCACAGAGTGCTGTATCCAAGCATATTAATAGAAAGTTGAGTTGAAGGAAAAAGGGTAGTAGAAAAAGGTGCACAAGCAATTGGGATAACTGCAGCCTTGATAGGGTTATTAAGAAAAGGCTATTCAGAGATTTGGGGGAGATTCAGGAGTGGATATTAATTCACACAAGTATATATAGGAAAATTCTCTGCATACAGGACTTTTGTTTTCTGTTCTAAAACTAACACAAAACTAGAGCCCAGACAGACTCCATATTATTAAGTGGGCCCCCTCTGCTTCCTTTTTTTCATTATTGCAATGCAACAGATAAATGGAATTCATCTACAAACATTTTATCTTTTTCTCTATACGTAATGGACAATTGGAACATTGGCCTTGAATCCGACCCAAACCTCACTACAGCCATTTCAAAACATCTTAGTCCTCCTGTCCTGCAGCCTGCCTACATAGATTGATATGCAGAGCACATCATTGGCTGTACTGCACATACTCAGTGTGCTCTGAGTTTACTTCACTGATCGAGTATAGTGCCACTGCGTACCCCAGTGTGCCCTGAGTATAAAGCCCACTGCCCTTTTCACTATTGTCTCCAGTCTTCACTCTTTATCTTTATTCAGTAAGACCTTAACAGCCAGTGATACAGTAACTGTTGATGCCTATGCAGCATCCTAGGAGAGCGCAGTGGTTCAAATGACTTTGTCATGCTGCTGTTCTCTGCATAGGCAGTAACCAAGGTTACAAAGCCTCATGAGCACTTTATTATTTTTGTCTTTGCTTACACAGAGTGCAGCAGTGGATGACAAATGATTTCTATTATTATGCTCTATTGAGCACTGTATAGCTACTGCATTGGTAGCGAGTGGGCTGCGTTGCTCTGACTAAAGCTAGTGTTTTCTAGGTGCCAGGGACTCCTAATAGAAGTGGTACTTGCTTAGTGAACATTCCCTAGGGGCTTGACCCTCTTTATTGGATTATATTGACCTTGGAGAGAGTGCCCAACAATTTGGCAACTGGGACAACTGCCCCTTACGCAAGACCATTACAATGATGTGACAGAGGGGATCCACCACCTCGCTTAGTTGTAATAATCACTATTGACCATAACATAAAGGGACTCCTGATGGTTTATTTAGCTCTTAACCAACTGTTACAGCTTGGTGTCAGCTGTATAGCACAGTTGGCATCCACAAGGTAAGCAGAAGGCTCATTTTCATGTCCATTGGATATTGGGGTTAATCTACATAGTTGAGATATAAAATGTTTCTATTTATGGAAAGTACTGGTTCTTTACATATCATCTTATGTGTTTTGCACCATTAGCGGTCAATTTTTTTCCGTTGATGTGTATTAAAAAGTTAAACGTCTGCATTATGCTGTCTAATTGTGGGGCTATTACAACTAAAACCCAAAAGATTGCACCTGCGCTGATGAAATGTAAGAGTTTCTGGAGAAACTATGAATAAAAAAAAAAGTAATTAAACCATTTGGGTAATTTCACTCTTGCTTTCACTAAAATTAGATTTACAGCTGTGTGAAGTTAAAGGAACATATTTGTTAAAATAATGTTTGCAAAATGACATGTTCTGCACCTGTAGCATAACTGTGTGTTGTGCTATTGACAAACCACCACGGCCCTTCTGTGGCAATATCAACATCCTGCCTCGAGAGACGTTCACTTTCCTCCTGAGAAACACCTCGACATTTTCATTGCTTCAGTCATTAACCCTCTTTTTTCTTCTCTTCCTTCCAAATCAGATTTGTAACATCTGTAATCTATTTCAGATCACGCGCTTGGACTTAGCTTTGAGAATGGGCTCAAAGCTTCTGTTCTCTTGTGCTGGATTCTTATCTGTTATCTGACCCACTTTAAGAATCTCATTATAGCACCGTGTCCTACTTCTTTACCATTGATACTACTCTACCCTTGAAAGCTGTTATTACAGTTATTTCCTTTTTCGGGGTGTAACTTTTACACAAGCTGGCAATAGAAAAGAAAAAGAGAAAAAATTGACGCAGACATTTTTTGAATTGAAATTAATTGTTTTACTATGTTTTCGATAAGTATGGTCCATATACCCCACAAATCTTGATGAGATTTTATGTTTTACATATTAGCAGCGGTATTTTGGTAAAATAATAAAAACTTGCAAGAAAGAAATTCATGTAATAAATATGTACAACCATAACAAAACATATCACATATTCGCGGCCACGTGATTGCCATTCCTGGCTTTGACACCTGCGATTCTTCACTGTGCGTGCGATGTGAAGATTCATTATCCTCCAATGACATAGAGTACAATACCAGATACAGCCAAAGAACAGAAATTTGGTTTTATTATCAGAATATCATGATAAAATATTTTTTGGGCAGAGAAGTATCAATAGATTATTACAGTTTCCAGGAAGTGAAGGAGCACAAACTTTCCCCCCCAGACACAAGGGAGTCATAGGGGAGAGGCATATAAAACCTTTTCTGTGGGTTTATGGTTACTTTTCTATTTTACATTGACCATGGGTCTGCAACCTGTCGCTTGTGGGCCCGTGATGTGTGGCTTGCAGCTGTTTGCTAGCTTCATGCACACCAGGTGTAGAAAATGGCTATTACCAAAAGGTTTCTAGATATTGATTTTTGTGACTATCACTACAGAGAAATTAAGATCTGTAGGCAATTATACTTTCCTTGGAGATGTATACATAAATTAAGTATGGAGATAGCATGAGGAGTTGCTTGAATCTGAATGTGACAGTGTGGAGGCAGTTCTTGATTAAAAAATATTGAATGGGGGTGAGGTGGGAATCCCTGGGTTTACATATACTGCTTCAATATGATTTATGTTGTAAAGCTTTGGCTGTCATTATACTGGTAATGGGGACTCTGCGTGTCACTACTGTGAGGGGCTAGGTACTTTATGTCACTACACAGGGAGTCTGGATGTGGCTCGCAACCCCCATCTCAAAGCTGAATGGTGCTTTCAAGTCAGAAAGGTTTGGGACAACTGATCTAGGCCTATAATAGTAAATTAGAGCTATAATTAAATCCATCTTTCTCTACTAAAACTGTCCTGATCGACACAGCAAAGCCTACAAGTGAAAGACAGAAAACTGGAAAAGTCTGCTTATTGTGTACACTCCAGTGGCTAGATTGCAAACTAGTGTGAAATGTGCGTTGGGGTGGAAGGACATGCTGCGTGGAGCTCTCATTTTATGGTGCATCTCTGCAAGGTAATTTATATGTGTAAATTGAACTGAGTATAGTACCGTATTTTTCGGACTATAAGAAGCCCTTTTTCCCCCAAATGTTGAGGGAAAGTGGGGGGTGCGTCTTATAGTCTGAATGTAGGCTGCGGGGAATGAGGGTGCTGCGGGTCATGGGGGCACGAGCAGGCTGTAGCAGCCTAAACCAATAAAAAATGAGGAGGGCACCACCTGTTACGGGGGGACCGGCAGATTAGGACCAGGGGGTAAATATCCTAATCGCCAGTCGGGGCCCACCGTGCTCCAGATGACAAAGGAGCTGCTGGCACCTGAGGGTTAGGCGGAGACTATAGAGCTGGATGGCTCTGAGATAACCCAGGAACTCTGGGAACCGGTCACATGTGTTGGGACACGTCAGACCGGACGACAACCCGATTAGCGTTTTGGTGCACCTAGCGCTACACCAACCACGTGTGCAGGAAACACGTCAGGCCGGGTGGTAACCAGGTAGCGTTGACCGGAAGACCGCCACGAAAGCGCCCTGTCGGCCACGTGTGTAGGACACGTCAGGCTGAGCGGTCCTCCGATTAGCGTTTCTGGCCACCTCTCGACTGGCCACGTGTGTGTAGGACACGTCAGGCCAGATGGGTACACCAGTAGCGTTGACCGGGAAGCCGAGGAGGATAAGGAACACCCTGTTAACTCCACAGGGGTCCTGGGGTACGCTGTCCGTGCGCGTAGGGGGCACAACCGGACAGGTGGCGCAGCAGGTGCGTTGTCCGTGTGCGTAGGGGGCACAATCGGACAGGTGGCGCAGCAGGTGCGTTGTCCGTGTGCGTAGGAGGCACAATCGGACAGGTGGCACAGCAGGTGCGTTGTCCGTGTGCGTAGGGGGCACAATCGGACAGGAAGCACAGCAGCCGCAACCCAGTTAACGCCACTGGGCTGCTATAGCAAGACTGGAACGGCAGGAGGGAAGCACGGCGCCTGACCCTGATGTGCCGAGCCACGAATCTTGGCGTGACAGGCACCGTTCGCCTAACCCTACCTACCGCTTCTCAACATAGGCTTATGCCGCAATGAGGCTCTAACATGGAGGTGTGCTCTGACTGAGCAAATGTGAAGACTGCGCACCTCCATGTTGTCTCCAGCCCCTTTTATAACCTGGGTCCGCCCCAAACCCAGGGTGGAACCACCAAGGTCCAATAGCAGAGTGCCATGTCATCAGTGACGTCACATGCGACCTATCCGGAACCACCACGTCATTGATGACCTCATGGCAGCCACGCCCCAAACACTTCACCAGTCATCGTCTGACGACCAATACTGAGGTGCCAGATCATAGGGGCGGGCCTCTGCGAGCCAGTCCGGAGTTGCCACGTCATCCGGACACCTGACACCCTCTGCCCTATCAGGGCCTGCCACCTCACGGACATGCTCAGTGAGGTCCTTACCGGACCTAGCCTCTGGTGCACTAAGTGCCTGAGCATGCCCAGTAGCCTGAGCAACAGGCTCAGAAAGCAGACTATCAGTTTGAGCATGCTCAGTAGGCACATCCCAGAACTTAGACACAGCACGAAGTCCAAGTACCTGTGCAAAGAGGCTGTTAGGGTTAATTGTGGGAGCATGCTCAGTAGCCTGAACTGAGGACTTAGTCTCAGACATAACACAATCAGGCTGAGCATGCTCACTAGGCAAAACACCGGGCTTAGACTCTGGCTGGGGTAAATCGGCGCACGTATGCGCACTAGCCGCCTCTCCACACTTAGACGTGGTGGAACGAACAGCCAACTGGACGACCCGAGGCACGGCCAAGAACGGCAGCCGGCGCCTGGGCGCAACAGGAACCGCAGCAGGCTGCTTGCGGCTATGGCGGCGCCGGTTCGTAACAGTACCCCCCCCTCTAGCGGCCCTCCCACTCGAATGGTCTATAGTCGCCACAGATACCACTGAGCGACGGGCGGAAGATGGAGACATGCAGTGGGAGCTACAAGACTCGCTCCACCGCGTAATCACCCCAGATGACCAGTCGATATGTGGGGAATGTTGCTTCAACCAAGGAATACCCAGCAGAATATCATCTGCACCCTTAGGGAGAACCAGAAATGAAATGGTCTCCCTATGCCCAGATGACATGGCAAGGGTAATGGGCACTGTCCGCTGGTGAATTACCTTGGGCAACAAGGACCCATCCAATGCACGGACTCTCACTGGCCTTGGCATTTGCACCAGTGGGATGGCATGCCGCCGGGCAAAAGAGGAGGAGATGAAACTATCCCCAGTACCTGTGTCCACACTTGCCCTTGTGGACCATGTTGACCCCTTAAAGGAAATGGACGCGGGAAACGTCACCCTAATGGATAACGCAGAGTCCAGTCTACCTTCAGCTATGGTCACCAATCGCGGTCGCTTACCCTGACGCTTTGGGCAACGGTTGGCATAATGACCATACTGCCCACAAGCGAAACAGGAAATGCCCTTGCGACTCGAAGACCTAGCAACACCAACCCTAGCGATGTGCATAGGGACAGAGATGTCCTCTAAGGGAGGTGCAGTAGGAGAGACCACTACAGTGGCTGAACGACCCTCTGACCTGCGCTCCAGCTGACGTTCAGAGGTCCGCAGGTCAATGCGGGTAGCCAGAGTCATGAGGCCCTCAAGGGTAGTTGGTACCTCACGCGACGCTAATGCGTCCTTTACGTGCGAGGCTAATCCCCTCCAGAACAGTGGAATGAGAGTCCTCTCTGACCACCCCAGTTCTGCAGCAAGTGTCCTGAAACTCACAGCATATTGACTTGAGGAGGTACGCCCCTGCTCCAAAGTCAGTAGCTGTAGGGCCGAGTCGTGAGTGACCTGAGACCCCAGGAACACTTGTCGCAAGGACTCCAAAAACTCCTTAGAGTCCTGTACTACGGGGTCATTCCTCTCCCACAATGGTGTAGCCCACTCCAGTGCTCTATCAGAGAGCAAGGAGATGATAAACCCCACCTTCGACCTCTCTGTAGGAAACCGTGCACCCAACAGCTCTAGATGGACTGAGCACTGGTTCACGAATCCCCTACATGCCTTGCTGTTCCCCGTAAACTTGTTGGGCAGCGAGAGGTGAGGGAGGGTTGGAGTAGGCTTGGTGACTGACACCATTTCAGCCGCTTGAGCCACCACATCATCTATATCAGCAGCAAGAGCAGACTTCTCCAGAGACCTCACTCTGGCATCAAGCTGCAGCATGAACTGACGTAGCTGCTCCATCTCCGCCATGCCAGCCAGACCCTGGCGCAGTCTTAATGTTACGGGGGGACCGGCAGATTAGACCAGGGGGTATATATCCTAATCGCCAGTCGGGGCCCACCGTGCTCCAGATGACAAAGGAGCTGCTGGCACCTGAGGGTTAGGCGGAGACTATAGAGCTGGATGGCTCTGAGATAACCCAGGAACTCTGGGAACCGGTCACATGTGTTGGGACACGTCAGACCGGACGACAACCCGATTAGCGTTTTGGTGCACCTAGCGCTACACCAACCACGTGTGCAGGAAACACGTCAGGCCGGGTGGTAACCAGATAGCGTTGACCGGAAGACCGCCACGAAAGCGCCCTGTCGGCCACGTGTGTAGGACACGTCAGGCTGAGCGGTCCTCCGATTAGCGTTTCTGGCCACCTCTCGACTGGCCACGTGTGTGTAGGACACGTCAGGCCAGATGGGTACACCAGTAGCGTTGACTGGGAAGCCGAGGAGGATAAGGAACACCCTGTTAACTCCACAGGGGTCCTGGGGTACGCTGTCCGTGCGCGTAGGGGGCACAACCGGACAGGTGGCGCAGCAGGTGCGTTGTCCGTGTGCGTAGGGGGCACAATCAGACAGATGGCGCAGCAGGTGCGTTGTCCGTGTGCGTAGGAGGCACAATCGGACAGGTGGCACAGCAGGTGCGTTGTCCGTGTGCGTAGGGGGCACAATCGGACAGGAAGCACAGCAGCCGCAACCCAGTTAACGCCACTGGGCTGCTATAGCAAGACTGGAACGGCAGGAGGGAAGCACGGCGCCTGACCCTGATGTGCCGAGCCACGAATCTTGGCGTGACAGGCACCGTTCGCCTAACCCTACCTACCGCTTCCCAACATAGGCTTATGCCGCAATGAGGCTCTAACATGGAGGTGTGCTCTGACTGAGCAAATGTGAAGACTGCGCACCTCCATGTTGTCTCCAGCCCCTTTTATAACCTGGGTCCGCCCCAAACCCAGGGTGGAACCACCAAGGTCCAATAGCAGAGTGCCATGTCATCAGTGACGTCACATGCGACCTATCCGGAACCACCACGTCATTGATGACCTCATGGCAGCCACGCCCCAAACACTTCACCAGTCATCGTCTGACGACCAATACTGAGGTGCCAGATCATAGGGGCGGGCCTCTGCGAGCCAGTCCGGAGTTGCCACGTCATCCGGACACCTGACACCCTCTGCCCTATCAGGGCCTGCCACCTCACGGACATGCTCAGTGAGGTCCTTACCGGACCTAGCCTCTGGTGCACTAAGTGCCTGAGCATGCCCAGTAGCCTGAGCAACAGGCTCAGAAAGCAGACTATCAGTTTGAGCATGCTCAGTAGGCACATCCCAGAACTTAGACACAGCACGAAGTCCAAGTACCTGTGCAAAGAGGCTGTTAGGGTTAATTGTGGGAGCATGCTCAGTAGCCTGAACTGAGGACTTAGTCTCAGACATAACACAATCAGGCTGAGCATGCTCACTAGGCAAAACACCGGGCTTAGACTCTGGCTGGGGTAAATCGGCGCACGCATGCGCACTAGCCGCCTCTCCACACTTAGACGTGGTGGAAGGAACAGCCAACTGGACGACCCGAGGCACGGCCAAGAACGGCAGCCGGCGCCTGGGCGCAACAGGAACCGCAGCAGGCTGCTTGCGGCTATGGCGGTGCCGGTTCGTAACACCACCTACAGGATCTTAATAATCCAATAATAATAATTAGCCAGGGATCACCTCAACACACCAATATAAACATGTATCTAGAAAGAAAGGTAGTGTGCAAAGAGCAAGGGATACACCTGTATATGTGAACAAAAAGGTCTTTATTATAAAGCAAACAATCATGTGGACACAACCATATTAAAACCACTTAAAAAGGCATACAAAAAAGCCTATATGTACTTTGTTTTATCCCCTGTAAGAGATAAAACATCCCCCTGGCAATATGAATGGTCACAAAGCCTATCCACATAGGGCTGCATACAATATGTAAGGGATCCTAGTGGTGAGACATAGTAGTTGGCATAGTTATAAGCATATTAGAATAAACCGCAAAAAACATTTGCACAAAATATAACAGATGCCATATCCACATAAACCACAGCATTAATATAAGATGTCAATATTAGTAACAGCAATAGTGATACAAGGATCCCCAAGATAGCAGATTTACCAGCCCAAGCTGGATTTACCAAGAGTCAGGATCCATATAATAGCCAGGGTGGGATGGAGGATTCCCCACGCGTATCGCTGTCACCTGGGACAGCTTCGTCAGGGGTAGAGTGTGCCCACATAGAGGGTTGGGGTTTAAATAACCCAGCAATTACCTTAACAGCTGTTTGTAGAACCACCTGATAATCAAAAGCGCCGCGTTCGGCATGTCCCCGGCATCCCGGAAGTCACATGCACGCTAGCGTTCAATCAGGAAGAGGAAAGGGATTTCTGAATGTTTTTGGGTACCGCGCATGCACGGAACTCCAAAAAGATGGCGGCCGCCATACATGGAGACAAAAGAGTTTGTAGGTTCTGTTTTTCAAAGGGAAATAAGGTTTTGCATAGATAATACATAGGAATAGGTCATTAGCAAGGATTCAAAATACATATAAGGTAGATATAACAGAGAATATACATAATATTGTGTACACTCCAGTGGCTAGATTGCAAACTAGTGCGAAATGTGCGTTGGGGTGGAAGGACATGCTGCGTGGAACACTCATTTTATGGTGCATCTCTGCAAGGTAATTTATATGTGTAAATTGAACTGAGTATAGTACCGTATTTTTCGGACTATAAGACGACCTTTTTCCCCCAAATGTTGGGGGAAAGTGGGGGGTGCGTCTTATAGTCTGAATGTAGGCTGTGGGGAATGAGGGTGCTGAGTGTCATGGGGGCACGAACAGGCTGTAGCAGCCTGACATGACCACGTGGGCCCGCTCATTTAATATGCACGCCCATCCTCCCGCCCATCATCTCTCAGCACTGAAGCCGGGGCTGACAGGTGGGCGGGATGATGTGCAGGGGATGCGCGCATAGTAAACAGCCAGCCCACATGATCACCCCTGGCAATTACAGCCTGGAGTGATCATATGCGGCTACATTCATTGCTCCCTGCACATCATCATCAGCACGGGGTGCAGTGAATCAGTATGCTCACCGGCCACGATTCCTGCAGCCTCGCTCGTCCTCCTGTCTGTGCTGGCTGTGGTTGTGTGTGGAGACTAGCGGTGCGCACAGCGATGACGTCATCACTGTGCACACGTGTCCACACGCAGCCGGCACAGACAGGAAGACATCGTGATGCTGTAGGGATCATGGCCGGCTCCACTCTGCAGCGCTGCTGCTGGCACAGACAGGAGGAGAAGTGATGCTGCAGGGAGTGAGGAAAGGTGAGTATAAACTTTTTTATTTTTTGTGTGCCACAGGATGCGGCCATATAGCAGCATGGGGATAAATAGCAGGATGGGGGCATATAGCAGGATGGGGGTATATAGCAGGATGGAGTATATAGCAGGATGCGGCCATACACCAGGATAGGGTATATTATGAGCAGGATGGGCGTATATAGCAAGATGGGGGTATATTATGAGCACGATGGGGGTATATAGCAGGATGGGGGTATATAGCAAAATGGGGGTAAATAGCAGAATGCGGTCATACGCCAGGAAGGGGTATATAGCAGGATGGGAGTACATACCAGGATGGCAGTATATAGCAGGATGGGGGTATTTATCAGGATGAGGGACATATATATACAAGGATGGGGATCATATACAAGGCAGGCGCATCATTACCAGGATGGGGTACCTTAGAGAAATTGGGGACATTACCCCCATAACAGTGTCAGCAGCAGATCCTCGCCCCATGAGTGTGTCATGACCACATTTTTTGCTTAAAATTTTATTTTCCTATTTTCCTTCTCTAAAAAGAGGGTGTGTCTTATGGTCCGGTGAGTCTTATAGTCCGAAAAATACGGTATATCCTATGCCTTGAAGTGAGTTATACTATATAAAGGTATTCCTGATATGGCCAACTGTGATATGGTTTACTATGGGTATGCAACTGCACTAATACATCTCAACAGATATTAACTATGCTTAGCAATGATATTATATACACTGTGGTTTAGTTGCATTTACGTGAAATTTTTGTTTTGATAAGAATTTTAGTCTACTCTATCATTTGAGCTATATGTACATCCAGGTATAAACAGTGTTCCCTTTAGGAGTAAGTGTCCCTGTTGCTATTTATGTATCTTTTAATATACTGTATGTTAATAAACATTTTGAAAATTTTAATATTATTGCATGAATCACTTTTTCCCATGGTATATTACGACCTTGGATAGTGTGATTCTGTAAGTAGAGTGCCATGGATTTATATGTTATAAAAAAGATACTAGTTCAGCTCATTTTGTTGATAAATATTATTGAGAGGAGCAGTGTGGGAAGATATTATGGAGAGGAGTAGTGTGAGGGGATATTATGAAGTAGGGCAATTTGGAGAGCTATTTTGGATATTATAAAGAGGAGCGTTTATAGGGATTATATTATGCAGAAAGGCAATAATGGGGGGGATATTATAGAGAGGGTCAATTTGGGGAGGATATTATAAAAATTAAAAAGCGGGACAGTGGAAATGTGTGGGGGACATTATGGAGAAGGGCAGTATGGGGGGACATTATGAAGAGGGGCAGTGTGTGGGGACCATTATGGAGATGTGCAATGTGGGGTGATATAATTAAAAAGGGCAGTATGCAGAGGGTAAATTTTAGAGAGGAGTCAAGTGGGAAGGGATATTTTTTACAGGAAGTACAGCGTTGGGCAATTATTTATTCTGGAGAGCAGCATGGGAGGTATTTTTTATCTATGAGGCAGTATAATGGTACTTTTATTTTTAAGGGAAAGGCACGATGTCAGGATGTGCTGCTGCAGATGGAGAAGAGAGAAGTCTGCAGAGATGAGCTGCAGGGGTGAAATTTCATCAAGGTGTCTTTACTACATGGAGACAGAAGGGATGAGAATGACTTCAATCAGTGAAGATGTCATCTATAAAGTACCTGGATCTAAATGTTTACTACTTCTCATCAATACTGTGGTTCCTGTGTTGTCCACAGTCTGAGGATGGCTGATAACAACAACTTCCAGTATCTCTTTACCATTGTTAAGGACTTACTGAGTGTTCCAGGTTCATGTGATCCAATTGTACATGGAGCTGACCTGACATTACAATTGACTGCTGTAGTAAGCTTGGTACTGTATTCCTATATTGACAGTGGTTCTGGCATCCATTCTTGTACTGACTGTGGTTCTGGTACTGCATTCATGTACTGACGGTAGTTCTGGTGCTGCATTCATGTACTGATGGTGGTTCTGGCACTGAAGTCATGTACTAATAGTGGTTAAATTAACAAACAAAGAGAAAAAAAATATACTGAAAGTTTCATTTGAATCTTTTTTTCCCATTCATAATTACAAAGTAAAAATAAGAATATTTGTTATCAACATTACTATAAACATCTGATCTAGCAAAATATTTATTTAAAATAACTAGAACAAATCACTGTAGTGAGAAAATAATATAAACACCAATATTGAATTTGGTCACCTCACCTTGCTAAAAAGCTTTTACTATAAAAAGATATCAAAATCTCATATCTAGCCAAAAAGATATCAATAAAAATATCAGTCTCTCACACAAAAAACAAACCTTCACACAGCTTCATTGACAGAAAAATAAAAATTGTACTACTTATGGTCTCAGAGGTGACGACACATTGCAATTACTTGTTCTATTCATGGTTAAACAATAAATAAATAAAACACACACATACTGTGTATATGTGTGTATATATATATATATATATATATATATATATATATACATATATATATACACACACACACATTTTTCATGTCACTATAATAAAACAGACATGGGGGATCTTGTTGCAAGGTCATTTTTACTGCACAATGAATACTGTAAAAATACAAAATCCAAAAAAACAATGGCAGAAGCAGGTTTTTTTTTCTTAATTTCACAGCACTTTCATTTTGTTCTAATTTTCCAGTACATTGTATGGTAAAATGTATGGTACCATTCAAAACTACAACTACAACTGATGGAAATACCGGTTTTGATAAACCAACCTCAATACTTTTTACACTTATAAAGCCAAATTTCACATAACAAAATGTAAAACTCCGTCGTGACTCACAAATATTTCAGTTTATATTTGAAAAAGTTCTTCTATTATGTGCGTAATTAGTGTTACATTATAAAGCTAATAAATCTATGACAAGTCAAAACTGAGTAATATATGACCCAAAAAAATGCTAAAAAATCAATGTTTAAAAAAATATTTCAATTACTTTTTAAACTATAACTGATATTTAACTTTATATAAAATATGACCAAATTTTATTTCTTTAAGTGATACTTACTTTGACCATAATTTTGATCCGATACCTAAATAAAGTAATTTCTACAAATATGTAATTATTTCCCAATGTTTAATACCAAGGGATCTGGGTTTGTTCTGAAAGCATTTGAAGCAATAATTTAATAAGTACAAATACATTCCCTTTATCAGACATGATGTAATGTAAGTAAACGTCAATACATTTCTTTTCATAATCTGAAATAGTTAACATTCAAGGGGACAGGAGTTTTTTTTTTTAACCACAATGAGTAATTCTTAAACTTATCTTCTAAAGGTTACTCGATATGGGAAAGCAATTATGCGAATGAAATGAAAAAGGGAGAAAAAAATATTTGAAAGCTGATTCATTCCGAAACATGGTTTAACTGAATATCTAGTGTGTGTTTTTATATAATTTAACCTTGAGGAATTAAGACTCGCCATTACTTAAAATTTTTTCTAATAAATATTGGCATTGACATTTTAAATTTATTTCGGATTTTAAAAGGATTGTGTACGTATGTTTTTTATTTCAATTTTTTTTGAATGGTTGGTTTAATGCATTACAAAATGTCTTTAAAACTGAAACATCATGCTGCATTCAAGAAAGGAACTAGGTTACAAGAAATGATGGGCTCTATGTTAAGAGAGAATTTATTTTTGAAATGCAGTTTAGCCAAAACACCATTGTTTACATTTTTTTACTTTTTTCATATTGTTTTTGTTTTTACTCTTTTTCTGTTACATTTACAGTATATATTTTCATTGCTTATACATATAGCAATGCTATACCTGCACAGTTATAAGTACCACAATGAGACCACTCTGAGAAACAGCTGTCATGCTATAAGATAGAGAGGAGAGATGGGTGTAGACCCACTGCTCAAAGAACCAGGATTTCCCCAGAGGGGTGTCACTAATTGCCTATCCAGTCTTCACCAGAGCCTCAGTTGGTGAAGACTTGACAGATAAAAGGCACAGGTACCACTCCAGGGCAGCCCCTGGTTGACGTGTTCCAACAAGAGGCTGGTTGGTGCAAAGCATGATGGGAGGAAGTAATGAACTGTCACTAGGGAAGAATAGGTTAAGGGTAACACTAAGGGGCACTTTGCACACTACGACATTGCAAGCCGATGCCGTGCGCGATATTCCCCGCCCCCGTCGCAGCTGCGATATCATGGTAATAGCTGCCGTAGCGAACATTATCGCTACAGCAGCTTCACATGCATTCACCTGTCCTGCGACGTCGCTCTGGCCGGCAAACCGCCTCCTTATTAAGGGGCGGGTCGTGCGGCGTCATAGCGACATCACACGGCAGGCGGCCAATAGCAGTGGAGGGGCGGAGATGAACGGGACGTAAACATCCCACCCACCTCTTTTCTTCCGCATAGCCAGCGTGAGCCACAGGATGCAGGTAGGAGATGTTCCTCGCTCCTGCGGCTTCACACACATCGTAACATCAGTATTGCCCAATTAATGGAAATGACCGACGCTACACCGATGATACGATTATAATGCTTTTGTGCTCGTTAATCGTATCATAAAGGATTTACACACTATGATGTCAAGAGCGACGCCGGATGTGCGTCACTTTTGATTTGACCCCACCAACATCGCACCTGCGATGTCGTAGTGTGCAAAGGGCCCCTTACTCTGAACAATCTTAAGCTCCTTGATGTCCCTATATGAGTTCTTTCACCCTGTGTGGCAATCACATTTCTATCCTTGTCTTTCCCTGAGCACAACTCTAACTAGTGCACAGGGAAGCAGGAACACTAGTCCCACTCTAGGGTAAAGACACAAAGGGGAAGAGACAGACAAGGGTAAAATAAACAGCAATCATACAATACACAACAGACTACAGGAAGGAGTAAAGGGAAATGATTTGTGAGGCAAACCAAAAAGAAAGGGAATAAAAGATGGGAAGACACCAAACAAACTTACAAGCAATTATCTCTAGATAAGAATCATGTAGGTGACTAGCGGGGTTTACCTAGTACCTGGTAAACCCCCAGAAGATGTTACAACACACAGGGGACAGAGGGGGCATGATACAATGGAGGTACCTGTCCCTAGGGAGAAGGGTGAGGTGGCACCTCCTGAACTCACCTCAAGCTGGCTCCTGAGCTCTCTAGCGTCCCTAGACAGGTTCTTTCAACCTGTCGCGAGCAGGATATCTTATTCCCTCCGCTGGTCCTAAACTCTCCCAGCCTAGTGAGTAGGCTGACAAGAGCACTAGCCTCACCACTACAATACAGAAACATAAGGGAAGGAAAACAAACAGGGGAAATATACATGCAAGGAAAAGACACTCCATTTGGTTTCAGCACAGCAAACACCACTGCTGCATATAACAGGACAGACTTCTTCCAGAGTTTAATTGTTCAAAAGTGGACCGTATAGAAATGGGGATTCTGTTTCCATCACGGCATCATGTGATCAGATCACGTAACTTAAATAGAGAAGGGGAGTGATATCAAAGAGCCCCACCTGAGATTGACAGGTAAAGCCCATAGTAAGGCAGCAAAGGGTGCTTAACCCTTACAGCACCACAAGGAAGGAGATGTTATTAAATAACAGCAGTGGACCTGCCAGCAGCGAGGTGCTGTGACCTTCTGATACCAGATTCACCCGAGGTCTCTCCTAGCGAGATATGCTCATGACAATATGGTTCCTTAACTTTTTTGTCCACAGCTTACACCTCTACACCAAAACCAGGGAATAGCAAGCTGTCATTGGCAACTACGCAAGCTGAGAAATCAGTACTTATAGCAGAGGGAAGTAAAAAAGTCACAGGAGCTGAGATAATCCAGGACAGAAGGGCTAAGGAGACCAACAGAACTGCTTAACCCTTGCAGCACTGGACCAAGGAAAATGTGCACAGCTAACTGGAAAGTAAAGCAGATCCAACCAGTGCAAGTGTACGTGTAGCCATGCACTGCGATCTTCTGACTTCTGAAATAGAGGAGACAATTCTCCAATGTGGTACCTCGTAACAGCAACACAGCAATTTTAACTGCTGTGGAGGAACTGTCAGGATACTAGAAGTTGTGGTACTATAACTTCTTCCATCTTTGCAAGGTATTGTAGTGATACATTTTGAAATAAATCCTAATTACATAATCTTCAAATACCTATATACAGGCCATTGGTATTATTGCATCTTTGGCTTATATATTACATATGATGCTAAAGGCTATTGGAAACATTAGCTAAGACTAAACAAGAGCCAACAACTACATTAAAGGTATTCCTTTTTGTAGCAGGATTTATTGATTGTTCCTTACTTTTCCATGTCTGATTTTTTTATGTAAAAAAAATTAGAAAATTGTGTAAAATGAAAGCATATTGTAAGACTTACGTCAAGGATTATTTTGTGGTGTTTTTTGGTGTCTGTGAAAAAATGCTAGGAATTTCATGTATTTTATAGGGCTGTGTTTTTTGGGTCACACACTTCTGATATCTGCTTTTTTCTCTAATAAACTGTTTGTGGTGGAGCTGGCCATATATTTCAGTAATTTCTGTTTTTGCAGCCAGCTTGAACTTAAAAATGTAATTACAACTGTTTGGATTATAAAAATAAAATTTCATTCTAGCAACTTTATTTTTCACAGAAACCAATGAAGAGTTTCCTTAGCTGTGTGTTTGGGATCATTGCCTTGCTCAAATGTCCACCCTCGTTTCATCTTCACCATCAAGGTAGATGGCAGGAGATTTTTATCAATAATGTCTAAGTACATTTGTTCATTTATCCTTTTAATGATATGAAGTTTGCCAGTGCCGTATGATGGAAAAGAGCCTCACACCATGAGGTTCACGCCTCCAAACTTCACTGTTGGTATGGTGTTTGGGGGTGATATGTAGTGCATTTCAGCCTCCAAACATGGTGTGTATTATGGCATCCAATCAGTTTAATTTTCAGCTCATCTGACCTGACTATATTATCCCATCATATCACAGGCTTGTTTAAATGGGGATTGAGTGCACATATATTATTCTGGGTTTTTCTGTAGCTCTCTCTTTGGTGTTGGACATTTCTTCTGACAATTCTTTTCACTCCTCTGTCTGAAATCTTGTGGGTGGCACCTTGTTGTAGCTGGTTTCCAGTGAAATAATCTTCTTTCCACTTCCGGATTATGGCCACAACAGTGTTCACTGGAAGCTTCAGTAGTTTAACCCCATAGCGACGGCCTAACGTCTCAAGACGTCGGAAAAACAGGGTACTTATTCTGTTCCGACGTCTTGAGACGTCAGGCCGGAAAAAGCTTGTAGCGCCCCCCAGTGACGAAAAATCTCGGGGGTTTCAGCTACCGGAGGTAGCTGAGACCCCCAAGATTATGAATCGGGGTGTTTTTTTTGGACCCCGTTAATGCGATTGCCGGTATACACCGTATACCGGCGACAACATTAAAAAAAAATAAATGGCCGGTAAAATTGATTTATTTCTCATCTGATGTGATCAAACATGTCAGATGAGAAATAAATATGAGCCCTTAGTGCCCCCAAAGCCCCCGGTACCGGAGAGTCCCCCCACCACCCCTACCCCCCCTCCGGAAAATCCAAGATGGCGCCGACGCGCGCTGAAAACTCCCGCCGCCGCCGGCTCTGCATTCATTTCCCTCCGATCTGAAATGATCAAACATTTCAGATCAGAGGGAAATGTCCTCCCCCTGACCCCTCCTCCGGGCCACCGGAGATCTCTGGTCCCCGGAGCCCCCTCCGGTCTCCAGAGCCGCCTCCTCCCTCCCCCCTCTCCCTCCGGAGCGTGGAAGATGGCGGCCGCATTCATCCTGCTCTTTCTGCCGCATGTGACACGTCACATGCGGCAGAAAGTTGTCCCGCCGTCACCCCCCGTCACCCCCGTCACCCCCCTCAGCCCCCGGTCTTACATTACCTGTCTGCTGGTGCTCAGTCCCTGCGATCATGCCGCCTGCTTCTTGAATGCTGGCGGCGCATGCGCAGACAGCGGCTGTCAGCTGGATCCCTGCAAGCAGGGACTCTGACGTCGCTGCTGCACAGGCTGCTGCACTGTGGACCGGGGGAGGGTGAGTATGGTAATCTGCAGCCACACTCCTCACATGGAGAGACTGCTGTTCTAGAAAATGGGAGGTACGTTCTGTGAGCGTGCCCCTCATATTCTAGAATGAGGTTACTGCAGGTCACTCTGCCCTAGGTTGGACCGGGGCAGTGTGAGTGCAGTATTCTCAGATTACTGCACCCACACTGCTCATGGAGAGCTTGCTCTTCCAGAAAATGGGGGATACGTTCCCTGAACGTGCCCCCCATATTCTAGAAGATCCAGAGTCGGCGTGGGACCTCCAAAATGGATTACAGCGACCGAAATTTATTTATTTTCAATAAATTGGTAAAAGAGGAATGTTTCGGGGAGTTTTTTTTTCAAATAAATTTTTTTTTTGTCTTTATTTTTTTCTATTACTTGACTGGGTTAGTGATGTCGGGTATCTGTTTAGATGCCGTGACATCACTAACCCCAGGGCTTGATGCCAGGTGACATTACAGCTGGTATCAACCCCATATATTACCCCGTCTGCCACCGCACCAGGGCGCGGGATGAGCTGGGGCGAAGCGCCAGGATTGGCGCATCTAATGGATGCGCCACTTCTGGGGCGGCTGCGGCCTGCTATTTTTAGGCTGGGAAGAGTCCAATAACCATGGCTCTTCCCACCCTGAGAATACCAGACCCCAGCTGTCCGTTTCACCTTGGCTGGTGATCTAATTTGGGGGGGACCCCACGTTTTTTTTTTTTTTTAAAAAAACGCCTGGGGAGCCCTCCAAATTGATCACCAGCCAAGGTGAAGCTGTCAGCTGTGGTTTGCAGGCTACAGCTGTCTGCTTTACCCTAGCTGGCTATCAAAAATAGGGGGGACCCCACGTCGTTTATTTTAATTATTAATTTTTTGGGGGGCTAAATACAAGGCTAGGCACCCTTTAGTGCCACATGAAAGGCACTAAAGGGCGCCAGCTTAGAATATGCAGGGGGTGGGACGTTATATTTGTTTGACATCTATCCATTCATCCATTGTAGCATTTTAGGCTGTGTGCCCACAATCGGGATTTGCAGCGTTTTGGGCGCAGAGTGTTTTCCCTGCGTCCATAGCGCTGCGTTGTGCAGTAGAAGTACAGTGGAAGGATTTTTAGAAATCCCATGCCCACTGTGCTTCTCTTCTCCGCAGCATAAACCGACCTGTGGTGCAGCTTCCAGAGTCTCAGCATGTCAATTTATGCTGCGGAGATGAGTGTTCTCTGCTGGTAGCATAGAGCTCCACAGCGGCCTGAACCCAAATCGTGGGCATGGGCAGCTGCGTTCTCCCGTGGACAACACTCACATCTCTGCAGGAAGGCTGACACTGTATACTAGACGCCGTGTCGCTGGATCATGGCCACATAGCCTAAAAGTGAGACATTTGTTGCTACAGCAACATTTTTGTGAAGTAACTGTGGATTCAAAATGCTTACTATACTCCTGAATAAAATCCAGTTTCCAAAATGGGGTTACTTGTGGGGGGTTTCTGCTGTATAGGTACCCAAGGGGCCCTGCAAATGTGACATGGTGCCCGCAATTTATCTCAACTTTTCCAGAATTCAAATGGTACTCCTTCCATTCCAAGCCCTCCCATTTATCCAAACAGAGGTTTTTGGCCACATGTGGGGTATCCCTGTGCTCATAAGACATTGGATAACAACCTGTTGGGTCCACGGTTTGTTGTTGTCTCTTGAAAAAGTGAGAAATTTGATGCTGAAGCAAAATGCTCACTATACCCCTAGATAGAAGCCTTGAGGGGTCTAGTTTCCAAAATGGTGTCACTTGTGAGGGATTTCTTCTGTTTAGGTACCTTAGCGGACCTGTAAATGCAACATGGTGCCCGCAATCTATTTCAGCCAAATTTGCTTTCCAAAATTCAAATATTGCTCCTTCTGTTCCGAGCCCTCCCATTTGTCCAAACAGAGGTTTCTGACCACATGTGGGGTATCGGCGCGCTCATAAGAAAGTGGGGAACAAGTTTTGGGGTCCATTTTGTTGTGTTATTTCTTCTAAAAGTGAATAAATTTGGGTTAGAGCAACATTTTTAGGTAAAATTTTAATTTTTGCTTTTTTTCATTCCACATTGCTTTTGCTCATGTGAAGCACCTGAAGGGTTAATAAACTTCTTGAATGTGGTTTTGAGTACTTTGGGGGGTGCAGTTTTTATAATGGTGTCACTTTTGGGTATTTTCTGTCATCTAGGCCTCTCAAAGTCACTTCAAATGTGATGTGGTCCCTAAAAAAATGGTTTTGTAAATTTTGATGTAAAAATGAGAAATCGCTGATAAACTTTGAACCCCTCTAACTTCCTAACGAAAAAAAATTTTGTTTCCAAAATTGTGCTGATGTAAAGTAGATAAGTGGGAAATGTTATTTATTAACTATTTTGTGTCACAGAAATCTCTGGTTTAACGGTATAAAAATTCAAAAGTTGAAAATTGCAAAATTTTCAAAATTTTTGCCAATATTCAATTTTTTTCATAAATAAACGCAAAAAATATTGTCCTAAATTTGGTACTAACATGAAGTCCAATATGTGACGAAAAAACAATCTCAGAATCACCGGGATCCGTTGAAGCGTTCTAGAGTTATAACCTCATGAAGTGACACTGGTCAGAATTGCAAAATTTGGTCTGGTCATTAAGGTGAAAATTAGCTCCGTCACTAAAGGGTTAAAAATTCTTCAGTAACCAATGCCGTCAGTATGTTTTCCAAAAAATAAAGTTGTACACTTCTGGACACAGCTCACTGGTTTTACACATCATGAGATGTTTCTTCTGTGGCACCTTGGCTATGAGACACCTTTTTTTTATAAGCCATCAGTAAATCAGCTGACATTTTTTACTAAGTAGCAGGATTGCTTTCTAATTACTGATAGATTTCAGCTGGTGTCATCACTTTCTATGTATTTTTGCCCCTTTCTTTCTTTGTGTTCAATACCTTTTCCCTGTGTCATTTCTCATTATTACACATAATTTATAGATATCTATGGTTTAATTGATTTGCCTGTGTGGATTGGATGGGTTATTCTTACCAACATCTAGTGAGAAAATTATGTCAACAGCACCTTTAGAAACATATTTCGTAAGAAAATTTGTGATGGGTTCAATACTTATTTCACCAACTGTGTGTAGGCAAATAGGGGTGTGCCCTTTAAATAACAACATACAGCCATTAATATCAAAACACCTGGCAACAAAAGTGATTACACCCCTAAGTGAAAATGGCCAAAATGTGCCCAAAGTGTTAATATTTTTTTTGGAGTCCATTATTTTCAAGTACTGCCTTACCTCTCCTTGCATGGAATTCACTAGAGCTTTACAGTTTGTCACAGGAGTCCTCCTCGACTCCTCCATGACAACATCACAGAGCAGGTGGATATTAGAGACCTTGTGCTTCTCCACCTTCCGTTTGAGGATGCCCCAAAGATTCTCACTAGGGTTTAGGTGTGGAGACATGCTGGGCCAGGCAAGCACCTTTACCCTTAGTGTCTTTAGAAAGGTAGTGGTTATCTTGGAGGTGTGTTTGTGGTTGTTATCATGTTGGAGTACGGCCCTGTGGCCCAGTTTTCAAATGGAGGGGATAATGCTCTGCTTCAGTATGTCACAGTACATGTTGGCATTCTTGGTTCCCTCAACGAACTGTAGCTCCCCACAGCTGGCAGCATTTATGTAACCCAAACGATTACATTTCCACCACCATGCTTTACTGTAAGCAAGACACACTTGTCCTTGTACTCCTCACCGGGGTGCCAACACACACGCTTTACACCATCTCAATCAAATATGTTTATCTTGGTCTCATTAGACCATAGGACATGGTTCCAGTTTCTATATCCTTAGTTTTCCTGTCTTCAGCAAACTGCTGGCTTTCTTGTAAATCATCTTTAGGAGACACTTCCGCCTGGGACAAAAGCCTTCCAGACCAATTTGATGGATGTGCGGCATATGATCTGAGAACTGATAGTCTGACCCACCACCCCTTTAACCTGTGCAGCAATGCTGGCAGCACTCATATGTCTACTTAAAAAGACAACTTCTGGATATGACGCTGAGCATGTACACTCAACTCCTCTGTATGGTCTTGGCTACCATGCCACAGTTCAGTTTTATGGTGTTGGCAATCTTTTTATAGCCTAGGCCATCTTTATGTTGAGCAACATTTCTTTTTTTTAGATCCTCAGATCCTTTGCCATGACGTACCATGTTGAACTTGCAGTGACCAGTATGAGAGAGTGTGTGAGCGACAACACCTAATTTAACATACCTGCTCCCCATCCACACCTGATACCTTGTAACAGGAATAAGTCACACAACACCGGAGAAGGAAAATGGCTATTTGGGCACAATTCATCCATTTTCACTTAGGGGTGTCCTCACTTTTGTTGCCAGCAGTTTAATGGCTGTGTGTTGAGTTATTTAGAGGTTACACCAAGGTTACACTGTTATACAAGCTGTACGCTGACAACTTTACATTGACTTAAAGAGTCATATCTTCAGTGTTGTCCCATGAAAAGATAATATAATAAAATATTTACAAAAATATGAGGGGTGTCCTCACTTTTCTGTTATACTGTATATATAAATAAATGAGTAAATAATGTAATAATCTATATAAATCAATTTACAACAGATTATATTGCAGTGTATAATGTGAAATGAATTTAATAAATGCTAACATCACTGGTGATATTTGTCTACTATTGATTTAAAACTATGGATGATCGAATATCACAAATATTCGGCTTCGCGGATATTCGACGAATAGGTCGCCGCTATGCGAATATTTGATGCGCAATGTAAGTCTATAGGAAACCCGAATAGTTGCTATTCGGCAACTATTCGAGTTTCCCATAGACTTACATTGCGCATCGAATATTCGCAAATAGTCGAATAGCGGCGACCTATTCGTTCGAATATGGGCGTAGCCGAATATTTGAGGTATTCGATCATCCCTATTTAAAACGAGTGGATAGAATTGTGTCAATTTTAATCAGTTATGTAATTTGCAGGGTTTCAGAGGTAGTTACCCTATGTAGTGACTTTGCAGCTCATGTTTAAGAGCCACCCAACCCTATAGTATGTGACTATGAATGCCATTACCCAATTCCATCAACACAACCCTTATTTAAACCCTCAGCATATAATGTTGTCACTGTACTTTTTTTGGTCTTTTTTGCCACATACGCAGATATTTTAATTACCCTTTGCTCTGAGGTGCTTCATGTCATATAGTTAAAGGTGAGCTGTGCATGGTTTTTGCATTCACTTTTTGATGATTTCTATATTTTTAAACAAAGTAGAATTTGCCATTTGCTGCTGACTTTTCAATTTCCTGTGTGATATTCTGAACGCTGTTTAATGCACTGGATTATATAAGGCACCATTCGCCAAATCCTGTATTTTATGGTTCTTCACTGGACAATGAATTTGGGAATTTTTTTACTTTCAGCTTAAAGGAAAGATTGTCTCATTTTGTTCCAAATTAAAATTTTAATACCATTCGATCACTCATCTATTTTCCTTGTCTTAAGTTATTTTAATACCATACGTATATGAACTGCAAATATTGGTTGATGTTAGAAGGCATATTGTACTTACAGTAAATCACAGCTAAAGTATAAACTATTTCACTGCAATATGTATTGTTTGAAATGGGAAATACTAGAATGAAAGGTACTGAATATCCATAAAATATTATTACTAATTTCCCCTCTAGTCGGTGTAAATAAATCTGTTTTAATAACAAACTATAAAGAAAAGGACATGGATTTCACATCCCAAAAAATACAATGATGTAAAGCCGTTAGGCAAAAAATTAAATAGAACATGAGGTTCTTTTGTTACCATTCTGATCAGACTGTATTAATCCCACTGCCACGTAACGGCGAACCTCTTGAGTGGGTCCCTATTCTAAACCTTATAGTGCGGCACTGTGCACTAACTACTGCTGCAGCGACAAAGCGCCAGCAGAGCAGGTGACCTGGTGCCTCACAGCGCCCATGCTGCAAGGCGAAGCCCCCATGGCTCCAGGCCCCATCACCCCACTGACACGAAACCACCACAACAGCATGGGCGCTGTGAGGCACCAGGTCACCTGCCCTGCTGGCGCTTTGTCGCCAGTGAGGTACATAGGTACATATGAGAATAACCTACAGCAAAAATCAGAGTGGACCTTGGTATAATGGTACTAGGGTTTTATAAGAAGGACAGAAAAGCTTGTTACCTCCTTTCGACCATCCTTTGGCCAATTTTCTACCCAAATAGTGGCTAACAATACATTTCTTTGGAGAGAGGAATCATATTGAGGTGGTCACCACTCTGTACCAAAAAGGATGTGCACCACCAGATCAGTGCTAGGCCCCATCTGTCCAAAGGTCTATCAGCCATAGGTTCTGCAAATATGGTACACACAAATGAATCTCAATAAATTACAATATCTAGAAAAAGTTAATTTATTTTAGTAATTCAAGACAAAAAGGGAAACGCATATATTATATAGAGTCATTACACACAGAGTGATCTATTTCAAGTTTTTATTTCTTTTAATGTTGATGATTATGGCTTAAAGGCAATGAAAACCCAAAAGTCTTTATCTCAGAAAATTAGAATAATTACCACAAAAGACCTGCCAAGGCTTCCTAAGCATTTAAAATGGTTCCTTAGTCTGGTTCAGTAGGCTACACAATCATGGGGAAGACTGCTGAATTGACAGATGTCCAGAAGGCAGTCATTGACATACTCCACATGGAGGGTAAGCCACAAAAGGTCATTGCTAAAGAAGATGGCTGTTCACAGAGAACTGTATCCAAGCATATTAATGGAAACTTGAGTAGAAGCAAAAAGTGTGGTATACAAAGGTGCACAACTAACTGGGATAACTGCAGCCCTGATAGGATGGTTAAGAAGTGGCCATTAAAAAATTTGGGGGAGATTCACAAGGAGTGTACTGCTGCTGGATAAAGTGCTTCAAGAGTCACCACACACAGATGTATACAGGACAGGGGCTATAACTGTTACAATTCTTGTGATGCTCAGTGGTCCAAGGTCTTGTTTTTAAATAAAGGTAAATTTTAGATTTCATTGGAAATTATGGTCTCAAAGTCTGGAGGAAGAGGGGAGAGGCCACAATACAAGCTGCTTGAAGTCTAGTGTAAAGATTCCACAATTAGTAATGGTTTGGGGAGCCATGTCATCTGCTGGTGTAGGGCCACTGTGTTTTATCAAGACCAAAGTCAGCACAACCATCTACCAGGAAATTTTAGAGCACTTCATGCTTCCCTCTGCCAACAAGCTTTTTGGAGATGGAAATTTCATTTTCCAGAAGGACTTGGCACCTGTCCACACTGCCAAAAGTACCAATACCTGGTTCAATAACCACGGTATCACTGTGCTTTATTGGCCAGCAAACTCACCTGACCTAAACCCATAGATAATTTATGGCGTACTGTCAAGAGGAAGATGAGACACCAGACCCAACAATGCAGACGAGCTGAAGGCTCCTATCAAAGCATCCTGGGCTTCCATAACACCTCAGCAGTACCACAGGCTGATCACCTCCATGCCACGCCATATTGATGCAGTAATTCAGGAGCCACGACCAAGTACTGAGTGCATTTACTGTACATACTTTTCACTAGGTACCAACATTTCTGAGTTTAAAATCATTTTTTCAGTTGGTCTTTTATAATATTCTAATTTTCTGAGATAATGACTTTTGAGTTTTCATTGTCTGTAAGCCATGATCATCAACATCAACAGAAATCAACACATGAAATCGATCACACTGTGTGTAATGACTCTATATAATATATGAGTTTGCTTTTTTGCATTGAATTACTGAAATAAATTAACTTTTTGAGGATATTCTAATTTACTGAGATGCACCTGTATTTCTTTGGTAATAGAAGTATTGATGGTTGGGGATGAAAAGAAAGATGATCAAGAGAGTGTGTGTGTAGAAACAAAGCTACTTTATCACAATTGAAGGTAAACCTTATTGTTTTTGCCACAATTTTTGAAAAACACAGCAACAGGGTGAGCTTTTGCCATAAAATAGGCTTCAACTTGACTGAGCCTTTTATATGCCTTCACTTTTCAGGCATATACATGTTCAGCGATTGTGACAGAATAAATAGATCAATAAGGGCTTTGATAATTCCTATTTGCGGGCCTGAACATTTATTCAATGATACCTACAAGATTGGGTAGTGGTCCCTTACTTTCCATTCAGGTCTGACTTTCTGCGTAGCCCCCCAGTCAGTCCATGTGTGGGGTTAATTTGTTACTGGGTTTAGTAAAGTGTGAATTGTGTGCAATTGACAGAAATGAAAACTGGCTGAAGAGACAGAAGATGTCTGTAAAGGAGACTGTTACTGAGGACTGATAGCCTCCAGTCGTTCTCTTTGTGTGAGATAACTCACATTTTGTTTCTTTTCCAGGTGGTTGTTACCTGTATAGTGATGGAAGCTATTGTCTAGTTAGTGCTCAGATGACCAGGGGTTAATTTGGGTTCTGTGACTGGATGTAAAGGTTGCACATTTATTTTGTACACCAACAATATAGAACAGGAGAATCCATTTTTACACTGAACGTCTGTCACTGTCTCTGACTGTATTTTATCCCACTTTGCTCTCCTCTCAGCAGCTAATCGTCCACAATACATAGGAGTCAAGTGAGATGTGTGGTGAATGAGTAATAAGTAATAGTACACTTGAAATTCATATAGTGCCTCGTAAACTACTTTTACAACACACTGTAACCTCAATTATTTTGGTTAAATAATTTTTAATAATTGTTCTATTGGATTTATGTATAGCTTCTTTAGCAATTATAGCACCAATAGTTTAGGTGGTACTCTGGGTGGTACCGCTGCTGTGGCAACAGTATTATGGAAAAATAGTCTTAGTTGTAAATTTATTTTTGCCACACATCATTGGCTCTGTCATGGATTATTTTTGAAGCCCTGAAAAATGTAATAAAGCCAAAATCCCCAACGGAACCATTGACTTTAATGAGGCAAACCAAGTAACAATGGGTTGAGTCTGGCCTAAGTTTCAGCACTGCCTGTCTTTCTGAGGTGGGCACAAAAGCAAAGTCACCTGTGATGTTGTGCCAGCCTCAGAAAGGCAGACACAGCTAAAACGAAGGCCAAGCAAAGCCCAAAGGGACTATGCTTCATTAAAATTGATGGCCTTGTCAAAGGTTCCATCCAAATCCCATTTCAGGACTTTAGATGCAAGCCATGATAGAGACAGTGATGGGTGTCAAAAATGCATGGTGACATTGCAGCCACCCCCAACCTATAATTAATGCAACTTAAGCTACAAATAAATAAAAAACAAACAACAGAATTAAGAATAAAATTGTCCACAGTCATTTATTAAAGGGTTACACAATGATAGTTAATATTTATGCCTACTATTAATCGGAAGGTAAGAGATTTGTGGGTGTCTTGTCCAGTCACCAGGTACCACAGACCAGGACTTTAGACCAAAATCCCATGATTCGATCCGCTCATCTTTTCGGATACAAAGGACAGTCCCGGATTTAGGCCTATGCCCTGCAGTCTCGGGTGTCTGCTTTATGTCCTTCACTGCTACCGCCCCTCTGACATATCCTCCTGCCAGGGTAGAAAGAAATGGCAAATTGGTATGACTTGGGGCTTTATGGGTGTGGTCAATATTTGATGGGGCTCTACATAATTTGATGCTCTTTCTATTCTTCCAAAGATGAGAGGTATGAATAAATATAATAGTTCAAAATGACCATATTGCCCTAGAAAACTAGGTAATTAACCCCCCAGTGATAGGGAACATGACTAAGGAGGGAGTGACAATATTCCTTTTCTTTCTTCAGGCTCTGACAGAGGACCAGCAGGAACTAGGTTATTTATATATTTTATTTCTGCCATCCACATGAATCAGCCAATTAGCATGAACAGAAGAAAATGACGTCAAATAGCAACAGAAGAACCTACGCATGTCATGGAGACATTACGCCATATGCATGGCTCCTTAACCCTCACAGTACCTAACTTTAGGCATGGGTCCTTTTCCAATTAATAGAATAAACTTTAAATGACCTTTGTAAGTCAAACTAGTGCCTTGACAGCTATGTTACTTAATGTGCAAATAAGTTCAAGATGGTTGGAAGTTATTTAATTTTATTAATATTGCCTAATCACCTGCTATATACAGTATATATCAGCAAGAGCACTGTTACTTGCATAGGTGGATTATAATAAGGGCAATATGGGATACTGCCTGGGTCCAAAGGCTCCGGGGGGGCCTATGGCCAGATTGCACTCATTATAATGTTTTGTATACTTGCCTCCCTCCTGATTCCCTGGCACACATCGTTGTGCAGAAAACTTTCTTAAAACTAAGCTGCCGGCTATACATAGTCACAGCATAGCTACAGGGGAGCTCCTGTTTCTGGTGCAATGACATCATCAGCCAGCACAAGCGTGTACGAGCTGGTATCAAGAAGTGGGGACCCTGGGGAATGGAAACGAGGGGAGTATGTTTTTTTTTAATATGTGTATGGGATGTGTGGGGGTTCATACTATATATAGAAGGTTGTGTGGGGGCTCACACTGTATATTGTAGGTTATGTGGGGGCTCACGCTTTATACAGACAGCTATGTGAGGGCTCATACTGTATATTGGGGTTGCTGTGTGTGGACGTATGCTGTATATAGGGGCCATGGGAGGCTCCTGCTGTATATAATAATCTATGTAGGGGCTAATGGTGTATATAGGAGGCTATGTGGGGCTCATGCTGTAGATAAAGTACTATGTGGGGGCTCATAATACACATAGGAGGCTATGTAGGGACTCATGGTGTATATAGGTGGATATGCAAGGCTCATAATGTGTATAGGGGCTATGTGTTGGCTCATACTGTATATAGGAGGCCATGTGGGGTTCCTGCTGTATATAATAAGCTATGTTGGGGCTTATGCTGTATATAGATGGCTATCTGGGGCTCATACTGTGTATACTGTATCTGCCCCTGACTAATCCACCTCTCTCCTTGCTACTCCATTGCTACTCCATTGCTTCTCCCCTATGCAAATCCCTTCAATGCCTTCCAATTCCCCAGTGTATTCAATTCAAACTACTAACACTGACCTACAAAGCTGTCCATAATCTGTCTCCTCCATATGTCGTGGGCGGAGGAGGGGACGCCGCTCTCTCCCACTGCTGCTCGGGTCCGGCTGCTGCGGCTGCTGCGGCCTGCTGCTGCTCGGTGGCTCGAGCGATGGGCCGGATCCCGGGGACTCTAGCGGCGCTCCTCGCCCATGAGTGAAAGGGGATTTTGGGTCTAGGGATTGTTTATTGTCCGTGACGCCACCCACGGTTGTGGTGATTTGTTAGCACCACCGCTGCTCTGTATGGGGATCCCGGGAAGGATTGTATGGAGCAGCCAGTTGTTGTGTTGCCCCTCCGTGGGTAGGGGTTAGTGATCCCGGGGCCCAGTGATGAGTTGGGAGATGCAGGGCTTGGTGGACGCAGGACGCGGGGGCAGCGCTGTGCCTTGCGGCACTGTGGTACTCACTCAGCCTGAGACGATGACACAGTTCTCGGTAAAACACACGGCTGGAAAGACGGTTCCCACGGACGGCTGCACTTGCTTTCCTCAGTAGGTGACGGTGATGTCCCTTTTCCTGCACCTAATGGTTCTGTGTTGGTAGCGATGGGTTCCCACCGGTAACCCGCTCCCCGGCTTGGATATGGGCCGGAGGAGCCTTACTTTGCCCGCAGGCGCTGGCCCTGAGAAACTGGTGCCCTGGCGGTGGCGGTGTCTCTCCTCAATGGTTGGACTGTTGCCTTCAATCGGGACTTGGTTGTTTGGAGACAGACGTCCCCTTCACTGACGGATTTGGCAAATTTATGGCGACTCCTAGCCTTGCCGGGGTCCGAGAGGCCCCTGCCCTGGTGCTGACTGTTCTTCGTATACTGCTCCAGACCGCCGGGCCACTACCCGTCCGCGGTCCTTCCAGCAACCTCCGAGCAGTCTCCCCTGCAGACTCACCGCCGTCTGCTGACCTTGCTGACACTGTCCTGGCACACAGCCGGACCAACTTCAGGCTTTACTACTCTAACTTTTACTCCTTTTCTGTTACTTCAGCTTTTCTCTTTAGCTCCACTACTACTTCCTTCTACTTTCACTTCCCTCACTGTTCCTCACTCAAGCTCTGCCTGAGCTAAACTGCCTGGTTCCTCCTGCCTCCAGGGCTGTGTACTCCTCGGTGGGCGGAGCCAACCGCCTGGCCCACCCCCTGGTGTGAACATCAGCCCCTGGAGGAAGGCAACAAGGATTTTGGTAGCCTTGATGTTCCTAACTGGGGTGTAGGGTGTGGTGGTGTGATGACCTGTGACCCCTGGCTTGCCCAGGGCGTCACACATATATCTTCGAACTAATCTCTCGATTTACTCGATGTATTGCAAATATAAAAATGGCTATTTTTTGAGTCTTTACATTATGTTAAACTATAACATATTGATTAGTCAGACAGACAAAGTGTACATGGTTACAAAATCTTGTATATACTTAAGGATTTCTGTGTGTTTGTCTTGAATATACAGACAGACAATATACCATTGTAACAGAAACCTTATGATTTACTTACATCAAATATCTGATGGTTTTGTGTGTTTGCTATCCATTGAAATAGAAACTCTGATCTATTTAGTTCAACAATCTGATGTTTTATGTGTTTGCTATATACACAGACAGACAATATATCCATTTACCTAGCTCAAATACCTGATGTGTATTCTTAGGAGATTTGAATGTCTGTGGGTTTATTACCCCATTGTCTGATGTGTGGTGTATCTCTGGTTCATCTATGCCCAATGACTGGCCATCAAAGGGCATGGATCAATAAGACTACAACACATTAACTTTAAGGTTTGTAATATTGTTCAAGCCTCTATAAGATCAGCTGAAGTATAGCACAGACAGAAGCTCGTGTTTCCTGCCTCCGTGAGACGTCCGGGCAGTGATGTCCAGGAGTCCTCTGTCTATGTCATGCTTCTCTGACCTCCAGACAGATGATGTTTCAATGCTCCTTGGTGATGTAAGTATATTTAACTGTACTTAACCTTTGTATGTTGATTATACAAAAGTGTACGTGATATAGAAGGGTTAAATGGTTTCTCTATTTCTTTATTAAAGATATTTTATTTCATTAGTAAGTAGTTCATAGTCAGAGCCTTCGGAATAAGAGACAAGATCAAGGATTATTATTGTTTCTAAATGTTCTTCTTATCTTCTTCTTATCTCATATGCATGACTCTACATTTCTGTTTTGCTGAAACTTAAAGGTCATATGAGCAACTTGTAAATTTCCAGCTAGAAGCTTTATTTGCAATATCACATTGATCTGTAAATGGTATAAATAAACTGTACGTTAAATAAACAGAAGAATTGATCATGCTCACATGAATGATGCAGGTCTTTTTCTCCGAGCGCTCGCTCTTGATTAGGTCTGAAGAGGCCTAATTGAGAAGACCTCACTGGTGATCCCATAAGCTGACTTGTGACAAAACAGAACAGCTACAACAGTTTTTGGCGCCCAACGTGGGGCCGTGGCCAACCAGCCTATTCGGAAGAAGTTTTGGGGACTCTTGACACAGTGAAATTTCAGCTGCAGCAAGGTGAGAAGCTTTATTCTTACACTTTATTTCACTCTCTCTGATTTCCCGAATATTCTGGGTAAGGCTGTACACACGGTTCAAGAACTCTGGCATCACCAGTGAGTATTGTTTTTTCATGCATGTCTGAATGAGAGTTGAAATATAGAGTAATAAGATAATCTGTTGTCCGTCCATTAACTGATTGCATAGAGTGCATAGCACGGAATTTGGGACAGTCTCTGTATAATTGCATTTGCTGTGTTGCTGTGTTTTGTGTTTTGCTTTGGCCATCTTTGCATCTTTGATGGGCAATACACTGGTCTAGGGATATGTGTTCATAAGTGGTTCCATACTAATGCCTAGATAAAGTAGGCAGGCAATAGGTTGTTGTATATTGATGAGAAGCCTCTGAATAACAAAGTGACAAGTAATTGAGATAAGAGACTTGGTGAAATAATATGTATGTATAAGTCTAATGGTTATAGGTCATACTGTGGACTGTGAAAAGATGTTCCGGTTATGAAATGTCACAGGGCATAGCCATATAGAGTATTTGAGTGGATACCTGACATATGTATTTTTTTCCCATCAGTGTCAAGAGCGGTTTAGATAATTTTATTTGCATGTGAGGTTAACTGATCCTTGGAAGGTGTATTGTTACATATGCTTCTGGAATCAATGAATGAGTAGGACAAGTGGTCCTGGGATCTGTCCTTATAGTGAGATATTGTGTGTTTCTTCCCCTCCAAATGGGGATGAAGGTTTTATAGCAAAGTAGAATATTAGTGCTGTGAAGGTATATAAGTAGTCTCAATTTTCTGCTAGGATTGTGTATTATACCAGTGGGTATTAGGGATGTTCTGGGAAAACTGAATCTGGATCTGGACAAAGAATTCTTTTTGAGATAACACTCTTGCTAAACAAACTGTGCGCTGACATTCTTTTGGGAGGGGTCAAGTGAACAGCTGCGCGATTTTCTGCCCTTTGTGAGGTTTGAAGAAGTGGGTTAGAGAGCCGTGTGGCCTTCCCACTTACATGGAGGTGGTCTAGCAGGTGAGAGGACTATCACACCTGGTCCTTCCTGCTTTAGTCATCTGGTCTATTGGGTGAGAGAGGTTTTTAACCCTTCCCAATACGCCCTACAAGTGTAGCAGGTGAGAGTGAATGCTGATTGAGCCTTCTTGCTACCACTTGAGAGCCCATTCTGACTTGCCAGGAGACGTGTGGCCTGTTAACAAGGTTCAGGGACACTGAGAGGGCATTTGCAGAAAGGTGGGCTGTGTGGGAATAAGTTGAAGCCATGGGCAACTTGTTCAGTGTGCAGTGTGGGGCTCCAGCAGGATCCAAAACAGCCAAACAGATAGTGCAAGAAAGGAAAGTCAAGGAAGCAGTGAAAAATGTCAGACCAATACTCAGAAAGGCAGACATGCCAGAGTGTGGGTGTTTGGATGTTGAGAAATGGCACAGATTCAGGGAAGAGGTGCAGCATTGTGGATGTAAAGAAATAACAGTGGGATGTATTATTATATTATTGTTATGTAAAGTGTATTATAAATGTTTTAATGCACCAAGAGCAAAAACTGTGACTGCTACCGCCCCCCCTTCACATAAGCAGAAACCCAGAGCAGATGAATGGACTTGTAAACATTGTAGTCAGAAGAACCCAGACTGGAGAAGTACTTGTGCTACGTGTAGTGTTACTCGCCCTAAGCAGATTGCACTAACTCCTGTTCGAACCAGATCACATGTGATGACAGAGGACGCTGACACTGAGACAGAGGTAGTGAAGGAATTGAGTTTTGGGGAGGAAGCTGGACATTACTCTGACGGTGAGGAAAGAAAACAGTTATCTGACCCTGAAGACCAACCTTTCCCTCTTTCCCTGACTGACGTAATACAGCAGGAAGGGGAGAGTATAGAGACGTACTTTTGGAGGTTACAGCTGAAGTGGGCAGACGTGGGGTACAAAGTCAGAACCTCCCTTAATGACAAAATACTGATGAGTATATTCATTAACGGTATGAATAAGGTTTTACGAAAAGCAGTACAGACAGCCAGACCTGAGTGGAGAAATATCGACCCAACAGACCTTCTGCAAGTAGCTAAGGGGGTTGAACTGACAAAATGCAAGCAACCAGTTATGTATGCTAGAGCACAAGGAAGACAGTGGAAGCAGAAAGGGAGGGCACCAGGTGACCTAGCGACCGTACAGTGCTGGAATTGTGGACAGAATGGACATTACGCCAGACAGTGCAAAAACCCCAAATAGGAGAGGGAGCAGACTGACTCTCCTCCTTCCTTCCCTCCTCCTTTGCCTCTGGCCTAGGAAACTGGTGACCACGAAGGGACTGGAGGGATTGGTGTTTGAAATTCCCTTGATAAAACAGTATCCCTTAAGCCCAGCCAAATCAATGGCCCTGACCAGAGAATATGTGCAAGCAGGGGCTCTAGTACAAAGGTCCTCCCCCCTGTAACACTCCCTTGTATCCAATCAAGAAAAAAGGGCCCAAAGGTTCCCCTGACACGTACAGAATGGTGCATGATTTGAGAGCTGTCAATGCTGTCACTGAGAGTGTAACACCAATTGTTCCAAACCCACATACCTTACTGTCACAAATCCCAGGGACCTCCAAATGTTTTACAGTAATTGATTTGGCATTTTTCTCTGTGCCTCTACACCCTGACTGTCAGTATCTTTTTGCCTTTGCACATGAGGGGAAACAGTACATGTGGACAGTCCTCCCGCAAGGAGGAATGAATTCACCTACCATTTATTCCACAGCTATGGCAGGAATTCTGGAGCAACCGCCTCATCCACAGGTTACGCTATTGCAGTACGTGGATGACCTTTTGCTCTGCTGTCCAGACCAGACGTCCTGCAAGGAAGCCACAATTTCTTTGCTGTGTTTTCTGGCAGAGAATGGTTGCAAAGTTTCACGTGAAAAATTACAGTACTGTAAGCAAAAGGTAACATTTTTGGGTCACTGTATCTCTGAAGGTACGAGACACCTGACTGAGGAGAGAAAACAAGCAGTCCAAAATCTCTCCTTACCCAGGTCCCACCGGCAACTGCGCACCTTTTTGGGCTTAGTGTCATACTGCAGGCCTTGGATAAGGTCTGCCTCGCAAATGATGCAACCCCTCTATGATTGTCTGTCATCTGACCCCTTTTACCTCACTCAGGAAGCTATTGACTCCTTTCATTCCCTTAAACTACTCATTGTATCGGCCCCGGCCCTGGGTATTCCAAATTACGATCAACCATTTTTCTTGTTTTGCACAGAACAGAGAGGGCATGCGACAGCCGTCCTCACACAGCAACATGGTGACAAACAAAGACCAATAGCTTACTACTCAGCGCGATTGGACCCAGTTGTCAGAGGGTCACCCACATGTGTCCGTGCTGTAGCGGCTGCTGCAGTACTGCTAGGGAAAGCTTGCTAGATCACATTGACATTTCCCTTAACAATTTACTCCCCGCATGACATCCATGCTATACTTGTGCAAGTCCAACCGAAACACCTGTCTATGGCCAGACAGCTCAGACTTGAATGTGCCCTTCTGATTCCTGAGTATGTCACCCTCAAGAGGTGCAATGTTCTGAATCCAGCCACCCTTTTGCCAGTAGATTCAGAAAAGGGGGAATTGGTGACAAGTGAGGATGAATACTTTGACATGACGCACGAGCATGGCTGCATAGAGCTGATGAGTCAGGAGACTGCAGGTTTTCCACATGTCTATGATACACCTATTACTAATGCAGATTTTGAGTTTTTTGTAGATGGCTCCAGATACCACCTGGATGGGAGATTCTACACTGGATATGCAGTAGTATCCTCGCATGAGGTAATCCGAGCTGAACCACTCCCGCCGCACATGTCCGCGCAGGAGGCGGAGCTAACAGCGCTCATTGAGGCGTGTAGAGCGGGATCAGGTAGGAAAATTAATGTTTATTCAGACTCAAATTATGGATTTGGGATCTGTCATGATTTTGGCCCTATCTGGAGAAGTAGAGCTTTTCTTACGTCAGCTGGTAAGCCTATTAAAAATGCAGAATTGGTAAAACGGTTAATGGAGGCACTAATGTTACCAGTCCAGGTTGGCATCATTAAGGTGAAAGCACACACAAAAGGTGACTCACTGGAGGTAGCGGGCAATAGAAGGGCGGATGCAGCTGCGAAAGCAGCGGCAAAGAGGCCTAGGGATCAGAGGATAGTGGCAGGGAGCCAGCAAGTCCCAGCCACAGTAAGTCTGGATGTCCTGAAATCCCTCCAGCATCAGGCTGCCCAAACAGAGAAGGAACACTGGGGAAAATGGGAGCTGGGCTGAACTCAAATGGAGTATGGGAAAGTAAGGATAGGTTGTGTTTACCAAGGTCCCTGTTCCCTATGATGGCACAAACAACACATGGCCCCACTCACGCCTCAAAAAGTCACATGTGTAACCAGGTGAATGCCTTCTGGATCGCTCCTGGCTTCAGTTACGTAGCCTCCAAACATGTACAATCCTGCATTATCTGCGCACAACACAACCCAGGTAAAACAGTAAAAGTCCCTAAGAAAGCAACACCCAGACCGCTCTACCGTGTCAACGACTGCAAATAGACTACATACAACTACCCAAGGTAGGAGTGTATGAATACGTCCTGGTATGTGTAGATCTCTTCTCAGGATGGGTTGAGGCCTATCCAGTAAAATGTGCAAATGCTAAACCAACTGCAGAAAAACTGATGAAGGAACTAGTCTGTCGGTATGGCATCCCAGAAGCCATAGAAAGTGACAGGGGTACACACTTCACTGGAGAAATAATGAGGGACATTATGCAGGCCCTGGGAATAGAGCAGGCATTCCATACCCCTTATCATCCACAGAGCAGTGGAAAAGTAGAGAGATTAAACGGGACACTTAAACTAAAAATTCAAAAGGCCATGGCAGACACAGGAAAGAATTGGGTAGAGTGCGTATCCCTGGCACTCTTTTCAGTCAGACACACTCCATATAGAAAGACAGGCTTGTCTCCTTTTGAAGTCCTTTTTGGTAGTGCCCCAAAAACAGGTCTCTACTTTCCACAAGTGTTACAGATGCAACACGGCACTATGACAGCCTACGTCCAGGCCTTACAGGAAAGACTTAATGTGGTGCATAAACATGTCTTTTCATCCATTCCAGATCCCAATGCAAGTGCAGATGTGCATCAGCTGAATCCAGGTGATTGGGTGGTCGTGCGCAGACACGTGAGAAGGAGCCTAGATCCACGCTTTGATGGCCCATTCCAAGTCCAGCTGACCACATCCACCTCAGTGAAACTTGAGGGAAAGCCCATCTGGATCCACGCCAGTCACTGTAAAAAGGTCACTCCACCGGCAGAATGACAGTCTTGCTAATTATCCTGCTAGGTGTAGCAGGGTTGCTGCGCCAAACAAAGACACTGAGCGAACTTTTAACTACGGACTGGGATAATAAACTCATTCGCCACCATATTTCTCTTACTGAGGACATGGAAGGAGAAAAGCCAAAAGACTGTTGGATCTGCACACACAGTCCTATTTCTTCAAAGACTATGCCTTATTTAGCCTTACCTCTGGAACCACAGGAGGTGTTGATATCAGACTGTATGTACAATGAAACCTGGACTCTATCGATATTCTGGTGAAAAGATGTATTTGCCACCTTGACTATAGCTGGAAAGGTCACTAATCCCTGGTTCCAGCTAAATATCACACAGCCTAGGGGACAGTCGTGGTGGATGGAATACAATCCGGACATTGAGGGTGTAGTTACCAAAGTAAAGACTAAGATCCCTCATTCAGGCCCCATTACCTACGATGGATTATGGTTCAGTCTTCAATATAATGATGTTGCTATCTGTGGAAAAGACAATGATTGTTTCCGTGTGTTTGTGTCTATGTGTGTATCTACATACATAGTCACCAGTTTTTGTCTGTTCTCCTATTATACGTATATATGTATATATATGGATGATTCCAGCAAAGACTCCTGGTGGGGAAATACATTTTCTTTTATATTTTTTTTTTTTTTTGGACATTTTTCTTGGACATTTTCTTTTATGAATCCAGCTAATTGGTTTAAGGGCATAGCAGGTTGGATTTCTGGCATTATACAAACCTGTATGCAAATATTGTTATTCTGTCTATTGCTTTATATAGCTGTAAAAGCATTGATATATGCGTTAGCTAAACTATTGAATAATGTATGTTCTAAGAGTTTCAGTATTGAACCCTCTGTAGTTTACTACGGACCCCAAATGGCCTCTGCTGACCGGGAGTAGGTGTCCACACTGAGGGTGGATGGGTGAAGTCTTAGGAAGACCCCTCATGGGTACTAGGCCCATGAGCCAGCAGCTCCTGTTTGGACGCCTACTGACCCTGTAGTGAAGGTTATACCATTTACAAAAGGAGGAAATTGATATAGAAGGGTTAAATGGTTTCTCTATTTCTTTATTAAAGATATTTTATTTCATTAGTAAGTAGTTCATAGTCAGAGCCTTCGGAATAAGAGACAAGATCAAGGATTATTATTGTTTCTAAATGTTCTTCTTATCTTCTTCTTATCTCATATGCATGACTCTACATTTCTGTTTTGCTGAAACTTAAAGGTCATATGAGCAACTTGTAAATTTCCAGCTAGAAGCTTTATTTGCAATATCACATTGATCTGTAAATGGTATAAATAAACTGTACGTTAAATAAACAGAAGAATTGATCATGCTCACATGAATGATGCAGGTCTTTTTCTCCGAGCGCTCGCTCTTGATTAGGTCTGAAGAGGCCTAATTGAGAAGACCTCACTGGTGATCCCATAAGCTGACTTGTGACAAAACAGAACAGCTACAACAGTACGCAATATCATACTTTTCCTTTAAGTTTGTATTTCATATTAACCTTTATAATAAAATTACTTATTTGCCTTCTTTAAAGCCGTATCTGAACCTTAGTGTTAAAAATATTAGCAAAACATTTGGCGTAGTCGGCAGGATACGCAGAAGGCTTTGACTATTTTTGTTAGTGTGATATTGCGTAAAATATGCCTCTTTTTAAGAAAAAAGTGGTTGTGAGTGATTGCATTGAGATTCCAGGTTGGGAACAGAGTCCCTATGATATTTTGGCAACCAAGTGGTCGCACAGTGTTGGTTTGAGTGAACCATGGGACAAATGTTTGAAAAATGCTGAACCTGTAGATGTGGTTGAATGCTTGCAGAAAGTGAAAGTGGAAAAAGGTAAAGAATTGGGCGCTGTTGGTAGGCGTGGATGGATCCTGTTGTCTGCATATAGAAAACAGCATCAGGAAAAGATACGTATGGTAACAAAAGTTCAGGAATTAGAGAGACAGTTGTGTGAGGTCCAGACTGCATTGGTTACAGCACAGTGTCAGAATAAGTTGTCAGTGGACAAATGTGATGGATATCAGCATGATGCAGACAAGTCTGCTGTATGTATAGAGCAGTATAAATACAGAAAGAAGAGAGGGAAGGAGAATAGAAAGGAAGTAGCTTTGGCCATAGCCAAAGCGGGGTCAGAGGGGAACTCAGATGAGTGGAATGGTGACGTATGGAACTCATCTGATTCTGAAAATGTCACCGACCCAGAACAGGAGGATGAACATGTCACTGGGGAGAAGGAAATTGATCCTCATCTTAACCCAATAAGAGTTCATCCAATATACCATAGACAAGTTTTAGAAACAGCTAGAGGCAAACAGAACAGGAATATGGTAGAGGATTGCAGTCAGCTTCTTGATCGTTTTTCACAAAGGTCAAATGAATATTTGATAACTTGGATAGTCAGATTATGGGAGATGGGGGCTCATGGAGTACAGCTGGATGCTGTGGATGGCCCAAAGTTTGTTCAACTCAGCCATGAGCCTGTAGTGAAGGAAGCATTTTGTTCCTTGATCATTCAGCGACCACATGTGGTGTGTAGTATGTTGGATGTTGTGGCTATGACATTGCAGCATAAATACCCATCTGAGGCGGACTGGCCGCCTAATGAAAAACCATGGTTTACACTGAAAGATTGTGCTCGGAGATTGAAGGAGGAGGCTAAGAAAAATGCTATTTCAGCAAGTGCATATGACAATTACATGCAAGTTGTTGTAAGTGTTTCTAATAGAAATTGTATCATTAGAAATGCCCCTGCAACTTATAAACATGTCATGATGGCATTAATGGTAAATCAGACTGGGAAACCCATCTCCAATACATTGGAGGCGATCCGACAGTTAGGGGGTCTGGGAGAATGGGGTCCCAAACAGAGAGGTCAGCTTAATTTTGAAGAACAGTGTAACAACGTCAAAAGTAGTACAAATCGTAGATCCCGTGTTACCAGGAGAGATATGTTTATGGCCCTGATAAAGGATGGTGTTCCCTGGGATAAAATAGATGGGATTAGTACTGACGAGATGTGGAAATTGTATCAAAAGAGAAAATTGTATCAAAGGAGAGGACTCAATAAAAAGTCAGGGGTTTCACATAATTAGAGATGAGCGAACCGGTCGCGGTTCGGCTCGAGGTGGTTCGCCGAACGGAGGTCTCGTTCGAGTTCAGTTCGTCGAACGTTCGACGAACCGAACTCGAACGTATAGGCTATAATGGGAGGCAATCACAAACACATAAAAATGCATTATAAATGTACACAAACAGTTAATAAACATTGCCATAACACTTACCGGTCCTCGCGATCCCTTCTGCACTCTGTCTCCTGCCGCTATTCCATCCGATGATCGCTGAATCCTCCCGGTGACCTGCACTGCCAGCAGAGATGCAGGACCTATCGTGACGTCAAAATAGCCATGTGACCAGTCATGTGGCTATTATCTCATTGGCTACAGACTGGTCACATGACTATGACACGTCATGTAGGACCTGCGAGTGCATCTCTCCGGTACACGGTGCACATATGTGTATCGCCGTGTACCGGCGACATGCTCTAGCACACGGTCGACTCCCCGTTCCGTTAGGGACCGGCTGACACAGCCGGTCATTAACGGAGATCACCGTTGCCATAGCAACGCAGTTAGCGGTGACGTCACCGCTAACCGCGGCTCCGAGAGCACCGTTGCTATGGTAACGCGTCTGTCAGCGTTACCGCTAGCAGCCAGCAGTGATCACTCACGGAGTGAAGGCTGCACGCTGCTGCACGATTGTAGTGAGCATTGTAGTGAGGATGGAGGTTCCCCAGCCCCAAGTGATGAGCTGGTGAATCTCATCCTTCCTCACTACAATCGTCACTACTACTACACTAGAAAGAAAGAAGACAGAAGAGCAGGGTCGTGGAGGGCTGACAGGGGGTAATAAAGATGGAGTCTCTAATGTGTCTGTGCATTTATTTCTATTAAAGTATTTTTCCTCTGTGTGGTGTCTTTTTTTTAACCCTTTATTGGAGATTCTTAATGGCCGGGTCAAACGTGCCTGACATTAAGAATCTCTGGCTTAATACTGGCTAGTAAAACAAAGCCAGTATTAACTCATGATTACCCAACAAGCCACCCGGCTCCAGGGCTGTTGGAAGAGTTGGATACAGCGCCAGATGATGGCGCTTCTATGAGAGCGCCATTTTCTGGGACGGCTGCGGACTGAAATCCGCAGCAGAGGCGCCCACAAACCTCGGGCTAACCTGTGCTGCGTATTCCAATCCCCAGCTGCCTAGTTGTACCCGGCTGGACACAAAAATAGGGCGAAGCCCACGTCATTTGTTTTTTAATTATTTCATGAAATAAGTGAAATAATTAAAAAAAACGGGCTTCCCTATATTTTTGGTTCCCAGCCGGGTACAAATAGGCAACTGGGGGTTGGAGGCAGCCCGTGGCTGCCAGCTGTACCTGGCTAGCATACAAAAATATGGCGAAGCCCACGTCATTTTTTTGGTGGGCAAAAAACTTCTGCATACAGTCCTGGATGGAGTATGCTGAGCCTTGTAGTTCTGCAGCTGCTGTCTGCTCTTCTCCATACAGACAGACAGCAGCTGCAGAACTACAAGGCTCAGCATACTCCATCCAGGACTGTATGCAGAATTTTTTTGCCCCCTGAAAAAATTATGTGGGCTTCGCCATATTTTTGTATGCTAGCCAGGTACAGCAGGCAGGTACGGCTGCCCCCAACCCCCAGTTGCCTATTTGTACCCGTCTGGGAACCAAAAATAAAGGGAAGCCCTTTTTTTATTATTTCATGAATTTCATGAAATAATTAGAAAACAAATGACGTAGGCTTTGCCCCATTTTTGTGTCCAACCAGGTACAACTAGGCAGCTGGGGATTGGAATCCGCACCACCGGTTGGCCTGAGCTTTCTGGGCCCCACTGCTGCGAATTGCAGTCTGCAGCCACCTCAGAAAATGGCATTTTCATAGAAGCGCCATCTTCTGGCGCTGTATCCAACTCTTCCAGCACCTGCCTGCTATACCTGGCTAGCATACAAAAATATGGCGAAGCTCACGTCCTTTTTTTGTAGTTTTTTGGCAAAAAAAATAAAAAATGCTTCCCTGGATTTTCCATTGCCAGTGAAGGTAACACCAAGCAGTGGGGGTTAGCAGCCAGTAGCTGCTTGGATTACCCTTAGCTAGCAATACAAAAAATGCAGCGGGAGCCCATATATATTTTTTTTAATTATTTATTTAAATAACTAAAAATAAAATGGGCTTCCCTGTATTTTGATTGCTGGACATCACAGTGCTGTAAAAATAAATCTTTAAAAAAATGACGTAGCGCTCCGCGGTATTTTTGATTCTCAGCGCAGATAAAACAGACAGCTATGGGTTGCCACCCCCATCTGCCTGCCGTTACCTTGGTTGTCAATCAAAATACAGGGAAGCCCATTAATTTTTTCTATTTAAAAAATAGTTAAAAAAAAAAATTACGTTGGGTCCCCCCATTTTTGATAGCCAGCTAGGGTAAAGCAGACGGCTGTAGCCTGAAAACCACAGCTGGCAGCTTTACCGTGGTTGGGGATCCAATGTGGAGGTCCCCTCAGGCTCTTTTTTATAATTATTTTATAAATATTAATAATTACACAATAAAAGTAGGGTCCCCCCCAAATTGGATCACCAGCCAAGGTAAAGCGGACAGCTGTGGTCTGGTATTCTCAGGGTGGGAAGGTCCATAGTTATTGGGCCTTCACAGCCTAAAAATAGCAGGCCGCAGGCACCCCAGACGTGGCGCATCCACTAGATGCGCCAATCCTGGCGCTTCACCCCAGCTCATCCCGTGCCCTGGTGCAGTGGCAAACGGGGTAATAAATCGGGTTGATACTAGCTGTAAAGTCACCTGAGATCAAGCCCAGCAGTTTGTGATGTCATGGCGTCTATTAGATACCCAACATCATAAACTGTCAGTACTAACAAAAACAAAAAATCGACAAAAGAAATTTATTTGAAAAAACAGTCCCCAAAACATTTCCTCTTTCACCAATTTATTGTAAGAAAAAAAATAAAGGGGTCCCACGACGACTCTGGACCGTCTAGAATATGGGGGGGAGACACTCAGGGAACGTATCCCCCATTTTCTAGGAGTGCGGACCCTTCATGTGAGGAGTGTGGGTGCAATGAATCTGCACTCACTCTCCCCGGGTCCACAGCAGCAGAGTCCATGTCATAATGGTTGCTACCAAAGCTGCAATGCCCTGCTCATGAGGTAAGGGCATGCCTAATCAGGAGAACTACTGTAGAGGAAGCTCTGCTCACTGGTATATAGGTGCTCAGAGGTAATAATAGATAAAATTAGTGAGTAACCTCGGCACTCTAAATCTCCCAGACTAAGTCAGTAAGTCCCAATGGATAGTAATGCAAAATCACTCTTTATTGGTCCGTATTAAGAACATTTTTTTTTTCATAAGCATATATGTTTTTGTCCAAAACAAGTTACAAATGACGTTTCGGCCTGAGCCTTCGTCAGATTGGACTTATCTGCATGTAATCATGAAAAATGACAATAATCAGTATCATATAAGAGTGAGAGAACAATAACATAAACTCGAACAATGTAGAGGTACAATTGGGATGCAGCAAAAAAATTGCAACACAGCAAGAAATGAAACACATGATACAAATGTCATAATACAGTACAAGGACAATATAGTAATGACAAATATGGGGTCAGAGTAGGCTTAGACAGCTCTGGTACGAAAGAGATGTCAATCATAAAGTAACATGTGCAGTAGGTGTAGAGCTACAGTATGCATGGCAGAGCTAATGGGTAGACTGACCATAGAAAAAGAACGGTGAAAAAGTGGAGAAAAAGTGGAGAAAAAGTGGAGCATAAGAGGAGAAAAAGTGGAGAAAAAAGTGGAGAAAAAGTGGAGAACAAGTGGAGAAAAAGTGGAGAAAAAGTGGAGCATAAGAGGAGAAAAAGTGGAGAAAAAAGTGGAGAAAAAGTGGAGAAAAAGTGGAGCATAAGAGGAGAAAAAGTGGAGAAAAAAGTGGAGAAAAAGTGGAGAAAAAGTGGAGCATAAGAGGAGAAAAAGTGGAGAAAAAGTGGAGAAAAAGTGGAGCATAAGAGGAGAAAAAGTGGAGAAAAAAGTGGAGAAAAAGTGGAGAAAAAGTGGAGCATAAGAGGAGAAAAAGTGGAGATTAAGAGGAGAAAAAGTGGAGAAAAAGTGGAGCATAAGAGGAGAAAAAGTGGAGAAAAAGTGGAGCATAAGAGGAGAAAAAGTGGAGAAAAAGTGGAGAAAAAGTGGAGCATAAGAGGAGAAAAAGTGGAGAAAAAAGTGGAGAAAAAGTGGAGAAAAAGTGGAGCATAAGAGGAGAAAAAGTGGAGAAAAAGTGGAGCATAAGAGGAGAAAAAGTGGAGAAAAAGTGGAGCATAAGAGGAGAAAAAGTGGAGAAAAAGTGGAGCATAAGAGGAGAAAAAGTGGAGAAAAAGTGGAGAAAAAAGTGGAGAAAAAAGTGGAGAAAAAGTGGAGCATAAGAGGAGAAAAAGTGGAGAAAAAAGTGGAGAAAAAGTGGAGAAAAAGTGGAGCATAAGAGGAGAAAAAGTGGAGAAAAAAGTGGAGAAAAAGTGGAGAAAAAGTGGAGCATAAGAGGAGAAAAAGTGGAGAAAAAGTGGAGAAAAAGTGGAGCATAAGAGGAGAAAAAGTGGAGAAAAAAGTGGAGAAAAAGTGGAGAAAAAGTGGAGAAAAAGTGGAGCATAAGAGGAGAAAAAGTGGAGATTAAGAGGAGAAAAAGTGGAGAAAAAGTGGAGCATAAGAGGAGAAAAAGTGGAGAAAAAGTGGAGAAAAAGTGGAGCATAAGAGGAGAAAAAGTGGAGAAAAAAGTGGAGAAAAAGTGGAGAAAAAGTGGAGCATAAGAGGAGAAAAAGTGGAGATTAAGAGGAGAAAAAGTGGAGAAAAAGTGGAGCATAAGAGGAGAAAAAGTGGAGAAAAAGTGGAGCATAAGAGGAGAAAAAGTGGAGAAAAAGTGGAGAAAAAGTGGAGCATAAGAGGAGAAAAAGTGGAGAAAAAAGTGGAGAAAAAGTGGAGAAAAAGTGGAGCATAAGAGGAGAAAAAGTGGAGAAAAAGTGGAGCATAAGAGGAGAAAAAGTGGAGAAAAAGTGGAGCATAAGAGGAGAAAAAGTGGAGAAAAAAGTGGAGAAAAAGTGGAGCATAAGAGGAGAAAAAGTGGAGAAAAAGTGGAGAAAAAGTGGAGCATAAGAGGAGAAAAAGTGGAGAAAAAAGTGGAGAAAAAGTGGAGAAAAAGTGGAGCATAAGAGGAGAAAAAGTGGAGAAAAAGTGGAGCATAAGAGGAGAAAAAGTGGAGAAAAAGTGGAGCATAAGAGGAGAAAAAGTGGAGAAAAAAGTGGAGAAAAAGTGGAGCATAAGAGGAGAAAAAGTGGAGAAAAAGTGGAGCATAAGAGGAGAAAAAGTGGAGAAAAAGTGGAGCATAAGAGGAGAAAAAGTGGAGAAAAAAGTGGAGAAAAAGTGGAGAAAAAGTGGAGCATAAGAGGAGAAAAAGTGGAGAAAAAGTGGAGAAAAAGTGGAGAAAAAGTGGAGAAAAAGTGGAGCATAAGAGGAGAAAAAGTGGAGAAAAAGTGGAGAAAAAGTGGAGAAAAAGTGGAGAAAAAGTGGAGAAAAAAATGGAGAAAAAGTGGAGAAAAAGTGGAGAAAAAGTGGAGAATAAGAGGAGAAAAAGTGGAGAAAAAGTGGAGAATAAGAGGAGAAAAAGTGGAGAATAAGTGGAGAAAAAAATGGAGAAAAAGTGGAGAAAAAAATGGAGAAAAAGTGGAACACCCTTTGGTACCTTTCATGTGGCACTAAGGGATGCTTAGCTTTGTATTTAGCCAAAAAAATGAAAAAAAAATGACGTAGGGTTCCCCCTAGTTTTGTAGCCAGCTAGGGTAAAGCAGACGGCTGCAGCCTGCAGACCACAGCTGGCAACCTCACCTTGGCTGGTAATCCAAAACTGAGGGCACCCCACGCTGTTATTTTAAATTAAATAAATAATTAAAAAAAAAAACACGTAGGGGTCCCCCAAAATTGGATCACCAGCCAAGGTAAAGCAGACAGCTGGGGCCTGATATTCTCAGACTAGGGAGGTCCATGGTTATTGGAATCTCCCCAGCCTAAAAATAGCAGGCCGCAGCCGCCCCAGAAGTGGCGCATCCATTAGATGCGCCAATCCTGGTGCTTCGCCCCAGCTCATCCCGCGCCCTGGTGCGGTGGCAAACGGGGTAATATATGGGGTTAATACCAGATGTGTAATGTCACCTGGCATCAAGCCCTGGGGTTGGTGAGGTCAGGCGTCTATCAGATACCCGACATCACCAACCCAGTCAGTAATAAACAAAAATAGACGACAAACACATTTTTATTTGAAAAAACACTCCCCAAAACATTCCCTCTTTAACCAATTTATTAGAATGAAAAACAAATCCAGGTCTGGTGTAATCCAAGGGGTTGCCATGACGATCCACACTGTCCCAGTCAATGAAGAGCAGGATGTTCCCCATTGGCTGGGAGAGCAATGCAGTGACCTGAGCTAACATCAATGGGTCAGCCCAGGTCACTGCAGGGCATGACAAGTGCTGCTGTCAGCGAGGTACATTACCTGCGCTGATCTCCAGCACTGCCGACAGCCCCTGTCACTGAGGTCAATGACCGGCGCCTTCACATCAAGTATCGCGAGAGGTCCGTGACGTCTCGGGTGGGAAGCGAGAGGTGATGTGACAAGCGGCGGCCATGGAGGACAGTGACAGCGCTGAGGTCTGGATGGCGGGACTTCACCACCGCAGGTAAGCCGAGCGGGGGGGGGGGAGGGGGGGTGCGTGTGTGAGAGTGTGTGTGTGTGTGTGTGTATATGTATGTATACATGCCGCGGGCAGGAGGGGGCGGAGCGAGCTGAGCGGGAAGTGTGGGCTTCCTGCACGTAACTAAGATAAACATCGGGTTACTAACCAAGCGCTTTGCTTGGATACCCGATGTTTATCTTGGTTACCAGCTTCTGGCAGGCTGCCAGCGATGGCTCCTGCACACTGCAGCTGTAAAAAGCCCTGCTTTTTGCTGCTAGAACCGTTCTCGAACGTTTCTAGAACTATCGAGCTTTTAGCAAAAAGCTCGAGTTCTAGTTCGATCTCGAACAGCCCAAAAATCACTCGAGCCTAGAACTGGAGAACCACGAACCGCGAACCGCGCTCAACTCTACACATAATAAAAAGGTTGCAGCAAAAGATTCTGAATCTCCACAGCGCAGGCGAAGCAGGACACGGGGAGAAAGAGGGCCCACTTTCTCATCGTCACCAGCAAAGCCTATACCACCAGGGGTGTTGGATCTTTATGCTGAAATCAAATGTTTGGTGCAGGAAATCAAAGCCCAACAGAAGAGGTTGTCATCATCTTCCACCAAGATGTCTCCATCTGAAATGGAAGATAGATGGGGGGAAAAAGATAAGGGTAATATTGAGACCACAGAGGAGATTGAAATTAATAAGGGTAATATTGAGACCACAGAGGAGATTGCCGGTAATATTGAGACCACAGAGGAGATTGCCGGTAATATTGAGACCACAGAGGAGATTGCCGGTAATATTGAGACCACAGAGGAGATTGAAAAAGATAAGGGTAATATTGAGACCACAGAGGAGATTGAAAAAGATAAGGGTAATATTGAGACCACAGAGGAGATTGAAAAAGATAAGGGTAATATTGAGACCACAGAGGAGATTGCCACCAACACAGAATGTACAGAGATATGTAAAGAGATAAGTATTACAAAAGCCATTCCTGCTCATAAACAATACAGAGCCATCCAAATGTTCACAAAGGAGAGACTAGAAACCAGGAGAATCCCTGTGTTCAGTCTATTGGAAGGGCAATTATTTTTGCTATTTTTTGGTTGGTCATATATTTACATACCCATGCTGCTAATTAATACAGCACAATATACCAATATGGTTGGTTAAATAGTGAGCTTTTTAGGCTGTCAAGTTAGATGTGAATCTTTTAGCATATGGATAATGGACTGGATAAAATTGTGTTTTGTGTATTATTTGAGCTTGTATTCTAATCATGTTTGTGCTTTCTTTTTAGACTGGAGACCAGAGTTTTACATGTTATTAGAGCAATCAGGCTAAAACAATGAAACAAGTAATCATCCCATTGTGATGAATGGGTATTGTATTTACCTAATGGTTGTTGTTTGTTTTATGTGTATGTTCAATCAGGACCACAATAGGCTTGTAAATGCCCTCTCAGTATGATGGTCTCATAGTCCAAAGGTCAGATTTGGCCTTAAACTGAACTCAGGTAATGAGAGAAGAGATAGATCAGGATTATTAATTAAGGTAATTCTAATGAATAGTGGAGACAGTGACATGTTAATACAGAAGTGAGATAGAATAGCTCAGTTGCTAGTACTGTCTATTTCTAAAATGTAGATAGTCAGAGGGAGGGCTCCTTCAGTTCTGCAGAAAAGATAAATGATTTGGATCTTCACATCCTATCAATGATTGTGCAAAAATGTGGGTGAAACAATTGAGTGACAAAGGTATTCCAGAACCTGCTGAAGTCATTGCTCGAGGAGCAGACAATGTGCTGACAGTTATGAAACAAGAAAAGTGGGAATACATCCCAACTGACAGATGAGTAATATGTGTATTTTTGTCCCTTTAGATCAAAATCTGGAAATGTTGCATCATTGGCGCCACCATGGGCATGGATCTACTTCCGTCAGAAGCCAAGCAACCTTCAGACCGAAAACAGAGAGACCAACCATGGAAAATGTGGCCTTATTGAAAACCAAACAGAATAAGACCTAGAAGAAGAAGATGTGACCCAAAACTTCACCTCAAATCTGTATTGTGCCTATATGAACTGCACTGGGGAACATTCTCTAACAGAAGAGATGATTGCCCTAAGGACTCAGAGGACTCCATTCTCCGGACTCCTCAAAGCAAAATAGGCAGATGTCAACAATTAAAAATACAGAATCAGACAGGCTATAAAGAGATTGCTATTATTTGTGGCTCTCATACAAATAAAAAATGCAAACGTATGAGGGCAGGAAATAATATGAGATTAACAATATAATGACCATTTCATCATATACACAAAATGTAAAATTGTTAACAAAATCATAGATACAAGGATTATCTATAATAATTGTAGGAACACTCACTGTAGCGGCATATACAGCTAAAGCAGAAGGCTGATTCTCTTGTTTGGTGGTTACATTTATGAATACCACAAGTAGAGATAGATATACTAGATTTATTACATTACACAAGATAATGGTAGATGGTGGGAATGGGTACTTTCTTAGTTACCTGATTTTTGGATATATTCGTTATATATTAGGAGTAATATTTGCTATAATTTGTGCATGCATTGCTTTGTGTTGTTGTATACAGTGTGCACTTTCCTTAAGTCAGTCATCTGCTAAAACCATGCCCTTAGGATATGGTACCTTGTATAAATAATCTATGGCTCAAAATAGCCAAGGGTGGAATGTATTGCAAATATAAAAATGGCTATTTTTTGAGTCTTTACATTATGTTAAACTATAACATATTGATTAGTCAGACAGACAAAGTGTACCTGGTTACAAAATCTTGTATATACTTAAGGATTTCTGTGTGTGTTTGTCTTGAATATACAGACAGACAATATACCATTGTAACAGAAACCTTATGATTTACTTACATCAAATATCTGATGGTTTTGTGTGTTTGCTATCCATTGAAATAGAAACTCTGATCTATTTAGTTCAACAATCTGATGTTTTATGTGTTTGCTATATACACAGACAGACAATATATCCATTTACCTAGCTCAAATACCTGATGTGTATTCTTAGGAGATTTGAATGTCTGTGGGTTTATTACCCCATTGTCTGATGTGTGGTGTATCTCTGGTTCATCTATGCCCAATGACTGGCCATCAAAGGGCATGGATCAATAAGACTACAACACATTAACTTTAAGGTTTGTAATATTGTTCAAGCCTCTATAAGATCAGCTGAAGTATAGCACAGACAGAAGCTCGTGTTTCCTGCCTCCGTGAGACGTCCGGGCAGTGATGTCCAGGAGTCCTCTGTCTATGTCATGCTTCTCTGACCTCCAGACAGATGATGTTTCAATGCTCCTTGGTGATGTAAGTATATTTAACTGTACTTAACCTTTGTATGTTGATTATACAAAAGTGTACGCAATATCATACTTTTCCTTTAAGTTTGTATTTCATATTAACCTTTATAATAAAATTACTTATTTGCCTTCTTTAAAGCCGTATCTGAACCTTAGTGTTAAAAATATTAGCAAAACACTCGAACATGTAATTTCCAGTCTTCCCAAGATCTCATTTTCTCCTCCACCCTTATCTGTTCCTCTTCTCAGTCAACCACCTCCAAGACTTCTCCCGAGTATCCCCACGTCAGATTATCTACTACACTTGCAAGCTTCAAACGGAAGTTGAATACCCATCACTTAAAAAATGCTTACAGTCTGCAATGACCCTGCTGGCCGCTACCTCCTCACCACCACCAGAGCTTCCGCCTCACCACCAGTGGAGCTGCATCAATACCCACCACACCTAATGTCTTCTTCCCATTAACCTATAAAATGTAAGCTCGTAAGAGCAGGGCCCTCTCAGCTCTGTACCAGTTTGTCTACTGTAACTTATATCTGTATTTTGTGGGTAATGCCTTCTCATGTACAGCACCATGGAATCAATCGTGCTTTATAAATAAATATTAATAAGAACAATAATAATTGGAGGCTATGTGGGGGTTCATGCTGTATATAGGAGCTATATGGGGGGTCATGCTGTATGTAAGAGGCTATGTGGTAGCTCATGTTGTATATAGGAGGCCATGTGAGGGCTCATACTGTATATAAGAGGCTTTGTAGAGCTCATGCTGTAATTAGAGGCTATGTGGGGGCTCATACTGTATATAGGGTGGCTGTGTGTGGGCTCATGCTGTATATGGGGGGTGATAGCATACTTAGTTCTGCTCAATATTAAGTGACACAATTAATATTAATATAAAAAATAATGAATATGTTAATATTAATATTGAGCAGAATTAATTCAAGACCTTTGCTTCAGGCCTTCCTAACCATTACGTGGCCCCTCGGGAAAATTACTTTCTCACCCTTGCTCTATTATTTATAGCACTGTTATGTATAGCACTGTAAATAAGGGAAAACAATTTGTGCTGTCTTTCTCACTTTGTATCTGCAAATGTGCACTTGTGCGTTAACCATGCGACCTATGACATGATCTATCAAGGGAATTGTGTGACATGTCTCAGGATACATAGGGCTGGGGCTCTTTTTAAGGTGTCCAGAGCCATGGCTATGATACATAAGGCTGGGGGGGGCTCCTTTTAAGGTATCCAGGGCTATGGCTATGATACATAGGGCTGGGGGGGGGCTCCTTTTAAGGTATCCAGGGCTATGGCTATGATACATAGGGCTGGGGGGGGCTCATTTTAAGGTATCCAGGGCTATGGCTATGATACATAGGGCTGGGGGGGGCTCCTTTTAAGGTATCCAGGGCTATGGCTATGATACATAGAGCTGGGCGGGGCTCCTTTTAAGGTATCCAGGGCTATGGCTATGATACATAGAGCTGGGCGGGGGGCTCCTTTTAAGGTATCCAGGGCTATGGCTATGATACATAGAGCTGGGCGGGGGGCTCCTTTTAAGGTATCCAGGGCTATGGCTATGATACATAGGGCTGGAGTGAGCTCCTTTTAAGGTATCCAGGGCTATGGCTATGATACATAGGGCTGGGGGGGCTCCTTTTAAGGTATCCAGGGCTATGGCTATGATACATAGAGCTGGGCAGGGGGCTCCTTTTAAGGTATCCAGGGCTATGGCTATGATACATAGGGCTGGGGGGGGGCTCCTTTTAAGGTATCCAGGGCTATGGCTATGATACATAGAGCTGGGCGGGGGGCTCCTTTTAAGGTATCCAGGGCTATGGCTATGATACATAAGGCTGGGGGGGGCTCCTTTTAAGGTATCCAGGGCTATGGCTATGATACATAGGGCTGGGGGGGGCTCCTTTTAAGGTATCCTGGGCTAAGGCTATGATACATAGGGCTGGGGGCTCCTTTTAAGGTGTCCAGGGCTATGGCTATTGTGAGGCAAATCCCGGGATATGAAGATGAATTATGACTCCAGTCATAATCCCTCATCACTCCCTGGCAGTGCCCCCTCCCTTCTTGTTCTCAGTGTTCCACTTACACCTCCATGGCCATGTCCTGTGATATGGAAATTAGGTGGCTTAGGGACAATGGACACAGGATGACTCCCTGCCGTGACCCTGTAGTGGGGGCTGCTAGCTAGTTAGCAAGGCTATGGAAATAGCCAGACAGAACGACTCCAGTAAAAAATGGTTCATATCTCGCAAGCCATATTTCCGATAAATATGGCAACCATAAAAATGGTGTCTCCGCATGCGGACGATGCCGGCACACCCTTTTTATGGGAGCAGGACATTGGGAAATGCCCCAGGCGTGATATCAGCCAATGGGGAACTGGCAGACAGGTCATGAGTCCCCTCGTTCTGTAGCTAAATTCATAACTGTCACAATGAGAGCATTGGCGTCCGCCTACGACGCTCCCAGGCAAAGTTATGGCCCATATTCCATGTTGTGGATTGTCCATAACTCAAGCCAGGGGTGGAGCAGTGCTCCCTGTGAGGTCACTAAGGTAGGAGGGGACCTGGACTTGCCCAGGTTGATAACCCTACTTCGGCCATTTTCCAGTGTTCTTTTCGCTGGGGGCACGTGTAGGAAACATCTGTGGGAAGGATCCTAGAAACCTGGGTACAGCGCCCCCCTGTGGCCAGACGCAACAAGGTAACTGCTGGAACTGTGTATGCCTGTTTGTAACCCATGCTTTGATTGTAACTGTACTCTGACATATGTATATTCTGTAGATTCCCTATTGTATATATTGTAGTTTCTAGTGTGCTTTAGGCTGATTAAATTATATAATTAATCTTGGGCTGTTCTGTTATCTCGATCTTGAATCCCACGTCGGTGTGTTCGGCTAATAGTTACCGTGAAGCGGTTGGTGGCAGCGAGTTGTGCCAAGGATTATTGTGGGGAGGCCAGTGAGATTCGGGAAGATATTATATATTCCGCCCGCGGAGGTCGGGGGAATATATACCCTACTCTCACTGGGGACCCTTCAATAATCGGCATAAGTAGTATAGCGGCCTCCTTGCTTATTGTCGGGCAATTCCATAATTGGCCTGACTATAAAAGGGGCGCTAGAGAGCGCGTCACGTGCTCTGTCTGTCGGTCGGGAGGTATAAAGGAGGGGTGACCCCCCACTTGTTACCCCCCGATTGTGACGTACTGGTAGCCAGCGCGGGGGATTTCTGAGTGACCCCCCGGTGGTTTGTGACATATTGGTGGCATCAAGCCGGGAAAGTGTCAGCTGGCCATGAGCAAGGCCCAGTACCTCGGTCACCGGGTAGGTGGGAGAACACTGAAGCCCGAGCCTGAGAAAGTGGAGGCCATCGCATCCTGGCCCACCCCCAGGACCAAGAAGCAGGTGATGTCCTTCTTGGGGACCGCTGGGTACTATAGGAGGTTTGTTCCCTGCTATAGTAGCCTGGCAAAGCCCTTGACGGACCTCACCAAGAAGAAGCTGCCCTCTGCAGTCGATTGGACAATGGACTGCGAGACAGCCTTCCGGGCCCTAAAGGACGCCCTGTCCAGCCCGCCCGTGCTACAGGCAGCCGACTTCACGCGGCCGTTTGTAGTACAGACCGACGCCAGTGACTTCGGCCTCGGTGCGGTGCTCAGCCAGGTGGACTCTGCGAGCCAAGAGCACCCAGTCTTGTACCTGAGCAGGAAGCTGTTACCAAGGGAAGTTGCCTATTCCACGATGGAGAAGGAGTGCCTGGCCATAGTGTGGGCCCTGCAGCGTCTGCAACCCTATCTATACGGGCGCCACTTCATCGTGGAGACGGACCACAATCCCCTCAGCTGGTTGCACACCGTCTCTGGGACGAATGGGCGATTGTTGCGATGGAGCCTTGCGCTCCAGCAATACAACTTCACCATTCGCCACAAAAGGGGCCGTGACCACGGTAACGCAGACGGGCTGTCCCGACAAGGAGAGGTCGCGGACGGGCGCACGTTGGAACACCGGAGTGTGCTGCCCCCTAGCGCCCTCAAAAGGGGGGAGGTGTGAGGCAAATCCCGGGATATGAAGATGAATTATGACTCCAGTCATAATCCCTCATCACTCCCTGGCAGTGCCCCCTCCCTTCTTGTTCTCAGTGTTCCACTTACACCTCCATGGCCATGTCCTGTGATATGGAAATGAGGTGGTGTGGGAACAATGGACACAGGATGACTCCCTGCCGTCACCCTGTAACAAGAGTTGTATCTCATTAGCAAGGCTATGGAAATAGCCAGACAGAACGACTCCAGTAAAAAATGGTTCATATCTCGCAAGCCATATTTCCGATAAATATGGCAACCATAAAAATGGTGTCTCCGCATGCGGACGATGCCGGCACACCCTTTTTATGGGAGCAGGACATTGGGAAATGCCCCAGGCGTGATATCAGCCAATGGGGAACTGGCAGACAGGTCATGAGTCCCCTCGTTCTGTAGCTAAATTCATAACTGTCACAATGAGAGCATTGGCGTCCGCCTACGACGCTCCCAGGCAAAGTTATGGCCCATATTCCATGTTGGGATATTGTCCATAACTCAAGCCAGGGGTGGAGCAGTGCTCCCTGTGAGGTCACGAAGGTAGGAGGGGACCTGGATTTGTCCAGGTTGATAACCCTACTTCGGCCATTTTCCAGTGTTCTTTTCGCTGGGGGCACGTGTAGGAAACATCTGTGGGAAGGATCCTAGAAACCTGGGTACAGCGCCCCCCTGTGGCCAGACGCAACAAGGTAACTGCTGGAACTGTGTATGCCTGTTTGTAACCCATGCTTTGATTGTAACTGTACTCTGACATATGTATATTCTGTAGATTCCCTATTGTATATATTGTAGTTTCTAGTGTGCTTTAGGCTGATTAAATTATATAATTAATCTTGGGCTGTTCTGTTATCTCGATCTTGAATCCCACGTCTGTGTGTTCGGCTAATAGTTACCGTGAAGCGGTTGGTGGCAGCGAGTTTGTGCCAAGGATTATTGTGGGGAGGCCAGTGAGATTCGGGGAGATTTTATATATTCCGCCCGCGGAGGTCGGGGGAATATATACCTTACTCTCACCGGGGACCCTTCAATAATCGGCATAAGTAGTATAGCGGCCTCCTTTCTTATTGTCGGGCAATTCCATAATTGGCCTGACTATAAGAGGGGCGCTAGAGAGCGCGTCACGTGCTCTGTCTGTCGGTCGGGAGGTATAAAGGAGGGGTGACCCCCACTTGTTACCCCCCGATTGTGACGTACTGGTAGCCAGCGCGGGGGATTTCTGAGTGACCCCCCCCGGTGGTTTGTGACATATTGAATATGTCACAAACCACCGGGGGGTCACTCAGAAATCCCCCGCGCTGGCTACCAGTACGTCACAATCGGGGGGTAACAAGTGGGGGGTCACCCCTCCTTTATACCTCCCGACCGACAGACAGAGCACGTGACGCGCTCTCTAGCGCCCCTTTTATAGTCAGGCCAATTATGGAATTGCCCGACAATAAGCAAGGAGGCCGCTATACTACTTATGCCGATTATTGAAGGGTCCCCAGTGAGAGTAGGGTATATATTCCCCCGACCTCCGCGGGCGGAATATATAATATCTTCCCGAATCTCACTGGCCTCCCCACAATAATCCTTGGCACAACTCGCTGCCACCAACCGCTTCACGGTAACTATTAGCCGAACACACAGACGTGGGATTCAAGATCGAGATAACAGAACAGCCCAAGATTAATTATATAATTTAATCAGCCTAAAGCACACTAGAAACTACAATATATACAATAGGGAATCTACAGAATATACATATGTCAGAGTACAGTTACAATCAAAGCATGGGTTACAAACAGGCATACACAGTTCCAGCAGTTACCTTGTTGCGTCTGGCCACAGGGGGGCGCTGTACCCAGGTTTCTAGGATCCTTCCCACAGATGTTTCCTACACGTGCCCCCAGCGAAAAGAACACTGGAAAATGGCCGAAGTAGGGTTATCAACCTGGGCAAGTCCAGGTCCCCTCCTACCTTAGTGACCTCACAGGGAGCACTGCTCCACCCCTGGCTTGAGTTATGGACAATCCACAACATGGAATATGGGCCATAACTTTGCCTGGGAGCGTCGTAGGCGGACGCCAATGCTCTCATTGTGACAGTTATGAATTTAGCTACAGAACGAGGGGACTCATGACCTGTCTGCCAGTTCCCCATTGGCTGATATCACGCCTGGGGCATTTCCCAATGTCCTGCTCCCATAAAAAGGGTGTGCCGGCATCGTCCGCATGCGGAGACACCATTTTTATGGTTGCCATATTTATCGGAAATATGGCTTGCGAGATATGAACCATTTTTTACTGGAGTCGTTCTGTCTGGCTATTTCCATAGCCTTGCTAACTAGCTAGCAGCCCCCACTACAGGGTCACGGCAGGGAGTCATCCTGTGTCCATTGTCCCTAAGCCACCTAATTTCCATATCACAGGACATGGCCATGGAGGTGTAAGTGGAACACTGAGAACAAGAAGGGAGGGGGCACTGCCAGGGAGTGATGAGGGATTATGACTGGAGTCATAATTCATCTTCATATCCCGGGATTTGCCTCACACCTCCCCCCTTTTGAGGGCGCTAGGGGGCAGCACACTCCGGTGTTCCCCCGTGCGCCCGTCCGCGACCTCTCCTTGTCGGGACAGCCCGTCTGCGTTACCGTGGTCACGGCCCCTTTTGTGGCGAATGGTGAAGTTGTATTGCTGGAGCGCAAGGCTCCATCGCAACAATCGCCCATTCGTCCCAGAGACGGTGTGCAACCAGCTGAGGGGATTGTGGTCCGTCTCCACGATGAAGTGGCGCCCGTATAGATAGGGTTGCAGACGCTGCAGGGCCCACACTATGGCCAGGCACTCCTTCTCCATCGTGGAATAGGCAACTTCCCTTGGTAACAGCTTCCTGCTCAGGTACAAGACTGGGTGCTCTTGGCTCGCAGAGTCCACCTGGCTGAGCACCGCACCGAGGCCGAAGTCACTGGCGTCGGTCTGTACTACAAACGGCCGCGTGAAGTCGGCTGCCTGTAGCACGGGCGGGCTGGACAGGGCGTCCTTTAGGGCCTGGAAGGCTGTCTCGCAGTCCATTGTCCAATCGACTGCAGAGGGCAGCTTCTTCTTGGTGAGGTCCGTCAAGGGCTTTGCCAGGCTACTATAGCGTGGAACAAACCTCCTATAGTACCCGGCGGTCCCTAAGAAGGACATCACCTGCTTCTTGGTCCTGGGGGTGGGCCAGGATGCGATGGCCTCCACTTTCTCAGGCTCGGGCTTCAGTGTTCTCCCACCTACCCGGTGACCGAGGTACTGGACCTCGCTCATGGCCAGCTGACACTTTCCCGGCTTGATGGTCAAACCTGCCCGGTGGATCCGCCTGAGCACCTGTGCTAGATGCTCTAGGTGGTCCTCCCAGGTGGGACTGAAGACGGCAATGTCATCCAGGTACGCGGCCGCGTACCCTTCAAGTCCCTTGAGCAGGGTGTTGACCATCCGCTGGAAAGTGGCAGGGGCATTCCTCATCCCGAATGGCATCACCGTGGACTCGTATAGTCCAAATGGGGTAATAAAGGCAGAGCGTTCCCTGGCCTTGCGGGTCAGGGGGATCTGCCAATATCCCCGGCTCAGGTCCATGATGGTCAGGTACTGAGCCCCGGCCAACTGATCGAGCAGGTCATCGATGCGTGGCATTGGGTACGCATCGGCGACCGTGACAGCATTGAGCCCCCTGTAGTCCACGCAGAACCGAGTGGTTCGGTCCTTCTTAGGGACGAGGACTACAGGCGAGGCCCAAGCGCTGTTGGATGCCTGGATCACCCCCAGCTTCAGCATCTCGTCAATCTCCTGGCGCATGTGTTGCTGCACCTCCAGGGAGACCCGATATGCTGAACGCCGGATCGGGGGATGATCCCCAGTGTCCACGTGATGGACAGCCAAGTCAGTCCTTCCGGGCTGGTTGGTAAACAACCCCCGGAAGGGGAGGAGGGTGGCCCACAGCTGGGACCGTTGGTCCTCCAAGAGCTGGTGGCCAACCTCCACATCCTCAATGGATCCGCCTGCCCTAACCTGGGCTAGCATATCCAAGAGGGTTTCCGCTTCTCCCTCCTCGGGCAGGTTGCACACGGGGAGCGCACATGCCTCCCGCTCATGATGTGCCTTCATCATGTTCACATGGAAGGGCTTCCGCCTTCCACGGGCAGGGTCCAGGGTGACCAGGTACGTTACAGGGTTGAGCTGCTGGTACACGAGGTATGGGCCTTCCCAGGCTGCCTGAAGCTTGTCCTGTGGTACGGGGACCAGTACCCACACCTTTTGACCCACTTGGTAGGTCCTCTCACAAGCGTTCTGGTCATACCAACGCTTCTGATCGGCCTGGGCTTGAGCCATATTGTCGTGTACCAGTTGCGTCAAGGCCTGCATTTTGTCCCGGAAGCGCATGACATACTCGATAACCGACACTCCAGGGGTGGCCAAATCCCCTTCCCAAGCCTCTTTCACCAGAGCCAGGGGGCCCCGCACACGTCGCCCGTACAGGAGCTCAAACGGTGAGAATCCTGTTGAGGCCTGTGGAACCTCCCGGTAAGCAAATAACAGGTGTGGGAGATACCGCTCCCAGTCACGCCCATGGGAGTCGACCAACATCTTAAGCATCTGCTTTAAGGTGCCATTGAACCGCTCGCACAGGCCATTAGTCTGTGGATGGTACGGGCTGGCCACCAGATGTCGCACCTGGACTTGCTTACAGAGGGCCTCCATCAGCTGGGACATGAATTGGGTCCCCCGGTCAGTGAGCATTTCCTGGGGAAAACCCACTCGGGAGAAAATCTCCAGCAATGCGGTGGCCACCTTGTCAGCCCGAATGGACGACAAGGCCACTGCTTCTGGGTACCGGGTGGCATAGTCCACTACCGTCAGTATGAAGCGTTTCCCGGAGCTGCTGGGGATGGCCAGCGGGCCGACCAGATCCACAGCCACCCTCCTGAAAGGCTCATCGATGATTGGCAGAGATACTAGTGGGGCTTTGGGGTGTGGCCCCGCCTTCCCCACTCTCTGACAGGTTTCACACGAACGGCAGTAGGCAGCCACATCGGCCCCCATTTTTGGCCAGTAGAAATGCTGGTTTAACCTGGCCTTGGTCTTAGCGATCCCTAGGTGTCCGGCCATCGGAATCTCATGTGCGATCCGCAACAACTCCGTCCGGAACGGATAGGGTACCACCAACTGTCGGTCCCTGGGCCACGCCTCCGGTGAACCCTGCTGGACCGTGGCCCGGTACAGCCGTCCTTGGTCCCAGACCACTCGCTCCGGGTCCGAGTCCGAGGGAGGCTGTGCCGCCTGCTCCTTAAGAGCTTTCAGGCTGTCGTCAGCTTCTAACGCTGCCTGAAACCCCTGACTAGATGTGGCCAGAATCGACGAGACTGTCACATCTTCAGTCAGTACCCCGGGACCTGTGTCCTGGCCTCCACCTGACTCGGCTGCCACTTGGTCAGAAGGGGAAGAGCTATCGGACCTCCGGGAGGCCCCTTGGCTTCCAGCACTCCCACTGCGGGTGACAGCGGCCACAGCCGCTGCGACCGTGGGTCGTGCCTGCTCCTCCTCCGTTCCTGACCAAGTCGCCGGTTCAGGCAGACCTACCTGGCTTCCTGACACCCCGGTTGTGGGGGAACCATGCACCGAGATCTTACCTGGGAGCACTTCCGCTCCTGGACCGGCCCCAATCTCACCTGCCTGTTCCCCTCCTGCAGCAACAGAACCCCGCTGTGAAATCTCTGGGGACCCCACATTTGCTGTGGTAGCCCCCACCCCACACACTGGTCCTCCCCCTGCAGCACCCTGCTCTCTGCTTATCCCTGCAGAGGGCAACAGATCCCAGCTCACAGGCTGGTTACTTGTAGAGGCATTGTCACACCTTTCTCTGACCCCCTCCCCTGTCACAGCTGCAGCTGTGTGTGTGTCTATGGTGTCTATGCAAGCAGAAATATCAGAGTTCACTCCCTCCTCCCTTACATCATTCATAGATAACACATTAACATTGTTAGGAGTCATGTCCGTACGGGCTGAAGGTTCAGCCCTTGGGGGGGGCCCAAACTGGGAGGTTATCTGCCCCAAATCTGTCCCAAGTAGCACGTTTGCAGGGATCCGATCAGTTACCCCCACCTCCCTCACCCCCCGCCCTGCGCCCCAGTCCACATAAATGTCAGCAACAGGCAGCGCCGGGTCAGTGCCTCCAATCCCGGAGACAGCGAGGGTTTTTCCAGGGATCAAGTCTTGGGGGGACACCATCTCAGGCCGCACCAGAGTCACCTCCGAGGCGCTGTCTCGCAGTCCTATGGTCACAGACCGGCCGACGGTGACAGGTTGGAAGCTGTCCAGGGACCTACCACCACCCCCACCCACACAATACACCTTGGGCGGCCCTTGGGACGGGGACGGAGCCGGGGCCTTGGGACGCTGAGGGCACATGGCCTTGAAGTGTCCAGGTAGGTTGCACTGGTGGCACCGTCTTGGTTCTGCCACGGGCCTGGAGAGGGGAGTTGAGGGGGACACCCCCTGCAGTCTAGGGGCAGGTGGGGCAGTCGCAGAATTCATCTTACCCCCTCTCCAGGTGCTGCTGGTGGCCGCTCTCCTGGCCTCAGGGGCCCGGTTGTTGGTGTAGTCATCGGCAAGGGCAGCTGTAGCCGTGGACCCCTTTGGCTTCTGGTCTCGGATGAACTGGCGGAGATCCTCAGGGCAGTTCCACAAGAGTTGCTCCGTGATGAACAAGTCCAGGATCTCCGGTCCGGTGGAAAGCTGCAGGCCTTGGGTCCAGTGGTCGGCAGCTCGGGCAAGTGCCCGCCGGTGGTCAGCCCAGGAGTCCTTTGGTCCCTTCTGTAGGCTCCGGAACTTCTTGCGGTAGGACTCTGGAGTGAGGTTGTACTGTTGGATCAGGGCCCGCTTGATGGTGTCGTAGCCCTGATCTGCCTCAGCAGGCAAGTCCCCAAGGATATCCAGGGCCTTACCCCTTAAACGGGGGGTCAGGTATTTGGCCCACTGGTCCTTGTCCAGATGGTGCTGCAAGCAAGTCCGTTCAAAAGCAGTCAAGAAAGAGTCCAAGTCTCCATCCTTCTCCAGCACTGGGAAGTCCTCAACACGGACCTTTGGAAGTTTGGTGTCTCGAAGGTCACGTGTGGCTGATGAGGGCCGGAGCTGAGCTAGCTGCAGCTGGTAGTCACGGTCTGCCTGTCGCTCTCGCTCTCGCTCTTCACGCGCTGCCTGCCGCTCTCGCTCCGCAGCCTCACGCTCTGCGTGCCGCTCCGCAGCCTCAGCGTCACGCGCTGCCTGCCGCTCTGCCCTGCGCTCTGCCAGGAGTTCCTTGTAGCCCTTCTGGTCTCCAGCCTGGAGAAGGGCCATAGCCATTTGAAGAAGGCTATCCGAGCCTCCCAGGCTCGGTGGAATGGCACGTGGTGATCTGCGGCACGCTGCAGAGCTAGGCGATTCACTGTCCCTTTCAGAGCGGAGGGCTGGCATCTGGCTCGTTGAGGAACCTTGGGTGAGCTCCTCCTCATCTTGTCCAGCAGTGCCAGGTTGCGCAATGTCCTCGGCAGAACGGTTTTCTGGCGTCGAGCTCCTGGAGGACTCGTGGGCAACCTCCTCATTGCTGTCCACAGCACCGTCCTCCCTCTCTTCGGCTCCTGCCTTAGCATTGGCCAGTTGCATAGCTCTGCTCCTGGTGCCATCAGCCATTCTTGCAGACTTTTGGTCACTGACACAGAACTGACACCTGATGCCTCCACACACCTTACAGTATCTGCACTCTGACACTCTAGTGTTGAGCTAGTCTGAAGACCCCAGCAGCCACAGCTGCTGCAGGCAGTCTTTAGTGTCTGGGAGTATGGGTCTCACACTCACACACACTATTATCTTGATCCCACCGCTATGCCACCAATATGTCACAAACCACCGGGGGGTCACTCAGAAATCCCCCGCGCTGGCTACCAGTACGTCACAATCGGGGGGTAACAAGTGGGGGGTCACCCCTCCTTTATACCTCCCGACCGACAGACAGAGCACGTGACGCGCTCTCTAGCGCCCCTTTTATAGTCAGGCCAATTATGGAATTGCCCGACAATAAGCAAGGAGGCCGCTATACTACTTATGCCGATTATTGAAGGGTCCCCAGTGAGAGTAGGGTATATATTCCCCCGACCTCCGCGGGCGGAATATATAACATCTTCCCGAATCTCACTGGCCTCCCCACAATAATCCTTGGCACAACTCGCTGCCACCAACCGCTTCACGGTAACTATTAGCCGAACACACAGACGTGGGATTCAAGATCGAGATAACAGAACAGCCCAAGATTAATTATATAATTTAATCAGCCTAAAGCACACTAGAAACTACAATATATACAATAGGGAATCTACAGAATATACATATGTCAGAGTACAGTTACAATCAAAGCATGGGTTACAAACAGGCATACACAGTTCCAGCAGTTACCTTGTTGCGTCTGGCCACAGGGGGGCGCTGTACCCAGGTTTCTAGGATCCTTCCCACAGATGTTTCCTACACGTGCCCCCAGCGAAAAGAACACTGGAAAATGGCCGAAGTAGGGTTATCAACCTGGGCAAGTCCAGGTCCCCTCCTACCTTAGTGACCTCACAGGGAGCACTGCTCCACCCCTGGCTTGAGTTATGGACAATCCACAACATGGAATATGGGCCATAACTTTGCCTGGGAGCGTCGTAGGCGGACGCCAATGCTCTCATTGTGACAGTTATGAATTTAGCTACAGAACGAGGGGACTCATGACCTGTCTGCCAGTTCCCCATTGGCTGATATCACGCCTGGGGCATTTCCCAATGTCCTGCTCCCATAAAAAGGGTGTGCCGGCATCGTCCGCATGCGGAGACACCATTTTTATGGTTGCCATATTTATCGGAAATATGGCTTGCGAGATATGAACCATTTTTTACTGGAGTCGTTCTGTCTGGCTATTTCCATAGCCTTGCTAACTAGCTAGCAGCCCCCACTACAGGGTCACGGCAGGGAGTCATCCTGTGTCCATTGTCCCTAAGCCACCTAATTTCCATATCACAGGACATGGCCATGGAGGTGTAAGTGGAACACTGAGAACAAGAAGGGAGGGGGCACTGCCAGGGAGTGATGAGGGATTATGACTGGAGTCATAATTCATCTTCATATCCCGGGATTTGCCTCACAGCTATGATACATAGGGCTGGGGGGGGCTCCTTTTAAGGTATCCAGGGCTATGGCTATGATACATAGGGCAGGAGGGAGCTCCTTTTAAGGTGTCCAGGGGGGCCATGGCTACTCTTAATCCCTCCTGGTTACTTGGTATCAATATTTTGGACTGTGACTGTGACTGTGATATCCATTCTCACATTATCAGACCTTTTACATTTCAGTTCTGTGTGTACACAGTTTCATATGCATTTCTGCTCAGCTTCCACTCTTCTATTCACACCTCTGTGTTACGTCTACATCCCACTAACCCCCAACAGCACAGCCTTGATTTTTGCTTTAACAAAAGTCTCTTCTGATATAAATTAAAAATGAAATCGGCCTTCCTTAGGAACAGTAAAACCAATTTTGCAGCATGAACATCTACAACCTCATCATGGTTATCAAACCATTTGATACAAAGCCCGCAGGCCCGTTGTCATGGCAACAGGAGAGGAAGGCCTGCATTTTGCCGCTGACATTTTGCACTTCTATTGAAAGAGACATTTGAGTTCACAAAAAAAGTGGCTATTTTCCTAGTCAACAATAGAAACAGCCTCCTCTTCAGCATAATGATAACCCCTTGTATGCCACAATACAACCAAAGACCTGACTTCTGAGGGGATCCAGAGAAGGCTATAGTCTTAGAGAGTTAAACAAATAGCCTGCAATTGGAGGACGTAGGCCAGATCTAAGTTATGTTAGCTTAGTTATAGCTTCATAATAATGAATGCTTCTACAAAGAAAGATGCACTGTATTAGAGCAAATCAGAGCTGTTGTGCAAAGGGAAAATGAGTATGAAGCACCACATGGCTGAAAGTGTTGGCACCCTTGAAATTGTTCCAGAAAATGAAGTATTTCTCCCACAAATTTTTGCAATTACACATATTTTGTTATACGCATGTTTATTTCCTTTATGTGTATTGGAACAACACACAAAATAACCCAGAAAAAAAGACAAATTGAACATAATGTCACACAAAAATCGAGCAGACAAAATTGTTTGGCGTCTTCAACTTAACCTCTTCACTCCTGGGCGATTTTCTGTTTTCCATTTTTTGCGCTCCTTCTTCGGAGAGCAGTAACTTTTTTATTTTTCCGTCAATCTTGCCATAGGAGGGCTTGCTTTTTTGTGGTACAAGTTGTATTTTTGAATGAAACCATTAGTTTTACCATAAAGAGTACTGAAAAATGGGAAAAATATTCCAAGTGCGTGAAACTGCAAAAAGAGTGCAATTGCACGATAGTTTTAGGGATATTTTACACAGTGTTCACTATATGGGAAAACTGAGGTATCTATATGATACCTCAGGACGGTATTAGCTCATAGATAACAAACATGTATACTTTTATCTAAGGGGTTAAAAAAATCAGAGTTTTGTCCAAAAAAAAGAATTGTACTTTTGGCGCCATTTTCTGAGACCTGTAGCGTTCTCATTTTTCTAGATCTGTGGCTCAGTTACAGCTTATTTTTTGCATTTGTTTTGCATTTTGAGCTGATGTTTTTAATTGATCCATTTTTGTGCGATTGCTATGTTTTAATCGCCTGTTAGTGCATTTTAAAATTTTGTTGCGGCGACCAAAAAACTTAATTTTGGAGTTTGGAATTTTTTTCTCGTGACGCCGTGTTCTAATCAGATTCATTCATTTTATATTTTGATAGATCGGGCATTTGTGAACAGTAATACCAAATATATGTATATTTTTTACTTTTTTTTAACAGTTTTATTTTCAATGCGTGAAAGGGGAGTGATTTGAAATGTTAGGGTTTTTTAATTTTTTCATATTTTTTTAAAACTTTTTTAAACATTTTTTATTCATTTTTCTAGTCTTTACAGATTAGCAGTCTGATCACTTGTGCATTTCTGTTAATCAGAGCTGCACAGCAGTGATCAACAAAAATGCACTGTTCCTTTAAAAGCCGTCGCTCTGTCGGCTCTAATAGGAACTACGTCATGACAGTGAGGGGTTATCACAACACCCATCACTACTATGGCAACCATCAGATCCCCGTGATCGCGTCATGGGGCCTCCGATGGCTGAGGGGAATGGCATGATTCCTGCTGCGACCATTTAAATAGCGCTGTCACATTTTGACAGTGCGATCTAAGTGTCAAGCAGGCGTGGGTGGATCACGGATCCACCTATGCCTGTTAGCATCACATGTCTGCTGTTCAAATCAGCAGACATGTGCAGAGATTTCCGCTGGCTCACTGCAGTAGCAGGCGGTGATTACCGTGACATGACCAAGGATGTACCAGTATGTCCTTGGTTGTAAAGGGGTTAATATTTGGTTGCACACCCTTTGGAATAAGTAACTGCAATCAATTGCTTCCTATAACCATCAACAAGCTTCTTACACCTCTCTACTGGAATACTGGACTACTCTTCTTTTGCAAACTGGCCTAGATTTGTTTGAAGGGTGCCTTCTCCCAACAACAATTTTAAGATCTCTCCACAGGCACTTGGCAAATGAGATTTAATGTTGATAAATGTAGAGTAATGCACCTAAGATAGAGTAATCCTATTGCTACATATATACTGGAGATCAAACTTAAGCCTCTTTCACACATCAGTGATTCTGGTACGTATGTGCTAATTTTTATATGTACCAGAATCACTGACATACGCAGACCCATTATAAGTAATGGGTCTGAGCACACATGAGTGATTTTTGACTGACCGTATCTCCGTGCACGTACACGCATGTCCGTGTGCTCCGCACAGAGACATGTCCATTTTTTTCTGGCATCACTGATTTCCCACGGACCACACTATGGTGTGGTCCGGGAAACACATACCAGAAAACACGAACATTGAAAATAAAAAGCATTTTAAACTCACCTTCTCCAACAACGCTTTGTTCTGCCTCTACTCTCTGCAGCTTCCTGCTCGGCCAATTACTGTCATGCATATTCATTTAGGCAGGCACAGCAAACCCGGAAGTCGCTGCAGAGGTCAGACAGCGGCTGCCGTATGCTGCATCGTGGGACTCTTCAGCACCACGGACAGCAGGAGCGGGGACAGGTGAGTTTATTTCCATGTGCAATCACGGAGGATGGATAATGGATTGCACATGGACAAACCACATGTGCCATGAATCACGGAACACAGATGGACACATGCGTTTTTAACACATCAGTGAAAAACATCTGTGTTTTTCACTGATGTGTGAAACAGGCCTTTCAGAACAACACACAATTTCCTAAATTTTAAGGTCATTGTATAGTCCTATGTGATTATATCCTAACATGAGTAAACTAGCAGTATTTTTAGCATTTTTCACAAATTGAATTTATTATAAAGCACATAATAAAAATGTAAATGAGATAAATGAAAAAGAACACTGATGAAAATTAGAGAACATTTACAGATACCTGCAAATTATTGGTGTTAATTGGCACCTGGTGCTAGTTTCCTTAAAGGGAAGGTGTCGTAAAAAAGAAAAAAAAAAAAAAATCAATAACTGAAAAAATGTAAAGTATTAATGTTTTAATGTTTTGTTTAAACTGTGTTAAGTCAGAGAAAGGTGGTGGAGGAAATGTCATGGTTTGGGGAATGTTTTCTGTAGCAGGAGTTGGACCTACATGGCAGAGTAAATGCAGATGTGTATCAGAACCTCCTTCAACAACACGCGGTTTCTTACAGTCTGTGTCAATCTGCCACCCATAGAGTTGGAATTTAATTGCCCAAGTACATTGCCAATTTTTAATGGTGAAATAAAAGTTAAATTTTATTTTTATCCGGATGATCTCTAGGTGGACTTCTTCTTTTTCCCTCTCCTGCTTACTTTATGTGTGGTCAGGCTGCCGTGAATCCCTGCTTGACTCCTGGATGTACTGAAGGAGGTTTATCTGGGCAAACCCAACAACGGTGAGTGGTTCTATGTTCTGTTTTGTCTTGGAAAAAAAACCCCAATATTAATTTGTTATCACCATAATGGTATGAACATGCAGAATTAGAGTTATGGTTACCTGCATTAAAAAAAATAAAATAAAATAATTAACCCCTTCACACTTGGAAACTTTGTCTTTCGTTTCCGTTTTTGCCTCCCTTTCTTCCAAGAGCCATAACTTTTTTTTTTTCAATCAATATATCCTTAGGATGTTTTCTGCGGGATGAGTTGTACTTTTGAATGACACCTTTCATTCTGACAAATATTGTACTGGAAAATGGGAAACAAATTGCAAGCATGTTGAAATTGTAAAAAAGGTGCATTATGGCATTATGATTCTCCAGGTCAGTACAAGTTTGTAGATACAAAACATGAGTCATTTTTAAAAAATGTATTTAAGTGATGAACATTTTTCAGAATTGCGTTTTTGTCGCCATTTTCCGAGACCCTTAGCGTTCTCAATTTTTTGTGATCTGGGGCTCAGTGATGGCTTATTTTTTGCACCCTAAGCTGATGTTTTTAATTTTACCATTTTTGGGTGGTGTGCTCCCTTTGCCTACATCTTTTTCTCCATGCACCCTTGTGTTTTGGTAGTCATTATGCACCCTCACTTGACATTTTTGTTATGATTTTTGCTGTGCATTCCTACTCTTGTCTTTGAACTTTATTTTTGGGTGGATGTGATGCTTTGATCGCCTGTTATTATATTTTATTGCAATATTGCGACAACCAAAAAAACTTTTTATTTCTCATTATTTCCCTTAATGATCAGATTAATAGATTAATTTATTTTTTTCTTTTGATAGATCGGGCATTTCTGAAAGCTACGATACCAAACATGTATTTTTTTTTATTTTTATTTTCAATGGGGCAAAAAGGGGGTGATTTGAACTTTTGTGTTTTTTTTTATTTTTTCCTATTTTTAACACTTTTTTTTACACATTGTCTTGTTTTTATTAGTCCCCTTAGGGGATTTGAAGCTGATTTTGTCTGATCGCCTCTGAAATACTGATCTCCTCTGAATAGTGGAGCTCAGAGAGTGTTCACAGGAACTATGCTATGACAGTGACAGGGGTTATGTCAACCCTCTTGAATATAGACAAAAAGACTGACAGCACTCACCAAACTGAAGTGTGAACAGGTGCATAACTGAACATGCCATAAAATACAAAAAAAGACAGTTTGCACTCTGAAATGCTAAAGTATGAAAACTATGTTTCCTACTTGCCCATACACAGGGTCATACCTTCTGACCGTGCACCCCTCCCCCACTTGCCACAAGTGATTTTATCCTATATAGCAGGTTCCTACTTGCCTATACACAGGAGGTTTGTTAACCCAGAGAGAGGCTTCAACATAGAATAGGTACCTAGTTATGAGATATGCCGTGACGTGGCAACTGGAGAGATATACAAATGGCCATTTCTATATGAGAAATATCTAATTTTTCTTAGATTTTCCTTAGCAGTAATGCAGGTCTATATTCACACATTCATAGTTTTCATACTTTAGCATTTCAGAGTGCAAACAGTCTTTTTGTGTATTTTATGTAATGACAACACATCAGCACCCTGTGATCATGTGACGAAGCTGCCAATGGGGTCAGGGAATGACGTGCTCTCCGCCGGCAAGCGTTAAACCTTGCTGTCAGATATTGACAGCGGGATTTAACTAGTTAGCAGGCACAGGTGGATCTCCAATCCACCCACACCAGTTAGCTGCACATGTCTGCTGATCAGATCATCCGACGTATGCAGGAAAACATGCAGGCTCACCATGTGAGCCCGCATTAAAACGACACGCATTACCTATGACATACCAGTACAATTGCATCTCAATAAATTAAAATATGCTTCGATACAGTACTCTGAAAAGCCAGCTTCTTTAGCAATATCCTTTTGTGGCTTACCCTCCTTGTGGAGTGTGTCAATGACTGCCTTCTCGACATTTGTCAAGTCAGAAGTCTTCCCCATGATTGTGTAGCCTACTGGACCAGACTAAAGGACTATTTTAAATGCTTCGGAAGCCTTTGTAGGTGTTTTGTTGTAATTTTCTGAGATAATGACTTTTGAGTTTTCATTGGCTATAAGCCATAATCATCCACTTTACCCGAAATAAACACTTGAAATAGATCACTCTCTTGTAATGACTCTATATAATATATGCATTTTTCTTTTTGTATTGAATTACTGAAATAAATTAAGTATTTGATGATATTCTAATGCCAGAGTTCTGGGATTTCCAGTTTGCTTCTGAAGGATCTTGCCCTTTGTTAACATGGAGTTTTCTGTTCTGTTGCCCTACTTCCTGTTCATCTGTTTAAAAGCCCGCCCCTAAGCTTAGTCTAGTTGCTTGAGTATACTGCTTCCTGTCTACTCCTGCCCTGCTGCTCTTGGTTCCTGATTGCTATTTTGGATCCTGTTGCAACACCCGACACCGGCTCTAGATTTCACCTGGTCTCAGCAAGCTGTGCCCTCGCTGGTCCCAGACTCCGTCTGCCGTTTCTGGTCGGCACTTGTGCCCGGTTCCTTCCGTTTCATATCCACCCTAGGACTCACATCACGTACGGACATTTTTGGACTATACCTGTTGCCCTTTCGTGTCCCGGCTGCTGCGCACTTAGGCCTTCTGGGGTGATCACCAGACAGCCCCTGTATAGGGGTTCGCTCATGGTGGTCTCCCTGGGGGAGTCCGGTGCGCGGCCCCGGGAATTCCCCTTTGTTCCGAACTTGGCAGGAATTTACTGTGTTTATGTTCTACTGTGTTTATCTTCTGTTCTGTGTACATATTGTTGGTTGCATATTATAAAATGTCTTTGCACCAAGAACCCGTCTCTGGTTGTCATTGCCCTAACGCAATCGAAATCCTCAGTTCATACAATAGTATTACATCTAATTTGAGATACATTTGTATATCATATGTCATGAAAGGGTTAAACTATTTCAGATTTATTGCATTATTGTTAATCCTACCTACCAAAAAATGAATAAAAAGTGTTAAAAAAATAACATGAACCAAAGTAGTTTATGCACAAACGTAGAAAAAAAGAAAATACCTTCTATAAATTTGCAGTGATTGTATTGACTAGTGTTGAGCCACCCCCCTAGTGTTTAAGTTCGGTTCGTCGAACGGCGGCTCCGTTCGGCGAACGTTCGAACGTTCGACAAACCTCTTCGAACCCCATTGAAAACAATGCCAGGCAAACATAAACACATAAAAACACATTATACATATACACATACAGTTAATAAACATTGCCATTACACTTACAGGTCCCCGTGACGCGTCCTGCACTCTGTATCACGCCGCTTTCCCATCCGATCATTGCTGCGCCCTCCCAGTAACCAGCACTGATGATAGGACCTTCCGTGACGTCAAAATAGCATGTGACCAGTCACGTGTCTATTATCTCATTGGCTACAGACTGGTCACATGACTAGACATCATGCTAGGTCCTGTCAGTGCATCTCTCCAGTACGTGGTGCTCATTTGAGCATCTCCGTGTACTGGCGAGATGCTCTGGCACATGGTCGACTCCCTATCCATGCATGTGAGCGCTCTTTACAGAGTCAGCCCTCATGCAAGGACTGGATGCCACAGCCGGTAAATAACGGAGATCACCGTTGCTATAGTATCCCGCCTGTCAGCGGTGATGTCACCACTTACAGCCCACAGCCTCTCCTCACTCACTGAGTGATGAGATTGCACGGGAGCAGCAGTGTCTTCCTCCCATGCAGTACTGTCTGATGTAGCAGAGCTGCATGGATTGAAGGAGAAAGAAGACAGAAGACCAGGATCGTGGGGGGTTGAGAGGGAGTAATAAACATGGAGTTTGTAATGTGTCTGTGTATTTATTTCTATTAAAGTATTTTTTCTCCGTGTGGTGTCTTTTTTTTTTTTTTTAACCCTTTATTGGAGATTCTTAATGGCCGGGTCAAACTTGCCTGACATAAAGAATCTCTGGCTTAATACTAGCTAGTAAAACAAAGCTAGTATTAACCCATTATTACCCAGTGAGCCACCCGGCTTCAGTGCAGCTTGAAGAGTTGGATACAGCGCCAGATGAGGGCGCTTCTATGAAAGCGCCATTTTCTGGGCCGGCTGCAGACTGCAATTCTCAGCAGAGGGGCCCAGAAAGCTCGGGCCAACCTGTGCTGCGGATTCCAATCCCCAGCTGCCTAGTTGTACCTGGCTGGACACAAAAATGGGGCGAAGCCCATGTAGTTTTTTGTGTTCAGCCAGGTACAACTAGGCAGCTGGGGATTGGAATCTGTAGCGCATGGGTGCCTAAGCTTTCTGGGCACCCCTGCTGCGAACCGCAGCCGCCCCAGACAATGGCGTTTTCATAGAAGTGCCATTTTCTGGCACTGTATCCAACTCTTTCAGCTGCCCTGGTGACGGGTGGCTTGGTGGGTAATAATGGGGTTAGGGCTAGCTGTATATTATCAACTGGCCCTAAGAGCGAAAATCATGGTGTCACGCCAATATTAGACATAGCCACCATAAATTTCTAGTACAGATTAAAAAAAACACAACACACAGAAAAATATTTTTTATTAGAAATAAAACACAGCACAATTAGTGAGTAAGTAATCCTGGGTCAAGGGTCCCATGCCGTCCAATCCGGATCTAAATCATCTGATCGGTTTGTTGGAAGGCAAAGCGATCAGATGATGTGTCAGGTTCAAGGGCCTGAATCCCATGACACAGCAGCTGATTGTATAAATGGCTTTTATATAATCAGCTGATGCATCAGTGCAAAAAAAAACAACAAACTACACACTTCTGTGCAGACTCCTGTCCGATAGCAGCAGTTGATAGTTTAGCCGGCCGGGTGGTAAAAAGCCGGCCTCACCGCTCGACTTATAGTGTCATCTGATTCCGTCAGGTGACCACATCAGCTGATCATTGCCAGGTCTTAGAGAGAGAAAAGAGAGAGAAAAGAGAGAGAAAAAAGAAGAGGGAGAGGTAGAGAGAAAAGAGAGAAAAGAGAGAGAAAAGAGAAGAGAGAGAGAAAGAGAGGGAGAGAGAAGAGAGAGAGAGAAGAGAGGGGGAGAGAGAGGGAGAAAAGAGAGAGAAAAGAGAAAAAGAGAAGAGAGGGAGAGAAGAGAGAGAGAAGAGGAGAGGAGAGAGAAGAGAGAGGAGAGAGAGAGAGAGAGAGAGAGAGAGAAGAGAGGGAGATTAGAGAGAAAGAAGAGAGAGAGAAGAGAGGGAGAAGAGAGAGAGAAGGGAGAGAGAGAGAAGAGAGAGGAGAGAGAGAAAAGAGAGAGAAGAGGAGAGGAGAGAGAAGAGAGAGGAGAGAGAGAGAAGAGAGGGAGATTAGAGAGAGAGGAGAGAGAGAGAGAGAAGAGAGGGAGAAGAGAGAGAGAGAAGAGAGAGAGGAGAGAGAGAGAAGAGAGAGAAGAGAGAGAAGAGAGAGAGGAGAGAGCAATGCAGCCTCATTCCGTGAACTGCTCCGATTTTAGAGGTATGTCCCGCGGCTCACAGTTGATGTCTGGCTCCTCCCCTCATTGCATAATTAAATTAAATTATAATTATAAATAAATAATAAATACAATTTAAAATAAAAATAAATTAATTTAAACTCTTTACCGGGATGGCCAGGACTCAAACTCATTAACTAATTCTCCTTAGGCAGTAGCTCTAACCATTGAGCCACTGCCTCTAATGAAAAGCATAGGAAGATTTGGTAGTCTTGACCTCTGTTTTGCACTTGAGAATCCAGAAGTGGATTATTCAGCTACAAAGAGGAGAGAGAGAGGGAAAAAGAGAGAACAAGAAAGAGAGAGAGAAAAAGAGAGAGAGAGAGAGAGAAGGAGAAAGTGACAAAAAGAGAAAAAAGAGAAAAAGAGAGAGAGAAAGAGAGAGAAAAAGAGAGAGAGAAAGAGAGAGAAAAAGAGAGGAGAGAGCGTGAGAGAAGAAAGAGGAGAGAGAGAAAAGAGAGAGAGAGAGAGAGAAGAGAGAGAATTATTATTATTATAAGAGAGAGAGGAGAGAGCAATGCAGCCTCATTCCGTGAACTGCTCCGATTTTAGAGGTGTGTCCCGCGGCTCACAGCTGATGTCCAGCTCCTCCCCTCAGTGCATAATTAAATTAAAGTAAATTATAATTATAAATAAATAATAATTATAATTTAAAATGAAAAATAAATTAAATAAATTCTTTACCGGGGCAGCCGGGACTTGAACTCGTGAACTAATGCTCCTTAGGCAGTAGCTGTAACCATTGAGCCACTCACTTCAGGTGCTGTGTGGAGAGGAAACAGCGCTCGTGTTCTACGGCACTCCCTGTCATCTTCATGTAGCAGAGCTGAAAGCGTTGTATGGATTAATTCGGACCTGGATTGTTGTTTGGGGATTGATAAAGAGGTAAATGAGGGTTTTTTTTGTCTTTTATTCCAAATAAAGCAATTTTCATTGTGTGTTTTTATATACTTTCACTTACAGGTTAATCATGGAAGGTATCTCGGGGAGACGCCTGTCATGATTAACCCCTTATTACCCCGATTGCCACCGCACCAGGGCAATTCGGGATGAGCTGGGTAGAGTCCCGGGACTGCCGCATCTAATGGATGCGGCAATTCCGGGCGGCTGCTGGGTGATATTGTTAGGGTGGTAGACTCCCCATAACGTGGCGCTCCCCATCCTGACAATACCAGCCTCCAGCCGTGTGGCTTTATCCTGGCTGGTATCAAAATTGGGGGGACCGCAGTTTTTTTTTTTTTAAAAATTCTTTATTTATTTTACTGCATGATATAGACCCGCCCACCGGCGGCTGTGATTGGTTGCAGTGAGACAGCTGTCACTCATCGTGGGGGCGTGTCTGACTGCAACCAATCATGGGCGCCGGGGGGAAAGGGAAAGCAGATAATACCTGATTGAATAATGAAGCAGCAGCCATTTTCAAAAGAGGAAAAGCGCCGCCGATTTGTGATTTGCGTACCACAGGTGGCGTCACGACAACAACCCCCATCATTACCTCCTATTTCTCCTTTTATTGTGGACACCTCGGGGCATGAAATCGGCCAGGCCACCGCGACATCCCAGACTTCCACAACGGCCCAGTGACAAATAACAGGTACGAGACCAAACCTGAACCCCCTGCCCCCTGGATGCCACAAATACACCCCCAGATTTTATCTGATCCTCAGCTGCTATCACTCAAGAAACTGCTGATTTTATTAATTTTACCTTCTTGGATTTCAAAACCTATATATCCGAGCTGACCACTACAGGTATGTAGAGAATCAGCCTGATAGTGCCAGTATAGCACTGACTTTAGGTTATATATGAAAATCCTGGTGATTGGTTCCCTTTAAATGTTGTGCGTTTGTTTCAGTAATTAATTTGTAAACCTGCCTGACGAAGGAGCCTTTGTGCTCTTGAAAGCTTGCAAATATAATTTTTCTGGTTATCCAATAAAGGTATTGTTCCTAGAATACTTTTGTCATTTTGGGGCATACAAACATTCACATCTTGTCCTCTACAGAAACACTGGAATGAAGATGGGGGAGTGACTTCTATCCTTTGATATTTGTTGGCACTCCTGTCTCCTGCTGGCATCCCATTCTACCCAAACTGCATCTCTACTTACTGAGACATGGTGCTAGATATAGTTGTGTGGAGCAGGTGCACTGTAGAGGAAACTTACTCCTCATTATAAATTCATTCTCAGCCTGGACTTAGCTGAGTACGAACAGAACATAGCAGCACACATCTACTGTTGTGAAAGAAAGGGATGGCTGCAGTAATTAGGGTGCAGTATAAGACATGAGAGAGGCAAACATAAGCAATACTGTAGTTGAAAATAGTAAAGTTAAAGTACATACAATGACTAAGAACGCTTGCGTCTGATCAAATCTGCTTTTACTATGATAGTGTGTAGCGGTGATGGTTTTAATATTTTTCAATAAAGTATTTTTTGTATTTTAATGGAAGTTCCTGAAAGTTGGATCAACTTACCAATGAATAGTTGCCAATATTTCTGGGGATATATTAATGAAGTCACAACTCACCCTGTAATACTCACTTTGAGCAATATTTAAATAATCCCCATCCCCTTAACCTTTCACCTACTGGCGATTTTCCATTTTTTTCTGACCTTTCTTCCAAGAACCATGTCAATATAGCTATATGAGGGCTTGTTTTTTTGCGAGACGAGTTGTACTTTTGAATGACACCATTCATTCTACCTTATATTGTACTGAAAAATGGGAACAAAAATCCAAATGCGGTGAAATTGCAAAAAAAAAGTGCAGTTGCCCAATTGTGTTTTTGTGTGCCCCTATATGCAGTTTAACACTAGAAGTCCCAGAAATTTCGAGCTCCCCCCTGAAGTCCCGAAAGAGGGTCAAATGAACTGAATAGAACTAACTAGAAACAAAATGGCTAAACTCAATGGAAAACAACAAAATCCTGTGGTGCAACAGTAATGGCTTTAATTACAGAACAAAAGACGGTGATTATAGGATGTTAGCTAAAATCCTTCAGGGCATTCGACACATCTCTGGGTTCAGAGGTAGAAATGTTAAATGACCCCTCTCTGGGACTTCTAGTGTTAAGCCATCATATAGTCCATTATATACAATGTGAGCCCTCATATAGTCCACTATATACGAACACACATCCCATACACATGTAGATTCATAAAAAAAAAATATAGAAAAAAACAGTACATACCTCGCTCCCATTCCCCCGGTGCTCTGCTCTACTCTCCAGTTCACAGACTATCCCGCACATGCTGATTGGTGAAAGGAGCCAGAAACTCTGTTCTCCACCAATGTATTCACTGTTGTCTACATCCTGAGGATGCAGATAGCTGTGCCATTGGGAAGCGAGCAGCGAGCAGAGAAGGACACAATGTGGGCCACAGCTCTTGAGCTCTCTTGGTCCAATCTGACCTGTTGCAGTCTGGCCTGCGGGTCACACTTTGTCCAGGTGTGCCTTATTCCCGTTGTTCTTATTTTATGTATCAACCTTACATGTGATAAATCCTGTTGCTTCAACAAACATAGCAAATAAGCAACTGATCAGACCTTGGCAAGATAGTCATCCATGAATTCTATATTTTAACCCTTGCAGCATGCTGTCTTTAGATCACATAACAAAAACCTGTTGACAGATTCCCTTTAAAAAGTAACCATTGCTTCAATTTTTATTTAATAAATCAATAGTAGACATGAAAATAACCAAATTTGTAACATATCTTCTCAGAGAAATCTTGGGTTTATGAAAATCGTTTAAAATCCAATGACTGTTTTCTTATACCCTGACTTAAAAACAACACTTCTATTTTTTAACCATCACATATGGATTTTGAAAAAAACGCTTGTGAAATTACATAAAAGCAAGATGAACAAGAAACATATTTATTGTAGCCAAAAATGAACACAATTTATAAATATAAATGTATTCAACATATATTTTGCAATTTTAACGGAAATTAATTCTTGCTCCTTTTCTTTTTCTCTTTAAGGCTTCCTTTAATAATTTTCTCTTATAGAAGGTCTGCGGATTGTCTCTGTGAAGCATCCAGCAGTAGTCCCTCATTTTGGTTACGTCCATCTATCTTGGTATCGTTGTTCCAGCTCCTTGATATCCTGATGAAATATTTTTCCTTGCATTTTGCTGACAGCACCAAGTTTTTCAGGAAAGTAGTTGAAAAGTAAAAAATGTAACTTTAAATTCATCAGACATCCCAAGGCTTTGAAACATTTCAGCATGTTCTCCACGATGGACTTAAAGTTTGGAGCTTTGTTGATACCTAAAAATATTTTCATGACTCATTTAAAAAAATCCCAAGCCCTTCTCTGAAAATCTTTGATTTTTGGTTTGAACATGTCATCCTTCATGAGTTCGAATACCCGGACCCACAAAATTACCTTCCTTCAGTTTTTCTTCGAATAATTCCAGAAACTTGATACACAGGTACTTAAGCTTTCACAAACTGCTTCATCAGTCCAAGCTTAATGTGGTGTGATGGCAGGAGAAATGTAGTGGGATCAACTAAACTTTCAGCAACTATGTTCTTGAGTCCAGGTTGCAAAGATGTTCTCGTTGGCTACCTTTTTTGGCTCCAATGATGAGTCCTATCATGGCTGCCCCATTCACAGAAAAAGCATGGGTACTTTGTGTACCCTCCTTGTTGCTCATGGAGCAAAGATGGAAGTTTCAGATCACCACATATTGACCATCCTTGGTCCTCGTAGTTAAGTTTCTTGAGAAAAGTCTATAGTCATAGCTTTCTTTCAAGTGCAGAGAATGGCCTACAGGTATTAAAGCATACTTGCTGCCATTGTGCAGTAGCACAGATATCAGACCTTTTCTTGGATGACTCAAGATGGATGTGGATGTGTTGAGAAACCTATGATAGGAATGCCTTTTCTCTGCTTCACTAACATGAAAAACAGGTAACCGGGGCTAGCAGGTTCTTTTCCTTTAGTCTAGAGCCTAAAAGTTCTTCAGAATAATTAGGAAGATCCAAGTCCCTAACTAAATTTAATTTAAGCTATGAAAATAGCTGTGGCTTGTTGGGACTAGTGTGAAAGTATTCATCAGAATCCTGCTCTTCATGTGCTGAATCTTATGAATCAGGTGTATCTTTAAAAATCTTCAATAAAGGGAAAGATATTTCTGGGCTGTGAGGCATAGGGCGAATTACTGACGGGAGGTCTGGGTATATAATTTCCTTCTTATTTTTAAGGTTAAATCCCTCCACATTGCATGTACCAATGTAGCAGTCATCATTAAGATTTTGCTGTTCCCTCCAGATAATAGGCAAGCCAAAAGGAATCTATACAAACAGAACACACTACATATGAAGCCCACTACTTTTCTTGATCACCTAGTTTTACACCAAAGTAAGCATAATACACATCATTTCCTACAGCAGCCAATTACAGAATAGCGTCCATTAATTTCTAACAACACTAAAATCCTCCACCAAAGGTCACACAAAGGGGTCAAAGTATGGTGCAAGAAAAAGTCTATGGAGTCAGTGTTTGTGTAAAAGTTGTACGGGGTGGAATTGCTGGAGTTCAGCGATTGACAGCATATAAAAATCACATCTTACTTTTCAAACAATTTTTCCTTTACAGACCTTTATAATTTTTCCTATGACTATATGACCTCTATATAGAAGTTTGAGTACCATCTTTCATCTCTCCTATCTCAGTAATGTAAAAATCTGTCGTCACTAAATACGGGTTTTACCTGTGAATTGAGAATTTGAAAAATTAATTATCAGTCATGATGGAGAAAGAAGCAGATTTCTCTGATAAGATTTCTTATTTCTTATTATTTCTTATTTCTTATTTTAATGTGCACAATCAAATATATAAAGCTCAGTGTATGTGTGTATGTATGATGTCCGCTAAAGGAATCCGCACCGTCGCATTTACAATCACGAAATTTTGCACAGACACTCCATGTGACACTCCATGTGACCCAGGGAACGTCATAGACTATGTTTTGGCGGTTACGCTACAAAAAATCTACAGCCATTAAACTGAATGGAGCTGGGAGCTATAGGCTATAAATAGCAACTGTCAGTGGTTGCTATAGGAACAAAATAAACTGTTAGTATAAGATAGGATAGACGGATAGAGAGAGACAGAAAAAGACAGACAGATAGAGGCAGCCGGGCAAAGAGACAGCTGGGCAAAGAGACAGACCAGGCAAAGAGACAGACCAGGCAAAGAGACAGCCCTGGAAAGAGACAGCCCTGGAAAGAGACAGCCCTGGAAAGAGGCAGCCGGGCAAAAGAGACAGCCGGGCAAAGAGACAGCTGGGCAAAGAGACAGCCGGGCAAAGAGACCGCTGGGCAAAGAGACAGCCGAGCAAAGAGACCGCTGGGCAAAGAGACAGATGCCCAAAGAGACAGATGGGCAAAGAGACAGATGCCCAAAGAGGCAGCCGGGCAAAGAGACAGCCAGGCAAAGAGACAGATGGGCAAAGAGACAGCCCGGGAAAGAGACAGCCTGGGAAAGAGACAGCCCAGGAAAGAGACAGCCCGGGAAAGAGACAGCTGGGCAAAGAGACAGCCGGGCAAAGAGACAGCCCTGAAAAGAGGCAGCTGGGCAAAGAGACAGACACCCAAAAGACAGTCAGGCAAAGAGACAGCCGGGCAAAGAGACAGATGCCCAAAGAGACAGACCTGGAAAGAGACAGACCTGGAAAGAAACAGCCCGGGCAAAGAGACAGCCCAGGCAAAGAGACAGCCCGGGCAAAGAGACAGAGAGAAAGAGACAGACAGATACAGAGATTGAGACAGACTGATGCAAATACGAAGAGATAGAAACAGACAGACAAGGAAAGAGACAGACAGACAGCGACACACAGGCAGAGACTGGGAGAGAGACAGAGAGATAGTTACTATCCCGGGTACTACAGCTAGTTAATTTATAAAATAAATATTAAAAATGCTGATTACTCGCTAATGATTCCATAATCCTAGGGTCTCTTCAAGAGGACTGCGATCGCAAATTTGGTGCTAATATTCCAAAGAGGGTCAAAAACTGAGCCTGATAATTACTCTTTAAATATTAGACATATTGGTCAGTCTCTCATGGTACTTATTTCCTGCCGAACTTGAGGGTATATGCCATATGGGGACATGTCTATCTTATGACGTGAGCACATGTGGTTTTGTTTCTTTTTTCCAGTTCAGTATTGGCACAGAACCTGAAGGTTTTCCTGATACCAGCAATGTAAATGGAAATCCTGAAGTCTCATGCACTCATTGCTTATTTTTATCTTGCAGATTTGTTGCAGATTTTAATCATGTCAATCAAACATGTCCATTCTTTCAGTGTTTTTGCACAGATTTCACCAATACTAATGTCTGGGAAAAAATCTGGACCAAAAACACATGTTAAAAAAATGCTTAAAAAACACAGCATATGAAGCAAAACACAAGTATTTTATACTGCATTTTTCAGAGAAACAACGCCTTAATCATAGGCATAGGTATTTGCCTATAATTAAGGAGTTTTTTCTCTGAAACGCGTAAGGCGTACAAAGGCACATGGAGAGATTTTGTTGATCCATTAACACGCTTTATTGTCTCAATAAACTTCAAGATTTTTAAAGACAACAGTGCTGGATTTGTTTCCCTCCCTATTTTCCTTCTAATGATTATGCCAGCTGTGGACGCCAACCACGGATACCATGCACCGACCCAAATGGAACTTGTGCAGAGAAGTGGTGAGCTGGAACTTGTTTTTTGTTATTTGTGTTTAATAGATTAGCCTTTCCCTAAACCCTGCTACCATTTCGCCCAGAATTTTTCAGGGCGTCAATACTATAATGTTTTAATCTCTTCCTGTTCATGTAGTTGAAAAACATTTTTGATTGTTCTAACTTTTTTTTGGCAACAACCTATCTCAATCTTTGCTGCCTTCATTTGTTTTTCGCAAACTTTGTTTTTCTCTATAATCATTTAATGCCTTTTTCTTTAATTCTCTAATTGCCTTCTTTTGTAATTTTGTGCCCCCCCCACCCTACAGCTCTATTTACCCATATGATATACAGTACAGACCAAACGTTTGGACACACCTTCTCATTCAAATAGTTTTCTTTATTTTCATGACTGAAAATTGTAGATTCACATTGAAGACATCAAAACTATGAAATACTTAACAAAAAAGTGTGATAAAACTGAAAATATGTCTTATATTCTAGGTTCTTCAAAGTAGCCACCTTTTGCTTTGATTACCGCTTTGCACACTCTTGGCATTCTCTTAATGAGCTTCAAGAGGTAGTCACCGGAAATGGTTTTCACTTCACAGGTGTGCCCTGTCAGGTTTAATAAGTGGGATTTCTTGCCTTATAAATGGGGTTGGGACCATCAGTTGTGTTGTGCAGAAGTCTAGTGGATACACAGCCGATAGTCCTACTGAATAGACTGTTAGAATTTGTATTATGGCAAAAAAAAAAGCAAATAAGTAAAGAAAAACGAGTGGCCATCATTACTTTAAGAAATGAAGGTCAGTCAGTCCGAAAAATTGGGAAAACTTTGAAAGTGTCCACAAGTGCAGTGGCAAAAACCATCAAACGCTACAAAGAAACTGGATCACATGAGGACCGCCCCAGGAAAGGAAGACCAAGAGTCACCTCTGCTGCGGAGGATACGTTTATCCGACTCACCAGCCTAAGAAATCGCAGGTAAACAGCAGCTCGGATTAGAGACCAGGTCAATGGCTCACAGAGTTCTAGCAGCAGACACATCTTTAGAACAACTGTTAAGAGGAGACTTTGTGCAGCAGGCCTTCATGGTAAAATAGCTGCTAGGAAACCACTGCTAAGGACAGGTAACAAGCAGAAGAGACTTGTTTGGGCTAAAGAACACAAGGAATGGACATTACACCAGTGGAAATCTGTGCTTTGGTCTGATGAGTCCAAATTTGAGATCTTTGGATCCAACCACCGTGTCTTTGTGCGACGTAGAAAAGGTGAACTGATGGACTCTGCATGCCTGGTTCCCATGGTGAAGCATGGAGGAGGAGGTGTGATGGTGTGGGTGTGCTTTGCTGGTGACATTGTTGAGGATTTATTCAAAATTGAAGACATACTGGACCAGCATGGCTACCACAGCATCTTGCAGCGACATGCTATCCCATCCGGTTTGCGTTTAGTTGGACCATCATTTATTTTTCAACAGGACAATGACCCCAAACACACCTCCAGGCTGTTTGACTAAGAAGGAGAGTGATGGGGTGCTACGCCAAATGACCTGTCCTCCACAGTCACCAGACCTGAACCCAATCGAGATGGTTTGGGGTGAGTTGGACTGCAGAGTGAAGGCAAAAGAGCCAACAAGTGCTAAGCATCTCTGGGAACTCCTTGAAGACTGTTGGAAGACCATTTCCGGTGACTATCTGTTGAAACTCATCAAGAGAATGCCAAGAGGGTGCAAAGCAGTAATCAAAGCAAAAGGTGGCTATTTTGAAGAACCTGGAATATAAGACACATTTTCAGTTGTTTCACACTTTTTTATGAAGTATTTTATTCCACATGTGTTAATTCATAGTTTTGATGTCTTCAATGTGAATCTACAATTTTCAGAGCCATGAAAATAAAGAAAACTCTTTGAATGAGAAGGTGTGTCCAAACGTTTGGTCTGTACTGTACTTTGCACATAGGTCCTATTGAGGATACTTATACGAGGGGCTGCTGATAAGTCTGGCTTTGTGATTTTTTTGTTTCTATGGTAACGAATATTACATCACATAAAAGCCTTATGTGTCTAATATATTTTCATAATTTTGTGTTTGTTGCTTATGGCAACAGTGTTCTACACAGACGGAAAAATAAAACGGCAGAGTCTAATGCGATATACACAGCAACTGAGAGCAGAGGAGTAAAAATTCTTGTTTCTGCAAGGAAAGTCCGCAAAGGATATTTATGGTGATATGTCGCAGATATTGGGGGATCAATGCCCTTCATATTCCACAGTTAAGAGCTGGGTTGCCAAATTGAAAACGGGCCACTTCAGCAACAATGATGAGGAACATCTTGGACAACCGAGAGTGGTTGTTGTTCCGGAGATTGTCAATGCTTTGCACAATCTCATACTATAGATTCAATGAATTTCAGCTAAAGCAATAGCAGACATCATGGAAATTTCCCGTGAACATGTTTGTGTCCTTATCCATGAACATTTGGACATGAGGAAGCTATCTACGAAGAGGGTCCCGAAATGTTTGACAACAGAGAAGAGAAGCATGCAAGTGAAAACATCCCGGTCCATTTGTTAGCGTTTTCGGACTGATTACTTCCTGGATTGACTGAAGTGATCACTATGGATAAGACCTGGATTTATTTGTATGACCCTGAAAACAAGCAGCAGTCAAAAGAGTGGAGACACAGTGGTTCTCCTCATCCAAAGAAGTTCAGGGTGCAAAAATGAGCCACTAAGGTGATGGAGTCTGTGTTCTGGGATAAGTAGGGCGTGTTGCTTGTGGACTACCTTCAAAAGGGTTCCACAATTAATACAAGATATTACATTGAACTTTTGGACCAATTGAAGGCAGCTCTGAAGGCCAAATGTTGTGGCAGGCTGTACAAAGGTATCTTGTTCCTGGAAGACAATGCTTCGATCACACTGCATAAGCGACTACGGCAAAACTGGGCTTCCAGCTGATTGACTATCCACCTTATTCACCAGATCTAGCTCCTTCCAAGTATCATGTGTTTCCAAACCTGAAGAAACACCTCAAGGGTACCAAATTTCACACCATTTCTGATGCCATGACTGCTACGAATGCCTGGTTTGAGGCACAACCAAAATCCTTCTTTTTGCTAGGCTTACAGAACTTGGAATACCAATGTAAGAAGTGTGTTGACATTAGTGGAGAGTATGTGGAATAAATGTAAAGTTTCATCATCCTGTCTCATTTATTTCTGAGTAAAGCCAAAGGCTTATCAGCAGCCCCTTGTAAAAGTGCTGCATTTCCTTGGTGTATTATTATTGTTGAGGACATTGTCCCAGTGAATAGTACTGTGTTTCCTCAAAAATAAGACAAGGTCTTATTTTTTTTTGCTCCTAAAGATGGGCTAGGGCTTATTTTCAGGGTATATCTTATTTTTTCCATGAATAGCAATCCACATTTATTCTTGAACAAACAAATAAATAAATCAACGTTTATTCAAATATTGTCATACCACATTCTGGAGACTTTGTATCTAATGCATGTGTGAATCTATCAATCTAATATCTATTTATCCATCCATCCATCCATCGACATGCTCTGCACATACATACCTACCTGTCTTCTCTTCAGCCTTAGATGCCTGCAATTAGAAGATCTTTTTGTGGAAACCTAGTCACATGATGTGAGGTCATGAAGCAGTCTTATCATCAGGATATAAACCCTGGGGCCCAGAGTAGTATGGAAGCCCTTTGAAATTTCCCACTTTTCTCTCCTTTTCCCCTAATGCTGGTCCTGCATACCTGCCTGCTTGATATTCATTTCTTTAAGACTTCTGCAATTAAGAAACCTTCGTCAGATGACTGTGAAGTCATCAAAGTTCCTTATACAATCTGCACCTCAAAATGCAACTGCTGGGGACCCTAAAAGAGTGGGGCACTTAGAAATTGCAAAGTGTGATTCTCTCTAACGCCGGCCCTGACTGTAGAACTTATACTCCAAAAATTATGTTAAATCATGCTAGGACTCATTTTTGGGGTAGGTATTATTTTCAGGGAAAGACGGTAGTAAGATCTCTCAGCCTCTCTTAGCCTTTCTGAAAATTTGTGTTTTTGTAGTCCCTGTCTTAAACATCTTATTAAAAGAAAAGCAAATTCTTATAATGTTCTGGTCACTATTACCCAAGGAACACCCAACCTGAGCATGTGATATTCTTTCTGGTTAAAATTAGGTCTAGAAAGCCCCTCTCCTTTGTTGGATCCTTTGTTGGCTCGCGTATCAGTTGAGAAAGGTAATTGTGAAAGGTTCTGCTTGACCTGCAGGTTTCTGCTCTCCAATTTATATCAGGGTACTTTAAAGAGGTGGTTCACCCATTTTTATTACTGGCCACATCAATATTATGTTGAGAAACAAGGTTTCTCTCAAATACCTTGTGTTGCCAATAGTGTCTGTGAGCTGCACTATTGTGGTCTGCTCACTCCCTTTGCTTGACCCCGAGGCTCCATGACCTCTGATGTCCGGTGATGTCACGTCAACTGAGGCGGGCCGCAGTCTTCCTGACTGACTGGGCTGTGGGTGGTGTTTCACTGCTCATCACAGCCCAGCATCTCCCTGCTCCCTCCTTCACTGCAGATAGGCGCAAACAGGAGCGATACTGGGCTGTGATGCTGGGCTCTGACTCTGAACTGTGACGAGCGCTGAAAAGTCGCCCACAGCCCAGTGACTCATGGAGATTGGGGTTGGCCGCGGTGATGTCAGGTCAACAGGAAGTTGACGTGACATCACCGGACATCAGAGGTCACGGAGCCTGGGGGTCATGCAAAGGGGGTGAACGGACTACAACAACACTGCACACAGGCTCTATTGGCAACACAAGGTATTTAAGAGAAACTTTGTTTCTCAACATAGTATCGATGTAGGTGGTAATGAAAAGGGGTGACCCACCTCTTTAAGTCCCCCATAATAATTACCTCACCTCAAGCACCAATGTGCTTGCTCTTATATTTGCTTTATGACTATATTTTCTGCTCCTTCCATTATACTTTGAGACAAATTACAAACCTCAATCAATATTTTGTTATTCCTTATTATTCTACAGTTTCATTTTCTGTACCCCACTTTCTGTCACCCAGCTTACTGCTGCATTGTCCTGCCATTTCTACTAGCATACTACCCCACATCTACCAAAGTTATGACCTTCATATATCGAGTCCCAATGTTGTCAGCTGCTCGTTTAGAACTAGTACCTGGGCTTTCAATAGATCAATGTGCACACATCTCGCACTGCAGTATGCACCCTCAAACAACTGTTCATGGATTGCATACTTAGGAGGACAAATTGTACACTGGATGGCATTGTCAAAAATGGAGCCTATTTTACTAATGAGGATTACACAAACACAAGAATACAAAGAAATAAAGTCCCTGAATCTAAGCCACTGATTCTAAAATCACATATTTAAAGGTAATTTGTTACCAGATTTTCCTTACCTACCTGAGAACAGCATGATATATAGGGGAACGTACCCTGATCCCACTGAAGTATCACTTACTAGGCTGCTTGCTATAGTTTTCTGTTTTCTGAATGCTGAACTTTTTGTAACCCACCTGCACCAGTGCATAGGCAGAGATGTGACAATCAGTGGTGGTTATGGAGTTATATAGAGCTTATGAATATGGAGGCCTACACGGTAGCAGATTTATTAGTGCTCTAATGATATTCTCTTCCTGATAAAATACTAATTTTATCAAAACTATGGCAACTAATCTAGTAAGTGATGCATTGCTGGAATTAGGGTTTCTGCGCATTAAGTTGCTCTCAAACTAGGTGGCAAAAACTTGGTGACAGATTCCCTTACAGCTATAACATTATTCTTTCCTCTGCCTATAATATTCTAGGTAATTTCGACATGTTATTTTAATAAAATTATAGATTTTTACATTACATATGAAATATTGGGTGAAACATTACAAAAATGAACTAACAATGATAGTTTCACTGATAAAACTATCAGTTGAGAGCTTGTCAATGTAAATATGTTTTCGTTTAGTTTGTTATATTAAGTGTAAATCTAAGGCTACAATTTCTGCTAAGGTGATCATAATTAATCTGGACAGTTCACTAGGTGGCGCTCAAACGCAGTGAAGCAAATCACAATGCAACAAATTGCATTTCAATCTAAATTGCAGGTCAGTATAAATGTATCAAATTGCAAGGACATGCATGCATTATAAAAATATGTTTTTAAGGAGCATTGCATACTTTTGCATAGTTTCCCTGAAATGATCAGGTCAATGCCCTTTACTTTTACAATTTGCTAATTAAAATATCTGTTCCCATTTTGGGCAATGCATTTTAGTTATTTAAAAGTTACTGTGTGTTCAGTAGAGATGAGCGAGCCTCTAAAGGCTCGAGTTCGGTTCGTCGAACGGAGGCCACATTCAAGTTCGGCTTGGCGAACCGTTCGACGAACCTCTCGAAGCCCATTGAAAACAATGGGAGGCAAACACAAACACATAAAAACACATAGAAAACACCTTCAAAGGTGTCTAAAAGGTGACAAACAACTCCCAAGACACCACAAACACATGGGAAAGTGTCAAGGACATATACGGTACTCATGCGAAAACAAAACAGCTGGACGAGGAAAAAGAGGAGGAGACACATATAGGCATGTCATGCCCTTCTAAAATCATGTAAAACACATCTACGGGTTGACCTAGATGGACGTAGAGTCTCCCTTCAAGCTTAAAAACTATGATACTATGATACATCAAGGGTACTCCAAGCTGAGTCTCCCTTTTTTTCCAAAAATTGGGCCCCACAGACACCACTTCACTGGCATCACTTGTGCCCCAGTTGCAAAACTTGTCAGGTAGATTTGCATCGAGCACAGTCAAAAATACGCCAGCCTTAACCGTCCTCAGGTTGACACTGGGGTAGGTAGCAAAGTCTTTGCTGAACCATGACTTGTTCATCTTGGCTCATTTTTAAAAACACCGCAAGGGGACTCCAAGCGGAGTCTCCCTTTTTTCCAAAAATTAGGCCCCACAGACACCCCTTCAGTGGCATCACTTGTGTCCCAGTTGCAAACTGGATGTGTTGATTAGCATCAAGCACATTCAAAAATACGCCAGCCGTAACTGTCCCCAGAATGACACCGTGGTAGGTAGCAAAGTATTTGCTGAACCATGACTTGTTCATCTTGGCTCCTTTTTAAAAACACCGCAAGGGGACTCCAAGCGGAGTCTCCCTTTTTTCCAAAAATTGGGCCCCACAGACACCACTTCAGTGGCATCCCTTGTCCCCCAGTTGTAAACTTGACAGGTTGCTTTACATGAAGCACATTCCAAAATACGCCAGCCTTTACTCTCCCCAGGATGACACAGGGGTAGTAAAGTCCTTGCGGATCCATGACTTGTTCATCTTGATGAATGTTAGTCTGTCCACATTGTCACTGGACAGACGCGTGCGCTTATCTGTCAGCACACACCCAGCAGCACTGAAGACACGTTCAGAGACAACGCTGGCTGCTGGACACGACAAGATCTCCAAGGCATAAGTGGCAAGCTCAGGCCATTTTTCAAGATTTGAAGCCCAAAATGAGCAAGGCTCCAGTTGCAAAGTCATGGCATCGATGTTCATTTGGAGATACTCCTGTATCATCCTCTCCCGCCGTTGACTATGTGTCAGACTTCTTGTCTCTTGTGGCCTTGCATTGGATGGTCTAAAAAAATTATGAAACATTCCATAAGAGTGCTGTTACCAGCACCAGATACAGTGTTGCTGGTACGGTTAGACTGATAATGACGAGACAGTCCCATGCTTGGCAAGTTACAACTTGGAGATTCACTCCGTGCACCACTGGTGTTTGGTGGAAAAGCCGAGCTAAGATTGAGTAACAGCTTCTGCTGATACTCCTGCATATGTGCGTCTCTTTCTATGGCTGGAATTATTTCGCCAAATTTGGACTCGTACCGGGGATCTAATAGTGTGGAAACCCAGTAGTCATCATTACTTCTAATTCGGACAATCAGAGGGTCATGTTTTAGGTAGTGCAGCAAGAAGGAGCTCATGTGTCTTGCGCATCCATGTGGACAAAGTCCTCGCTGTGTTTGTGGCAGCAAGGTGATAACCGTGCTTTCTTCCTCTGACATCTCCCCCCAACCTCGTTCACCCGAAATTTGACCAAGGTCTCCCTCATCTGTTGAGTCTTCCATGCTCATCGAGAGTTCGTCCTCCATTTCTTCCTGGTCTTCTGCACCTTCCTCAACATTTTGGCTGCTACCATGCGCCCTTGTTAATCCCTCTCCCCCACCGTCCCATGCCTGCTGCCTTGGTAATGCTGAACGTCTGGACCTTGTAGATGTTGGTATCCCTTGCGCATATGAATCCTCCTGTACTTCCTCCCCTTCCTCTTGTCCCACCCCCTGACTCCGAATAGTATTTAGCGTGTGCTCCAGCATGTAAATGACTGGAATTGTCATGCTGATAATGGCATTGTCAGCGCTAAACATATTCGTCGCCATGTCGAAACTGTGCAGAAGAGTGCATAGGTCCTTGATCTGAAACCACTCCAGCAGTGTGATCTGCCCCACCTCTGCATCTCATTGGCCCAGGCTATTCATCATAACTTATTGCACCAGGGCTCGGCGGTGCTGCCACAGTCGCTGCAACATGTGGAGAGTCGAATTCCAGCGTGTCGGCACATCGCATATCAGTCTATGAACCGGCAGGCTGAAAGACTTCTGGAGCGATGCAAGTCGGTCAGATGCGGCGGTTGAATGGTGGAAGTGAGCAGAGAGTGACCATGCCCTGTGCAGAAACCCATCTATTCCGGAATCGTGGGTTAAAAATTGCTGGACAACAAGGTTCAACACGTGAGCCATACAAGGCACGTGTGTCACCTTGCCCCGGCGTAGGGCCGCACCCAGGTTTGCAGCATTGTCGCACACGGCCTTCCCTGGCTGCAGGTTGAGTGGAGACAACCATTTAGTAAACTTGCTCGCAAGAGCTGACCACAACTCCTCAGCTGTGTGACTCTTATTTCCAAGACATTTGAAGGTAAAGACCGCCTGATGCCATTGAGCTCTGCTGCCAGCATAGTAAGGAGGTGTGCGTGATTCCTTGTGCGCAGTTACAACGCAGGTGGCCTGACCAGGCAGGCTTGGGGCGGAGGTGGAGGACCCAGACAAGGTTGAGGAGGCAGAAGCAGTGGAGAAACTTTGACATACAGAGGATTGACGCACAAGTCGTGCGGACGGCAAGACTTGTTCAGCAGACTCTTCTCCATCTCTCACCATAGTTAACCAGTGCCCAGTCAGTGACATGTAACACCTCTGTCCATGCTTACTGGTCCAAGTATCGGTGGTGAAATGCACCCTGTCAAACGCAGAGTTTCTCAAGGAAGCGGTGATGTTGTGTGCGACATGCTGGTGTAGCGCAGGCACACCTTTCTTGGAGAAGTAGTGGCGACTGGGCATCTGGTACTGGGGCACTGTAACGGATATAAGGTCTCGAAAATCCTCTGTGTCCACCAGGCGGAAAGACAGCATTTCGGTAGCCAAGAGCTTACAGAGGGATAAAGTCAACCTCTTAGCTTTGTCATGGCTCGGAGGAAATGGCCTTTTATTTGTCCACATCTGAGGGACCGAGATCTGGCTGCTGTGTGTAGACGGTGGTGAGTAGGGTGTCCCTAGAAAACTGCAGGTCTGTGAGGAAAGTGCAGGCGGAGACGTGATGTTGCCTTCATCCAAACTTGGTGCTCTTGATGTCTGAGAGAGCTCTACACCAGCACTTGTTTCCCCTTCCAAAACAACTGACAACCTGCCAAGCAAACTGCCTGTTGCGGTTAAAGAGGTGGAAGGTCTGCATGGAAAAACATGTGTGACAGCTGTCCCCACAGTCATAGAGGATGAAGAGCGCGCGGATGCACTTGAAGGGGCAGACGGGGGTTGGCCCGCTCCGCTAGGCCGCATTGTAGCATGGTGAGCTTCCCACTGGGACTTCTGCTTGTTATTCATGTAACGATTCATGGAAGAAGTTGTCAAACTAGTGAGGTTTTGGCCTCTACTTATAGATTGGCGACAAATCTTACAGATCACATGATTTGGGAGATCCTTTGCGATGTCAAAAAAGGACCAGGCTAGGCAAGGCTTAGAACCCATGCAACCTGCAGAGCCACCCCGACTTGTGCTCAGAGGCAGAGTTGTGGCTGAGGATGCAGTTGTTGACGTGCTTCTAGTACTCCTCCTCTGTCCAGGAAGGCGCAAAGTAACTTCGTCGTCAGTCGCATCCTTCTCCACCACCTCTGGTGACCTCCTCAAGTGCCTGACTGTGAGTTGACAGTAAGTTGGATCTAGAACTTCATCATCAAGCGTTGTGTTTGCACTCCCGTTGCCCTCAGACCTAACCTCTTCCTGCCCTAACTGAATAGTTAAGTTGTCATTCCAATCAGGTATCTGAGTCTCATCGTTATCAGTATGTTCCTCATTGTCTCCACCAAGAAGTGTTCAGCTTGTGAATGAGGGTCTACATTATGCTCAGAAACTTGGTCATCAGGGCCTGAATCAGACTCACAAAGCTTCTGGGCATCACTGCAGATCATTTCCTGGTCTGTACTCACTGTAGCTTGGGAGCAGACCTCTGATTCTCAGCCTATAGTGTGACTGAACAGCTCTGCAGACTCAGCCATCTCTGTTACACCATACTGTGCAGGGCTGGTGGATACTTGAGAGCTGGGAGAAAGCAAGTGCGAGTGGGGTGACAACTCAGAGGACTGTTGTTTCTTGGATGTTGAAGTTGAGGTGGAGGAGAGGACACTTGTTGGAGCACTTGCGATCCATTCAAGCATGTTCTTTTTTTGTGCATCATCTACCTTTGTTACAGTTGTTCGGTTCCGTAAAAAAAGGAGCACATCCGATTGTCCACGGAAAGTAGTAGACATCTTACTTTTGCTGGAAGATGGCCTTTCTTCAGCAGATGTTAATGTAGCTTTCCCACCTACCCCACGGACACAAACTTTTTTTTCCTTTTCCAACAAGCCTGTTCCCCTTTCCACCAGCATCTGTCCTTTTGCCTCTCATTTTGTTAGCAACAAGATTGGACACTTAAAATGTGGTAGCAAAAATGGAGAGGTGGTGTACATTGCAGAGGGTCTAGCTTTATAGACAGCTGAAGAACCAACACTGACTTTCACAGTCAATTTTAGTATGCCCCTAACAGTGGCAGCACAGTTTACAATTAGAATTGCGTAGCAAAAATGGAGAGGTGTGTACAATGCAGTGGTGGTCTAGCTTTATAGACAGCTAAAGAACCAACACTGACTATCACAGTCAATTTTAGTATGCCCCTAACAGCGGCAGCACAGTTTGCAATTAGAATTGCATAGCAATAATGGACAGATGTGTACAATGCAGAGGTGGTCTAGCTTTATAGACAGCAGAAGAACCAACACTGACTATCACAGACAATTTTAGTATGCCCCTAACAGTGGCAGCACAGTTTGCAATTAGAATTGCGTAGCAAAAATGGTCAGGTGTGTACAATGCAGAGGTGGTCTAGCTTTATAGACAGCTGAAGAACCAACACTATCACAGTCAATTTTAGTATGCTCCTAATAGTGGCAGCACAGTTTGCAATTAGAATTGCGTAGCAAAAATGGTCAGGTGGGTACAATGCAGAGGTTGTCTAGCTTTATAGACAGCTGAAGAACCAACACTGACTATCACAGTCAATTTTAGTATGCCCCTAACAGTGGCAGCACAGTTTGCAATTAGAATTGCGTAGCAAAAATGGGCAGGTGGGTAGAATGCACGGGTGCTGTGGGTCAGTGGACAGCAAAGGAACACTAACTTAGAATTCCAGACACTTTTAGGATGGCAGAAAAAGTGTCAGCTCTTTGGGGAAGTAAAATAGCGTGGCAATAATGGGCAGGTTGGTAGAATGCACGGGTGCTGTGGGTCAGTGGACAGCAAAGGAAGCCTCACTTTCTATCCATGCTAATGAAAAAATGCAGCAAGGAATTGCCTGAGCTGAGGTAGCCAGACGCTGTTATCTAAAGCCCTAAACAACGTTTTCACGGACCTGCCTAGCAGCTATAGCTATGAACGTCTGTAAATCAGCCCTGAAAAGGGCTGAAATAACCAGTAGTAATCCCTAAAGTGCTGTGTAGATTGCACTGTATCGCTATAGCGCACACAGCAGCAGCAGCGGAAGTGGTCACTGTCACCCACCCGCAGCAGACAGATAATGGCAGCGATGGGGAAAATGGCCGGGTCTTATAAGGCAAGGACATGTGACATGCACAGCCTATGAGACATGCCCTTGCCTGTCTGGCAAAAATCCACTTTGCAGTGTGTGTCTCTGTGATTCGCTGACAGCCTGGCCCGCCCCACTGTATGCGCGGTTAGGGAGAAAAAACAAATGGCGATTGGCATTCTCTTAGCACTCAGCAGCAGCACTGATCTAAACCCCGTCCCCCCCACACACTATACGCTGAATTTTGATAATAGCGTGAGTCACAGTGACTCACACTATTACAGTGAAAAGCCAGCTACTAACTAGCTAGGCTTTTTGTTGATCGAACCGTTCTCGAACGCTACTCGAACTGTCGATCTTTTAGCAAAAGGCTCGAGTTCGTCGAGCCTCTCGAACACCCCCCGAAATCACTCGAACATGAAATTGGCAAACCTCGAGCCTCGAACATCGCTCATCTCTAGTGTTTAGTATTAGGGATGATCGAATACCCTATTATTCTGTAACTTATACATTATATTGGTGTCGGTCTGACACCTCTTTTTTTGGGACATATTTGACAGCAAGCACTTTAAAAGGTCAGCTACAATGTGCCCATTGGGATGTTGACCTTGCCCTCCTCCTCCTCCATCAGGACCACCGGCTCCAGTGGCCCTCTACGTATATGTAGGAAGGACCACTGGCTGTCCTCAAATCTCAGACTTCTTAGGGCTCTCAGGTGGGCCCTGTAACATACATTGGGGAGGGATAGCAATTTGTAGTTTTCTGCGTCCCCTATATCATTAGTGTGAAAGTTAGAATATGTACTCCATAACACTTTACAGTGCTATTGCCAATGTGGCCATTTGGGTGTTGGCCTTACCCTGCTCCTCCTCCTCCTCCACCAACACCACCGGCTCCAGTGGCCCTCTATTCAAATTCTATTAGAATGATTCAGAAATGTATGTTTTATGGACAAATGAACGCCACGCTGAGACATTGAAGCTGATGTCGTTGATGATGATTGCATCTGACCAAAAGCAGGTTGAGACCAGGAGGCATCATCACCTGCTTCCTAGACCGCAGTTTGTGAAGCATGCAGCACTGTGGAAGTGCCAGTTGTTTCACTCTGGAACTCAGGCTTTATTTCACTAGCTAACACCGAGGAGTTAAAAAAAATTCAGGTTCTCCATGGGTTAATGGTTCAGTCACTATGGAGCACTGCATCAGTAGATACTCCCAACAGCTTTTTTAAAAAAATTGGTAGGATTTCAACAGGGCATAACATGCCAAGAAGTTTAATAAATTCAGTTCCCCTAGGGTGTAATGGTTCAGACACCATGTAGGAAAGCATCATAAAGTACTCCCAACAGCTTTTTAAAAAAAATTGGTAGGATAAGCAACAGGGCATAACATGCCAAGGAGTTTAATAAATTCAGTTCACCCAGGGGATAATGGTACAGACACTATGGAGCACAGCATCACAAAATACTCCCAACAGCTCCCAACAGCTTATTTAAAAAAAAAATAAAAATATATATATATATATATATATATATATATATATATGGTAGCATAAGCAATAGGGCATAACATGCTAAGGAGCTAAAACAATTCTGATTTTGCAGGGGGCCATGTGTAACACACCGTGGAGCACAGCATCAATAAAGAACACAAATAGAGGCTATTTGACCAATTGTTCTAGACAGTGTATCCTCGACAGTGCTTCTGCCAGTGCATAATGTACAAAGGCTTGAAAAATTGTGCCCTGGGTGATTGGGCCAAACAATTACATCGCAGCAACATAAGTTAGATTAGTCTTGCGGTCACATTAGATGTTAGAAGACAAAATAGTCTTGAATGAGAAACAATGGAACTTATTTGAACTTAAGAAATACAAATTTTGGAGCTACACTTATTATTGGGTATTGTTAACAGGCGGCCTGAGATACTCTGGGGCAATCCATCTATGGTTCATTTTTATCATCATCAAACTGTCTGCACTTTCCGTGGACAGTTGTGTGTGACTATCTGTTATTATTGACCTCACTGACCTGAAAACACGCTCAGACAACACACTCGCAGCAGGGCAAGCTAGCACTTCCAAAGTGTATAAGACGAGGTCTGGCCAAGTGTTGAGCTTGGAAACCCAATAATTAAAAGGAATAGTAGACTCTGAAAGCACGCTGATACGGTCACCTACATAGTCCCTCACCATCTTACTTAACTGTTCCCTCCTTGTCATAGTTACCCCAACCGTTATCTGATTCGCAGTTGACGGTTTGTGGAAAATGGACCAGTTTTGGCACATTAGTCCCCCGCCTGTGTTGCTCCTACTATGCGTAGCCCTCTCTTGTAATCCTGTTGCGTGAGATGACACTCTACCTCTGGCACCAGCATGATCTTGTTGAGGATGTGATACAAGTGATCCCTTTTTCCCGATCTGATCGTTGTTCCGAATTAAAATGTCGTTTGTGCACGGCGAAAAAGAATGATAATTAATTGGAAATCAATTAAAACTCTTCCTCTCACGACCAAGGCTGAGGCAAGACTGAAAATCTTTATTCTCGGACAATTAGACCACGAAGTAAAAGGGGTGTAAACAAAAGTTTTAGTCCAATCAAGTATCGTAGGTCAGGGCTTCATGACGTAGAGAGATCTGCATATCCTTCTTGGATTGGACAGTCCAGGCTTCAGGAATTTCTTTGTCGATCTGTCTTGGGTGGAGAACAGGAAATGGTGGCCATCTTTACAATTACATATGCTGGTATATACTGTGTCTAAGGAAAATACACTGAATATGCAATATACATATATTCATGTTAGTAAGAAACAAAAGCATTCACAAATATGTGAGTTAGTTCACATCTACTGAACTATATAACTGAGTCTATGAAATGGCTGAATTAAGTATTTTTGGATACTCAATTCTTTATCCTCAACAGTCCCCCCTAAAGACTTACTTCTGCCATTTCTAAATTCTAAGGGTACTGTGTTCCCTTAGGAAGAGAGGTAGAAAGATCTGTTGAAAAACCTGCCTAACTGAACGTTGAAACATGGGCGGAAAGGGGAAAGGGGTTTTCTTCACCGGTTTGAGACCAAGGACTCCTAGGCGAGTCCTCACCCTTTGTAGTTGGACTTTCCCATGTCTCAAGGTTCTCTAAGTCCTCTCTTCTAACTGTTCTGGCAATGCTGGTCTAAGACTGTACAGGGTTTTCTGAAAAGGATAAGTATGAGCAGAACGCTCAGTGCAGCTCTGGTTGATTAACCCTTCTACAATGCGAGGTGTGGATCCATAGATATTTCTGCGGTTGGATCAGCTCCTCTAGTGTTGACTCATGGCTCTTTCTCGCTTGTCCTTTAGGATCAATCAGTCTCCTGACTGGAGACCATATGCTAATAGCTCTGATTTAAGATCTGGAATTGGAGAATACACCTGTTTAGCACACTATTCAGTCAATTATATAAAAATATACATGCCTATGCTAAACCAAAAAACATCTTACATAAAGACCTGCTTATTGCAAAAAGAAAACAGAACATATACATTTTATACACCATTTACTAGTTTCCACTTTTCTATAAAATATACACTTTTTGTAAACACATTTTTCTTTACATACCACCTTCATGTGCTTCTCAACAATAATGTCGTTTTCTGCACTGGAATGCCTCTGACCAAACCTGGAGAGAAATTTACACAACACGCACAGACTTGCATACAACGTGCTCATGATATACATCTATAATCAGTTTGCAGTCTCTAAGAATGGGTAGAGCAGGTGCAGGGTGTTTCTACGGACTCTTTACAGTTTTTTCTCACTTCGTTCTAGGCACTTGTCTCACAAGACTGGGTGAATCTGCCCACCTGGGTACTGAACCCGGTGTCACCAAAGCACACACTGACAATTGTCTTTTGCAGATGTTACCTGGGCCATCATTAAGAAGAGCTCTCATGGCAGAGAAAGCTTACCACCCTTTATCCACAGACCTTCCTCAGTCAGCTGGCTCCCTGCATGTCACACTCCATTCCTTGTTGTATCGCTTGTTCCTGTAGGGATTTAAGAACACAAGGAGTAACAGAAGTCACTGACGTGACCAATGTCACCAAGGCATGGTCGGTATTGGTGAAAGACTCTCAACTCTAGGCCCGTTCACTGCTTCTTGGTCAGCTGCACCTGTGCGAGGATCTCCATCCGAATCCATCAGCTCAGATCTAGACTTTCTTTTCGACATACCTAATTCATTTGACAACAGGAAAAAATCTACAACCTACATACACCTCTAACGACTCTTACCCACTCCTGTTCCACCCATCAAGAGAGGCATTAATGCATCACTGTCTCCTGTATCAATAGGATTGGAGGGAGTGGTCGAATTTAGACTACCTCATGTGGTGTAAACAGCAGCATCTCCTGTGCAGAATCGACCAACATCTGGTTTCATCTATAAAAACAAAAACTAAAAAAATATACTTTAGATCATTCTTATAACTTTATCTCTGATCATAATACAGTTAGTGGTCATCTATACTTCACATGACTGAGAATACTAAATAAATAGACAAACAAATAAATAAACAAATAAACATATAAGACAAGACTTTCCTATTTCAGTTAACAGATATACCTCATAGTAATCTAATAAACATAACCTATGGGAAAAAGGTCAGCTTCAAAACCTATCTAATATGCCTGCTGCACCCTCCAAGAAACTGGAGAATATAATTAATACCTTATTCCCCCCTTGTTTAATTGTTTATTTACCAATATGGCAAAATTTAGCATTTTTATACTGGTATTCCCTAAAAGAAAAGATAAAACAGCAGGTAATAAATTAGCCACATACTAAAACCTAAAATGAACAAACACTAAAAGTAACGTACATCTCAGAACACTATACATTACTGGGAAATTTTAAAAACCTTACAATAAACACTGTATCCATAAAGAAAAGAAAAACCTTTCATAGTAGAAACAACTGAGACATGATTAAATGACAGCTGTGACTAGGCGACTAACCTGCAAAAATATATAAATTGTTTAGAAATAATTGTAAAAACAGAAAAGGTGATAGTCACAAAATAAAAATATTGTTCAAATAAATCGCCATTAAAAACAAAACAACACAAATTATATCGCGCATCCCATAAAATTTAATATTCCCTATTCAGGTATAAACAGCAAACTAAAAATGGGAAATCCTGAACTCTAAGGGTTAAACCAAACTTACGTCACTATTGGAGAGAGACACATTCCATTCTTACTTCTTAAAAGTGAGAGAGGAAGAAGGAAAAAAAAAACAACTCATCCTTTGTTATAACAAAGACGTAGCAGGGAACACATCCATTACCCATGTACATTGAATGAATTATACATTTTTCCTAATTCCTTTTTACAAATGGATTTGATACATTTTGACATCAGTAGGGGTAAGTCGTTTACGATTTTTGTTTTAAATTAACTAACATAGTATAAAGATATATATATTTACCTTCCTCTATTTTATTTTATGATATAATGCTGCAGGACTTCTAAAATACCAATTAATTTTATGCGAACAGAAAATTCTGTAAAAGTTTCACTTACTTATCTTTGACTTGCACTTATGGGATAACTGAGTAAACAAATATACTATTTATGCTTATTCAAATGTGTTAGTCATATATACCAGAGAACACCTCCCACCGGGGATGGGTGGAGAGCTTTGAACAAAGAGCCATTGCGAGGGGTGTGGCTTATGAGGTGTACTGCCATCAGTGGGTGTAGCAAGACGGCTGCCACAGGAAGTTCCAGGCACCTGACTTCCGGGTGCAGCATCCATGTTGTGACTCCCTGGGTGTACTGGGAGTGGCTGGAACTACGTAGTAAACCAGGGATACTTTTGGTGCCTGTAAATTTGCATTTCAGCATACAAAGGAGAGATTTGATTAGCACCAGATATAATGACTTCTAGAGCAGAACAATGAGGCACCGCTAGAGAAACACATTTAGTGATTCTACAAACAGCAACACACAGTGAATAGGGTCTTTGTCCTTCATTATAAACTCACTACAGATTAATCTGAACTTCAATACATGGGTTGCAGCCTGCCATCTAGTGGTAGTCCAACGATATTACACAATTTCTTACAATTTTTCGTATATTTTTTCCGTTTTTTTTATAACTAGGGCGACAGCGTTCTCAGCTCCTACTAAAAAACAATCTCTTCTTGAACAGAGTATACAGTGCTCTAGCTGGATTGGCCACATCCAACTGAACCCTCTTCCCACTTCCCTACTATGCAATAAGGACATACTGCGACGTCCAACGTACGAATACAATACCGTTCCTCGTACGTTCCTATTTTTCCGGCGTCTCACATAGCAGTGCATGAGTTAATACTCAGGGGAATACGCTGGTTCAAAACACTTTTCTCCACCACCGGAATCCCTCCCCCTCTTTCCCGTGTAAGCGGACGCACTTTTTCAGCGTCCAACACGTGGATACTAATACCGTTCTCCACGTGTTCCTATTTCCGGCCATTAACACAAGAATCGATGTATTTTATATATATATATATATAAATAAAACACTGGGGGACACGCCAATTCCCTTATCTCTCTGTTCCAAAAACAAACCAACGATTACAAAATGCTGAAAAACGCATAAACTAGTTAATTTCTCTCAAATCCAAACCAAGATAACACTTGTTTTTCTTTCAAATCATTACAACTCTGCTTGCTTTACGATACAAAGGCTGCAGCCCACTGACCCCTCCTCTCTCCTCGCTCCAAAGAGCTGCGCTGTTTTAACACCCAGCGTCTGCCTCTTCACCCTCCACCCCCCTTCTCCTGCACAGAACAAAGACAACAGCTGCGTCCATGTGGGCTCTATTACAACCCCCCCCCCCCGCTTTCTAACACACACAAACTTTCCTCTTAGTGAAGAAATGCAGGGGCAAGGGGGGATTAACTATCAACCCCCCTGCTTTCTTTGTCTAAGACACTGCAGACACAGCGTGTAATACAATTCCCGCGCTCAGTCTGTGACTACCTCCCTTCTTCCTTTGGTCACAGCGAAGAAGAAAAAAAACTACAGGCAATTAACTCTTTGAAAACTAGATCAGAGCGTAGAATCTACAAGCTATCTATGAAGCTAAAAACACCGTTCACAATTAGCAATAAAGAAAACAAACGATCAGATCGTATGACCCACGGACCCTATGACGCTATGGGGTCTGGGTCCGTCTCTTTGTTCTTAGACTACCGGCGAAAGATTCAAGCCCGCTAAGGGTCAATAGCGTCAACCCCTTCCTCAGTTCAGGGATCAGACCGCTCGCCACAAATCGCCGAAACCGCAGGCAGTTCTCATATACATTATATATGACACTTACCTGCGATTTTGAGTGATCAGCTCCTGTTTCGGCGGCCTGTGGGTACTAGGAAACGATCCCTCGGATCCGAGATAGAAGTTCGGCCAATCTTTCTTACGGTATCTCAGCAGTGCCTCCAGTTGTTGAGGATGTGATACAAGTGATCCCTTTTTCCCGATCTGATCGTTGTTCCGAATTAAAATGTCGTTTGTGCACGGCGAAAAAGAATGATAATTAATTGGAAATCAATTAAAACTCTTCCTCTCACAACCAAGGCTGAGGCAAGACTGAAAATCTTTATTCTCGGACAATTAGACCACGAAGTAAAAGGGGTGTAAACAAAAGTTTTAGTCCAATCAAGTATCGTAGGTCAGGGCTTCATGACGTAGAGAGATCTGCATATCCTTCTTGGATTGGACAGTCCAGGCTTCAGGAATTTCTTTGTCGATCTGTCTTGGGTGGAGAACAGGAAATGGTGGCCATCTTTACAATTACATATGCTGGTATATACTGTGTCTAAGGAAAATACACTGAATATGCAATATACATATATTCATGTTAGTAAGAAACAAAAGCATTCACAAATATGTGAGTTAGTTCACATCTACTGAACTATATAACTGAGTCTATGAAATGGCTGAATTAAGTATTTTTGGATACTCAATTCTTTATCCTCAACAATCTGAGGGTAATCATTTCATCAACTGCTCCACTACAGCCCTCTTGAATGTTTCCGTAGTACAATCCTTATTTGCCTCCACAAGTAGCGAAGTGAATTTGTCTTTGTAGTGTGGGTCAAAGAAGGTACATAACCAGTATTTGTTGTCTGCCAAAATGTGGACTAGCCAACAATCATGAGAAAGGCAGTGTGACATGAGCTGCGCCATGTGTCCCAGACTGCAAACTGTAAACCTTTGTGTGTCACTGCTAAGAATACATTCTGTCTCCCTAAATCTCCTCTCCTCCTCAGTCTGTCTCTCCTCCTCCTTCTCCTACTCAGGCCATCCATGCTGGACAGCCCTGTAGCTTGGGTTGTCAATCCCTTGGTTACCAACTTCAAAGCATTCCTGTTCTTCATCCTCCTCCTCATCCTCAGCCTCATGATGCTGAGCAAAGGTGGCCTGAGCTTGTTGGCCGAGGTTATGCAGATTACTAGCAACCATTGGGAAGTCTGGATCCACAGACAACTCGGGTGCATGAACACTTTGGTCAGTCAGACCATCCAGAGAACATTTCAATAAACAAATCAGTGGAATGGTAATGTTGATAGCAGCATCCTCACTGCTCACAATGTTGGTAGAGTAATCAAAATTCTCCAAGACCTGACAAATGTCTGAAATCCACACCCACTCGGCAGTACTTATGTCTGGCAGCTGCGTCTGAGCATTGGCAACTCTTCAAAACGTTCACAATAAATGCTATATCTCAACACTAATTCAACACTAACACATAATTCATATGACTTCATGCCCTATAAGAATGTAATTTACCCGTATAGAGATATTCTAGATAAATTCTATAGGTTATGGGAAAGTTGGCTGAACCCCAAAGCTTTTGACTTGGATGCAATGATAGACTTGGAGACCACATGTGCAACATCATTAAGAGAAAAAAGAGAAGTCCAGAGACGCTCCATGCTATGGGAGTATGTTTAGGCCACACAAACTAATCATGGTAGCATGGGTAAAATGTGGTCTGGCACTGTTGTATTGAAAAATGGCTTCTGTGAGACTTTGAACACTTTGTAGAAATGGTTGTACCACTGGTTTCACGACCAAGTCAATGTAGTGCCAAACTGTTAGTGTACCTGATGTAGAGATGGGTCTGGCTACTGTACATTATGTCCCTCATACCATAATCCAAGGTCTAGGATGAGTGTGACTTTCCCTCATGAAAGCTTCTTCATGATGTTGCATATGTGGTCCTCAGACCAATCTATGGATATTGCTGAGTCCAAGACTAAAGTGGGAATAATTGCTTAAGAGGATAGACCTCCATTCTCCATTGCCATCAATTTCGCTCTGCATGGGAGAACATTCCTCGGATAACCATTAATAACTTCACTGGTAGCATGCCAAAGCATGTAAGTTAATGTGTTTCTGCACACCGTGCTCATATTCCATTCTGCATAAATCGAGATTTTTTGACATTTTTGTTTCCATTTTTTCATTATCAACTTGAAAATTATCCTGCTATATTTGGTCAAACAATTAGCTCATCCCTACAGTGGTGGAGCATATACAGTATATCAATAAAGTGAACTCACCCCTCACATTTTTTGTAAATATTTTATTATATCTTTTCATGGGACAAGACTCAAGATATGACACTTTGATACAATGTAAAGTAGTCAGGGTGCAGCTTGTATAACACTGTAAGTTTAGTGGGCTCTCTAAATAACTCAACACACAGCCATTAAGGTCTAAAACGCTGGCAAAAAATGAGTACACCCCCTAAGTGAAATTGGCTGAATTATGCCCAATTAGCCATTCTCCCTTCCTTGTGTCATGTGACTCATTAGTGTTACAAGGTCTCAGGTGTAAATGGCAAGCAGCTGTGTCAAATTTGATGTTATCACTCAGACACTCTCATAATGGTTACAGGAAGCTCAACATGGCACCTCATGGCAAAACATTCTCTGAATATCTGAAAAAAAAATGCTGCTCTATATAAGGATGGCTTAGGCTAAATGAATATTGCCAACACCCTGATACTTAGCTGCAGCATGGAGGCCAAGACCATGCAGTGGTTTAACAAGACAGGTTCTACTCAGAACAATCCTCGCTATGGTTGACTATAGAGGTTGAGGAACAGACTGTTCTGTTTTTGAATGGTTGAAAAGAGTAGACATTTTCCTTTCCATAAACATCACCTTCCTCAAGAGGGTAAATTTAAGATATTTTGCACAAATAAATTCAGTACGTTTCAGTATGTGTTACCTTGGCTGGCAATCAAAATAAAAATACAGGAAAAACCCATTCATTTTTTTTTATTTAAAAAAAAATGTAAAAAAAAAATGCTCCTGTTGTATATTGATCGCCAGTCAGGTTAAGCCAGGCAGCTGGGGGCTGGGATTCTCGGCAGCCCGCAGCTGCCCCTAGAAATGGTGCATTGTTTCTTAGCTCCATTTCCAGGCATTTTACCCTACTCATCCAGTGGCCCTGGTGGCGGTGGCACGATGAGTAATAAAGGAATTAATACCAGCTTTGTATTCTCAGATGGTACTAAGCCTGAAATTCATGGTGTGACACCAAATTAGACATGGCCACCATGACTTTCTCATAAACAATAAAAAAAACACAACACAGAGAAATTTTTGTTTTTTTATTAGAAATAAAACAAAAAAAAAATTAGAGACTACATGTTTATTATAAAAAAGTCCTTAGTCCGACATAATCCACAGGGACAGCAATGTCAACTCTGCTTCATCACTCTGTACAGACACAGTCTATACAAAGTGAGAAGCAGAGCAAGCCATGTCAGCTCTGCTACATCGCTCTGTACAGAGCAAGAAGCAGGCTGACAGTGAGAGTATGATTGCACTTGCGTCTCGCATTACATCACCTCACAAAGCCTAACGCTCTCAGGACAGAAGTGGTCAGCTGCATGGAAATATATGCAGCCGACCGCTCCTGTCGGGAGAGTGTGCGACATGATGCGATGCGACACTCGCACAGTGACAATCAAAGTTCAGTTAACAGGACCTTTGATGACATCATAGTCATGTGACCAGTCTGTAACCAATGAGGTAATACAACATTCACAGCTGACTGGTCACATAGCCATGACATCACGGAAGGTCCTTTAGGCAGTAATGGTTACCGGGAGGGCACAGCAATGATCAGACTTGGAAGCAGAAATGGCCCGGAGACAGATTCTGCAGGACACGTCACGGGACCTGTAAGTATAATGACAATATTTATTATTAACTATATTCTTTATTTTACAGCCCACCCACCCCGTCCCATAACTGTAAAGCCCGAGATCGGTGATCGGACGCAAGATTGTGTTATCTTGATCCCGATCCTGATCTTTACAAAACAATCGGGCAAGGCTCCCGATCCAGACCATCGGGTGATCGCCCATCACTACTAGCTACCTTAAATGACAGTAAAGAATGACAGAAAAGAATGAGGATGATATGTGGAATCATTGATATGCCTTGTGGCTGTCTGGGATGGATTCACATCTATGGAAAAGGATGTGGTGGAGGTGTAGGAGGAAACAGATAACCACCGCCTGGTGGTGGAAACAGATGTACCTCCAAATCACGAAGGCTTTACCACATGTCCTGATTGCAGGGGTTCATTGCTGCCACTCAAAACACTCACCTTCTGGGCCATGAAACTCATGTCCCTGTTCATGGTTGCTTCTCCAGTTATCTAAATTACAGTGCATATTAAAATTCAAGGTCAAATTGAGAATGACCCACATAACCTGCATTTAAGAACACAGAGCGTGCACCCTTATCTGAGAGACTGGTAGCTGGGTTCCAGCAAGGCTAAGCAGACCCCATTATTTATCAATAGGCAGCCAATTCCACTGGCAGTGTCTGCACCATCAGCAACTTGACCAGATGGGAGTTAAGTTGGCAGAAAGGAAGACAATTTGAGGCTTTCTGTGATGGCTTCCAGACTTGAATTTTCCAAATGAGGTGATATTGCTTTTTGTGGTTAAATAAGAGCTTTAGTTCCAAATCTAAAGCGGGCTTTACACGCTACAAGATCGCTACAGCTAACTCGTTGGGGTCACGGATTTTGTGACGCACATCCGGCCGCTGTAGAGATCTCATTGTGTGTGACTCCTAGGAGCAATTTTGGATCGTTGCAAAAACGTCCAAAATCGCTCCTCGTTGACATGGGTGTCCATTCTCAAATATCGCTGCTGTCGCGTGGGCGAAGTTGATCCTCGTCCTTGTGGCAGCACACATCGCTACGTGTGACGCAGCAGGAACAAGGAACCTCTCCTTACCTGCCACACGCCAGCAATGAGGAAGGAAGGAGGTGGGCGGGATGTTCGTCCCGCTCATCTCCCTCCCTCCGCTATGATTGGCCGGCCGCTTAGTGACGTTGCGTTGACGTCACTGTGATGCCGCACGTCCCTCCCCCTTGAGGGAGGGATTGTTCGGCAGTCACAGCGACGCCGCCGACCAGGTAAGTGCGTGTGACGCTGCTGTAGTGATAATGTTCGCTGCTGCAGCGATCACCAAATATCGGCATAACGATAAGGGCGGGTGCTATCACGCTCGCCATCGCTAGCATCAGCTAGCGATGTTGCAGCGTGTAAAGCCCCCTTTAGTTAGCCTGGATGTGTCGCGAGCGGGGAGGAGGGTGTCAGCACACCACGCTCACCCCCTTCTGCTCGGGTCCGGCGTCTGCTGCTCAGTGGTGGCTCGAGCGGTGGGCCGGATCCCGGGGGTTTCTCGAGCGGCACTCCTCGCCCGTGAGTGAAAGGGGGTTGTTGGGTGTGGGGATGATTATTGTCCGTGACGCCACCCTCGGTTGTGGTGATTTCACCACCGCTGCTCTATACGGGGCTCCCGGGGATGGTGATGCGGAGCAGCCAGGTGTTGTGTTGCCCCTCCGTGGGTAGGGGTTGGTGATCCCGGGGCCCTGGTGATGGTGAGGGAGGTGCAGGGCCTGGTGGGCGCAGGGACGCGGGGGCAGCGCTGTGCCTTGCGGCACTGTGGTACTCACTCAGCCTGAGACGTGACACAGTTTTTACGGTAAACCAAACGGCTGGATAGACGGTCCCACGGACGGCTGCACTTGCTCTCCCAGTAGGTGACGGTGATGTCCCTTTTCCTTGCACCTTGATGTACTTGTTGGTTGCGATGGGTCCCCACCGGTAACCCGCTCCCCGGCTTCAAGCTGGACCGGGGGAGCTCTACTCTTTGCCCGCAGGCGCTGGCCCTAAGAAACTGGTGCCTTGGCGGTGGCGGTGTCTCTTCTATACTGGCTGGGCTGTTGCCTTCAATCGGGACTTGGTTGTTGGGGGATCTACGTCCCCTTCACTGACGGATTTGGCAAATTCGGCGACTCCTAGCCTTGCCGGGGTCCGAGAGGCCCCTGCCCTGGTGCTTACTGTCCTTCGGAACACTGCTCCAGACCGCCGGGCATACAGCCTACGGGGTCCTTCCAGGAACTTCCAAACGGTCCCCCTCCAGACAGTCACCGCCGTTGCTGACCTTGCTGACCTGGTCCTACACAAAGCTGGACCCTTCAGGCTTTCCTTCTTTCTTGTCACCTCACTTGCTTTCCTCCTTTTCTACTTTTCTTCCTTCCCTTTCACTTAGCTGTTTACTTTAGCCCTGTCTGGGCTACTCCTCCACTCCTTCCACTTCCTCCTCCCTGACTAGACTCTTGTCCTGCCTGGACTCCACTGCCTGGTTTCTCCCGCCTCCAGAGCTGTGTCCTCCTCGGTGGGCGGAGCCAACCGCCTGGCCCACCCCCTGGTGTGAATCATCAGCCTCTGGAGGAAGGCAACAAGGATTTTTGGTTAGCTGTGTTGTTCCTACCTAGGATGTAAGGTGTGGTGGTGTGTGACCTGTGTCCCCTGGCTTGCCCAGGGCGACACAGATGCCCATAGCTTATTGTCCTTCTGCAAACTGTCGTGGATTTCTATTTTAGCAAAATACAAAAAAACTCACATGTACTACTTACCAGTGCCATTTCAAGCACTGTTGAGTCTCTTCCACCAAAAACACGTGTGGCATCACCTGCTCCTTGAGCAAAAGAAGCATATTTCGTCTGAGAACGATCATTTTGTCACACATCATCTCCACTGCCTAACACCAAGGCTATCAAAATCTTCCTCTTATGACATTAACTTCTTGGCACATGTGCTGCCCCCATGTCAGCAGCCGGGCTGCTCGGATCCAGATCCGCAGTGGCTCGAGGACCCGGGGGTCCCGGGGGTTGTGCGGACACTCAAATAAAAAGGGGCGGAATATGTACAGGGGATTGTCGTAGATACTTCGTGACGCCACCCACGGTGTGTGGTAATATGGAGTACCACCGCTGCTGTTGGGGAGCACCTGGGGCGATGGAATGGCAGCTGGGTTTAACCCCTCCGTGGGTAGGGGTAGATGCCTCGGGGCTCTGTGTCCAGAACATTGGAGGTGATGGCTGCCGGTGGCATTGCGCCGGGCCGGACCGGAGGGTGTTGGTGTACTCACGATTAAATGATTGCACACAAGTCCGCTGGTAAACCAAGGTGTCAGTGGCCAGCTGCCACCTCCGGGTGTATACGGTTCCCAAACCTGGCTGGTGTACCAATGTCTTTTCCTCCGGCACTATGTACCTTTCTCCTCCTTTGGACAACCTCATGTGGAATGGGGAAGTCCTCTCCTGGATTTGTCTTTGTTAGGAGATGTGCCCGCAAAAACTGACCCTTGGGATCTCAGTGGGTTGTTGCGGATACCCTATCCCCCGCGGTGGGCTGCCGTTTCGCTCTATCTGGGCTAACACACTGGAACAACATCTGGAACCTTGTCCCCGGCCTGGTTAATTAGAGAAGGGGCTTGCAACCGTCTTCTAACTAGGGTACAGGTACCCCACCTGTGCACGGCTTCTGGACCAGATCTCCGCTGTCGGTACCAGCGGGCTCCAACCCTGCCCCGGTCCACTTTGGATTTCCTGCGACCGGACTCCCGTCGCCTTTGGACACGGTCCACTGCTTGCCACCTAGCCAGTAGACCAGGACCACTACCCTGGCTACCCTTCACTAGGTTCAGCCCTCACTTCCACTTCCAACTTGACTGCAACTTTCACCGAAACCGAACTCTGACACTGACACTTCAACTTGAACTGACTGGTTCCCTCCCCCGGATCCTCAAGAACCCTAGGTGGGCGCTCCCAATGTGCCTGGTTCCACCCACTGGTGTGTCCTTCCTACCCTGAGGGGGGTGGCTAGGGTTTTTTGTGGCAAATGGTACCTGATGTGGGAAGGTGTTGTGTGGGGTGTAGTGTTTCTCTGTGACCACCTGGCGGCACCAGGGCATCACACACACCTATCTGGATTCCATGTCTTTTCCACTAGTGAATCATCATCATTGTTATCATCATCCCTGACTCAGCTGAGGAGTCCATCTGTGTGAACAATGTCGAGTTCCTTATTCACCCACCTGATTGCCATGTCGTGATTTGCACTGGCTTAGAATGACACAGTCACTATCAATGCCCCTACTACTACAGCTCACAGTGCCAATAACACTGATTCTATCCTCTAGATTCGACCTGGCTTACCATGACACTACCACTGCCAGTGACCCAGTGAGCCCATACATCACAGCTTGCAGGGCCAGCAACACTTCTAGGCATATTAATCATCTCTCCATCTTTTCCAGTCTTAAAGGTGCTGGAATTTCGGTGCCATAATAGCAGAACAGATACAGATGTCCTGCCAAAAAAGACTGTAACCAAGAGAGCTACATAGGTAGGTAAACATAGGGAAATGAAGATGTGTCAGCAGTCCATAGTTTTGTTGAGGCTTGTATGGTTTTTAACGTGGATTAGTAAAATTGGTATGCAAATCAATAAACTTACTTTTTATTAATTCATTTTTTTTCAGTCTCTTTTCCTTGAAAAAATATTTAAAAAAAATAAATAAAAACCTACCTTAATAGGTAGGCACATGCCTGGAAAGGAGCATCCATGCAGCTACAACATGCAGTATTATCGTTGGGAGCATGGTTGCTAAATCAGACTAATAAAACAGTAAACTTTTTTTTAAGTTTGTTTAAACAATAAGTGTGCAAAAATATCTAAACTGTTTTAAAATGCACGCTTTGTCGGATAGGCAGTTGCATTTAAACTTCTGGAATGTTGGTAAGTTTTTTGTCCTTAGAAAAAAATGCAAAAGGATGCTTATTGCTGTCATATTCACATGTCAGGAAACACTTTTTCACATGAACCTTGATTTCACAATTTTTCTTAAAATTAGGATTGATGTGCTGGAGCGTACCCAAGATGAAAACTAGGAGGGGCAAGCCATGGTCGTTCAGGTTGTAAAATATTAGAACGGAAAAGGTGAATGAAACGAAAATTTTAAGAGAATAGTAATTATAGCAGTTCTTTATTAGTTATTACAATTATTTGCTTGCAAATAAATTTAGATTTTTATTCTGATTACATGTCTTACAGTAATATAATTTTTCTTGGGTTTGAAGAAAAGTTGTTCAAAACTTTTGATTCAATCCAGTCCCGATTTTCCTTGAAGAATTTCCGATGGACGCTCATCAAGCACAACCCAGTTAGTCTGTCCTCTCCCATTGTACTTCTGAGCTTGGGCAATATGTTTCCTCACCATAATCAAATCCATATTTGTACCTTGTAGAACGTTCACAATGGGTTCCAAATAGGGCTCCCATATTCAGCCCCCCCATCATATACAGCAGCTCCCCAGACCCCCAGACTGTCTGATTTAATAGTTACATTTTTTTTTACTTGTGGCAGAAGCTCAGCCTCCCAGCAGTCTCCCCAGCTTGTGACTGTGCTGGCCACTCTCACTGCAGGACTCGACACAACGGGGCGCAGAGTGATGATGTCAATGTCATCACTCCAGTCCAGTCCCCGCTGTGCTGATTTGCAGTGCAGAGCGGCCGGCAGGCACTGAGGACGGGACTTTACAGCTCCTACTAGGAGCGGCTGCGGGAGCAGCGTTCAGCCTGCCCTGTGGTACTAGTGGGTGGCGGGTGCCGATGCACCATGCCGCCCTGTCCTCTCCTCACCACCCGCGCTGCCTGATGCACCCGCTACCTGACAGAGACAGGTCATAATAGGTGCGTGCCCCTGCTTCTAGGGGGGGGCAGGTGCCCCCTCCCTGCCCCTCGCTGGGTACACCCATGTTGATGTGACATATACTGCTCCATTTGTACGTAGTTCATGAGGAATGAAAAAAGAAATAGTGTTATTAAGGTTCTGTACTGCAGTAAATCACAAATCAATTCATTCACAGTCAGTCAGATCCTGCAGGTTCTGCACCTCCCTATTGCTTGAATCAATGTATTAATATTCCCAGACTGTGACTACCTGTCATGAGGATAGTACAACGCAGAGTGTACCCTCCTATTTCTGGTGTCAGGAGATCACAGCACAGAACAACAGGCACATTTGCACAGGTTACACCCAGCCGAGTTTGAGACCCCTGGTTTATAGCAAGAAACACAGAACAGCTGATTCCAGCTTTCATCCAGAGTTTAGGAAACCAGACAAACGACTTAACCCTAGCAGCACTGAATCAAGGAGAATCGGCACAGCCGGCGGTGGCTGTGCCGATTCTCCTTGATTCAGTGCTGCTAGGGTTAAGTCGTTTGTCTGGTTTCCTAAACTCTGGATGAAAGCTGGAATTAGCTGTTCTGTGTTTCTTGCTATAAACCAGGGGTCTCAAACTCGGCTGGGTGTATGGGCCGCACAGAGGAAAACAATTAATTTGGGGAGCCGCATTCTTTGCAGGACAAAGTGACATTTTTATTGGTACCATATTTTTTTTTTTTTTACACACCTTTGAATCACTGGTTTAGAATATTTTTCACTTGTTTATTAGAACAAACATGAACGTTCTTTGTTTAAATATAAAAAAAATAAAAACAAACATTTTTGATGGTAAAACAATGTCATGCCTTACTTTGAATTTTTTCAAAGTAATTTTAAAGTTTGAGTAATGTCCCCTTTCTATAGTAATGTGCCCATCTTTGTCCCCATCCTGTAGTAATGTCCCCATCCTATAAAAATGTCTCCATTCTATAGTAAAGAGCCCATCCTATAGTAATGTCACAATCCTATAGTAATGTGCCCACCTTGTCCCCATCCTATAGTAATGCCCCTATCCTATAGTAATTTCCCCAGCCTTATCCCCATCCTATAGTAATGTTCACCATCCTTGTCCCCTTATAGTAATGTCCCTATCCTGTAGTACTGTGCCCATCCTAGTCCCCATCCTATAGTAATGTGCCCATCCTTGTCCCCATCCTGTAGTAATGTCCCCATCCAATAGTAATGTCGCCATCCTATAGTAATGTGCCCACTTTGTCCCCATCTTCTAGCAATGTGCCCATCCTTGTCCCCATCCTGTAGTAATGTGCCCATCCTTGTCCCCATCCTGTAGTAATGTCCCCATCCAATAGTAATGTCGCCATCCTATAGTAATGTGCCCACTTTGTCCCTATCCTATAGGAATGTGCCCACCTTGTCCCCATCCTATAGTAATGTCCCAATCCTATAGTAATGTGCCCACCTATTCTATAGTAATGTCCCCAGCCTTGTCACCATCCTATAGTAATGTGCCCACCCTGTCCCTATCCTATAGTAATGTCCCTGGCCTTGTCGCCATCCTATATTAATGTGCCCACCTTGTCACCATCCTATGGTAATGTCCCCATCCTGTAGTAATGTCCCCATCCTACAGTAATGTCCCCATCCTATAGTAATGTCCCCAGCCTTGTCACCATCCTATAGTAATGTTCCCACTTTGTTCCCATCCTATAGTAATGTGCCCATCCTATATTAATGTGCCCACCTTGTCCCCATCCTATAGTAATGTGCCCAGCCTTGTCCCCATCTTATAGCAATGTGCCCACCTTGTCCCCATTCTATAGTAATGTCCCCTTCTTATAATAATGTCCCCATCCTATAGTAATGTCCCCATTCTATAGTAATGTGCCCACCTTGTCCCCATCCTATAGTAATGCCCCCATCCTATAGTAATGTGCCCACCTTGTCCCTATCCTATAGTAATGTCCCTGGCCTTGTCGCCATCCTATATTAATGTGCCCACCTTGTCCCCATCCTATAGTAATGTCCCCATCCTGTAGTAATGTCCCCATCCTATAGTAATGTCCCCATCCTATAGTAATGTTCCCACCTTGTTCCCATCCTATAGTAATGTGCCCATCCTATAGTAATATGCCCACCTTGTCCCCATCCTATAGTAATGTCCCCAGCCTTGTCCCCATCTTATAGTAAAGTGCCCACCTTGTCCCCATCCTCTAGTAATGTCCCCTTCTTATAATAATGTCCCCATCCTGTAGTAATGTACCCATCCAATAGTAATGTCCCCATCCTATAGTAATGTGCCCACTTTGTCCCTATCCTATAGGAATGTGCTCACCTTGTCCCCATCCTATAGTAATGTCCCCATCCTATAGTAATGTGCCCACCTTGTCCCTATTCTATAGTAATGTCCCCAGCCTTGTCCCCATCCTATAGTAATGTGACTACCTTGTCCCTATCCTATAGTAATGTCCCTGGCCTTGTTGCCATCCCATATTCATGTGCCCACCTTGTCCCCATCCTATAGTAATGTCCTCATCCTGTAGTAATGTCCCCATCCTATAGTAATGTCCCCAGCCTTGTCCCAATCCTATAGTAATGTTCCCACCTCGTTCCCATCCTAAAGTAATGTGCCCATCTTATAGTAATGTGCCCACCTTGTCCCCATCCTATAGTAATGTCCCCTTCTTATAATAATGTCCCCATCCTGTAGTAATATCTCCATCCTATAGTAATGTCCCCATCCTATAGTGAGGCCCCCATCCTATAGTAATGTCCCCAGCCTTGTCCCCATCTTATAGTAATGTGCCCACCTTGTCCCCATCCTATAGAAATGTCCCCTTCTTATAATAATGTCCCCATCCTCTAGTAATGTCCCCATCCTCTAGTAATGTCCCCATCCTATAGTAATGCCCCTATCCTATAGTAATGAGCCCACCTTGTCCCCATCCTATAGTAATGTCCCCATCCTATAGTAATGTCCCCTGGCCTTATCCCCATCCTATAGTAATGTGCCAATCTTTGTCCCATCTTGTAATAATGTGCCCATCCTTGTCCCCATCCTGTAGTAATGTGTCTATCCTTGTCCCCATCCTGTAGTAATGTGGCCATCCTTGTCCCCATTTTGTAGTAATGTGCCCATCCTTGTCCCCATCCTGAAGTAATGTGCCAATCATTGTTCCCATCCTGTAGTAATCTAGCCATCCTTGACCCATCCTTTAGTAATGTGCCAATCCTTGTCCCCATCCTGTAGTAATGTTCCATCCAATAGTAATGTCCCCATCCTATAGTAATGTGCCCATCTTGTCCCCATCCTATAGTAATGTGCCCATCTTGTCCCCATCCTATAGTAATGTGCCCACCTTATCCCTATACTATAGTAATGTGCCCAGCCTTGTCCCCATCCCATAGTAATGTGCCCACCTCGTCCCCATCCTATTCTCTACAGTTATGTCCCTGGCCTTGTGCCCATCCTAAAGTAATGTGCCCACCTTGTCCCCATCCTATATTAATGTCCCCATCCTATAGTAATGTCCCCATCCTGTAGTAATGTCCCCATCCCATAGTAATGTCCCCAGCCTTGTCTCCATCCTATAGTAATGTGCCCACCTTGTCCCCATCCTATAGTAATGTGCCCATCCTATAGTAATGTGCCCACCTTGTCCCCATCTTATAGTAATGTGCCCATCCTGTAGTAATGTGTCCCATCACTGTCCCCTTTTACTAATCTGCACATGCAGGTCCCCTTCTTGTAGTAATATGCGCTTTCCTGGTCCTCTGCTTGTAGTTATGTCCCATACTGGTCCCTTAATGTGCCGTTCTTCACACACACATACACACACACACGCACGCATGCACGCACGCACGCGCGTGCACACACACAAAACAAAAAAACAAACCATTCTTCTCACCTGTGCCCTGTTCCCATGGCTGTCTCATCTCTGCTTCTTGCTGTCTGCAAAACCGTGTCCCTGTTGATTATCACGGCTGGTGCAGGGGCAGTAGCCACTGTCAGCGCTACATGTCAGATGATTGTTTTGCCGGCGCTGCGCCCGCAGAGTCAGGCTCTCTGTGCACAACGTTTCCAATACAGCCGTAGCCGTCCGCCAATCAGAGGTAAACAGCTGAGGTCAGGCAGTTTCCATCGGAGGAATAGTTGTGCACAGAGCACTTGACTCTGAGTGTGCAGCGCCGGCAAAACATTCATCTGACATAAAGCGCACAAAGCACACACATTGGCTGCGGCCCCTGCATCGGCCGCGGTAGTCAACAGGAGTACGGGCCCGGGGGCCACACAAAGCAGCCCGAGGGGCCGCATGCGGCCCGCGGGCTGTCTGTTTGAGACCTGTGCAATAAACAATCCTCTCTCGCCTCAGTGAGTTGCCAGTGATAACTTTTGCTTAGCTATCCTCTAGAGGGAAACTTTGAGCTGTGGACCAGAAATTCATTTTGGGAACTGCAGCTGGTGTTTGCTGCATGGAAGCTGTGTTGTGTTTTTTCTGAAAGGTAGTCTGTCAGCAACTTTTTGATGCTTAATTTGAAAGCAGCATAATGTAGGCAAAGAGATTCTAAAAATAACCATCTTTAACTGAGATTACAGGGTGCAGCAATTCTAACTTTATCTCAGAATTAAGTGTAGCAGAGCTGGGAGCTATCCATGCCTACATCAGGCTCTCAATAAAGATTGTGCATTGACTGTGAGGTGTCAATCACAGAAGGGGGCGTGACAACCGACTCTGCGCATGCAGAGGAGTCACACCAATATTAATTGCAGAGCAATAAACCCTTTAGAATGAATAAACAATAGCTCACACACAGATAAGAGAAATACAGATTTGTTTTTCTTTTTTAACCCTTGCAGCATGCTGTCCTCAACTTACATTGCAAATGCCTGCTGATACATTCCCTTTAATGCCTTTTCTGTTTGCTGCACTGCTCTGTTCCCTTTACTCCTTCTTTTGGATTACCTTATATGATTGCTGTTTATTTCACCCGTCAGTCTTTCCTCTCTGTGTCTTTAACCTAGAGTGAGACTAGCATTCCTACTGCCCTGCGCACTAGAGAGGGCTGTGTCCATTGAAAGACAGGGATAGGAATGTGATTGTCGCATGGGGTGTAAAAACCCGTCTAGAGACTAGAGATGAGCGAACCGGTCGCGGTTCGGCTCGAGGTTGGTTCGCCGAACGGACCTCCCGTTCGAGTTCGGTTCGTCGAACGTTCGACGAACCGAACTCGAACTGCATAGGAAACAATGGCAGGCAATCACAAACACAGAAAAACACCTAGAAAACACCCTCAAAGGTGTCCAAAAGGTCACAAACAACTCACAACACATGGGAAAGTGACAAGGACATATACTCATGCGAAAACAAAAGAGCTGGACAAGGAAAAAGAGTAGGACACACAGATATATGAGTATATGCAAGGAAACATCGATTCCATTATTGTGCAACTTGAGCCCTGCTCATTTTAGGCTTCCAATGTTGATAAATTGCCTGAGCTCGCCACGTACGTCTTGGGGATCTTGTCGTGTCCTGCAGCCAGCGTTCTCTCGGAACCTGTCTTCAGTGCTGCTGTGGGTCTGCTGGCAGATAAGCACACGTGTCTGTCCACTGACAATGTGGACATGGCTCTCAGAGGACTTTTCTTCCCCTGGGTCAGCCAGGGGACGGGAAAGGCACGCGTATTTTTGAGAGTGCTTCATGCAAAGCATCTTTTTCTTTTTCAAAAGGGGGCTCAACCGATGCCAGTCAAGTGGGGTGTGTGTGGCCCAGTTAGTGGCAACGAGGGAGACTGTGGTTGGAGTCCCCTCGCTGTGTTTCTAAAAGAACCAAGATGAACAAGTCATGGCTCTCAGAGGACTTTTCTTCCCCTGGGTCAGCCAGGGGACGGGAAAGGCACGCGTATTTTTGAGAGTGCTTCATGCAAAGCATCTTTTTCTTTTTCAAAAGGGGGCTCAACCGATGCCAGTCAAGTGGGGTGTGTGTGGCCCAGTTAGTGGCAACGAGGGAGACTGTGGTTGGAGTCCCCTCGCTGTGTTTCTAAAAGAACCAAGATGAACAAGTCATGGCTCTCAGAGGACTTTTCTTCCCCTGGGTCAGCCAGGGGACGGGAAAGGCACGCGTATTTTTGAGAGTGCTTCATGCAAAGCATCTTTTTCTTTTTCAAAAGGGGGCTCAACCGATGCCAGTCAAGTGGGGTGTGTGTGGCCCAGTTAGTGGCAACGAGGGAGACTGTGGTTGGAGTCCCCTCGCTGTGTTTCTAAAAGAACCAAGATGAACAAGTCATGGCTCTCAGAGGACTTTTCTTCCCCTGGGTCAGCCAGGGGACGGGAAAGGCACGCGTATTTTTGAGAGTGCTTCATGCAAAGCATCTTTTTCTTTTTCAAAAGGGGGCTCAACCGATGCCAGTCAAGTGGGGTGTGTGTGGCCCAGTTAGTGGCAACGAGGGAGACTGTGGTTGGAGTCCCCTCGCTGTGTTTCTAAAAGAACCAAGATGAACAAGTCATGGCTCTCAGAGGACTTTTCTTCCCCTGGGTCAGCCAGGGGACGGGAAAGGCACGCGTATTTTTGAGAGTGCTTCATGCAAAGCATCTTTTTCTTTTTCAAAAGGGGGCTCAACCGATGCCAGTCAAGTGGGGTGTGTGTGGCCCAGTTAGTGGCAACGAGGGAGACTGTGGTTGGAGTCCCCTCGCTGTGTTTCTAAAAGAACCAAGATGAACAAGTCATGGCTCTCAGAGGACTTTTCTTCCCCTGGGTCAGCCAGGGGACGGGAAAGGCACGCGTATTTTTGAGAGTGCTTCATGCAAAGCATCTTTTTCTTTTTCAAAAGGGGGCTCAACCGATGCCAGTCAAGTGGGGTGTGTGTGGCCCAGTTAGTGGCAACGAGGGAGACTGTGGTTGGAGTCCCCTCGCTGTGTTTTACATGCTTTTAGAAGGGCATGACATGGCTTGGAGGTTGACTTTCATCATATGCAAACTGTTGGCTACCAAAATGCTGCCTTTCCAACAACTGTGGTTATAGGCAATGAGGAACATACTGATGAAGATGAGACGCAGATACCCGATTGGGATGACAACTTAAATATTCGGTCAGGGCAAGAAGAAACTCGGTCTGAGGGGGAGGGGAGTGCAAACACAACAATTGATGATGAAGTTCTAGGTCCCACCTACTGTCAACCCACAGTCAGACACTCGAGGAGGTCAATAGAGGCGGTGGAGGAGGATGCAACCGACGTCGAAGTAACCTGGCGCCTTCCTGGACACAGTCGGAGCACTGGTAGCACGTCTACAACTGCATCCTCAGCCACCACTCTGCCTCTGAGCATTATTCGGGGTGGATCAACAGGTCGCATGGCCTCTAAGCCTTGCCTAGCCTGGTCCTTTTTTGACATAAAAAAAGATCGGCCAAATTATGTGATCTGTAACATTTGGCATGGTTATCTTAGTAGAGGTCAAAACCTCAGCAGTTTGACAACTTCTTCCATGAATCGTCACATGAATAAATATCATATGGCCTGGTGGGAAGCTCACCGTGCTGCAATGCGGCCTAGTGGAGCCAACCATCCACCGCCTGCCCCTTCCAGGGCATCCGCGCGCTCGTCATCTTCTAGGACTGTGGGGACAGCTGTCACACCTGTTTTTCCACCCACAACTTCCACCACTGTAACCGCAACAGGCAGTTTGCTTGGTAGGTCGTCAGTTGGTTTGGAAGGGGAAACAAGTGAGTGTGTACAGCTCTCTCAGACATCGATAGCACCAACTTTGGATGAAGGCAACATCATGTCTCCGCCTGCACTTTCCTCACAAAGCTGCATTTTTCCAGGGACACCCTACTCAACACCGTCTACACACAGCAGCCAGATCTCTGTCCCTCAGATGTGGTCAAATAAAAGGCCACTTCCTGCGACCCATGACAAAGCGAAGAGGTTGACTCTATCCCTCTGTAAGCTGTTGGCTACAGAAATGCTGCCTTTCCGCCTAGTGGACACACAGGATTTTAGAGACCTTATATCTGTCGCTGTGCCCCAGTACCAGATGCCTAGTCGCCACTACTTCTCTAAGAAACGTGTGCCCGCGCTACACCAGCATGTCGCACACAACATCACCGCTTCCTTGAGAAACTCTGTGTGTGAACGGGTGCATTTCACCACCGATACTTGGACCAGTAAGCATGGACAGGGATGTTACATGTCGCTGACTGGGCACTGGGTAACTATGGTGATAGATGGTGAAGGGTCTGCTGCACAAGTCTTGCCGTCCCCACGACTTGTGTGTCAATTCTATGTCTGTCCAAGTTCCGCCACAGCTTCTGCATCCTCCACCTCATCTGTGTCCTCCACCTCCGCCCCAAGCCTGCCTGGTCAGGCCACCAGCGTTCTCACTGCGCAGAAGGAATCACGCACCCCTCATTACTATGCTGGCAGCAGAGCGCAACGGCATCAGGCGGTCTTTAGCTTGACATGTCTTGGGAATAAGAGTCACACAGCTGAGGAGTTGTGGTCAGCTCTGCGGTCCGAGTTTAATAAATGGTTGTCTCCACTCAACCTGCAGCCTGGTAAGGCCGTGTGCGACAATGCTGCAAACCTGGGTGCGGCCCTTCGCCTGGGCAAGGTGACACACGTACCTTGTATGGCTCACGTGTTGAACCTTGTCGTCCAGCAATTTTTAACACACTATCCCGGCCTAGATGGCCTTCTGAACAGGGCACGAAAACTGTCAGCTCACTTCCGCCGTTCAAGCGCCGCAGCAGAGCGACTTGCATCGCTCCAGAAGTCTTTCGGCCTGCCGGTTCATCGCCTGAAATGCGATGTGGCGACACGCTGGAATTCAACTCTCCACATGTTACAGCGACTGTGGCAGCACCGGCGAGCCCTGGTGCAATACGTCATGATGTATAGCCTGGGCCAACGAGATGCAGAAGTGGGGCAGATCACCCTGATGGAGTGATCTCAGATCAAGGACCTATGCACCCTTCTGCACAGTTTCGACATGGCGACGAATATGTTTAGCGCTGACAATGCCATTATGAGCATGACGATTACAGTCATTTACATGCTGGAGCACACGCTAAACACTATTCGTAGTCAGGGGGTGGGACAACAGGAAGGGGAGGAACTACAGGAGGATTCATATGCGCAAGACACAACAACATCACCAAGGTCCAGACGTTCATCATCACCAATGCGGCAGGCATGGGACCATGGGGGACAGGGATCAACAAGGGCGCATGGTAGCAGGCGACATGTTGAGGAAGGTGCAGGAGGACATGAAGATATGGAGGACGAACTGTCCATGGACATGGAAGACTCAGCAGATGAGGGGGACCTTGGTCAAATTTCAGTTGAAAGAGGTTGGGGGGAGATGACAGAGGAAGAAAGAACGGTTAGCACCTCTATGCCACAAACACAGCGTGGACTTGGTCCGCATGGCTGCGCAAGACACATGAGTGCCTTCTTGTTGCACTACCTCCAACATGACCCTCGTATTGTCAAAATTAGAAGTGATGATGACTACTGGCTTGCCACACTATTAGATCCCCGGGACAAGTCCAAATTTTGTGACATAATTCCACCCATAGAAAGGGACGCACGTATGCAGGAGTATCAGCATAAGCTGTTACTCGATCTTAGCTCGGCTTTTCCACCAAACAACCGTGCAGGTGAAGGGAGTGATTCTCCCAGTTGTAACTTGACAAACATGGGACGGCCTCGTCATCTTCAACAGTCTACCCGTACCAGTAGGACCGTATCTGGTGCTGGTAACAGCAATTTTATGGAATCTTTTCATAATTTTTTTAGACCCTCCTTTGCAAGGCCACCAGAGACAACAAGTCTGACACATAGTCAACGGATGGAGAGGATGATACAGGAGTATCTCCAAATGAACATCGATGCAATGACTTTGCAAATGGAGCCTTGCTCCTTTTGGGCTTCAAATCTAGAAAAATTGACAGAGCTCTCCAGTTACGCCTTGGAGATTTTGTCGTGTCCAGCTGCCAGCGTTGTCTCTGAACGTGTCTTCAGTGCTGCTGGGTGTGTGCTGACAGATAAGCGCACGCGTCTGTCCAGTGACAATGTGGACAGACTGACGTTCATCAAAATGAACAAGTCATGGATCCAGAAGGAATTTACTACCCCTGTGTCATCCTGGGGAGAGTAAATGCTTGTGGATTTGGAATGTGCTTGATGCAAATCAAAACATCCTGTTTGCAACTTGGGCACAAGTGCTGCCACTGATGGGGTGTCTGTGTGCCCAATTTTGGGAAAAAAGGTAGACTCCGCTTGGAGTAACCCTTGCTTGCTGTGTTTTTTAAAAATGATACAAGATGAACAGATCTGAAGGCAAGATGAAGGCAACATCATGTCTCCGCCTGCACTTTTCTCACAAACCTGCATTTTTCCAGGGACACCCTACTCAACACCGTCTACAGACAGCAGCCAGATCTCTGTCCCTCAGATGTGGTCAAATAAAAGGCCACTTACTGCGACCCATGACAAAGCTAAGTGGTTGACTCTATCCCTCTGTAAGCTGTTGGCTACCGAAATGCTGCCTTTACGCGTAGTGGACACACAGGATTTTACAGACCTTATGTCTGTCGCTGTGCCCCAGTACCAGATGCCCAATCACCACTGCTTCTCCAAGAAAAGCATGCCCGCGCTACACCAGCATGTCGCACACAACATCATCACCACTTCCTTGAGAAAATCTGTGTGCGACAGGGTGCATTTCAACACAGATACTTGGACCAGTAAGCATAGACAGGGTCATTACATGTCACTGACTGGGCACTGGCAAACTATGGTGAGAGATGGAGAAGGGTCTGCTGTACAAGTCTTGCCGTCCCCACGAGTTGTTTCAATCCTTGTTCTGTATGTAGAAGTTAATACACTGCTTCTGCCTCTTCAACCTCGTGTGGGTCCTCTACCTTGGCGCAAACCCTGTGTGGTCAGGCCACCCTTCCTTGCAACTGCGCACAAGGACTACCACACACCTCCTTACTATGCTGGCAGCAGAGCTCAATGCCATCAGGCGGTCAAAGTTTTACTTTGAAATGTATGGGAAATGTGAGTCACACCGCTATTCCAGAGAATAGTAGTCAGGCAGGGTCAAAACATTAATTGAGGAACAGGAACAGAATGGGACGGCCAGGACTTAATCAGAAAACAAGCAGAGGTGAAATGCGTATCGGCAAACAAGGTACATAAACAGCAAGCAGGAAAAGTAGTCAGGTAACAAGCACACAAAATCATAAAACTGAACTGGGGGTAAAATTAACCAGAGGTTCATAGCTATGTCTGGCAGTGGTCTGCAGACAGGATGGGCATAAAAAAGGGTGTGGTGTCTTCCCATTGGTTGTAGCTGAATGATGGTATTTCATCTGTGAGATACCCACCAGCTACATTCAGCCAGAGATTCTGCATCTGTCAAGGTAATGCAGCCCAGTGGGTGAGCATAACCTGCGTCCACCTGCGCCGCTGGCATCGACTACTCTCCCATCATCAGCACTATTCCTGAAAGGAACACGTTGTCACCTGGCAACCGGAGTACAAATTGACGGAGCGGAGTACGTTGGTGACTTAACAGCCGTGTGCGGCAATGATGCAAACCTGGCTGTGGGCCATCGTCAGGGCAATGTGACACACGTGCCTTGTATGGCTCACGTGTTGAACCGAATTCTCCAGCAATTTTTAAAACACCATCACGGCCTACATGGACTTGTGCAGCGGGCACGCTCACTATGTGCTCACTTCCATCGTGCGCACACAGCAGCTCAACAACTTTCATCACTCCGGAAGTCTTAGGGTCTGGCAGTTAAACGCCGGAAATGCGATGTTCCGACACGCAGGAATTGGAATCTGCACATGTTGCAGCGTGTGTGGCAGCACCGCAGAGCCCTGCTGAAATACGGTAAGACATATAGCCTGGGATAACTTGATCCAGAGGTGGTGCAGATCACGCTGCTGGAGTGGTGTCAGATCAAGGACCTATGCACCCTGCTACACAGTTTTGAAATGTCGACGAAGATGTTTAGCACTGGCAATGTCATTCTCAGGGTGACAATTCTGGTCATCTACATGATGGAGCACACTGTAATTATTATTCAGAGTCAGGTGTTGGGACAAGAGGAAGGGGAGGAAGTACAGGAGGAGTCATATGCGGAAGGGATAACAAGATCTACGAGGTCCAGATGGTCAGCGGCACCTATGAGGCAGTCATGGTGAGGGAGAGGGATTAACAAGGGCGCATAGTATCAGCAAAAAGTGTTGATGAAAGTGCAGGAGCCCATGAAGAAATGGAGGACGAACTGGCGATCGGCATGGAAGACTCAGCAGATGAGTGAGAGCTTGCTCACATTTCGGTTGTGCGAGGTTGTGGGTAGAGGACAGAGGAAGTATGCACGATTCTCACCTCTCTGCCACCAACACACCAAGGACTTGGTCCTCCTGGATGCACAAGACACATGAGCGGATTCTTGCTGCACTACCTACAACATGACCCTCGGATTGTACGAATTCAAAGTAATCCAGAATACTGGGTTGCCACACTGTTAGATCCCCGGTACAAGACAAAATTTGCCGAACTAATTCCTGCCATAGAAATAGACGCACGTATACAGGAGTATCTGCAGAATGTGGTACGCAATCTTAGATCTACTTTTCCACTAAACACCAGTGCTGCACAGAGTGAATCTCAACGCTTTGTCATGGATAGGAGGAAATGGTCTTTTACTTGTCCACATCGGAGGGACCGAGGGATGGCTGCTGTGCTGAGATGCCGTTGAGTACGGTGTCCCTGCACAGTTGCACTTTTGGTCATATCCCAAAATGAGTTGGAAAAGGACAGATGCTGTTGGAAAGGGGAACAGGTGTGTTGGAAAGGGGAAAAAAATTTTGGTCCGTGGATTTGGTGGTTAAGCAACTGTAACATTTGCTGAAGAAACAACATCTGTTACAGTGGGACTGGCAGATTTGGATAAAGTGGTATATAATCTGTGACCGCTATATAACGAAAATTAATAAGAAAAAAAAGAGAAAGGTATATATCCCCATCAGCAGTCAGTGTCCACCGTGCTCCCAGTTGGAAAAGGAGAGGTTGGCAACTGGAAGGTTTGGTGGAGGATACAGAGCTGTGTGGCTATGAAACTAATAGTAGCCTGAACCGAGTTAGACGCCATTCGGATCTGGAGACTGTGAGCCCTGTTAGCGTCACAGGGTCCACATGCCCACCCAGCCCAGGAACTCCCTGTTAACAACACAGGGGCCATTGAGTACGCTGACCGTGTGCGTAGGGGCCACACCTGTGGACAGCAGGCGCATCAGCAGCAGCAGGCCTGTTAATGCCACTGGGCTGCACAAGCAGGACTGTTAGGACAGGAGCTGGTCTTAACCGTTCTGCGTTACCAACTGTGGTGGTGGCCTGCATCCACCACCCTATCCCTGCCTACCTCTGGCCTAAAGCCGCAATGGGTTCAACACATGGAGGTGTGCTCTTTCGGAGCATAATAGAAGACTGTGCACCTCCTTGTTGGCTCCAGCCCCTTTGATAACCTGGGTCCGCCCCAAACCATGGTGAACCACAATGCACCTCCTATAGACAAAAGTAGAGTGACACGTCATGAGTGGCATAACTAGCGTCCTATTTGGAAACGCAACTTCAATGATGACCTCATGGCTGCCATGACCCAAACACCTCACCAGTCATCGTCTGACCATCAATAATGCGATGACAAGTCATAGGTGTGGGCCTCTGCAAGCCATTTGGGAGGACACCTGATGCCCTGTGGTCTATATGGGACCCCCACATCAGGGCCAGGGCCAAAGAGTTCATTACCGGACCTAGTCTCTGATGCAGGAAGTGCCTGAGCATGCTCAGTAGCATGAAATACAGTCTCTGAAAAAAGACTATCAGCTTTAGCATGGTGTCTAGGCACAAAACAGGACTTAGACCCGGCACGGAATGCAAGCACCTGTGCAAAGAGGCTTTTCACACTTAGTGTGGGAGCATGCGCTGGATCCCGAAATGAAGACTTAGCGTCAGGAATGGCACAGTCAGGCTGAGCATACTCACTAGGCGAAACACTGTAATTATGCTGCAGCTGGGGTACATCGGCACACGCATGCGCACTTGCTGCCTCTCCACACTTAGACGTGGAGGGGAAATTTGTCTTGGAGATGCTGTCTATGAACAGAATGAAAAGCTAAAGGAAGCCTGACTTTCTATCCCTCCGAATTATGAAATGCAGCAATGAATTCCATGAGTTTGCTATAACATTAGCGTAGCAAAATGTGCATGAGGGTGTGATGTAGAGGTGCTAGAAATAGCTTGTCACCAGTGGGGCACTAATGGAATACAACAGCCAGTTCTATGATGCCACAAAATGGCAGTATTTTGTGCTATCATTATAGCTTATTAAAAACAGAGCACGAGGTTGTCATGCAGAGGTGCTGCACATAGATTTGCAGTAGTGTGAATAGACAAAAGTACAATAGCCACGTTTAGGATACAACTAGGTACAGTGAGTGTTTGCTAGTATAATGGCTGAGTTTAAAAAAGTTAGAGTGTGCAATGCAGGCAGACGTGCTGCAAATAACGTTCCAATACTGTGAATTGACAAAAGTACAAAAGCCACGTTTAGGATACAACTAGGTACAGTGAGTGTTTGCTAGTATAATGGCTGAGTTTAAAAAAGTTAGAGTGTGCAATGCAGGCAGACATGCTGCAAATAACGTTCCAATACTGTGAATTGACAAAAGTACAATAGCCACGTTTAGGATACAACTAGGTACAGTGAGTGTTTGCTAGTATAATGGCTGAGTTTAAAAAAGTTAGAGTGTGCAATGCAGGCAGACGTGCTGCAAATAACGTTCCAATACTGTGAATAGACAAAAGTACAATAGCCACGTTTAGGATACAACTAGGTACAGTGAGTGTTTGCTAGTATAATGGCTGAGTTTAAAAAAGTTAGAGTGTGCAATGCAGGCAGACGTGCTGCAAATAACGTTCCAATACTGTGAATTGACAAAAGTCCAATAGCCACGTTTAGGATACAACTAGGTACAGTGAGTGTTTGCTAGTATAATGGCTGAGTTTAAAAAAGTTAGAGTGTGCAATGCAGGCAGACGTGCTGCAAATAACGTTCCAATACTATGAATTGACAAAAGTACAATAGCCACGTTTAGGATACAACTAGGTACAGTGAGTGTTTGCTAGTATAATGGCTGAGTTTAAAAAAGTTAGAGTGTGCAATGCAGGCAGACGTGCTGCAAATAACGTTCCAATACTGTGAATTGACAAAAGTCCAATAGCCACGTTTAGGATACAACTAGGTACAGTGAGTGTTTGCTAGTATAATGGCTGAGTTTAAAAAAGTTAGAGTGTGCAATGCAGGCAGACGTGCTGCAAATAACGTTCCAATACTGTGAATAGACAAAAGTACAAAAGCCACGTTTAGGATACAACTAGGTACACTGTGTGTTTGCTAGTATAATGGCTGAGTTTAAAAAAGTTAGAGTGTGCAATGCAGGCAGACGTGCTGCAAATAACGTTCCAATACTGTGAATTGACAAAAGTACAATAGCCACGTATAGGATGCCACTAGGTACACTGAGTGTTTGCTAGTATAATGGCTTAGTAACAATGAGTTGTAGTGTGCAATGCAGGCAGACGTGCTCTGCAAATGTCTTTGCACTAGTGGGACTATAGCAAAGTCCAATAGCCACGTTTAGGATGCCACTAGGTACACTGAGTGTTTGCTAGTATAATGGCTTAGTAACAATGAGTTGTAGTGTGCAATGCAGGCAGACGTGCTCTGCAAATGTCTTTGCACTAGTGGGACTATAGCAAAGTCCAATAGCCACCTTTAGGATGCCACTAGGTACACTGAGTGTTTGCTAGTAAAATTGCTTAGTTTAAAAAAGTTGGAGTGTGCAATGCAGGCAGATGTGCTCTGCTAATGTCTTTGCACTAGTGGGACTATAGCAAAGTCCAATAGCCACCTTTAGGATGCCACTAGGTACACTGAGTGTTTGCTAGTAAAATTGCTTAGTTTAAAAAAGTTGTAGTGTGCAATGCAGGCAGACGTGCTCTGCAAATGTCTTTGCACTAGTGGGACTATAGCAAAGTCCAATAGCCACGTATAGGATGCCACTAGGTACACTGAGTGTTTGCTAGTAAAATTGCTTAGTTTAAAAAAGTTGGAGTGTGCAATGCAGGCAGATGTGCTCTGCTAATGTCTTTGCACTAGTGGGACTATAGCAAAGTCCAATAGCCACGTATAGGATGCCACTAGGTACACTGAGTGTTTGCTAGTATAATGGCTTAGTAACAATGAGTTGTAGTGTGCAATGCAGGCAGACGTGCTCTGCAAATGTCTTGGCACTAGTGGGACTATAGCAAAGTCCAATAGCCACCTTTAGGATGCCACTAGGTACACTGAGTGTTTGCTAGTAAAATTGCTTAGTTTAAAAAAGTTGGAGTGTGCAATGCAGGCAGATGTGCTCTGCAAATGTCTTTGCACTAGTGGGACTATAGCAAAGTCCAATAGCCACGTTTAGGATGCCACTAGGTACACTGAGTGTTTGCTAGTATAATGGCTTAGTTAGAATGAGTTGGAGTGTGCAGAGGACAAGAGGGTACAGTGGCAGGATTGTGGTGCTCTGGGTAGAGGAATGGAAGCCTGCCTTTCTATTCCCTCCTAATGGTGAAATGCAGGGAGGAAATCCCTGACCTGGGCTACACAGACGCTGTTGCTGTTTGCAGGACCTGTCACCTATGGCTCTCTGACCCTGCCGCTTTGAGCCCTTAAAAGGACTGCTAGAAAGTGCTCTCCCTAAGCTGTCTAACGCTGTGTATGCAGCGCATACAGCTGTATCGGCTATAGGACTCAGGAAGACGGAGCTGCGACACTGATGTCTGACACCAAAGACGCAGAAGGCAGATAATGGCGTTCGTGAAGAAAATGTCCGGTTTTATAATGCAGGGACATGTGACATGCAGATCCTATCACACATGCCGTTGCTTCTCTGCCTCAAAGTCCACTTAGGTGTGTGTGTGTCTGTGATTGGCTGACATGCTGGCCAGCCCCACAAGACGCGCGCGCTTAGGGAAGGAAGACAAGAAAAAAAAAAAAAAAAATGGCGATCGCCATTATAGAAACAGCAGTGATCTGAAGGCGCTGTTCACGCACACTATACACTGAAATGTGATAATAGTTTGATTCACAGAGTGACTTACACTATTACAGCAGAAACCAAGCTATGATTTAGCTGTTTTTTGGCTGCTAGAACCGTTCTCGAACGTTTCTAGAACTATCGAGCTTTTGCAAAAAGCTCGAGTTCTAGTTCGATCTAGAACATGCCCCAAAATCACTCGAGCCTAGAACTGGAGAACCACGAACCACGAACCGCGCTCAACTCTACTAGAGACATCAGGGTGCTTAGTGCTTCTTAGGGAACGTGTCAGGGGTTGCCTCTCTCCATCCTTCCCTAATGGCAGTATATTCCTTCTCTCGTCTCACCTTGGTGGAGCGTGACAACCAGGAGCTGCCCTGGACTAGTACATGATGCCTATCGTCAGACAAGTCCAACCTCACCATCAAAAGCTTTGATGAAGGCTGAGTAGGCAGTTAGTCACGCCCCTTTCAAGGTAACACTAATTTAAAACAAAGTAGATTTTATGTGTAAGAAAATATCATTATTGAGAATAAAAAAATACACACAGAATAGAAATCATAATGAGAACTAAGAATTGAAAGAAACTACAGTGTTAGTAGTTCACCCACAGTCTTGTGCCTACTAAGTAGGGTATATTCTATTATCACTAACATTCAGCAAGTCAGAAGGTGCCTACAGTGAAGGAAATAATTATTTGATCTCTTGCTGATTTTGTAAGTTTACCCACTGACAAGGACATGAACAGTCTTTAATTTTAAGGGTAGGTTAATTTTAACAGTGTGAGATAGACTATCCTAAACAATATCCAGAAAATCACATTGTATAAATTATATAAATTTATTTGCATTTTGCAGAGAGAAATAAGTATTTGATCCCCTACCAACCATTAAGAGTTCTGTCTCCTACAGACCACGTAGACGCTCCTAATAAACTCGAAACCTGCATTAAAGACAGCTGTCATAAATTGCCACCTGTATAAAAGACCAAAGCCGCAGGTAATGCACAAGGAGTACTAATTAAGTATAACCAAAAAGAACAAACTTCATATAAAATATAACTTTTAATATTAATATAAGGTAAAACCACAAAAAAGGCAAAAGCAATATCCTGTTATAGTGTAGGGTAAATAAACAGAGGGACAGGTAGTCCACGATAGGTAATATACCAAAAAAGAGAGAGAGGGCAGGAAAAAAGCTGACGTCAAAGGCAGGAGCCACTTGCCTCTGATTGGCCAGCGCGCTGCCTTTGAGTAGCGTCTGACAGAGGAAGTTTCTCCCTCATCGCGATGGTTATCCGATACACGTAGTTTGCCGCTACAGGATGTGTATCGGCTAACTATCGCGACAAGGGAGGAACTTCCTCTTTCAGACGCTATTCAAAGGCAGCGCACTGGCCTATCAGAGGCAAGTGGCTCCGGCCTTTGACGTCAGCGCTCTGGCAGTGGAAGTTCTGGCATCGGTCGCGATGGTTACCCGATACGCATCCTGTAGCGGCAAACAACGTGAATCGGGTAACTATCGCAATGAGGGAGGAACTTCTTCCTCTGTCAGAAACTACTGAAAGGCAGCGGAAGCTCCAGGGCATCGGTCACATGGTTACCCAGTACACATCTTGTAGCGGCGAACTGCAAGTCCCAGGAGGCTGGCGATGGAGCGGAAGGTAAGGTGAGCATAATATGTGTGTGTGTGTGTGTGTGTGCGTTCGTGTTTGTGCATGTTTGTATGTGTTTGTGTTTGCCTGCCATTGTTTTCAATGGTGTTCGAAGGTGTTTGAAAGTGTTCAACAAACGTTCATCGAACGTTCGACGAACACACCCGCCGTTCGACGAACTGAACCAAACTCGAACACTAGGGTGGTGGCTCATCTCTATTTAAAAATAGCTCGAGCTGAGTGAGGTTGGATGGAGAGCATTTGTGAACAGCAGTTTTCAGCTCTTTCCACAGATTCTCGATTGGATTCAGGTCTGGACTTTGACTTGTCCATTCTAACACCTGGATACATTTATTTGTGAACCATTCCATTGTAGATTTTACTTTATGTTTGGGATCATTGTCTTGTTGGAAAACAAATCTCCATCCCAGTTTCAGGTCTTTTGCAGACTCCAACAGGTTTTAATCAAGAATGGTCCTGTATTTGGCTCCAGCCATCTTCCCATCAATTTTAACCATTTACCCTGTCCCTGCTGAAGAAAAGCAGGCCCAAACCGTGATGCTGCCACCACCATGTTTGACAGTGGGGATAGTGTGTTCAGGGTATGAGCAGTGTTGCTTTTATGCCAAACATATCGTTTGGCATTGTGCCAAGTTCGATTTTAGTTTCATCTGACCAGAGCACCTTCTTTCACATGTTTGGTGTGTCTCCCAGGTGGCTTGTGGCAAACTTTAAACAACACTTTTTATGGATATCTTTGAGAAATGGCTTTCTCCTTGTCACTCTTCCATAAAGATTTGTGCAGTGTACAACTGATTGTTGTTCTATGGACAGACTCTCCCACCTCAGCTGTAGATATCTGCAATTCATCCAGACTGATCATGGGCCTTTTGGCTGCATCTCTGATCAGTCTTCTTCTTGTTTGAGATAAAAGTTTGGATGGACGGCCGAGTCTTGGTAGACTTGCAGTGGTTTGATACTCCTTCCATTTCAATATGATCCCTCGCACAGTGCTTCTTGGGATGTTTAAAGTTTTGGAAATCTTTTTGTAACCAAATCCGACTTTAAACTTCTCCACAACAGTATCACGGACCTGCCTGTTGTGTTCCTTGGTCTTCATGATGCTATCTGCGCTTTAAACAGAAAACTGAGACTATCACAGAACAGGTGCATTGATACGGAGACTTGATTACACACAGGTGGCTTATATTTATCATCATCAGTCATTTAGGACAACATTGGATCATTCAGAGATCCTCAATGAACCTCTGGAGTGAGTTTGCTGCACTGAAAGTAAAGGGAAGGAATAATATTGCACGCCCCACTTTTCAGTTATTTATTTTTTTAAAAAGTTTAAAATAAGCAATACATTTTGTTCAACTTCACAATTGTGTCCCACTTGTTGTTGATTCTTCACCGTAACAATAACATTTTTATCTTTATGTTTGAAGCCTGAAATGTGGGAAAAGGTTGAAAAATTCAAGGGAGCCAAATACTTTTGCAAGGCACTGTAAGTATTAAGAAGGTGCCAGCCATAATAGCCCTGTCACATTCAAAACACATAATTAGTATATATATATATATATATATATATACATATATAAAGGTAGTCAATATATATAAAAAATAATTAATGACCCCCTAATAAAAATTATATATAGGGCCAGATGGGAAGGCAGAAAAGACTGACCGAGGTGTATACAGATACCAAATCATAAGGTAACAGACAAATAATAAACAAAGGTACCAGGTGGAACTATGATATACAAACTGTGATCAAAAAGATCGATACAGTACAAGGCTAGAATTTTATGTACAGATAAAGGCCAGAAATTAGATGAAGCTAGTGAAACTTAATTGTTCATTCAAGCCATTAGGGCTCAGTGAATTCAGCAAGAAAATCCATTTAGTCTCACATTGTAAAATCTTCCTGTTCCAACCCCCTGTCTAGGGGGCTGTGGGATGGTCTCAATCACATGAAAGGAGAGACAATTAAGATCTCCCCCGTATACTCCTTTAATGTGACTTGCCAGTGGTGTATCTCGTTTATGCCTGATGTAACCAAGATGTTCACTAAAGTGAACGCAAAGTTGGCGTTTGGTTATTCTAATATAATCCAGGGGACATCGGCAAGTACAGAGATACACCACACCCATAGTTTTACAGTTAGCAATCTGTCTATTGCTGAAAACCCTATGGGTTAAACTGCTTACAAAGGTATTAAAGGGTATGATCCAGTTAAAAAACTACATTTACCACACCAAGTGTACCATTGGCTCGGTTATCTTGCCACGTACCCCCAATTTATGCACCCCAATATATTTTAAGGACCTACCTCGTCTATATGTAATTGAAGGTCTGGGCACAATAAATTTTGAAATCTTAGGGTCTTCCTCCAGAATTTCCCAATTTTTACGAAGAATACCCATCACTTTATCTGCTTGGTCATCAAAGGTCCCTATTAGACATGTAACTGGGTTTGATTCTACCTTCAATTCAGGAACCAAAAGTGCGGCTCTGTACTCGCCCTTTGCTTGACAGTAGGCCAGCTCAATCGTATCTCTAGGATAACATCTATTTTTAAACCTGTTCTTAAGGTGAGGAACCTGTAATTCAAAATCCGCCAACGTAGAACAATTTCTCCTCAATCTATAAAACTTTCCCTTTGAGATACCATGTTTCAAAGGAATGGGGTGGAAACTTCCCACCTAAGCAGGTTATTAGATGACGTAGGTTTTCTAGAGATCGTACTCTTGAGTGTGGCATCTGAAAGTTTGTGGATGGTGATATTTAAAAAGTTAACAGTCACTCCCTATTTCATGGGTAAACCTAAGTCCCATATCATTAACATTTAGGGACTTCACAAACTTTTCAAAAAGGGACTGTCCACTTGACCATAGAATGAGAATGTCGTCAATATATCACCCCCCCCAAAAAAACAATGTGGGTGGTGTAGACGACATCCTCATCCTTAAAAACGACATTGTCCTCCCACCAGCCCAGGAGCAGGTTAGCATATGTGTGAACACAAGGGCTCCCCATTGCTGTGCCCATGAGCTGGTGGTAAAACACGCCATTAAAGAGAAAACATTTTTTCTTTCAGAGTATAGTCAAGAAGCTCAATAACAAACCAGTTGTGGAGAGCCAGATGGATACCACGAGTGTCCAAAAATAACCCTACTACCTTCAACCTGGGCTCGTGCCGGATGCTGCTATAAAGTGTCTCAACATCAATTGAGGCAAGAATAGTACCTGGTTTCAGCACAATTCCGTAGATTTTATTTAGAAGGACAGTAGTATTCCTAACGAATGAGGGGAGGACTGATACAAAGGGTCTTAAAATTTGATTGATGTAAAAACTAATATTCTGACACAGTGCATCAATTCCTGAAACAATCGGTCTGCCATGTACGAGGGTAACCCCTTTAGGACTTTAGGCAGAGCGTAAAAGGTTGCAGTCACAGGGTATTTGGGTAGAAGGAAATCATATTCACTCTTAGACACCAGACCATCCGAAATGCTTTCTTAAGAATATCAGCAAGATTTTTAAGATACTCAGTTGTGAGGTCCCTCCTCAGCACTTCATAGGTGTTTTTGTTAGATAGAATATTCTTACACATAAAAAAAAATCAACTCAATCCATAATGACTGCATTTCCCCCTTTATCTGATGACTTGATCACCATAGAGGGTTCTTATTCAAGCCATCAAGTGCCACCCTTTGCGCAGGAGATAGATTAGACACAGCAGGGTTTTTTGTGGCTTGATACAACAAATATCCTCAGTAACCAACTTAAGGAAAATATTGACACTCTCAATATCTGTGCCCAGTGGCATCCTGGTACTCCTAGGTATGAAAGTGAAAAAAGGACCTTCCCCAATGCATCGTTGTCCCTCCTCCGCCAACTGGTTCAGAGTTCTCAAGTCAGGGAGGTCATCAGCCATGATATCTAACTGCAGACACCTCTCTCTGTCATTAAGACTAGGCAAAAAAAGAACCTGTGGAAAAGAAAGCGCATAGGGTCTTACCCTGACAAACAGGGGGTAAAGAAGAGTAATCCTACTCACCAATCAGGGTTGTGACAGGCACAACTCCTGTAGCAGCATGTGTGTGGATCACGGCAGCAGTACCCCAAGCGGCAGATAACAGAGAGAGGTAGTGGAACGGGGCTTTAAAAACCGCGCCAAAGATCCCAGATGTAATCTTGAATTAATGTATTTTTATTATTAGTGACCTATGCCATAATAAAAATACATTAATTCAAGATTACATCTGGGATCTTTGGCGCGGTTTTTAAAGCCCCGTTCCACTACCTCTCTCTGTTGTCATTAAGACTAAAAATGCTCCTCCACTTCAGCTTTCTAGTGAAGAGATTAAGATCCTTAATCCAGAGGAAAGGGTCAAAATGGGAAGTAGGGATGAAAGAGAGACCAGCAGACAGTACAGAATTTTTATCATTTATCATTAGAGAGTACATAAGTAGATAAGCCCATTCCAGACTTGTACAGATCTAGTCTATGACCTTGTTCCTGACATCCTTAGAAAGCTCTTTGGTGTTGCCCATATTGTAGAGGTTAGAGTTTGAATGATTACCATAGTTGAGTCTGTGGACAGGAGTCTTTTATAAAGGTGGCAGTTTAAGACAGCTGTTTTTAATGCAGGTAACGAGTTGATTAGAAGCGTTTAAGTGGTCTGTAGGAGCCAGAACTCTTAATGATTTGTAGGGGATCAAATACTTACTTCTCTCTGCAAAATGCAAATACATTTATATAATTTATACAATGTGATTTTCTGAATTTAATTTTAGATATTCTATCTCTCACTGTTAAAATTAGCTTACCCATATAATTATAGACTGTTCATGTCTTTGTCAGTGGGCAAGGGATCAAATAATTATTTCCTTCACTGTATGTGCATAAAGTGCTAATACTTAGAAACCAACTATATTGCAGTCACGGCACGGCACACCAAACAAGTTTCTTTTTAACAGTATTAGAGTGGTGGTAGCAGCACTGTAGAGGACCAGGATAGTAAGCATCGACAGCTGTTTTGCAAGTCGTCAGCACGCTTGATCTTGGGCATACTCCTCCAAGAAGAAGCTGGCTGACAATCTGCGAAATAGCTGTTGAGGCTTACTACCTGTTCCCCTACAGTGCTGCTAGTTCCACCACTCTAATACTGGTAAGAAGAAACTTGTTTGGCATCTGTTAATGTGGTCTGACTGCAATATAATTGGTTTCTAAGCATTAGCACTTTATGCACATAGGCACCTTCTGACTTGCTGAATGTTAGTGGTAATATAGTGTAGCCTACTTAGTAGGCACAAAACTGTAAGTGAACTACTAGAACTTTAGTCTCTTTCCATTCCTAGTTCTCATTGCGGTTTTTAGTCTGTGTGTATTTTTTTATTCTCAATAAAGATAATTGTTTGCACATAAAATCTTCTACTTTGCTTTGAATTAGTGTTTAACTTGGGAGAGTGCTTGTCCCATGGTTAATATTGCATAAGGTGTTTCTTTTTTAACCATGACCATATTTGAGACGATAATTTACACCATGGCTTTTTTTGTGTATATCCCTTTCAGGGTAAGCCCGGTTTTGGGATCAGTGGGTTGACTTCCCTCTCTCCCTTCCATCACTGCACCACGACACTATCACCCCATATCTCTTTTGACTCCAAAGATGGAAAACAACTCCTCTACTCTACAAACTGTGCCCCACTGGTATGCTTTTTGATGCTTCAGCAGTGTGGGAAATGGTGCTGGGCAAGTTTATATTTTGTGAAGTGTAAATCAAATTTCCTAGTGTTTGAATTTATGTGAAAGCGTTAGTTTCAGGAAAATTGTCTTGAACTCGATCCTCCATGGATTGATTCATGAAATTCAAGTGTGAGAAAGGTAATTTTCATATTTCTGTGCATTCTGGGAAGAATGAAGAGCCGCTGCAAGCCTGAAGATCTTTCAGTGTAGTTGGATCCAGGTGCTGGAAGGAAGTCATCAAACCAAATCTTTTCATCAGTTCAACAACAATTAATTTTGTTCAACTTGGAGAAGCAGATTACCCATATGGTGAGCTGCAATATGTGCTATATGTTTACAGACTTGCTAGAGGAAAAGATAAACTTTACGTGCCAGAAATGCAAGCTTGTGTCTCTGCTGGAGGAAAAGATGCAAAGTCTTCAGTAGAGAACAGCTAACTAAAGCTCATCAAAGAAGATTGGAATTTCCTTGACAGAGCAGAAGAATCTCTTCAGAATGTTGCAAGAGAAGATTTTTTCAGCAATCCTGCAGAAGCTAATGATAGAGCAAAAATAATTCTTCAGAATGTTCGAAAAAAAGCATCTTTCAATATACAGAAGTAGAGAATTGGAAGCATGTGACCAAAAGAAGCAGGAGGATGAGTGTTACGCTCACCAAGGAGCGGCGAGCGTCCGGAGGTGGACTCACTAGACCGTGCACTGGACTCCCCTGAGAAGACGGCCAGCAGTGACCCCCTATACAGGGACTGTGCGGTGCCTCCTCAGAGGGCCTAGATGCATGGCAGCCAAGAACCGGTAGTAGGAGTCTCTGTATGGCCAGGCGTAGCACGGATGTGACGTCCGCAGCAGGCAGAACACGGTTGTGGCATCGGAGATGTTCACAGCATGTGGCACGGAGACGTTCACTGTAGGTATGGCACGGTGACGTCCACTGCAGGTATGGCCGGTGACGTCCACAGTAGGTATGGCACGGTGATGTCCACTGCAGGTATGGCACGGTGACGTCCACAGCCGGAAAGGTACAGATGGCACTAAGGCGAGACAGAAGATTAGCAACAGGTAGATGATACATGGATACAAACAGTAGTACACAGGGGCCTGGACACTAGCAATGCACTAGTAGGAGCGTTGCTCGGGCGCCTGCTGCCAGGGGAGGCGAACCTAAATACTCATTAGGTAACAGGTGGCCTCTGAGGTCACTTCCAGATAATGGGGCACTACCGCTTTAAGAAAGGGGGCGTGGCCTCACACGCAGCCTAGAGTCACTTACACTGCAGATCTGTGTGTGGACGGGAGACAGGAAGAGGCTGCAGCAGCCCCTGGAGCAGGACGTACAGCAGGACCCGAACCAGGAGCAGAGCCTGCAGAGCCATGGGACTGGTAAGAGGAAGGACGTCGCTGCCGGGGGCTGGGAACGGGAGTGCACATGGGGGCCATGCTGGGGCTGGGCAGATGTGAGGGAGAGCGCCTTCCTCGGGATCTGGCGGGACCAGGCGCTACAATGAGGAGGCAGTTAGCACTAATACTGCAGAAGAACCGCTACCAGGTTCTCACGCAGGACAACTATGAAGATGTACATAAAAAAGTGCTTTGACTACAGAGAATACTCTAGTAATCAATCAGAAGCCTCTTGAAGGGAAACAAAGATGCGTTGTGGAGAAGAAGAAAAGGAGCATGGTGGTTGTGGGGGAAACCGTTCTGAGAGGGACAAAAGCTGCTATCTGCCAATCAGACATCACCTCCTGAGAAGTGTGCTGTCTTCCAGGTGTTAACATCAAAGATGTGTCTGATAGGGTATCAAGACTTTTCAGTACTACAGACGACTACCGATGTGCACTAATACACGTAGTAACAAATAACAGCAAATAAGAACCTGAAAACTATATGCAGAGACTTTGAAGACTTAGTTTGGAAAGTAAGGGCATGGAACAAGAAGATTGAACAGGAAATTCTACAGGTGAACAACTGGCAAAGTCACAGGCATCCCTGAAACTTGGTAGAATGATACACATGATTGCAATACAGACTAAAAATGAGTAAACTTGTTCGAAAAAGGTTTGCCAATTTCAAATTGCCCATTTGGATTCGAGTTTGGAAGCCCGAACACTTTTCTCAAAAATCGTCAATGTTTGATTTTGTCCGGTAATGGTTTGTAGTTGCACTAATGATTTTCAAGGACTTGAGTCACAAATCCTTCTACATATAAGAAGCGGACATGGGGTGCTTCATTTTGAGACTGCTACAGATTGGGGATGGTGCTGCTGCTGCTGCATGTAAATGCAGATAAATACAGATTTATAATTACTCTGTGTTCCTGGCACAAATCAACATTTCAGCATCTAAATCCTGATTGCTAATTCTGGGGTCTTGCCAGCAATTTAAACTTTGCTATAAAAAATCTGATAGCTAAATCTGTGGTCCTACGACATGTCATAAATCGACATTTCAGCATCTAAATCCGGATTGCTAATTCTGTGGTCCTGCCACAAATAGACATTTCAGAATAGGTGGAGGAAGAAGAAACGAGAAGGTTACATTCCATTTTTAATTTATACATTGATCATTAAGAGGTGCATAAGTGAGAGGTGTATGCATGGTGCTCCGAGAGCCCTGCCAAATTCAGGCAACACACAACAAGGAGACCCAGATTGGAGTCTCCACATTTCAAAAAATTTCAGGGCAGACACGTACAATTGCATCAATTGCCCCAAAGTACAAATAATATAGTTGTGCAGCGTGCATGCATGGGACAGGCCCTAGGACAGTGCTTAGTCCAAAATTTCTACCTTAAACATTGAGCAGTAACAGGTAGATGAGTGAAAGGTGTAGGCCTGGTATTCTGAGATTACAGGAATACACAACGAGAAGACCCAAGTTGGAGTCTCCACTTTTCAAAAAATTAGGGGAGACACCAAGAAAAGTGGCATCAATTGGCCCAGAGTACAAATAGTATAATGGCTCAGCATGGATGCATGGGACAGGGCCTGGAACAAGGCCTGGCCCAGAATTTCTATCTTAAACATTGATCAGTAAGAGGTGAATGAGTGACAGGTATAGGCCTGGTGCTCTGATACCCGTGTCACTACAGGCAATATACAACACCCAAAAAGGAGTCTCCATTTACAAAACATTTGGCTTGTCGTGACTCAGAAGGAAGCAAAAGCAGGAGCAATAGGAGTAATATATGGTGCTTCATACATCTAAAAAAATGAAATTGTAAAAGCAACAGGGGTGGACACACCAAGGCACTTGTTAGTAATATCAGCAGGAATAGCAACAGCAGCCACAGGAGCCACAACATAGGTGTCACAGACTGCAATAACTCAAGATCAATGCAGCACTGAAAACTACACCATTGCCTAGTCTGCACAGTCTACAACTAGGGTGGAAAAGTAATTGGAGATCCATGACTGGTTCTGCTTGATGAAAGTTAGGCAGTTAACACTTTCAGAGGACAACCGGATGCACTTATTCATCAGGACACCAGCAGCAGCGCTACAGACAAGTTCTGAGAGACTGCTGGCAGCTAGGCATGACAAAACCTCCAAGGTATAACTGGCGAGCTCAGGCTAATTTTCCATTTTTAAAGACCAAAATGCAAAAGTTTCCAAGCCCCCCCTGTTGGCATCAATATTGAGCTCTAAATACTCCTGTACCCCCCTCTCCAGTCGTTCACTGTGTGTCAGACTTGTACTCTGTTCTGCTGCTGCATGGAATGGTCTAAAAAATGTATGCCACAACTCACAAAAATTGCTTCTGCCACTTAGGCTATGTCTACACGTCTGCGTTCTGGCTTGACAACTAAACTTAGGCGTTTTGACAAATGTAAACACTACGTTTGACAAAATAAAGTGGTAAAAACACATGCGTTTTTGATGCGTTTTTGACGCGTTTAAACAGTGCGTTTTGAGATTCAGAAGTCAATGGGTGGAAAATGCAACCAAAACGCAATGAAGAAGTGACATGCTGCTTTTTTTTCTGCAAAGATTTTGACAAATATTTGTCAAACAAAACACTGCCCAAAAAAAAGCAACGTGAGGATGGAAATTCTGATTTCTCATAGACATTTTATTGGGGAAGCAAAATTAAAAAGCGACTAAAAAGCAAGAAAAAAGCCCACGTGCGGACAGGGCCTTAAACTGCTGGTGTTGCTGATGTTTCTGCAAAGATTTGATTTGTTCCAAAATTGATGTTTGTTTTTCTTGCTATCCATGGTATTGATAACATCCATCTCCAGCACCACATTTTGAAGGCATCAACTCTTTTTCTCTTGTGTTTCTTTATCATCTAGGTTACGCATCTGTATATTACTACAGAAAAAAAACAAACTATGTAAGAGCCGTATCTTCATCACCAGTGAAATGTTCCTTAAGTTGAAGACCTTATTCACTGACTTCATTGTTGATTTGCGTATAGTGATTCTCCTATTGAATTCCGTTGCCGTCGCTACATCTTTATACATAGTTAATTTTACATAATATTAACTGACACAATCACCTTTATAATGTATACAGATGATACCACATTTTTACTTTTTCTACACAGTAATAAAATGCTCAAAACTATGGAACATGAAATCTTTTATGTGACCCAGCTGCATGAAGAAGGTAAGATTGTCGGCACTTGTTTTCTTGCAAAAATGTAGTACTTTACTTCAAGGACATTATTAAAAGCTTCTTGCCAAGCATGAGCTTTAATTCAGCAGTATACGGATACTAGTCTTCATGGAAATGGTGACTCAATATATTACAAATTTAACTATTACAGCCTTGAGAGATCCACTTGCTATACACAGAATATGCCTCAAATATTTCATCTTTTTGTCGGTGATATAAGCACCATGTTTTTAAGAAAAATTAATTATCGTACCTGAGAATAAACTACACAGAAGTTGATTTAATTAACTAATTAGGTGACTTCTGGAGGCAATTGGAAACTCAGGATTTTATTAAGGAGTATCAGGCTAAAGGGGGCTGAATACAAATCACCTCATAGATTTATATTTTTAAAATATTTAGAAAACCATGTATCAGTTCATTTATACTTCACAAATACTTGCTACTTAGTGTTGGTATATTACATAAAATCCCAATAAAATACATTTAAGCTTGTGGGTGTAAAGTGTAGTTACATGCACTAAATAAAAATTGCAAGATTAAAAATTCTGAAAATTTAAAGTACATTTTTTATATTCAAGAGTATGCTCCTAGTCACTGGAAGCAAGGTATATTGAAAATCATAAAAAAATAGTAAGGAATTAATGGATGAAGTAAATTAGAAATTGACATACTGTACAATGGTCTGAGCAGTTAATGAATGACCTGTGATCTTAGTCTGGCTTCCAGTTGGGCAAGAGACTTGTTTCTCCTCCAACAATGCAGGATTGTACTAACGTTTGCCTACAGTTAGGTCCAGAAATATTTGGACAGTGACACAATTTTCGCGAGTTGGGCTCTGCATGCCACCACATTGGATTTGATATGAAATCTCTACAACAGAATTCAAGTGCAGATTGTAACGTTTAATTTGAAGGTTTGAACAAAAATATCTGATAGAAATTGTAGGAATTGTACACATTTCTTTACAAACACTCCACATTTTAGGAGGTCAAAAGTAATTGGACAAATAAACCAAACCCCAAAAACAATTTTTTATTTTCAATATTTTGTTGCGAATCCTTTGGAGGCAATCACTGCCTTAAGTCTGGAACCCATAGACATCACCAAACGCTGGGTTTCCTCCTTCTTAATGCTTTGCCAGGCCTTTACAGCCGCAGCCTTCAGGTCTTGCTTGTTTGTGGGTCTTTCCGTCTTAAGTCTGGATTTGAGCAAGTGAAATGCATGCTCAATTGGGTTAAGATCTGGTGATTGACTTGGCCATTGCAGAATGTTCCACTTTTTTGCACTCATGAACTCCTGGGTAGCTTTGGCTGTATGCTTGGGGTCATTGTCCATCTGTACTATGAAGCGCCGTCCGATCAACTTTGCGGCATTTGGCTGAATCTGGGCTGAAAGTATATCCCGGTACACTTCAGAATTCATCCGGCTACTCTTGTCTGCTGTTATGTCATCAATAAACACAAGTGACCCAGTGCCATTGAAAGCCATGCATGCCCATGCCATCACGTTGCCTCCACCATGTTTTACAGAGGATGTGGTGTGCCTTGGATCATGTGCCGCTCCCTTTCTTCTCCAAACTTTTTTCTTCCCATCATTCTGGTACAGGTTGATCTTGATCTCATCTGTCCATAGAATACTTTTCCAGAACTGAGCTGGCTTCATGAGGTGTTTTTCAGCAAATTTAACTCTGGCCTGTCTATTTTTGGAATTGATGAATGGTTTGCATCTAGATGTGAACCCTTTGTATTTACTTTCATGGAGTCTTCTCTTTACTGTTGACTTAGAGACAGATACACCTACTTCACTGAGAGTGTTCTGGACTTCAGTTGATGTTGTGAACAGGTTCTTCTTCACCAAAGAAAGTATGCGGCAATCATCCTCCACTGTTGTTGTACCCGACTGTTGATTTTGCTACTCCAAGCATGTCTGCTATCTCTCTGATGGATTTTTTCTTTTTTTTCAGCCTCAGGATGTTCTGCTTCACCTCAATTGAGAGTTCCTTAGACCGCATGTTGTCTGGTCACAGCAACAACTTCCAAATGCAAAACCACACACCTGTAATCAACCCCAGACCTTTTAATTACTTCATTGATTACAGGTTAACGAGGGAGACACATTCAGAGTTAATTGCAGCCCTTAGAGTCCCTTGTCCAATTACTTTTGGTCCCTTGAAAAAGAGGAGGCTATGCATTACAGAGCTATGATTCCTAAACCCTTTCTCCGATTTGGATGTGAAAACACTCATATTGCAGCTGGGAGTGTGCACTTTCAGCCCATATTATGTATATAATTGTATTTCTGAACATGTTTTTGTAAACAGCTAAAATAACAAAACTTGTGTTACTGTCCAAATATTTCTGGACCTAACTGTATAGCCAAGCTTGGCTGTACATTTCAGCTTTTATTGTATTCACCTCAGTTTTTGTATTTTGCCCACGTGTATTGTAGAGGTATGCCAAATCACCCATTATCACCAGTAGTCACTTGTTTTTTGGCCACACGTTACATCATTGTAAATTTACTGCACAAGTTCGAGAGACTCAAAGCAAGGCTTGCTGAGAGAAGCGAGAGCAACATTAATGTGCGGGTGGTCAGAAAAAGGCGTAAATAAACACAATATCATGATTTAACACAAGGGCATAGGAAACTAAAGTTTGGTGTTAGAAATGAGCGATCCTGCCGAGGATCGGGTGGAGATTGTCAAACCCACCTGGCTTTGCCGATCAAATCACTGATCTGATTGACGATCCTAGCTGAACCCATTGAATTCAATGTAAGGCAAAACATATGTGTTATAAAATGGTGCATGGGGGCTGCAAATCATGTAGAGGCGCTGCAAAAAAAAGAAAGTAAGGAAAGAATAAAGCAGTACATACAGTACTTACTGAGTCTCCTCATGGCTGTAATGCTACTTCCGGGGCTGCTCATTATCCTTCACACATATGCACTGCTTTCCCCATCCACCAGCATCTCTGATAGCATCTGGTTGGAATCACACACGTTGTCTGCGTCCTTATACTGCGTGTAAAATAAATACATTTAAAAAATAACATGTGATCCCCCCATATATTGATACCAGTACAAGTAAAGCCCACGACTACAGGCTGCAGCCCCAAGCTATGCACTTATCTTGGCAATGTACCAAAATAAGAGGAACCACATGCGGCTTTTTAAAAAAATTCTTTAAGTAAATAAATTTTAAAAAACATCTTGCATTCCCCCCTAATTTTGATACCAAGCCAGGATAAACCCGACAGCTGGGGCTGGTATTTTCAGGCTGGGGAGGCCCATGGTTATTGGCACTCCCCAGCCTAAAAATAGCAGCCTGCAGCTGCCCAGGATTGTCTCTTCCTGATTTCCTCGGTGCAGTTGCAATTGGGGTAATAATGGGCTAATGTCACCTCACAGATTCCACTAAGACCTTGATTAGTAATAAGAGGCATCTAGGAGACCCCCCATTACTAATCTGTAAGTGAAAATAAACACAAACACCAAATAAAATCCTTTATTTGAAATAAATTACAAAAAACTCACCCTCTTTCACCATTTTATTAACTCCCAAAACACGCAGGTCCAATGTAATCCACACGAAGTTCATAACGATTCCAGCTGTGCGACATTTGAACTGACTGTGTGGCCATAGAACTTGCCCGCACACCGTAACTTTAGGCAGAGACTGAGCCACAGGGATAAGTGGTGACTTCACTCAGGTTAGTTGCGGTCACAGCTGGAGGTTACCACAGCCCTCCACTGGTGACTTCAGGTAACATGCTCTCTGGGGACCTCAATGAACTCAGTGATCCCATCTCAGATAAGGTCACTGAATTCACAGACCTTCATCTCCTGGCAGAAAACTGCATTTTTTTGCCAAGAAATGCAGATTTGGTGCTGACATTTCTACATCATATTCCTGCACAAAATCTATACCTCTTGTGTTACGGGGGGACCGGCAGATTAGGACCAGGGGGTATATATCCTAATCGCCAGTCGGGGCCCACCGTGCTCCAGATGACAAAGGAGCTGCTGGCACCTGAGGGTTAGGCGGAGACTATAGAGCTGGATGGCTCTGAGATAACCCAGGAACTCTGGGAACTGGTCACGTGTGTTGGGACACGTCAGACCGGACGACAACCCGATTAGCGTTTTGGTGCACCTAGCGCTACACCAACCACGTGTGCAGGAAACACGTCAGGCCGGGTGGTAACCAGGTAGCGTTGACCGGAAGACCGCCACGAAAGCGCCCTGTCGGCCACGTGTGTAGGACACGTCAGGCCGAGTGGTCCTCTGATTAGCATTTCTGGCCACCTCTCGACTGGCCACGTGTGTGTAGGACACGTCAGGCCAGATGGGTACACCAGTAGCGTTGACCGGGAAGCCGAGGAGGATAAGGAACACCCTGTTAACTCCACAGGGGTCCTGGGGTACGCTGTCCGTGCGCGTAGGGGGCACAACCGGACAGGTGGCGCAGCAGGTGCGTTGTCCGTGTGCGTAGGGGGCACAATCGGACAGGTGGCGCAGCAGGTGCGTTGTCCGTGTGCGTAGGGGGCACAATCGGACAGGTAGCACAGCAGCCGCAGCCCAGTTAACGCCACTGGGCTGCAATAGCAAGACTGGAATGGCAGGAGGGAAGCACGGCGCCTGACCCTGATGTGCCGAGCCACGAATCTTGGCGTGACAGGCACCGCTCGCCTAACCCTACCTACTGCTTCCCAACATAGGCTTATGCCGCAATGAGGCTCTAACATGGAGGTGTGCTCTGACTGAGCAAAAGTGAAGACTGCGCATCTCCATGTTGTCTCCAGCCCCTTTTATAACCTGGGTCCGCCCCAAACCCAGGGTGGAACAACCAAGGTCCAATAGCAGAGTGCCATGTCATCAGTGACGTCACATGCGACCTATCCGGAACCGCCACGTCATTGATGACCTCATGGCAGTCACGCCCCAAACACTTCACCAGTCATCGTCTGACGACCAATACTGAGGTGCCAGATCATAGGGGCGGGCCTCTGCGAGCCAGTCCGGAGTTGCCACGTCATCAGGACACCTGACACCCTCTGCCCTATCAGGGCCTGCCACCTCACGGACATGCTCAGTGAGGTCCTTACCGGGCCTAGCCTCTGATGCACTAAGTGCCTGAGCATGCCCAGTAGCCTGAGCAACAGGCTCAGAAAGCAGACTATCAGTTTGAGCATGCTCAGTAGGCACATCCCAGAACTTAGACACAGCATGAAGTCCAAGTACCTGTGCAAAGAGGCTGTTAGGGTTAATTGTGGGAGCATGCTCAGTAGCCTGAACTGAGGACTTAGTCTCAGACATAACACAATCAGGCTGAGCATGCTCACTAGGCAAAACACCGGGCTTAAACTCTGGCTGGGGTAAATCGGCGCACGCATGCGCACTAGCCGCCTCTCCACACTTAGACGTGGTGGAAGGAACAGCCAACTGGACGACCCGAGGCACGGCCAAGAACGGCAGCCGGCGCCTGGGCGCAACAGGAACCGCAGCAGGCTGCTTGCGGCTATGGCGGCGCCGGTTCGTAACAGTACTCCCCCTCTAGCGGCCCTCCCACTCGAATGATCTATAGTCGCCACAGATACCACTGAGCGACGGGCGGAAGATGGAGACATGCAGTGGGAGCTACAAGACTCGCTCCACCGTGTAATCACCCCAGACGACCAGTCGATATGTGGGGAATGTTGCTTCAACCAAGGAATACCCAGCAGAATATCATCTGCACCCTTAGGGAGAACCAGAAATGAAATGATCTCCCTATGCCCAGATGACATGGCAAGGGTAATGGGCACTGTCCGCTGGTGAATTACCTTGGGCAACAAGGACCCATCCAATACACGGACTCTCACTGGCCTTGGCATTTGCACCAGTGGGATGGCATGCCGCCGGGCAAAAGAGGAGGAGATGAAACTATCCCCAGCACCTGTGTCCACACTTGCCCTTGTGGACCATGTTGACCCCTTAAAGGAAATGGACGCGGGAAACGTCACCATAATGGATGATGCAGAGTCCAGTCTACCTCCAGCTATGGTCACCAATCGTGGTCGCTTATCCTGACGCTTTGGGCAACGGTTGGCATAATGACCATACTGCCCACAAGCGAAACAGGAAATGCCCTTGCGACTCGAAGACCTAGCAACACCAACCCTAGAGATGTCCATAGGGACAGAGATGTCCTCTAAGGGAGGTGCAGTAGGAGAGACCACTACAGTGGCTGAACGACCCTCTGACCTGCGCTCCAGCTGACGTTTGAAGGTCCGCAGGTCAATGCGGGTAGCCAGAGTCATGAGGCCCTCAAGGGTAGTTGGTACCTCACGCGACGCTAATGCGTCCTTCACGTGCGAGGCTAATCCCCTCCAGAACAGTGGAATGAGAGTCCTCTCTGACCACCCCAGTTCTGCAGCAAGTGTCCTAAAACTCACAGCATATTGACTTCAGGAGGTACGCCCCTGCTCCAAAGTCAGTAGCTGTAGGGCCGAGTCGTGAGTGACCTGAGGCCCCAGGAACACTTGTCGCAAGGACTCCAAAAACTCCTTAGAGTCCTGTACTACGGGGTCATTCCTCTCCCACAATTGTGTAGCCCACTCCAGTGCTCTATCAGAGAGCAAGGAGATGATAAACCCCACCTTCGACCTCTCTGTAGGAAACCGTGCAGCCAACAGCTCTAGATGGACTGAGCACTGGTTCACGAATCCCCTACATGCCTTGCTGTTCCCCATAAACTTGTTGGGCAGCGAGAGGTGAGGGAGGGTTGGAGTAGGCTTGGTGACTGACACCATTGCAGCCACTTGAGCCACCACATCATCCATATCAGCAGCAAGAGCAAACTTCTCCAGAGACCTCACTCTGGCATCAAGCTGCAGCATGAACTGACGTAGCTGCTCCATCTCCGCCATGCCAGCCAGACCCTGGCGCAGTCTTACTGTTACGGGGGGACCGGCAGATTAGGACCAGGGGGTGTATATCCTAATCGCCAGTCGGGGCCCACCGTGCTCCAGATGACAAAGGAGCTGCTGGCACCTGAGGGTTAGGCGGAGACTATAGAGCTGGATGGCTCTGAGATAACCCAGGAACTCTGGGAACCGGTCACGTGTGTTGGGACACGTCAGACCGGACGACAACCCGATTAGCGTTTTGGTGCACCTAGCTCTACACCAACCACGTGTGCAGGAAACACGTCAGGCCGGGTGGTAACCAGGTAGCGTTGACCGGAAGACCGCCACGAAAGCGCCCTGTCGGCCACATGTGTAGGACACGTCAGGCCGAGTGGTCCTCTGATTAGCGTTTCTGGCCACCTCTGGACTGGCCACGTGTGTGTAGGACACGTCAGGCCAGATGGGTACACCAGTAGCGTTGACCGGGAAGCCGAGGAGGATAAGGAACACCCTGTTAACTCCACAGGGGTCCTGGGGTACGCTGTCCATGCGCGTAGGGGGCACAACCGGACAGGTGGCGCAGCAGGTGCGTTGTCCGTGTGCGTAGGGGGCACAATCGGACAGGTGGCGCAGCAGGTGCGTTGTCCATGTGCGTAGGGGGCACAATCGGACAGGTAGCACAGCAGCCGCAGCCCAGTTAACGCCACTGGGCTGCTATAGCAAGACTGGAACGGCAGGAGGGAAGCACGGCGCCTGACCCTGATGTGCCGAGCCACGAATCTTGGCGTGACAGGCACCGCTCGCCTAACCCTACCTACTGCTTCCCAACATAGGCTTATGCCGCAATGAGGCTCTAACATGGAGGTGTGCTCTGACTGAGCAAAAGTGAAGACTGCGCATCTCCATGTTGTCTCCAGCCCCTTTTATAACCTGGGTCCGCCCCAAACCCAGGGTGGAACAACCAAGGTCCAATAGCAGAGTGCCGTGTCATCAGTGACGTCACATGCGACCTATCCGGAACCGCCACGTCATTGATGACCTCATGGCAGCCACGCCCCAAACACTTCACCAGTCATCGTCTGACGACCAATACTGAGGTGCCAGATCATAGGGGCGGGCCTCTGCGAGCCAGTCCGGAGTTGCCACGTCATCAGGACACCTGACACCCTCTGCCCTATCAGGGCCTGCCACCTCACGGACATGCTCAGTGAGGTCCTTACCGGACCTAGCCTCTGATGCACTAAGTGCCTGAGCATGCCCAGTAGCCTGAGCAACAGGCTCAGAAAGCAGACTATCAGTTTGAGCATGCTCAGTAGGCACATCCCAGAACTTAGACACAGCATGAAGTCCAAGTACCTGTGCAAAGAGGCTGTTAGGGTTAATTGTGGGAGCATGCTCAGTAGCCTGAACTGAGGACTTAGTCTCAGACATAACACAATCAGGCTGAGCATGCTCACTAGGCAAAACACCGGGCTTAAACTCTGGCTGGGGTAAATCGGCACACGCATGCGCACTAGCCGCCTCTCCACACTTAGACGTGGTGGAAGGAACAGCCAACTGGACGACCCGAGGCACGCCCAAGAACGGCAGCCGGCGCCTGGGCGCAACAGGAACCGCAGCAGGCTGCTTGCGGCTATGGCGGCGCCGGTTCGTAACATCTTGGCAAATAAATGCATCAACCGCATGCGTTATGATGTGGTTTTGATGCTTTTTTTGCCAGGAGGTGTAGATTGAGTGCAAGAATATACTGTAGAAATTTCAGCACAAAATCTGTATCTCTTGGCAACAAAATGCACAAAAATGGTTTTGGTGCAGTTTTCTGCCAGGAGGTCCAAATTTGGTGCTGAAATCTGATGCAGACATTTCAGCACCAAATTTGCCCCTCCTGACAGAAAACTGCACCGACACAGCATACAAGAAAAGGTTTTTGTGCATTTTTTTTACCAAGAGATGCAGATTTGGTGCTGACATTTTTACACCATATTCCTACATCCAATCTATACCTCCTGGTATAAGAAGCATCAAATCCACATGCATTATGATATGGTTTTGATGTGTTTTTTTGCCAGGAGATGTAGATTGGGTGGTCACCGAGTTCATTGAGGTCCCCTGAGGTCAGGTTGCCTCTAGTCACAGGTGGAGGGTGGTGGGAGCCTCCAGCTGTTAACGCAAGTAACCTGAGTAACATCACCGCTCATCACTGCAGCTCAGTCTCTGTCTGAAGTTACAGCATGAAGTCATGTTCTATGGCCACACGCTGTCAGTTGAGATGTAGCAGAGCTGGAATCGTTATTGGACCTCGTAGCTGAGGGCTTTATCTGTGCTGGCATCAATATATGAGGGGGCGCACACCATTTCGAAAATGTATTTATTTATTTTATATTCAAGGATGCAGACAGTATGTGTAATTCTAATCAATCACACATGCTGTCAGAGAGGGTCGGGGCGCCATCTGACTGCAGCCAGAGATGTGTTCTGTGAAGTTAGGACAGGAAGGGGAGGAGTGGGACAACATAGAGCTTGACAATTTACTTGTAGATCCCACTTTGTATGAACCAAGAGACATGCAGCTGAGTAGCTCAGCAGATGAGGAGGAAGACAAGGAGGTTACCTTGGTGATTCCCGCACAAACACATAGTGATGCATTCATGAGAAGTACTGCATCCTCAGCCACAACTCTGGCTGTGGCCAACAATGGTCATGGGTCTGCAGTTTGCAGGAAGGATTGGCTAGCCTGGGCCTTTCCTGAGACCGCAAAGAATGACCCAACTTTTGTTATCTGCCAATGTTGTAAACAATGACTCAGTAGAGGCAAAAATTAAAATAATTTGACTACTACATGCATGAACTGGCACATGCGCAGCCAACATGCATTACTGTGTTAATCCTATGCAGACTACTGGGCCTACCCAATCACCGGCTGCCAAATCAACCGCGTCTGCTGCTTCTTACTCCTACTGCATCACCATCAAAACTATTCTCACACTTATTTTCCTGCTATAGTTGGGGTGATTGAGAACCCATCAGCTGTTACAAAAGTGACCATGCCTGGCTTTTTTGACCCATATGAGACACCTGTGTGTTGCATAGACCATACCTCTCTGCTGTGCAAATATACTATGGGAAAATGGGGGGCAATTGATGCCACTGTCCTGCTGTCTGCTTCAAATGTTTTGCTGATATCAACCCCAAAAATATTACCCTGATTGCAACCGCACCAAGGCAATTGGGAAGAGCTGAGCAAAGCACCAGATTTGGAGTCTCTAATGGATGTGACACTGCTGGGGCGGCTTCGGGTTTCTATTTTTAGGCAGTGAAGGGCCAAATAACCATAGCCCTTCCCAGCCTGTTGATATCTGCTCCCAGCTGTCTGTATTACCTTGGTTAATTATCAAATATAGGGAGAATGCACACTGTTTTGTTTTTTTTAAATTATTTATTTCTAAAGTAAGAATTTAAAAAAACTGCTTGGGATCTCTTCTTTTTTTGATAACCATTCAAGGTAAAGCAAACAGATGAGGGATGCAGCGCACAGCTATCTGCTTTACCTTGGCTGGATATTTCCTATCCACATTTGTTTGCAGGGTAATTGTCTTGCATGTATCCCCATTTTGCTTCCTTTTTAAGGTCCCTAACCCTTACTATGACTATTTTACAGCCCAACGTTTGGGGCACCATTGAATTATATGTGATCTGAGGTCAAGTTCAGTTCAAGTCCGGGTACTGAACCAAACTTTTAACTAAAGTCCAGCCAAACCCAGTGAACCTGAACATGCAAGGGTCCAATCATCCCTGCTACCATCTACCAGAGAGCTGAATCCACTACAACAGTATGTGTTCTAGAATTCATATTTTGATGACGGCTTTGTAAGCTCATGCACAAAAAAAATGCTCCTAATACTTCACAATATTAATATCATTGCAAGTTTCATTGAGAATATTAATGAAAGTTTTTCTCATTTACCTAATACCTGCCTACATAATTACATATAATGTGTCACTCATAACAGTATATGTAGGTTCAGTGATCATGGTTGATTCCCATCACTGTGCATCCTGATACAAGAACTCCCCAATTCAAAAGCTATCTTGAACTAAGGAGGTCAAATACTTTGAATTTATCCATACATCCTTGCATCCTGGCAATGACACATATTTACAGATTTACCTTTTAAGCCTTTATGAACTATTCATGAAAATTGGAGCCTCATTTTATGAGCGATGCAATTTATAGGATATTCATGATGGTTCTAATTAACCGAATGTTCAAGTTGAGGGATTCATAAACATTTATGACTTATTCATTAAATGTCATGACTACAGTATTTTAGGATTAGTATGGGAGGCATTTTCTAAATGTACTTTGATCATTAACACAATGTTCCTCGACTTCTATGCAACTCCAAATTTCTGCTGCCAGAATGATCAGTTTTAATCTGTTTATACTTTGCGCCTCTCATTTCTTTTCTTTGTAGAGTATTTGTTAGAAGTAAAAAGAAGAAAGCAATTAGATATAAACATACCGTAAAACAACTGATATAACACATACAGTCATAAAGTACCATGATACAGCATTACCTTTACCTCTAGTTACATGTGCTCTGTAGAGATGAGGCAGAATAGACTCTGAGACAGTGTCATGTCCCACGACTTGGGAATTGTTCACTGTTTGCATTACTGTGTATTGTCTTTTCTGTTGCTAGGTAGGTTTGACTTTCCTTGTATTTGTCCCTACTTTCTCCCTCTAGCTCTGTGATGTCAGTCCCCCCCCTTCTCATGTAATATTTTAGTACCAGCCATCTTATGCACATGTTGTTTGCTCTCCAGAGATGATATACTCTTTGTATCTTGCCACATTGTCATCTATACAAGATTTTCAGTTAAAAACATTCATCTTTTCCTGGTGTCTTCTTACAATGAAACTGTGGCTGAGTTAAGCTATCTGAGGAACTGATATGAACGTGAGTACATGTCAATACGAAGGGTCCAGGAAGAAGTAGCTGTTCGGGCACAACAACGTTCCACATATCTGTGAGTCAGAATAGACAGACAAAATTCTCAAAGATCAGTTTGAAGCAGTTTTTATAAATTGTTTTGCCCGAACCAGGAGTGAATGCTAAAGAACAGAAAATCACAAAGGAAGAAATTGTATGTCACCTGAAGGGGTGATTTTTGAAACCCTTGATTCGCTTAAGAAGTTTTAATATAGCTTGTACAAGTGGCATGGGTGTAACGCTGAAATCTAGTTGAATGATGGTAACATATGGGGTAATGGAACAATGGTAACTGGAGTGGCTGAACAGCGGGACAGCATGGTGGCCCATGGATTAGCAGTGTTGGGGTCCTTGGTTCTCCCCGTGTTTGCATAGGTTTCTGAGTACTCTGGTTGCAGGGTATTAGAGAAAGGAGCCAGACTTAGTTTTGGAGAACGGTTGGCACCGGAGTACCTAGTAACTGAACCGGTACCGAGCACGGCGGGGTACTGGACCCTAGATCAGGGAGCATCTTCAAGCAACCTGATAATTAACCTGCGGAGGATAGTATCTCTATGAACTGTCCCCAAAAGCTCAGAGATTGAAGGCATCAACACAACGAGGGGGATAGGGCATTCCAACCCATGCAGCCCATTGAAATTCCAAGTGTCAGCCATCGAGAGCACAGCTTCCTTACCTAATCGTGGGGAGCGGGACCCTGAAATCTTCAGGCCGAGGGGTCACACAGAACATCTAACACTAGTGCATAGAGGCAAGGTACCGACCACCTGCAACACCAAAGAGAGTGGACTCCCAGACGAGCTCCCCCCAGAGAGGCAGCGGCATCCAGAGACTTGGTTTACCTTTGGTTCAAAGTCTGCTTTGCGGTCACATCACTACCAACACTGCCTGAGTGAGTACATGGTCCTCCCCTGCTTCTAACCAGCGCTGCGCTCCCCTGCACCTCCACCATTCAGAGTCCTGGGGCCTTCCCCTACCCGTGGAGGGAACGTTATCTGGCTATCCCACTCCACCTCCCCCGGGTACTCCCTTCGGCAGCGGCGGTACTCCCCTTACCGCGAACCACGGGTGGCGTCACAAACTCTTATTCCCTGTAAATACCCCCTATACATTTGAAGTGGCCATGAGCCCTCGGGTCCGGAGACCCTCGAGCCACAGCAGACCCCGGATCCGAGTAGTTCGACTGCTGCAGGGGCAGAACACATGCTTGGGGCTACAGTCATGGGAGAGGGGCTCTGAATCCTCAACCTGGCACACTACAGACAAGGGGATTGAGTGTGTATGGAAGTTTTACCTTGTCGAACCAGTACTTCTCGACCACAGGCCAGCTTCTCGTTGTCTGGTGTACACTGTGCAGTACGTCATTTAGAGTTATTACGGATGAATCCACAATGGTTAAAAACTTGAAATGATTTACTTGCAACACATTTCAAACATCGTTTAATTTTGCTTGCAAAAGGTTTCAAACTTGGTTTCTCACAAAGCACTAATATATTATTACAGACCGGCTCTTCCATTACGCCTACAGGCATGTTCATACCAGCTACCAAGGAGTGTGCGGAAGATTGGCTCATCTCTGTCCCCGGATATCTAACCACACGGGTCAATGTGCATCGCTGTGATTCGAGTACCGTGAACAGCAATGCTACTTCTTTTGGGTCACTCCTAGAGTCCGTTCCCCTGTGACAGTGGCCTTCAGGTAGGGGGTCTCTTTTCTAACCCTTTGAAAGGGTCCCTGTGACAAACTGATCCACCACTGTCCGCACTGTTCATACTCACCTGCTTGGTGGGGGAGCTCTATGTTGTCCTTCAATATGTCTCCATGGAGCTTTGGCTACATTCCATCTCCGGTCCACTCTACTTCCTCATGCACATTACTTCTGCCTTGGCTTACCCTACACAACACTGACTAAAACAGGAAATACTCTTCACCATATTCCCCTCACTGTGGACTGGCTTCTACCACTAACCCTACCACCACTGTCCCTGGTCCTGAAGCCCAATCTTTTCCCTAAAACTAGGGAACCCATGACTGGTGACATCTACTGGTGGCTGGTAGTGTAACACCCGGGCATCGAGGGGTTTTACCCGACTCGTCACCGGGCCGGGGCTTGCAGATCCTCTGCATTTTCATGGGCTGGCCTGGCCCAGTTTCGTGACCCTGAGGAGTGTCCTGCCCAGCCCTGGGTTGGGGGGTGCAGGTGTGTTAGGTCAGGGCCCGACAGGAGACAGGGACACGCTAGTGGCTCGACCCTGACCCCCTTCAGGTCTACTGTCAGGATAAGGGACAGTACAGGGTCCCCAGTCTTAGGGTCAGCTCAGGAGCCCCTGTGCCATCTATACTCCCCGTGACAGAAAGTCATTGATATATTTTTTACCTAGAAATATACGTAGTTGACTACGTCTGGGTGTCCACCTGCAGAAAGCATATATGCCCGAAAATGGTGCCAGACCGAGCACATGCTGACTCCGTCTGCTCCATTATAGTCAATGTTCCAGTCGGCACGCATCCGAAACCTGTTTTGTGGGGGGGTTCGGACAGAAGCTTCGATGGCACTACTGAATGTAGGTATAAATGAAATGTGAAGGGGCCCTTAGACATTGATAAGTTTTGTCTTTTTTTGCCCAGTTCCTTATCTTTTTGCACAGTACCTGGAAACCATTGGATTTCCTTATAGTTTAGTCACCCAATAACTAGGGATTTGGACTACGTAGTAAACAGTTAAAATATTCCCTACTGAATATCTATAATTTTTTTTTACCTAAATGTTTTTTTAAGTGGTCTTACAGGACTTAAATACTGATTTTCTATAATCAGAATAGGACAACAAGCAGAACTGCTAAGCAACCCCCATAGCAAAATTAAATAAATGTACAGGAAAAGACTTAGGCATCTTAGTCAATAAGAATCTAAATTGGAGTGCCCAGTGTCAGGCAGCAGCCACCAAAGCAAATAGGGTGATGGGATGCATTAGAAGAGGTCTGGGGGCACGAGATGAAAACATCATTCTCCCTCTGTACAAATCACTCGTCAGACCACACTTGGAGTATTGTGTGCAATTTTGGGCACCGGTGCTCAAGAGAGACATTACTGAACTTGAAAGGGTTCAGAGGCGGGCTACTAAAATAATAAATGGAGTGGGTGCATTACAATACACAGAAAGGTTATCAAAATTAGGTCTATTTACTCTAGAAAAGAGAAGACTTAGGGGAGACCTAATAAATATGTACACATATATCAGAGGGCCATACAGAGATCTCTCCCATGATCTGTTTGTACCAAGGACTATGACAAGAACAAGGGGGCATTCTCTTCGATTGGAGGAAAGAAAATTCCTACATCAGCATAGAAGAGGGTTCTTAACGGTAAGAGCAGTGAGGCTCTGGAACTCTCTTCCTGAGGAAGTGGTGATGGCCAACTCACTGAATGAGTTTAAGAGAGGAATGGATGCTTTTCTTGATAGCAAAAGTATAGAAGGTTATAGATAGCATAATCTTACAGGTAGATAGAAGAGCGACCTAGATTATTAGAGGAATGGGTGGGCTGCAACACCAAGACAGGTTATTAAACTTGGGGTTATTTAGTTTGGAAAAACAAAGGCTTAGGGGGGATCTAATCACAATGTATAAACATATGAGGGGACAGTACAGAGACCTTTCCAAAGATCTCTTTACACCTAGGCCTGCGACTGGAACACGGGAGCATCCGCTACGTCTCGAGGAAAGAAGGTTTAATCATAATCACAGACGAGGATTCTTTACTGTACGAGCAGTGAGACTATGGAACTCTCTGCCGCATGGTGTTGTAATGAGTGATTCACTACTAACATTTAAGCAGAGCCTGGACGCCTTTCTTGAAAAATATAATATTACCAATTATGTATATTAGATTTTATGACAGGGTGTTGATCCAGGGAACTAGTCTGATTGCCGGATGTGGAGTCAGGAAGGATTTTTTTTCCCCATTAGAGCTGTTTGACACATTGGGTTTTTTTTGCCTTCCTCTGGATCAACATGTTAGGCTACGGGTTGAACTGGATGGACTTAGAGTCTCCCTTCAACCTTAAAACTATGAAACTAGGAAGTTTGCAGAGAGTGCACTGCAATAACATACAAACAAATAAATACATTGACTAAGCAGTTCTGCCATCTGTCCTTCAATATTTTTAATTAAAGCTGGATCTCACCTGTCCTTTCCATTTGCAGGTGTAGTAAGAACAGGTAAGCTTGTTTGCATAGGTTCATATCTAAAGAGGTTGGCTTGTAGTTGGCAGATGGGTCCAGACAATTTGCGCAAAATATGCGCTAAGAATCTTCAATTTATTTGTCTACAAAGCAGTAAAGTAGTCCTTTATTCATTTGTTTACATATACTGTACCTTAGGGTATATTTATATTTGTTTGATTGTATGCTGTTACAATGAAGTATCAGCATTAGGGATGAGTGAACCTGAATGATAAAGTTTCAGGTTCATACTGGACAATGGTGTTAAGGTCTCGAACTTGAACACAGAAATTTGTTTTTTAAAAGTCTGTGTCTGAATTCTGTGTTCTGTTACTGTTTATTTGTTAATAAAGCTTGTTGAAAGGCTGTAGCGCAGCCAATCAACAATCTTTATTGCATGCGGAGGTTACCTGTAGGCTGACTTGAAAAATAAAGATTTAAAAAAAGTGTTGTGGGCATCCACAGATAAAAGAGAACTGCAGGCTGCAGCCATCAGCTGTCTGCTTTACGTTGGCTGGTTATAAAAAATAGCGGTAATCCCAAGGCATTTTTTTAGTTATTTATATAAATAATAAGAAAAAAATGGCATGGGGTCTCCCTATATTTGATAACCAGCCAAGGTAAAGCAGACAGCTGGTTATTTGGCCATTCCCAGCCTACAAATAGCAGCCTGTAGCCACCCCAGCAGTGGTGCATCCAATAGATACACCTATTCTTGTGGTCTGCTCAGCTCTTCTCAATTGCCCTGGTCCAGTGGCAATCAAGAAACTAGTTTTGGGGTTGATGTCAGCTGTGAATTGACAGAAGGCATAAAGCCCTTGGATTAGTAATGGAGAAGCGTCCATCAGACACCCCCTGGCAAGTGAAGAGTTAAAAATCACACAGGGGAAAAAAAAGTTTATTTGAATTAAGACTCCCCACACTCCCTTGTTCTCCAATTTATTAATTCAAAATAAATCCTAGAAGTTCTGCTTCAATGCAATGGAGTAATGTCCCATATCAATTCCAGGTTGCCGTTGACCAACAGTGACCTATAGAGCATTGTTCTGAGAAACTTCTCAGAATGACGCTCCATAAGAATCAATAGAGGACATGTGACATTACTTCATTGGATTTCGGTGGAACTTCTAGGTTTTATTTTGAATTAATACATTTTTAAACGAGGAAGTATGGAGCAGTATTCACCATTGAATTACGTTGGAATTTCGAGGATTTTTTAATTCAATAAACTAGTGAATGAGGGTGTGTGTCGTGGTGGGTGATTATATAAATAAACTTTTTTTCCCTGTGTGTGTGTATTTTTAACCTCCTGGGTTAGTAATCGAGGTGTGTAATACATGCCTCTTTATTAACAACCCCTGGCCTTGATGCCAGCTGTCAATTTACAGCTGAAATCGACCCCAAAACTATTACCCCAATTGCCACCACACCAGGGTAATTGGAAAGAGCTTAGACAAAGCGCTTAAATTGGCACATCTAATGGATGCGCCACTTCTGGGGAAGCTGCAAGCTGCTATTTTCAAAATGGGAGGGGCCAACTAAACCCTTCCTACCCTGATATTATTAGCTCCCCAACTGTCTGCTTTACTACGGCTGGTTATCAAAAATAGGGCGGAGCCCACACAGTTTTTTAAAATTATTCATTTAAATAATTAAGACCAAAGCCATGGGATCCCCTCTATCTTTGATAAACAGCCAAGATAAAGCCTGCAGCTGCTTCTTTACCTGCACTGGTTATCAAAGATAGAAGGGAGCCCATGTATTTTTTTTATTTGTTTCCTATTTGCATTTGCTTTCTGGGCATTTCCCTCTGTTTTGCTTCCTTTTGCAGCTCACTAGTGCCTACTATGACCATTTTACAGCCATTTTACAGCACATAAGTTCGGGTCTGCTGTTGCTGTCTTCCGGGTCGGATGGTAATAGTCGAGATGGTATCGCTCCCCACGAGTGGAGCGGCCCCGGGGAGGATGATGAGGGGAGTAATAGTAGTGGCGGTGGCCGTTGGTGCCGAGGCACGGGGCGAAAGCGCCGGTAATAAGAGTCCGAGTCGGCCAATGCAGTTCCAGGTGTCTTTACTCACAGGTCTTTAAGCAAACTGGTCGCTGCCACAGTAGCACTGGTAACCGCTGGGATGGGCCTAGTCGACCTCGGATAAGTTGAAGGAAACCACCGGTGTATGGAAAAGGTTCTTTGTAAGAGTTGACCCTCCAGCAATGAAGAACCCGGGCTCAGAATTCCGCTCCAAGGCTAGGCCCCGTGAAAGAGAAGATGGGGGTGTTGTGTCACCAGAACTAATGTCCCGGGTAGACTGCCTGAAGATTGTGTGAGTTGCTCCTACTTCTACCCAAAGTGGAACCCACCCCCCACGTGGCTGGCTTCAGTGACCGGGAAAGTTACGACCCCATGCATCGTGATGGCCTCCCCCCTATCTAACCTAAGCCATCCCCCCCAGTGAGAAGGCTCTATGTAACTGTATGTAAAGGGTGAATGTGGAACACTGGTGATTAACCCCCTCCTTACCCAAGGCGAATACCGCACCTTAACTGAGGTACAATACTCTGTGGCGACTGGAGCCACAGGGGCACCGCATTCCCCCACAGCAAATGGCAGCACTCCCGGGCTGCAACCAAGCAAAATTAGTGCATTGCAATTTTTCAATATGTAATTAAACAAAATAACAATCTTCCCTTTATGGAAGGCACATCACATTAAACAGTTTCAAACATTTTCAACAGTTACCGGTCAGCAGTATCATCATGCAATAAAATATCAACATTTGCACATGAAAAACAAAACAGCTATTCTTTCTTGATTTCTGGTGGTGCCAGAGAGCTGGTCTGAGCCCCCTGGCTCTGGGCACTCAAAGGACATCCACGCCAAAGTGTCCAATGTGACGACATGGACTCTGAGTGCCTAGCATTGGTTAACTTTCTTAACATTCAGCCAGACATGAAGACAGTTTGTTTATAGATGGGGGATAATCCCTCATTGTTCTACAAGACTCTTGGGAGTTTAGTATTGAAGTTTTTGTTGACTCATGTAATAGTTTTGGCCACTGAAGGCTAGACACCCAGACAACTCAATTATGCGAACTTCCCATTGTATTACTAAGTGAATTGCTAGATGTGATGTAACTTACCTGTCTCACCCTTGTCTCTGGATATTTGAATATAGCTTGAAATTCATCCAATAAGAGAAGCAACCTTGTACAACCAATCCAATAGGGCACAGTAAGGGAAGGTTATGGCTATAAAAGATGACTTCTTGGAGTCACCAGGTTATTGATGGATGTTGCATGATCCAGTCTAAGCTCTTAGGAGCTGGCTAGGGGATCAGAACCAGGATGCCTTGTGGACTCGGTCTAGGGACTTTGGCTCCGACTAGAGGATCACTTGGCTACATGGCTTCAATCTAGGGACTCTGATTCCGATTGGAGACCATAACCGCAGTCTAGGGATTTCGACTCCGGCTGCCAGGATCATATCATTTCCTCATACCAGAGACTACTTAAGGAAGAAACCCAGGTTGGGACAATTTGGTCACCTGGCTACAGACTTTGCGGACCTCAGCCAGCTTCCTAAATCTGGCGTTATTCCGTTCTTGGTGGTTTCCTGTCAAAAAGCGGGGTGCTGCTGGATTGGAGTAAGTAGCCTTGGAAGCTCTGAAGCACGGACATTCAAATCCCTGGTGAGCCAGGGGAAGGGTGAGACTCTGTTGCCTGTTACATTTGTGTGTTTTGCTGGTTATGTGTTATGTGTCATTAATTGTTTGGGGATCCAATAAAATCTTAATATTGTGATTCCCTCACCCTTTGTTGTCTGAGTAGTGTTCCGCCCACAAGTAAGGAGGTCGGGCATTCAGTTGGGATGAGCCCTGGGCCATACTGTCTTTCTAAAGGTGGCCGGGCCAGCGGACGAGAGCACCCACTGACTCCCGTGTCTCCACAATTGGTGGCAGCGGTGGGATACTACTCAGCCTGGTTTATCCAGGGGAGCTGCAGAGGACTGGTGTTCGCGGACAACGTCCAGAGCTCAACAACCAGGGAGGCACATAAGCATACCTAGCAGGCCATAGGGAAGGCATTCAGGTTTCGGACGCTGCCATGTCCAACCCCACCAGCTCAGCCATGGGACCAGGACAAGAGAGGAGTTACGACCGCAGTAGTAAATGGATGCCACAGGATCTGTGCCAGATGCGAAAGATTGACTACAGGAACACTGACACTTGGTCAGACTTGATCCGGAAATCAGTCTGTTGGGATGCCCAGAATGATGCAGAGGATGATGAGGATCCCACCGATATTGACCCAGAGGATTAAACTATGTGCCACATCATGGATCTAGTGACAATCGGGAATCAACTTGGTCCCAAATGGCCCGAGCCACAGAGTTGTTGGCTGCATTGGGGCCTAAATCCTCAAGAGAAGAGAGGGCTTGAGTTCTGGAATTTGTTTATGGGGTTCCAGCTGCCGTAGTGCTAACACCAGCCGCTCGAGAAGGATGGCCCCGCTACCCAGCAGAAGCTGCACCAAAACAAAGGTCTATAGCAACAAAAAGAGGAGAAAAACTCCCCCAAAAATTGGATATACTCACAGCAAAAAAGGGCAACCAGTCCAGTTAGCCCAGGCCAACACATCTAATGCACAAACAGGATGCAGACAAACCCCTCAACATGATGGACACTTCCCAGGTGCAAGGTAAATTGCACACTAGTGGCGCGCATAGGGCACTGTTCACACTTGTATGTGCATGGTGTCCAGCCAGCAACCTATTACCACGTCCTTACTATTAGATTAGGTGGGTTACCCGGACACTACGCACTGCAGCACACAAGGGACAGATACACCACTATGCACGGCCTGTATTACGAGGCCCAGCTGCACCCCGTATAAAAAAGTGCAAAAAATATATCAAATATATATGAGGTATTAGTTAGTAAATTGGCCAATGTACATAAGCCACCTTGCACCTGTGAAGTGTCCGTCTTGTTGAGGGGTTTGTCTAGAACCTGTTTGTGCATTACATGTGTTGGCCTGAGCTAACTGGACTGGTTGCCCTTTTTTGCTGTGAGTATATTCAATTTTTGGGGGAGTTTTTCTCCTCTTTTTGTTGCTATTTTTAATATTTATCAGTGTAGGGACCTGCAAGCATAAGGATCCGTGTTGAGGATTGCAGGCTTATGTACATTGGCCAATTTACTAACTATTACCTCATATATATTTGATATATATTTTTACACTTTTTTATACGGGGTGCAGCCGGGCCTCTTAATACAGGCAGTGCATAGTGGTGTATCTGTCCCTTGTGTGCTGCAGTGAGTAGTGTCCGGGTAACCCGCCTAATCTAATAGTAAGGGCGTGGTAATAGGTTGCTGGCTGGAGACCATGCACATACAAGTGTGAACAGCGCCCTATGCGCGCCACTAGTGCGCAATTTACCTTACACCTGTGAAGTGTCCATCATGTTGAGGGGTTTGTCTACATCCTGTTTGTGCATTAGATGTGTTGGCCTGGGCTAACTGGACTGGTTGCCCTTTTTTGCTGTGATTAAAAACAAAGGTCTACAAACAGGGCCTGTCACTTGCCCAATCTACGGCGCTGTTATACATGTGGGCGCCTTGGACATATGGATAAAGATTGTCTCCAAAACCGAGGCGCCATGCTTGGAGCCCATCTGCCAGCTCAGCCGGACAAGGTCTGTGACATACAGAGCCAGGGACTACAAGACACTGGTTCCTCCATTACCCTGGTAAGCCCAGTTATTGTTTCCCCAGAAGACCATTTACCAGATTCCCAATTATCCATCTCCCTGGCTGAGGGCCAGTGCTCGGACATCCCTCTGGCATGTGTGCAGTTGGACCTAAGGACCGACCAGGGAAAGGTCGAGGTGGAACTTATGGACAGCCTCCCCACACCTGATATTTTGGGGACCAACCAGGAAGCGATCAATGTGGGACTTGTGAACAGCCTACCCATACCTGTCATGGTGGAGACTGACCAGAGCAAGGCTGATGTGGAGCTTATGAACAGCCTCCCCACACCTGTCATTTTGGGGTCTGACCAGGAAGAGGTCCATATGGAGCTTATGGACAGCCTCCCCACACCTTCTTATTTCGGGGACTAACCAGGAGGAAGTTGATGTAGGGCTCATGGATGGTTTCCCCACTTCTGGTATTTCGGGGACTAGCCAGGAGGAAATTGAAGTTGGGTTCATGGATGGCCCCACCAAGCCTGTTGTTTCGGATACCACCCAGAGGGAAGTGGAAGTGGGGTTTGTGGATTACCTGCTCACACCAGTTATTTTGGAGTATGACCTAGGAGGAGGACTATCCAGCCAGTTTGTAGCAGCCATCACCCACTTTCAAGCCAAGCAGGACCCTGATGTGGGTCTTTCTAACATCTTCTCCAAGGATAATTCACATTTCCAGTCTCCATCATCCACCTCTGAGCCAACAACCGTGAGTAAGCCTAACCAGACTGTGGCTATTGACTGGGGGAAGATTAATAGTAAGAAATGTATGCAGGCCCAACTCATGGACCCCACCTTAGTGCTTGTCCGCAACATGGCTGCTTAAGCTGGGGGAGGTAATCATGGGGAGGTGTATAGATGCGAGCCTCTGCTGCTGACCTCACCATTAAAAAGGACAATGCCATCAAGAGGAGAAGTGTGATCGGAAGCCCATCCTGTCTTTGCTAATATTAAGAAGGGGGAGGAATTTGACGACATGGACTCTGAGTGCCTAGCATGAGTTAACTTTCTTAACATTCAGCCAGACATGAAGGGGGATAATCCCTCATTGTTCTACAAGACTCTTGGGAGTTTAGTATTGAAGTTTTTGTTGACTCATGTAATTGTTTTGGCCACTGAAGGCTAGACACCCAGACAACTCAATTATGCGAACTTCCCATTGTATTACTAAGTGAATTGCTAGATGTGATGTAACTTACCTGTCTCACCCTTGTCTCTGGATATTTAAATATAGCTTGAAATTCATCCAATAAGAGAAGCAACCTTGTACAACCAATCCAATAGGGCACAGTAAGGGAAGGTTATGGCTATAAAAGATGACTTCTTGGAGTCACCAGGTTATTGATGGATGTTGCATGATCCAGTCTAAGCTCTTAGGAGCTGGCTAGGGGATCAGAACCAGGATGCCTTGTGGACTCGGTCTAGGGACTTTGGCTCCGACTAGAGGATCACTTGGCTACATGGCTTCAATCTAGGGACTCCGATTCCGATTGGAGACCATAACCGCAGTCTAGGGATTTCGACTCCGGCTGCCAGGATCATATCATTTCCTCATACCAGAGACTACTTAAGGAAGAAACCCAGGTTGGGACAATTTGGTCACCTGGCTACAGACTTTGCGGACCTCAGTCAGTGTGTCGCCCAGGAATAGGGGGTACTCAGAGTCGGGCCAATGGGGTTGCTAGAAGTATCATGTGGCGTGACCCGATCTGTGATCCCAGGCTCCACAATAAAACAAAGGGGAATATGTACAAGGGAGATTGTCTGTGATGCCACCCGTGGGTTAAGGTGATGAGATGGTGGCACCGCCGCTGCCTCTGGGGACCGTGCCCGGGACTGATGGTGTGGGGCAGCAAGGTGGGATCCCCTCCACGGGTAGGAGAGTTGTAGTCCCGGGGCCCAGGGGGAGTTGTGGTGGTGGCAGGGATTGCAGGGAGCAGGAAACTCACAGTTCGGTTGTCCTGGTGTTGGATGATGCTGTTTTCATGTGTAGGGTCAGGAAGCACAGAGTCCAGTACTTAACCAGAAATTGCCGGTGTCCATAGGCCTTTGGTATGGGGGTGTTCGGATCCCACACCCGGTACACGAAGCAGGGCCCTCTCTCTCTCCTCTGCACTCCAGCTAAGAGTCACCTTCTCTGTTTTTGGACGGGGGAAAGTCCTCTCTTTGCACAAGTCCGGGGTCCTGTGCACACTACCGACGGGCCACTACCCTGCCCCGGTCCACTACAGGTGCCCCTGAGCCTACTCTCTACTTCAGCTCCAAGACTCGGCTTTCTCCTTTCTCCACTTCCACAGCAGCCCAGGAGCCACAACCCCTGTCTGCACTCCTCTCCTTCTCCTTCCACTGACTGCCTCAACTCCTCCCCTCCTGCTTTTTTTGTTGCACTGGGGGGAGGGGGCGGCTGTCTCATTGTACCAGTGTGGGAGCAGGTGGTACCAAGGAGGTTTAACTCTTTCTGTGACTACCTGGCTGGCCAGGGCGTCACATTCCCTCTTGGTAAAACACAGACCATCCGCGGACTGTCCAGACAACGACGTTTTTTTATATTCCAGGAAAATTGCAAAAAGAATAAACATGTAATGCATATAAAACATAAAACATCTCATCCCCCTTAGGGGAGGCACATCACTTTAAACGTTGCTAAACTGTCCTTCCCGCCAGTCCATAAAACAACATTTTTACAACTGCTGCTGCTCCCAGTATGGGGCACAGGTTCCGTGCTCCGACTCCTGCTCATGAGCCAGGCCCACTCAGCTGCCCTCGGCGCCGGCTACAACCGGCCTCGCTAACTGCCGAGAGCCCCAACGCTCAGTGGCCTGCTGCTCCTCTCGGCAGGTGCACTCCTGCTGCTCCACAGCCGGGATGGGGTATTTGGGAGCGGCTGGCGCTGCAGCTGGGGGCGATTTCAGGATGGGTGCTGCCGTTGTTGCAGCCGGGTGGACTGCCGGGGCCGACGTCATCTCTGCTGCGGCTGGGCGGACTGCCGGAGCCATCTCCGTTGCAGCCGGGCGGACTGCCGGAGCCGACGTCATCACGGTTGCAGCCTGGCTCGGGGCCGGAAGGGATGTCATCGGGGTTGCAGCCTGCTGACATCTTGCCGCTCTTGTGTCCAGGAATGGAATTTTGCAAAGTCCTGGCGTCCCTGCACTTTACAGGTCTGGTTACATGCCACCGCTTCTTTGCCCGCCTCCCTTGGTCTTTTGCGAGCACTCCTTCCGGCCGTGTTCCCAGGGGGCGGGGCTTCAACTTCGCAACATTTTTGGGAAAGAAGAAGATGGTGCCGTTTTTTTGGCGCCAAAAATGGCGGGCAAGATGGCGGCAGGTCAAAATTTTTCAAACAGTTCACGGATTACAAGGCGCACGTCATTCAGGTCATGGATGGGGTAAGAATCCTGTTCGTGACGCCAAATTGTGTCACCCAGGGATAGAGGATACTCAGAGCCGGGCCAATGGGGTTGCTTCTAGAGGTATCACGGTTGCGTGACCCGGTCTTTGATCCCAGGCTCCACAATAAAAGGGGAATATGTAAAGGGGATTGTCTGTGATGCCACCTGTGGGTTGCGGTGATAAGATGGTGGCACCGCCGCTGCCTCTGGGGACCGTGCCCGGGACTGATGGAGCAGGGCAGCAAGGTGGGATCCCCTCCACGGGTAGGGGAGTTGTAGTCCCGGGGCCCAATTGGGAGTTGTGGTGGTGGCAGGGATTGCAGGGAGCAGGAAACTCACAGTTCGGTTGTCCTGGTGTTGGATGAGGCTGTTTTCATGTGTAGGGTCAGGAAGCACAGAGTCCAGTACTTAGCCAGAAATTGCTGGTGTCCATAGGCCTTTGGTACGGTGGTGTTCGGATCCCAAACCCGGTACACAAAGCAGGGCCCTCTCTCCTCTGTACTCCAGCTAAGAGTCACCTTCTCTGTTTTTGGACGGGAGAAGTCCTCTCTTTGCACAAATCCAGGGTTCCGTGCACACTACCGGCGGGCCACTACCCTGCCCCGGTTCACTACAGGTGCCCCTGAGCCTACTCTCTACTTCAGCTCCAAGACTCGGCTTTCTCCTTTCTCCACTTTCCCAGCAGCCCAGGAGCCACAACCCCTGACTGCTCTCATCTCCTTCTTCTTCCACTGACTGCCTCAACTCCTCCTCTCCTGCTTTTTTTGTTGCACTGGGGGGAGGGGGTGGCTGCCTCACTGTACCAGTGTGGGATCAGGTGGTACCAAGGAGGTTTAACTCTTTCTGTGACTACCTGGCTGGCCAGGGCGTCACACCAGCTTTCTAAATCTGTCGTTATTCCATTCTCGGTGGGTGCCCGATGAAAGCGGGGTGCTGCTGGATTGGAGTAAGTAGCCCTGGAAGCTCTGAAGCACGGACATTCAAATCCCTGGTGAGCCAGCGGAAGGGTGAGACTCTGTTGCCTGCTACATTTGTGTGTTTTGCTGGTTATGTGTTTTGTGCCATTAATTGTTTGGGGATCCAATAAAGTCTTAATATTGTGATTCCCTTACCCTGTGTTGTCTGAGTAGTGTTCTGCCCACAGGTAAGGAGGTCGGGCATTCAGTTGGGATGAGCCCTGGGCCATACTGTCTTTCTAAAGTCGGCGGGGCCAGCGGACGAGAGCACTCACTGACTCCCGTGTCTCCAAATCCAACTTTGTCACAATGCCGGCAGATCGGCTGCCCATTAGCATCATAATGATCAGGAATTTGTGGCAGAAGGGCTCTCCAGCGTCGCAGTCATGAAAGGTCATCAGCACTGGAAGCCAGTTCAATGGTTACAGGTGGCTGAGTCTGAGCTGGTTTGGATTGCATCACTTTGGTCAAAGTAGCCTTACCTTTCATCAATTCCAGCATGTAGAGCCGCAGTCCATCAATGGAGCTCTCACCCACAGTCTGTTCCTTGGCACCCACTCTCATGGGTGTAGTTGGCAGTATTCCTGGTGGCTTTAGCACAACGCTGCTGCAATCCGGCTCGCGCAGTGCTCTGATAACCCGGTCTTTAAATTCTGCAAAGCTGAGATTAGGGCTTTGAATGGATACAATGCGCATCTGGGTCCGGTGGGCATCAGACAGAAGCCCCTCGATGATTTGATCAGTCAGCAGGTGATTCTCATGTCTCACCTCCTCCGGTTCCACTTGCCGAACAGCTCTCATCGCCTCCTGACGGTTTAAAGCATAGTTCCGAACACTTTCTTGCACCTTTTGCTTGCATGCATAAAACCACAGTTTTATCTCTGCTGCTGTACGGGTATCAAAGATTTCGTTGAGTTTAGTCAAAATGTCCTTTGCTACTCTTTTATCGGTCTCCGTCCTAGACTTGACTTCACATCGGGCTGCCCCGGTCAATTGACTAATAAGGACGCTGGCTTTCTGGTCCTCCTTCATATGGTAAACCATGAATAAACTGTAAAGTTTCTCCTTGAAGTCAGCCAGGGTATATGCCTCCCCGGAATTATGGGAGAGCCACGTTGCACCTGGAAGATATGGCAAGGTAAATGGTAGCACCGGAGCGGGAGTCATGCTGCAGGTCGGGCAACAGGCAAGGTTTGGTCTCCTTCCTCCATGGACATGTCTTTGCAGGCACAGGGTTTCCCACCAGTTGCTGGCAGAGGGGCTCTTTTTCGCATTCTTTTCGGGCTCCACCCACGCTTTCGCACTCTTTGGGGTACCACCTACGATGTCCTGCCCCTTCTTTTCCCGCGGGGAATAACTAATGGCGATGGTCCTTTCAATAAATACGGTTTTAACACAATTTAATATGATTCACAGTACCCGGATTTTGGCCAGGCATGTTATCCTGTTTGTGACGCCAAGTTGCGACACCCAGGGGGCAGGGGGTGAACCTTACTCATCACTGGGCCGGTGGTGTCAGTTCCAGGGATGTCCCGGGTGGCCCTGTCCGGCTTCGGGCCCCGAGGTGTCCACAGTAAAAGGGGGATTAAGAGATGGATGTTTGTCGTTACACCACCTGCGGTACGCGGCCAGTGATTAGCTGCCGCTGCTGTTGTGGTACCCCGGGGCCAGGGGGTTTGTTTCATATCTGCTACTCGTCGCCGAGCCGATGCTGGTCATGTAGTTGTGGCGGCCTGTCTCGTGCCCCGAGGTGTCTACAATAAAGTGAGGTGGATGTTGGAAGTGACTACGCCATCTGTGGTTTGCGGCCAGGGATTAGCCACCGCTGCGGGTGATGTCCTCTGGGGCGGATAGTGATGACGCAGCCAAGATGGTTCTGCTCCCCACAAGTGGAGCGGGCCTCAGGGAGATGAGGTTGGTGGGGATGGCCGGTGGCGCCAAACCGCGGGGCGGCGACGCCCGCAATAACAAGGATGACACCAGGGCTGCGGTTCAATGTTCTTTTTACTCAGTTTCTAAGATGCCCCGGTGTTCCGCTCTCTGGTGCGATGGGCTCCAGCCGGTCCCGGGTAAATCAAAAGCAATCACCGGTGTCTGTGGAGTGTGAGACCTTTCTCCTCTGTGCTTACTTGTGGATCCCCATAACTTGAAGCAACTTGGGGACCCCAGTGTTCTTGTCAAGTGTCCCATCCTGTATGCAGGTGGCGCGTATTGTGAATACATTTGGACTGGATTCCAGTTTGGGGCTTCCTCTTGTGGTCAGTGCTGTTAGTGGAGTTGCCTTGCTGAATAGAAACCAGACAGCTGAGGATGATTGGCAATCAGGTTGTTCTGACTGGGCCTATATAACTGAGTAGTGTTCTCTTGTTCCTTGCCAGTGCTCAATGTTGTCTCCCGTCTGCTAGGGACATTCTGAAGCTGGTGTCTACCAGAACTCCTTTCAGATAAGTTTTATCTTTTTACCTCTGCTGGTGGTTTCCTGATTTTGCCTGTGTGGAGTTTTGGGTGGAGTTGGATCATTCCCTGCTGGGAATGTCTGTGTACCTTGCTCCATATCCTGCTATGTATTTTGTTTTGTCATGCTTGGTACTAATTCCAATCCCTCCACTATGTTAGTGTTTGTTTGGATCCCAGTAACACCAGAGTCCTGATATAGTGGGGACAGAGTCTGTGTGGACTCAGTATTTTTTCATGTCAGGCGTGTTGGCTCTTTTTCTAGGGTATTGCACGGCTGCAGACAGTGCTCTTTTCTGTCCTTTCCTATTTGGATAGTTTGGGACATATCTTTGCTGAATCTGTTTTCTACTTGAGTATTGTGTTTTCCTACATCACCGTAATCTTTTTATGTGGGGGGCTATCTATATCTTTGGGGACTGTGCCAAGGCAGATTAGTCTTTCCTGTATTTCTCTCTGTAGGAATAATTAGTTCTCCGGCTGTGTTGAGGTGACCAGGTCATCGTAGGCACATACCATGGCTACTTCTAGTTGTGTGTTAGTGTTAGGGCTGTAATTTGCTGAGATTCCAACCACTCTGGTAACATTCTGGGTTTCATAGTTTTTTGTCCTTTTTCTGATCCTCCTCGGTCACTGAATCATAACAGGCGCAGGTCCGCCATGGGGCCCGACTGTGATCTTGACCCCGGACCCTATGTGTCACTATGCTCCGGGAAAATGGGTGGGGAGCGACGGGACTTGGAATCCCCATCTTCTGCAGATTCTGATAGTCTAACGTGGAGTATGTCCTACCCCAGGGTTCTGCACACTGACTGTGCTGGCACTGTGGGAATGGTTAGGCTTGACTTCAGCTACCATGTTCTCCTCTGTCTCACTAGTTCCACCAGTTGCCTCTCGCCTTCTTCCAGTCTGTCCGGTTCTAGCAGGAGAAACTCTCAAGCACTCTCTCCTGTGCCCATGTTGTTCAGAGCCTCAGACTATTCTAAAATGAAACTATGTGTGTGTGTCTGCTTCCTCAGTGCAGCCCCCACTTTTCTGATGACTCATCCGTGGTTGTCCCAGCAACCGGGAATTTCCCTTGCTGTCTGGCTTCCTGAGTTGTGTAACTGTCTGAATTACTGGCTGGATGTGGTGCAAGTGAAAAAAGTATTTAGCCTCTCCTTACCCGGGATAAGCATTGCATCTTAAATGAGATGCAATACCCTGTGGCGACTGAAGCCTCAGGGGCGCCACATTCCCCCACAGCGAATCGCATCACTCCGTGGCTGCAAAACAAAATAGAGTATACCGCAATTTTTGTTATACATGTCAGCAGAGTAAACATTCTTCCCTTTATGGGAGGTCTATCACTTTAACATTTCAAACATCCTGACTCCAATCAGTTCTATAGATCCTTATACACTTTACACAAAAAGCAGAGAGAAACAGTATAAAAAATAGCAGAAGAGCAGAGCAGAATAGCATATCAAAACTCTATATCTGTACATTAATAGCATCAATCACACTTTTCATCAGCAGAGTCCATGGTGCCATAAACCGGTTATTTACAACGGCAGTCCTGGCCATACATCTCACGGTGACTCAGATATCCATTTTGTTAAATGAGAGAAGAAAGAGAGAAAGAAAAAACAAACAAAAAAAATCAATACTCTCAATAACTGTATACACTTCAGTCCAATATTTACAAGCCTGTCTATGACGCTCCAAGGCCCTCCAGGCATCCAGGTTCGGGGACAACGATGGCAGCCGGTCGCAGTGCGGGCCGTGTCGCCAGAGTGGCTTTCAGACAGCCAGGTGATCACATCGCTTCTACCCTGTGCCTCCGATTTCTTCGGTCGGCGCTCGCCATGGCTCGCATCCAATCAGTCCATGCCACTATCCCATCTTTTCCTGCTTTCTGAGGAGGCGGGGCTCCTGGCTCCTTTGGTAAGTGTCGTGTAGGGGCGGGCATAGCTTTTCGTGCCCTGCTGCAATCCCACCCACGAAGGGCGGGCACCCCCAGTTCTTTTGGGTACACATGGCGCCTGTCCTTTTTTTTTTTCAATGTACGCCAGTGTACAGTCACAGTCCAGTAAACGCACAGTATCTGCGGCCGTGGGCACAATACTGTTTTCCAGAAACATTTGACACTGTCCTGTAAGTCACACAGTATCCAGGTTTTGCCTGGGCATCTAATCCTGCCGATTACGCCAAGACATATACTACTTTCATTTTGCTAGGAAATGTTTATGAATTTATTTTTTTTGTAATGTAAATTTAGAGGGAAGTGACGGCCTCCAGATTGGTTGAGCAATTCTGTATGTCTAATGCTATCTTTAAATATAGCTAGATCCTACCTACATTTAACATCATAGGCAATGGCCAATTTGTAACTAAGACTGCACTAGCATGTTGGTCAGATGTATGGGCTCTTGTTGAATTTTTGATCCTAAAAGAATATGCATATTCGCATCCCACTTAATAATGTCCTCCGTCATGGATTTTTCCTGTATAGGCCGCTTTACACGCAACGACATTGTTAACGAGATGTCTTTGGGGGTCACGGAATTCGTGATGCACATCCGGCCTCGTTAGCAACGTTGTTGCGTGTGAAATGCACGAACGACTGTTAACGATCAAAATTACTTACCTAATCGTTGATCGTTGACGCGTCATTCCTTTCCCAATTATTGTTGCTGTTGCAGGACGCAGCTTGTTCGTCATTCCTGCGGCAGCACACATTGCTATGTGTTACACCGCAGGAACGAGGAACATCACCGTACCTGCGGCCGCCCGCAATGAGGAAGGAAGAAGGTGGGCAGGATGTTCGGGCCGCTCATCTCTGCCAGTTCGCTTCTATTGGGCGGCCGCTTAGTGACGCCGCTGTGACGCTGAAAGAACCGCCACCTTAGAAAGGAGGCGGTTCTCCGGCAACAGCGACGTTGCTAGGCAGGTAAGTATGTGTGACGGGGACTAACGATATTGTGTGCCACGGGCAGCGATTTGCCCGTGACGCACAAACGACGGGGGCAGGTGCAATCGGCAGGGACATCGCTAGCGATGTCGCTGTGTGTAAAGTGGCCTTTAGAGTATGTGGGCATGCTAAATATTTGGTGCAGATATTTTCTGCATCAAATCTGCATCTTATGGCAGAAAAATGCACCAAAAACAAGGTGCGTTTTTGTCATGCACTTTTCATAATGAAGTCAATCGGTGGAAGAGCTCAAAAACAAAGGCAAAACGCAGCAAGAATTGACATCCTGCAGATTATTTTTTGCACCAAATCTGCAAGGAATAAATAAGCAACATGTGCACAGCACTTCAAAATTCTGATTGACTTTGCTGGCATAAGGATAGGCATGCAGATTTGTGACAAAATTATGCCAAAAAGGCATCAAAAACTTATATAAAAATGCACTGTGTGCACATGACCTAAAAATCTCCCCCATCCTGGCTTCTTCCTGTAATAATGTCCCACATGCTGGACTCTTTCCTGTATAATGTTCCACATCATATAATTGTCTCCTCCTTTCTATAACAGTTTCCTCCATCCTGGTCCCCTTCCAGTAATAATGTCCCCCACCCAGGCCTTTCATGTAATAATGCCCCCCCATCCTCGGACCCACCCTATAACAATGTCTCCTACCATGGGCACCTTCCTGTTATAATGTCCCCGATCCTGTACCCTTTCCTGTTATGTCTCTCATCCTGGTACAATGCCCCCATCCTGGGCCCCTTCCTGGTATAATGCACACCATCATGGGCCTCTTCCTTGTACACTTCCTCCCTTACTGGACCCTTTACCGGTATAATGCCCCCAACCCTGGGCCCCTTCCTCTAATAACTTTGCTCGTTCTTATCCAACACCTAAAAGGAAAAAAAAAAATTCTACTCATTTTCCCCCACTCCCATGACATGTGGCATCCTCCCCTATACCCATCACAACCACAGGCAAGTGTTACGGGGGGACCGGCAGATTAGGACCAGGGGTATATATCCCAATCGCCAGTCGGGGCCCACCGTGCTCCAGATGGTAATGGAGCTGCTGGCACCCTGTGGGTTAGGCAGAGACTATAGAGCTGGATGGCTCTGAGATAACTCAAGGAACCGGTCACGTGTGTAGGGACACGTCAGACCGGACGACAACCCAGTTAACGTTTCGGTGGAGCGGACGCTACTCCGACCACGTATGTAGGAACACGTCAGGCCAGATGGTAACCAGTTAGCGTTGACCGAGAAGACCGCTGCGACAGTGCCCTGTCGGCCACATGTGTAAGACACGTCAGGCCGAGTGGTCCTCCAATTAGCGTTTCTGGCCACCACTCGACTGGCCACGTGTGTAAAGGACACGTCAGACCAGGTAGTCACACCAGTAGCATTTGACTGGGAAGCCAAGGAGGATAATAGGGTTCACACACCCAATCCAGGAACACCCTGTTAACTTCACAGGGGTTCTGGGGTGCGCTGTCCGTGCGCGTAGAGGGCACAACCAGACAGGTGGCACAGCAGGTATACTGTCCGTGTGCGTAGAGGGCACTCTCGGACAGGTGACGCAACAGGTATTCTGTCCGTGTGCGTAGGAGGCACAACTGAACAGGTGACGCAGCAGCCGCAGTCCAGTTAACGCCACTGGACTGCTCTAGCACAACAGGAACGGTAGCAAGGAAGCACGGCGCCTGACCCTCATGTGCTGAGCCACGAATCTTGGCGTGACAGGCACCGTTCGCCTAGCCCTACCTACCGCTTCCAACAAGGCTTATGCCACCAAGAACTCTAAATGAAGACTGCGCACCTCCATGTTGTCTCCAGCCCCTTTTATAACCTGGGTCCACCTCAAACCCAGGGTGGAACCACCAAGGTCCAATAGCAGAGTGCCATGTCATCAGTGACGTCACATGCGACCTATCCGGAACCGCCATGTCATTGATGACCTCATGGCAGCCACGCCCCAAACACTTCACCAGTCATCGTCTGACGACCAATGGTGAGGTGCCAGATCATAGGGGCGGGCCTCTGCGAGCCAGTCCGGAGTTGCCCCATCATCAGGACACCTGACACCCTCTACCCTATCAGGGCCTGCCACCTCACGGACATGCTCAGTGAGGTCCTTACCGGACCTAGCCTCTGATGCACTAAGTGCCTGAGCATGCTCAGTAGCCTGAGCAACAGGCTCAGAAAGCAGACTATCAGTTTGAGCATGCTCAGTAGGCACATCCCAGAACTTAGACACAGCACGAAGTCCAAGTACCTGTGCAAAGAGGCTGTTAGGGTTAATTGTGGGAGCATGCTCAGTAGCCTGAACTGAGGACTTAGTCTCAGACATAACACAAACAGGCTGAGCATGCTCACTAGGCAAAACATCGGGCTTAGACTCTGGCTGGGGTAAATCGGCGCACACATGCGCACTAGCCGCCTCTCCACACTTAGACGTGGTGGAAGGAGCAGCCAACTGGACGACCCGAGGCACGGCCAAGAATGGCAGCCGGCGCCTGGGCGCAACAGGAACCGCAGCAGGCTGCTTGCAGCTATGGCGGCGCCGGTTCGTAACAGCAAGCCAATGTGTACTGCCGGCCTCTGATTGTTTTGGTTCCAATCTCAAAGGTTGCCTTGTTGCTGGCAAGTGGGTCACACAATTTGCCAAAATGTGTAGTCTATTTAGCAATAATGCAATTCAAAATTCATAATCCATTGTTTCCATACACCCTAGTGCCGTCAGAATGTGATTGTAACAGTTTTTTGTGTGTTATCATTAGGATAGGTCATGAATATCTGATCAGTGGGGGTGTAATAGAAGTGAATGGAATTGAGCTTCAGTACCACACACAGTCACAATCCTGGGTCTGATGATGCACCTTGAGTGGGCAATGAAGGTGACACATGAGTCCCTGGAGCACTATATCGCTTTACCAGCAGAGAGGTGAAGGGAGTAGGACCCCACCATTCCCTATAGTGAAATATTAATCAGTCATTATTATGTTTTCATAGGGATATCTGTATTTTTTGGGGTGGGGTGAGATCACTAAGGCCAATTCATGAAATATGAAGAGTCAAAATTGTAATAACGTCAATGCATCCGTAACAGAGAGGAAATCACAATAGAAATCTTATTGCTTGTTTCTTTGCTTTTCCGCAGGCAATCCTCTCTGTAGTGATCTGTTTTAATCCTTGATATATTTAAGCTATATCCAGGCAATCCCTATATGCACAATGAAATCGGTTAGGTACGATTAATCCGCTCACCCATGAGAGAGCTTGATCAGTGATTATAACCCAGGGCTATTACATGTTTTTCAAATGGCAAAGGAGTAATTGCACAATTGCAACTGCCTGTGTACCTATCATCAGATAATCCACTCCAGTGATGGTGACAAATTACTTCTAAATACTGGTATGAGAGAGCCCATGGGAGAAGTGTTAAACATGGCCTTAGATTGGATTTATGTTATCTTGAGTTGTGCCTGTGATTTAGTGAGCGATAATGGGGCGTCACATGCAAATTGTATTGTACATAGGCACGTTGTGCACCAGAGCACTGCATTTTCGTGATTACAAGGTTCACACACAAATGTCTACATGGAATTGGGTTTGAACTATAACTTTAGTGGAAGTTATCCTTTAATACAAAGGGGGATTGAATAGGAAGCAATGAGGAGGTACTTCTAATCTTACAGGAAACTTCTGATATCGCAAGGAAAAATACCCCCACACTTCAGCGTTTTGGCTGCTCTTCTACAGTTGATAAAATAAATAGATGTTTGAAATGTTCAAAAGAGTAGTTTTCATTATTAAATCAATCTAAGTCAATAAAAGATTTTATCAGGTTTTTAGCTATTCATTTACTAACGGCTAAACCATTATTGGGGCATGCTGTAGATACGTTTAGCATTTTTTTGATGATGGCAGATGAAGGGACACAGTTTCTGAATTGCTTGAGTGTGATACTACTCTACTCTAAGGTCTTATGCAGGGGTGGACACAGACAGGAGAGGATATTTGTAGAAGATAATATATGGGCCCTTTTCAGTCCAATGCCTCTTTATGTGACTGTGAAGCTGCTTTGGAGCTGGAGATGGGACCCTCATCCTTTTGATCCCTGTGGGGCTGCAAGAGTTGCATTGATGTTGTGTCCGTCCCTGATCTCAAGTATTAGATTACCACCATGGCAGCTATAGTTCCAGAAAGGGGGTCCTTTGGTGTCACAATGACTGCATTTGCCTCAATTAAATGCTACTCTAGTGACTTTGTGGGCTGCTGTAAGTCTCCACTCAACACTGCTGCTTGCATGAAGTCCAAAACTAAGGCAGGCTTTGCACGTTGCTACATCGCAAGCCGATGCTGCGATGTCGCACGCAATAGTCCCCGCCCCCGTCGCAGGTACGATATCTTGTGATAGCTGGCATAGCGTAAATTATCGCTACGCGCAGCTTCACATGCACTCACCTACCCTGCGACCGTCGCTCTGGTCGGCGACCCACCTCCTTCCTAAGGGGGCGGGTCATGCGGCGTCATAGCGACGTCACACGGCAGGCGGCCAATAGCGGCGGAGATGAGCAGGATGTAAACATCCCGCCCACCTCCTTCTTTCCGTATAGCTGCCGGCGGCAGGTAAGAGGATGTTCCTCGCTCCTGCGGCTTCATACACAGCGATGTGTGCTGCCACAGGAACGAGGAACAGCATCATACCTGTCGCGGCAGCGTAATTATGAAAAAGTCGGAGCCTGCACCGATGATACGATAACGACGCTTTTGTTGCGCTCGTTAATCGTATCATCTAGGATTTACACACAACGATGTCGAAAGTGACGCCGGATGTGCGTCACTTTCGATTTGACCCCACCGACATCGCACGTGCGATGTTGCAACGTGCAAAGCCGCCCTAACAGTTATTACTTAAAAGAGATGTCCAGAAAGAGACTTTCTAGAAAATATTATAGCCACACTAGTATTTTTCTAATATAATTTTAATACTGCCAGTGTTCCATTTGCCTAAATCAGCCACAAGTCAAGAGACTACTCTATATGGATCCTTCACCACTGTCACTGAGGTCACATTTGAATCTCTCATGAGTCTCCGTGGCATCCAACAATAACATCAGCTATCTATTCTTCTTTTGTTTTCGCCAACTGGAAATGCATTGAGAAAATAATTCTGTGCATGCTCAGTTGGGGAAAAGGAAAGCCTAGTCCAAATTGCAGAAATCATTGCTGACATTCTGTTCCAATGTCGCAGAGACTTATGGGGCATCTGAAAGAGATGTCAGTTAAAGTGCTGAATTGCAGTTGACCCGCCCCAGGGCTATTGGGTACTCGGTCCCGAGCTGTATATGTACGGGAATGCTGTGTCACGGGTGTGTAATGGACGATGCCCGGTTCTATGACCCTGGGGGTTGCTTGAAAAGGGGTTATATACAGGTGATATCAGAGAGTTTATGTCATGATGCCACTTGCGGGTTGCGGCTAGGTAGATGGAGCCGCAACTGCACAGTCTAATGAGACTGCGGCTGATGGTGAAGGCAGCTTGGATGTTAGGCCCTCCGCAAGTAGGGCCAAGCCCCAGGGGGCGAATGATGGAGTTCGGCATGGATAGAAGGGAGACCACAATATGGGAGTGCAGTGCAAATGGTGTTTACTCACAGTGGTGGCAATGCTGGGTCACTGAGGATGGCTGGTTTCAACCCCTGGTCCCTTTTAGTTCCAGTGCTGGTGTGGTAACCTAGTGGCTTCTTTCCCCTGCACCTCTCACTAGTTGCTGGAACCCCGTGGCTTTGAGCATCTGGGGGTCCCCTCTTGTTTGTCATTCCGTCTCAGGTCCGTACGGCAGGCAGTGTGAACCCTGTTTGGTCGGTGTTCTGTACCGGTTCCTGGCTCTCTCGTTACTGCTGGTGACCAGGATTTTTGGGTCAGTGAGGTCCTGAATGGTCCCCTCACTGTGCAAGTATTTGTCAGGTAGCCTGAAGCGTTCGCCTGACCTACGGCCCTGTGCCCCATCGGTGCTATAGTTCCAGGGGTACCTCGTCGTACCCTCCCTGGCAACCACTCTCCTTCACCACTAGGTCACTGCTACACAATCCCGTCTGAAGACACGTTCGTCTCTTGCAACTGTCACTACAGACTGACTTACTGTCTCTCTTCTCTCCCCTGGTTGTCAGCTAGAGGACAGTCCGGGTCATTTCCAGTCCAATGACCAGTGGTCCATATTTATCAAACATTATTTAAACTGGTGGAAAGCAACATCATTCACGCATTTTCAACATTATTCAACGTTTAACTGTAGGTAACTTGGTTCAGCTACCAGGGAGCTGGAAAGGGGCCATCTGGATCATCTGGCCCCCTGGGATTTGCACTCTGGGTCTGAGTGCACTGGTCTCGCACACCTCTACTGTCCCCTGGTAACAGCTGGGGAACCAATGCCATAGTAGGGGCGACGGCTGATATTTCCATAGCGATCTCTGTTGGTACGTAATGCTGTATCTGAGAACCAGTCTCAGTTCTGAGGTTCTGGGCATCCGCTGGACACACACAAGCAGAGTGTTCTGGCTTGTTACATTAGCGCCAAGTCGATAATGGGACAACGACTGCGTTGGACACAGGCCCCTCATACAGGATGGGCTCCTCCTCTTGCTCTAGCAACAGGATCTCAGGCACCGAGTACCCTGCAATCACAATACGAGCGCCACTTCCCCCCGTATGCGGGACCCATGCCAACTCCGGGGTGCTGGAAGCTGAGCTCGACTCCTCTGGTGCTATGGCAGCAGGGATCGGAACAACTTGTTCATCCTCATCACCTTGCGCCTCCCTTTCTTTTCCCATCCCCCTTGGTTTTTCTCACCACTCTCTCTGGGACTGGAGCACTTCGGGAGCTTCTGAGTCAGGGCACTACCTCCTTTCGCCCGCGCTTGCAGGAGTTGTGGGCGGGATCCCCTTTTGCGCCCTTTTCACCACAGTGATGGCACAGTTACTTTTTCACACAAAAAGGTAGACAGTTGCACAAGTCACAAAAACAGTCCATAAGGCGCGAGTCACCCGTGTTAACGGGTCCAGTCCATATCCTGTTCGTGACGCCAGAAAGCTGACTCGCCCCAGGGCTATAGGGTACTCGTTCCCGAGCCGTATATCTATGGGGATGCTGTGTCACAGGTGTGTAATGGCCGATGCCCGCTTACGTGACCCTGGGGGTTGCTTGAAAAGGGGTTATATACAGAGGAGATTAGAGAGTTTATGTTGTGATGCCATTTGCGGGTTGCGGCTAGGTAGATGGAGCCGCCGCTGCACAGTCTAATGCAACTGGGGCTGATGGCGATGGCAGCTTGGATGTTAGGCCCTCCACAAGTAGGGCCAAGCCCCAGGGGGTGAATGATGGAGTTTGGCATGGAAAGAAGGGAGACCATACGATGGGAATGCAGTGCATCTGGTGTTTACTCACAGAGGTGGTAATGCTGGTTCACTGAGGACGGCTGGTTTCAACCCATGGCCCCTTTAGTTTAGTGCTGGTGTGGTAATCTGGTGGCTTCTTTCCCCTGCACCTCTCACTAGTTGCTGGAACCCTGTGGCTTTGAGCGTCTGGGGGTCCCCTCTTGTTTGTGGTTCCGTCTCGGGTCCGTACGGTGGGCAGTGTAAACCCTGTAGGGTCGGTGTTCTGTTCCGGTCCCTGGCACTCTCGTTACTGCTAGTGCCCTGGATTCTTGGGTCAGTGAGGTCCTGGATGTTCCCCCTCACTGTGCAGGTATTTGTCAAGTAGCCTGAAGCATTTGCCTGACCTAGGACCCTGTGCCCCATCGGTGCTATGGTTCCAGGGGTACCTCGTTGTACCCTCCCTGGAAGCACTCTCCTTCACCACTAGGTCACTGCTACACGACCCCATCTGGAGACATGTCCTTCTCTTGCAACTGTCACTACAAACTGATTTCCTGTCTCTCTCCTCCCCGCCTGGTTGTCTGCTAGTGGACTGGATCGGCTCCAACCCCTGAGTGGCCATCCATTAGGTCCCGGACTATTCAGTGACCAATGATTGGGAGAGGGAAACTGGGTATGTTTGTGTGTTTTGATGTTACCGGCACTGGTCTTCCAGGTCCCTGGGGTAGACCCTTCATCTTTGACAGGATGCAGTACCTTGTAGTGCCCTGATAGGTTCAGGGGCGCTACACAGTCATATGACCTATGGTCAATATGGACAAAGAGGACACTGGAGGTAATCAAGTATAGCCAACAAAATTCAAGTGCTGGCTATATGAATGGTTAGCAAGCCTCATTATAAGGGTACGGTTCCACTTACGTTTTGCACGGAGATGAGTGCAATCAGATAAAACATCAGATTGCACTCACACCAGTGTAAAACTATGGGGCATTGTCCATCTGTACATACCGGCCTGAGACATGAATCGCAGCATGCTGCGTTTGACAGCGTTTCTTGGCTCACACACCCCTATACAAGTCTATGGGAGCGTGTGAAACATGATACTGCACTCACATGTCATCCAAGTGCAGTATGTTTTACACAGAGACAGGAGCGGAGGAGAGAGAGAAAGTGCTCCCTCCCTCTCCTCCGCAGCTGTACTCTGATTGCAATATCGCATCACAGTCGCATGACCGTCGACTCACGCTCGCACCAGAGGGTCATTAGCATATCGCTTCCAATTCTTTCTCAAGCTATGCGCAAGTGGAACCGTACCCAAATGCTGAGCAACTCCTTTATCTTAACTTCCAAAGCTAAGTCTACCTGATTATAGGTATGCAATTTTTTTTAAAATCCAATGACTGATTCTTATGTTTTCCTATGCTCTGAAAAAAAAACACTTCTATTTTTAACCATCATGAATGAATTTTGCACAAAACGCTTGGGAAATTATTATTTATTAATATAGCGCCATTTATTCCATGGCGCTTTACATATGAAAAGGGGTATACATAATAAAAAAAAATACAATAATCATTAACAATACAATTTACAGACTGGTACAGGAAGAGGACTTGGCCCACAAGGGTTCATAGACTACAAGGGATGGGTGAGAATACAGTAGGTGAGGACAGAGCTGGTTGTTCAGTCATGTACGTAGTGGACTGATGGTTAATATAGGTTGTAGGCTTGTCGGAAGAGGTGGGTCTTCAGGTTCCTTTTGAAGATTTCCACTGTAGGCAAGATATTAAATCACATACAAGTGAGATGAACAGCTTTTCTTTTTGTTTCAAAAACATCTTCCGTCATGAGTTTCCAAATATCCGGATCCACAAAAATGCCTTCCTTCAGTTTTGCTTTGGACAGTCCCTGCAACTTGGTACCCAAGTACTTAAGAGTCTCTCCTTTTGGTAGAGCTTTCACAACCTGTTTCATCAGTCCAAGATTAATGTGGAGTGGTGGCAGGAGAACTTTCATGGGATCAACTAAACTTTCCATAACTATGTTCTTGAGTCCATAATGCAAAGGTGTTCTCGTTTGCCAACTTTTTTGGCTACAGTGATGCATCCTATACCCCCATTCACACAAAAAGTGTAAGTACTTGCTGCACCAGGAGCAAAGAGAGAACTTTCAGATCACTACATATTGACTATCCTTGATCCTCGTAGTTAAGTTTCTTAAAAATGAAATCTAAATTCTCATAGCTTTCCCTCTACTACACAGAATGCTGTACAGACACTGAAGCATACTTGCTTCCATTGTGCAGTCCTAAAGATTTCAGATTTTTTTTAACTGAATCAGTGAAGAGTCTCCACTTGCTCACATTGCTCTCATTGTGAAATTTTTCATCACCTCAAGAACTTCACAGCCATACACTAGCGTCTTGAGAAAAGTATGGAAGGAATTCCTGCTTCTGTATCATGATAATCAGGTACCAGGAGCTAGCAGGTTCTTTTCCTTTAGTCTAGAGCAGTGATGGCGAACCTATGGCACCAGGGGCACGCAGAGCCCATTTTGCTGGCTCGCGTGCTGTCGCCTGATCCTGCCGCTTTGATCTGCTGGTGCAGTCGCGCCGGCAGATCAAAGCTGTGTTGGAGCGAAGGAGACATTTCTCCTCGCTCTGACACTCCTCTCCCAGGCTGCAGGTCTGTTGCATAGGAGCCTCAGTGAGCGGCACCGGCGTAATAACGTCTTCTGGCCACGTGGGAACTGAGGACCCAGCGGCACGCAGCAGAGGAGCGTGTGCAGGAAGGTGAGTTGTGTGTTGCTTTTTTTTTTTTTTTATATATATATAACTTGTGTGCGGCTGTGCCAAGGTGGGGATGGGGGGGGTGCCAGCATGGGGGAGAGCACACATGCCAGCATTGGGGGGGGGCACACATGCCAGCATGGGGGGGGAACTACATGCCAGCATGGAGGGGGGACATACATGCCAGCATGGGGGGGACATACATGCCAGCATGGGGGGACATACATGCCAGCATGGGGGGGGACACACATGCCAGCATGGGGGGGACACACATGCCAGCATGGGGAGGACACACATGCCAGCATGGGGGGGAACATACATGCCAGCATGGGGGGACATACATGCCAGCATGGGGGGAGAACATACATGCCAGCATGGGGGGAGAAAACATGCATGCCAGCATGGGGGGAACATACATTCCAGTGTGACGCCCTGGGCAAGCCAGGGGTCACAGGTCATGACATCACCACACCCTACACCCCGGATAGGTACACCAAAGCTACACCAAAAATCCTTGTTGCCTTCCTCCAGGGGCTGATGTCCACACTAGGGGGTGGGCCAGGCGGTTGGCTCCGCCCATCGAGGAGTTCACAGTCCTGGAGGCGGGAAAACCAGGCAGATTAGTGAGAGCTGGAGACGAGTTTAGGAGTTGAAGTGAAGTGGTAGAGTAGCAAGAGAGAGGAGTTAAGGTGGAAGAGAAAGTGACAGTTGAAAAGCCTGAAGTTTGTCCGTGTCCGTCACCGTCACCGCCAACTACCGGGGAAAAGCAACAGCAGCTGTCCGTGGGAACCGTCTTTCCAGCCGTGTGTTTTATCGAGAACTGTGTCAACGTCTCAGGCTGAGTGAGTACCACCGTGCCGCACAGCGCTGCCCCCGCGACCCTGCACCTCACCAGGCCCCGCACCTGGCCTGCCATCCATCCCTCATCCTCCACCCCATCACTGGGCCCCTGGACAACCAACCCCTACCCACGGAGGGGAGAACTAACAACTCTGCTGCTCCCTGTCACCGCTCCCGGGATCCCCATACAGAGCAGCGGTGGTGTCCACACAATCACCACAACCGTTGGTGGCGTCACGGACAATAAATCCCCAAAACCAATCCCCCCCCTTTCACTCACGGGCGAGGAGCGCCGCTCGAGTCCCCGGGATCCGGCCCATCGCTCGAGCCACCGAGCAGCAGAGGCCGCAGCAGCAGCGGCAGCCGGACCCGAGCAGTGGGAGAGCGCAGCGTCCCCTCCTCCGCCCGCGACAACTTGGCGTCACGAACAGGATCTTACCGCTCTGCCGTTGGGTAGAGGTGCGCCTTGTTACCGCCAGAGGTGTCCGGCCGGAAAATTTCAGAAGCCGCCATCTTTGGCGCGAAAAGTTCCCGCTCGAGCGTCTTCTCGAGTAGCGGAGGCGCGAAGGCCAAAACCCCGCCCCGATAGAGGAGGGGCCGGAAAGAGGCTAAGGGGGACGAAATGGCGACTGGTTGCATGTAGCCACGGCTATAAAGGCTGGGACGCCAGGACTCTGCAGGAATACTGGGTTCCTGGAAGGCACGATTGCCAAGATGTACAGTCCGACCGCCAACGAGGACGCTCCCACACCTGGCACGGCGATGTGGCTGAGAGACCGGACTGCCCCGTTAAATAACCGTCTGCAAGCCCATATGCAGCTCCTCCTAGAGGAGTGGGAGACCGACATGGCGGACGTAGTGGCTGCTATGCGGAGACGCGAGGTGGAAGAGGATTTGGAGGAGCGGGTAAGAGACCCACGCCCCTGTATTCCTGAGGGATCGGCCGCTGAGGCTGAGGAGCCCGGCCTGCATCCGCTCACCCTGCCTCTCTCCCCGCTACCCGTGTTAGCTGCTGCCGCTTCGCCACTAGGCCCGCTACCTGCCCAACCGGTAGCGATACCCTGCCAATCCGCCCCGGCGGACCAACCGGCTGCAGACGCTCAGGACGTCCCTGAGTCACTCCCGGGGGAACCGCTGGGACCGCGGCCCCTAAACAAAAATGTGCCAGAAGTCCTGGCAGTGATTGCGCCAGACCCCGAGCCCGGGACCGTGGCATGGATGAAGGCCCGGGTGATTGCGTTCCACCAACGCCAACAGGATCAGATCTTCCGGATGATGGAGCAGTGGACCAACGAGGTGGAGATGCTGATTGCAACTGCCCCGATGTATGGGAGGGGAACGGATGTAACAGAGTCGACTGGTGACCCACGTCCCTATGTCCTACCAGGACCAGCCGCTGCGGCTGAGGGGCCCGGCCTAGTCTCGACCTATGCATCATCCTTGCCGTTACTTATGGGGCGCCTCAGTGTAAACTCGCCTGACCTGCTGCCCCGTGCTACTGCAGAAGGATCTGATGTGCTGGATGCTGGAGGCCAGGAGGCTGCGGCAGCTGGCGGCAACCCGCCTGACGCAGGAATAATTGATGATGACTCCGGCCCCGGCCCCGGGCCCACTGCTGAGTTTGAGGGGGTAAGTGAGCGTCCCCGCTATGAAGGAGACCCAGTGGTTTTCTACACCCCGCGCACCGGTGGAAATGGGTACCCTTGTCACAGCAGGCATGTCAGTGCATGTTTGATATGCTGGTGGCGGAGGATGGATCCGCCTCAGCTGAAGAATCAGAGTAAGGGCAGCGGAGCATCGTTGTCACAGTCCCCGTTGGGACCACCTGTGTGTTTAAAAGTTTTGAGAGTTATGAGAAAATGAAAATGATCACCGAAGTCTCATCTGATTATCAGCAACCGTGATTGAACCGGCCGTTGCCGGCACCGTTGTCCCCGTGGGGACCGATTGAAAAGTTTTGCATAGGAACTCCTATGAACAGGCCCGAGAACTTGCAGGGCAACCACAAACGTTAGTGGCTTGTAAATAAAAATGTTGTTGTTGCAGCTTACCGTTACCGCCTCCAGAGAGGCAGGTTGGAGGGAGGGCCCGCAGTGGAGCAGGCTGGGGCCCAGCCACCACAGGAACCGGTGGCTACCCTCTGGAGGGGAAGGACAGATCCCGCTCGGGTGACTTGGTTCAGGACTGGGGTCAAGGGGTGCTGCCTGTTTCTTAGGGGCAGCATCAGGGCCAGGTTACTTGGGTGGAAGAGAGCGGCAGCCGCAACCGTTACCGTAACGTTTAAGAAAAGTGCCTCCCGTTGTGGGATGATGTTATTTTATTTGTATTATGCTTTATCTTTTTTCAGAAAAATAAAACCGGTGTTGGACGGGCAGCCCGCGGACGGTCTGCATTTTGCTAAGGGGGAATGTGACGCCCTGGGCAAGCCAGGGGTCACAGGTCATGACATCACCACACCCTACACCCTGGATAGGTACACCAAAGCTACACCAAAATCCTTGTTGCCTTCCTCCAGGGGCTGATGTCCACACCAGGGGGTGGGCCAGGCGGTTGGCTCCGCCCATCGAGGAGTTAACAGTCCTGGAGGCGGGAAAACCAGGCAGATTAGTGAGAGCTGGAGACGAGTTTAGGAGTTGAAGTGAAGTGGTAGAGGAGCAAGAGAGAGGAGTTAAGGTGGAAGAGAAAGTGACAGTTGAAAGCCTGAAGTTGGTCCGGGTGTGTGCCCCGGACTGAGACAGCAAGGTTAGCAGACGGTGGTGACCGTCTGCAGGAGAGGCTGATCGGAGGTTGCCGAAAGGACCGTGGACGGGTGGTGGCCCGGCGGTACCGGAACAGTATACGAAGAGAAGCCAGCACCATTGGCAGGGGCCTTTCGGATCCCGGCAAGGCTAGGAGTCGCCGTGAATTTGCCAAATCCATCAGTGAAGGGGACCTCCGGGTCTCCCAACAGCTAAGTCCCGATTGAAGGCAACAGTCCAACCGTAGGAGAGAGACACTGCCACGGCCAAGGCACCAGTTTCTCAGGGTCAGCGCCTGCGGGCAAAAGAGGGGCTCCTCCGGCCCATATCCAAGTCGGGGAGCGGGTAACCGGTGGGAATCCATCGCTACCAACAGTTACACTAGATGCAGGGACAGAGACCGTCACCGCCAACTACCGGGGAAAAGCAACAGCAGCCGTCCGTGGGAACCGTCTTTCCAGCCGTGTGTTTTACCGAGAACTGTGTCAACGTCTCAGGCTGAGTGAGTACCACCGTGCCGCACAGCGCTGCCCCTGCGACCCTGCACCTCACCAGGCCCCGCACCTGGCCTGCCATCCATCCCTCATCCTCCACCCCATCACTGGGCCCCGGGACAACCAACCCCTACCCACGGAGGGGAGAACTAACAACTCTGCTGCTCCCTGTCACCGCTCCCGGGATCCCCATACAGAGCAGCGGTGGTGTCCACACAATCACCACAACCGTGGGTGGCGTCACAGACAATAAATCCCCAAAACCAATCCCCCCCCTTTCACTCACGGGCGAGGAGCGCCGCTCGAGTCCCCGGGATCTGGCCCATCGCTCGAGCCACCGAGCAGCAGAGGCCACAGCAGTAGCGGCAGCCGGACCCGAGCAGTGGGAGAGCGCAGCGTCCCCTCCTCCGCCCGCGACACCAGCATGGGGGGGCATGCATGCCAGCATGGGGAAAACATGCATGCCAGGATGAGGAAAACATGCATGCCAGGATGGGGGAAACATGCATGCCAGGATGGGGAAAACATGCATGCCAGGATGGGGAAAACATGCATGCCAGGATGGGGAAAACATGCATGCCAGGATAGAGGAAACATTCATGCCAGGATGGGGAAAACATGCATGCCAGGATGGGGAAACCATGCATGCCAGGATGGGGAAAATATGCATGCCAGGATGGAGGAAACATACATGCCAGGATGGAGGAAACATACATGCCAGGATGGGGGGAAACATGCATGCCAGGATGGGGAAAACATGCATGCCAGGATGGAGGGAAACATGCATGTCAGGATGGGGAAACATAGATGCCAGGATGGGGAAAACATAGCTGCCAGGATGGGGAAAACATAGATGCCAGGCTGGAGGAAACATGCATGCCAGGATGGGGAAAACATGCATGCCAGGATGGGGAAAACATGCATGCCAGGATGGAGGAAGCATACATGCCAGGATGGGGAAACATATATGCCAAGATGGGGGAAACATGCATGCCAGGATGGGGAAAACATGCATGCCAGGATGGGGAAAACATGCATGCCAGGATGGAGTAAACATGCCACGATAAGGTACATTTACCAGGAAGGGGAACATTTACCAGGATGGGGAACATGTTAAGATGGGGAATATTTACCAGGATGGGTAACATTTACCAGGAAGGGGAACATGCCAGGAAGGTGGACATTTACCAGGATGGGGGTACATGCTAGAAAGGGGGACATTTACCTGGATGGAGGACATTTACCAGGAATGGGGTACATGCCGGGATGGGGGAACATTTACAAGGATTTGCAATATGTCAGGATGGGGTACATTTGCCAGCATGGGGAACATGCCAGAATGGGGTACATTTACGAGGATGGAGGACATTTACCAGGATGAGGTATATTTACCAGGATGGGGCCATGATGGGGACAAATATACCAGAATGTAGGAAATATATATCAGGATGGGGGACATGTTTACCAAGAAGTGGCCCAGGAAGAGGGACATAACTACACAAGTAAAGGGGAGGGGAGCAACTCGTACGTCTTTATGGGATTTCAAGATGTTCAGACTTTGAAATATAGATGTGGATTACAGGGTGACATCTGATTGCATTCCATGCTAAAATCTCTGTCTAATATGCTGCAATTTTTTCCAGAAAGATCAATCCAACTGCTGTGTCTGGAAAGGGCAGGGGCTCAGCTTCAATGTGTGGTAAACATGCATGAGCGTGATGCCCCCTGCTGAAGAGAAGAGAAGATTGCAAAGCTAAGATTAAAATCAATTATTCACGTGATAGGATTGGTTGGCACTTCGGAAAAAAAAATGGGTTTAGGGCTACAGTTTGGGCACTTAGCCTGTAAAAGGTTCGCCATGACTGGTCTAGAGCCTAAAAAGTCTGCAGAATGTTTAGGAAGGTCCAAGTCCCTGAATAAATCATTTAATTTGAGCTATGAAAAAAGTTGTGGTTCATTGGGCCTATGGAGTCAGCGTTTGTGAAAAAACTGTACGTGATGGAATTTTTTTGATATTTTTACTGAGTTCAGTGATTGAAAGTATATAAAAGTCATGACTTACTTTTTAAACAATTTTACCCTTGCAGACCAGTCTTAACTGATCAACACTAATGACTATTGCATCTTTCATAATGTATAGCCACCAGACTATACCTAAGTGCGGCTTTACTATAATAGGTGGACAATTTTATTAAAGAGGTTCTTTGGTTTTGTTGAACTGTGTCAAGTCTGTTTATACAGGAATTAAGCTTCTGGACCTACAATACTGCTACTCCGCCGCTCTGCATAGGTCATTGTTGACAGGGTTGCAACAGTGATGTCCTACCTACAATCATACAAGGAACGGTGGTGTGAGGTAGCGTGGTCAGCTGCGCAGCAGAAGACACGGGATCCAGGCATCAAGGTTCACAGCATCCGGTTTAATAGTCAAACAAAAGTCCACAACAGTACACATGGGCCTCTCCGGCAGCAAACTCAGGGAGTTGTGTTCACTCCCTCACACACTAAGCTCCCACGCCCATCTTTCTGTTTCCTTTTAACCCTGTAGGGAAACAGCATTAACCCCGGAGTGGAGTTACTTTCTATCATGGAGTGAGCACAACCGGGGCGAGACGTACCGGCCGTCATAGATAATCCCGGTCACAGTCTCACATACCCCCCCCTCAGTTCAAGCGAGCGGGGTTGAACTCCTGCCAGCAAACACGGGCCGCGGGACAAGGCATCGGCGTTGCCCTGCAACCTACCGGCCCGGTGTTCAACCGTAAACCGGAAGTTCTGCAGAGAAAGGAACCACCGGGTAACCCGGGCATTCCGTTCCTTGGCGGACCTCATCCAGACCAGTGGAGAGTGATCCGTCACCAAGCGAAACTGCCGTCCCAGCAGGTAATAGCGTAGGGACTCCAAGGCCCACTTGATCGCCAGGCACTCCTTCTCCACTACGCTATAATTCCGCTCGGGAGGGGTGAGCTTCCTACTTAAGAAGGTGACGGGGTGTTCCTCCCCCTGAACCACCTGAGACAGCACTGCCCCCAGGCCGACCTCCGAGGCGTCAGTCTGTACTATGAACTCCTTCCGGAAATCAGGGTTAACAAGAACGGGCTGTCCGCACAGGACCCCTTTTAGGGCCCGGAAGGAGTCCTCGGCCTGCGAAGTCCAGCGCACCATGACGGACTTCTTGCCTTTGAGAAGTTCCGTTAAGGGGGCTGACAGTCCCGCAAAATCTTTGACAAACCTCCTGTAGTACCCCACGATACCCAGGAAGGCCCTAACCTGCTTCGTGGTCAGGGGTCTAGGCCACTTCTGGATCGCCTCAACCTTGTTAATTTGGGGCTTAATCACTCCTTGGCCTATCACGTAGCCCAAGTAGCGGGCTTCCGTGAGTCCCAACGCACATTTCTTGGGATTGGCTGTCAATCCGGCTGTTCGAAGCGCGTCCACCACCGCTTGTACCTGTTCCAAGTGGGTCTGCCACTCAGAGCTGTAAATAATGATGTCATCAAGGTACGCTGATGCATACGCCTGGTGGGGTTCCAGCACCAAGTCCATCAACCTCTGGAACGTGGCCGGAGCGCCATGTAACCCAAAAGGCAAGACAACATAGTGGAAGAGACCCTCCGGCGTAACAAAGGCGGTTTTCTCCTTGGCGGACTTCGTCAGTGGCACCTGCCAGTACCCCTTGGTCAGGTCGAGCGTGGTAAAATATCGCGCCTGTCCCAGCCTATCAATCAGCTCATCCACCCGCGGCAAGGGGTAGAGATCGAACTTGGATATTTCGTTCAATCTCCTAAAGTCATTGCAGAATCTTAAGGAGCCATCGGGTTTTGGTATTAGGACAATGGGACTAGCCCATTCACTCCGGGATTTTTCGATGACCCCCAGGCGTAGCATTGTCTTCACTTCCTCTGATATGGCTTGTCTTCGAGCCTCCGGTACGCGGTATGACTTCAGGCGAACCTTCAGGTGAGGCTCGGTGACAATGTCATGTCGTATCAGACTGGTCCTACCCGGCAACTCGGAGAAGACATCGGGGTTCTGCTGAACCAGCCGTCTGGCCTCTCGCCTCTGTTGCTTGGTGAGGGCTTCTCCAATCCTTACTTCCGGTTCGTCCTCTCCGGAGGTTGCTGGAGCCGGGTTTGAACGACCCGAAGAGGAGGGAGATGGGGAAAAATCAACCATCAGGCTTTCCCGTTCCTGCCACGGTTTTAATAGGTTGACATGGTATATTTGTTAAGGTTTCCGCCTACCGGGCTGCAATACTTTATAGTTGACCACCCCGACTCTTTCCTTTATCTCGTTGGAGCCTTGCCACTGAGCCAGGAATTTACTCTCCGCCGTGGGGATCAATACCAACACCCGATCTCCGGGTTTAAAGGTCCGCACGGTGGCTTGTCTATTGTAGCGGCCGCTTTGCGCGGCCTGAGCCTCCTGTAAATGCTCCTTCACAATTGGCATGACCGCGCTTATGCGGTTCTGCATTCCTAAAATGTGTTCAATCACACTTTTATGGGGGGTGGGCTCTTGCTCCCATGTTTCCTTTGCCAGGTCCAACAATCCCCGGGGATGTCGCCCGTATAACAATTTAAAAGGCGAAAACCCCGTGGATGCCTGTGGCACCTCTCGTATGGCAAACATCAAATAGGGAAGCATCATATCCCAGTCTTTCCCGTCTTTGGAGATCACCCTTTTTAGCATGGTTTTCAGGGTTTTATTGAATCGTTCTACTAACCCATCCGTCTGAGGATGATACACAGATGTACGCAACTGCTTGATCTGGAGTAGCCGGCATAGTTCTTTGGTCACTTTAGACATGAATGGGGTCCCCTGATCCGTAAGGATCTCCTTGGGCAACCCCACCCGGCAGAACACAGCAAACAACTCCCGAGCTATAAGCTTCGCCGCAGTATGTCTGAGAGGTATCGCCTCTGGATACCGGGTGGCATAGTCAACGATCACTAGGATGTGTTGGTGCCCTCGAGCAGACTTTACGAGGGGCCCCACCAGATCCATCCCTATCCATTCAAAAGGGACTTCTATAATGGGTAACGGTACCAACGGACTGCGAAAGTGGGCCAGTGGTGCGGTAAGCTGACACTCCGGGCAGGTTTCGCAGAACCGTTTAACCTCCCCAAAGACCCCGGGCCAATAGAACCTTTGCAATATTCGCTCCTGCGTTTTCTTGACCCCTAGGTGGCCACTCATCAGGTGTTTATGAGCCAAGTCGAGGACCCGCCGGCGATACGGCTGGGGCACCACCAACTGCTCTACCCCCACGCCCCGTATTTCATCTACCCGGTAGAGTAAATCCTGCTTAAGAGCGAAATGGGGGTACCTTACCTGGGCACCGGGCAGCTGTGCCACCCCGTCAATTACTATAACCCGATTCCGGGCATGTATTAATGTAGGGTCCTGGAGTTGGGCTGTCCCAAACGTATCCGGGGATGCCTCCAAGTCCGGGATGGGCTCGACCGTCTCAGCCTCTCCTGCCAATACCTCTAGGGGCGACCTATCGGGTTCACACTCTGTCCCTATCATGGGGACCCCTATGGCAGGCGTCCCGGATTCAGGATTGTAGGGCTCAGGTCCCGGACTGACCAATATCTGAGGGGACTTAGGAGGTCCCTTCCATAAAGTCCAAAAATAGGGCAGATCCCTTCCTAGGATCACGTCATAGGGAAGAGAGTTAATAAGTCCCACCTCATGTTGCACCTGACCGCAAGGTGCTGTGATGGTGACAATCCGCGTGGGATAGTCTCGGCGGTCCCCATGTATGCAAACCACCCCCACGGTACGTCCTGTGGCCTTTACTTTAGCCCTTAGGGTTGATCGCACAAGAGTCACTAAGCTTCCGGAATCCAACAAGCCTGTAACCGGACATCCATTCACCTGTATTTGGCACAAGTGGGGCTCAGTCTCTGGGGAGACCAGGTCAGCGGTACACACCACCTGAGCATACATTGAACCCAGCCGGGTAACCCCACAATCCATGGGCTCCGTGGTGAGTGGACACTGGGCTTCCATATGTCCCACCCGCTGGCACCGCCAACATCTAATAGGGAAGGAAACCCCCTTGATGAGTTGTCGTTTAGGGTACATAGCCTTCCGGACCTCAGGGACGAAGGGTGCGGCCTCAGACGGGACGGTAGCGGACTCCCGCACCGGTGTCAGCGGTGGGTCCTTGGCCCTAGGCTTGGAGGGGCCGGACCGACGGGCGGTACGCAAAGTCTCAGTGTCCCGTATCAAGTCCTGCGTAGCCACATGCCGCTCTACCAGGCCCACTAATTGGTCCAGGGTACTTGGGTCGCCCTGTCCTACCCACCGTTGAATGGTGACGGGTAAGGTGCGCACAAAACGATCAACAACTACCCTTTCCACCATTTGCGCCGGGCTCAGAGTGTCAGGCTGCAACCACTTTTTTACGAGATGCAACAAGTCATAGGCCTGTGAGCGTACGGGTTTGGCTTCCTCATAGAACCACTGATTTACCCGCTGAGCCCGTACATAGGTATTCACCCCCATCCGAGCAAGTATTTCGGCTTTCAGGGTCGCATATTCTAAGGCGTCCTCGGTACAGAGGTCCAGGTACGCTTTTTGGGGCTCCCCCGTCAGATAGGGCGACAATACCTCAGCCCACTGGGGGGTCGGCAGTTTTTCCCGCTCGGCCACCCGCTCAAACACCGCCAGGAACGCTTCCACATCATCCCCCGGGGTCATCTTTTGCAACGCTTGTCTCACCGCTTTCCGGACGCTGCCGTCGTCACCCGATCCCGGGGTTGTTGCTGCCGGTCCGGCACGGATCGACTTGGCCAGGAGAACCATCTGTTCTTGGTGTCTTTGTTCCTGCGATTTCAAGGATTGGAGCAGGTGTGCATTGGTCTGTTGCTGCTGTGCATTAGCCTGAGCCAAATGCTTTAGTATGTCCTCCATGGCGTCGCCGGGTTTGGGCTGTAGTATAGCCGCTCGAATCCAGGACATGCGCTGCTGGGTCACCAGGGATGGATGCTACACCTCACCGGGCTGGCATGCCCGCCGATTCTCCACCATATGTGAGGTAGCGTGGTCGGCTGCGCAGCAGAAGACACGGGATCCAGGCATCAAGGTTCACAGCATCCGGTTTAATAGTCAAACAAAAGTCCACAACAGTACACATGGGCCTCTCCGGCAGCAAACTCAGGGAGTTGTGTTCACTCCCTCACACACTAAGCTCTCACGCCCATCTTTCTGTTTCCTTTTAACCCTGTAGGGAAACAGCATTAACCCCGGAGTGGAGTTACTTTCTATCATGGAGTGAGCACAACCGGGGCGAGACGTACCGGCCGTCATAGATAATCCCGGTCACAGTCTCACAGTGGCTATAGAAAAGCGAAGATTACAGTAGGGAAATATTATTTATTTTTATTCCAAAACATCAGTCTGAGCTGTTTTTTTAATGGAACAGGGCAATCCCAGCCTGTAACTGTTGATTATAAAATGGCGTTGGTGGCATGCTGACATGAGACACGGCAGAGTATGGAGCATGTGTGGTTAGTAGCTGATCCTACAATATAGAGTAGCCAAACAACTTATTAAAAAAAAATGGAAAACTACTGTGGTAACTGATGTACTGAACAAAAATTTCAATAAAACCTTTGTTCTCACCATTGTTTTACAGGAAATAGGAACATGTAGAAATACATTATTTCTTCTGATCAGGCAATGCCAAGGGAATATCTTTATTTGGTAAGTGAACTGCTGTTCACACCGGGGGACTACTAGACATTCTCTGATTAAATGGCTAAAATCTAAATCTGTTAAAGCCATTGATTTGCCCTTTGAATAGGCATTACACCTATTAGCTAAGATCACTCGAATATTTTGCGAGTTCTTGTCGGTGTTTCCATAACTACTGGCAATATCATAGTACCGAGCCTTTGCACCCGCTATTCTCTGTATAATACAATGTCATATTTCAACACTAAATAAACAAAAGGAAATGTAATAACCTTAACCATAATATTAGAAAAGATCATTATGTTATGAAGGTGCAAAACAATCACTGTAAAATAACAAAAGCCCTTTAAAATATCGTACAATATTAGAGAAGTACTTAGCAATGCCTCATGACACATAGCTGTAGTTTATTCTGAAAAGATTCCTGAATGATAACATTTTTATAAATTGTAATTATTATTAATAAGTAGTGTACGCCGTGTCCTCGATGTGGGCAGGAGGGGCTGAGCATGCTGAAGAATGGCTTATATATGAATTCTAATTTATTGATTGAAATCATTGCTGTGATGTCTCTGGAATATGAGTCTATAGTGCTAAAAATGCATCAGACCAGAGTACAGTTACACTATTCCATACATATGGTATATATGGGTGGAATAAGGGAGTTTCCTAATATCCCACAAAAACACCCGTCTGAGCAGAGAAAATATTGATTGAAATATATAATAAGTATTTACTACTAGTGATTCACATCATGGCACAGACTGAAGATGCTGGACCTGCACGATGAAGGAAAGAAGAGGTCACATGGGCCTTTGCAGAAAATCTGATGTGGAGCAGTAATGGTTATGGTTTGAAGGAAAAGTGGGTACAAGTATTTACTATTTTTAACTGTGCCTCCCCTGCAGTGGTCGAATTGCTCGAATCCGGGTTCTGCTGTGGCTCGAGGGTCTCCGGACGCGGGGCCTCGCAGCCACTTCAAATGCAAAGGGGGTATTTACAGGGAACAAGAGTTTGTGTTTCGCGGTAAGGGGAGTACCGCCACTGCTGATGGGAGTACCCAGGGAAAGATGGAGTGGGGAAGCCAGATGACGTTCCCTCCACGGGTAGGGGAGGCCCCGGGACTCTGGATGGTGGAGGTGTAGGGGAGTATGGTGCAGATTGGAAGCAGGGGAGGACAGCTTACTCACTCAGGCAGTGTTGGTAGTGATGCGACCGCAAAACAGACTCTGACACAAAGGTAAACCAAGTCTCTGGGTGCCGCTGCCACTTCAGAGGAGCTCGTCCGGGCGTCCGCTCCCTTTGGAATTGCTGATGGTCTGTATCTTGCCTCCATGCACTGTATTTTAGATGTTCTGAATGACCCCTATGCTTGATGCTGTCGAGGTCCCACTCCCCACTGTTGAGTAGAGAAGCTGTGCTCTGAATAGCTGACACTTGGGATTTCAGTGGGCCGCATAAGCTTGAAAGCCCAATCCCCCTCGTTGTGTTGATGCCTTCGATCTTTGAGCTCTTGGGGAAAGTTCATATAGATATTATCCTCCACAGGTTAATTATCATGTTTCATGAAGCTACTCCCTGATCTAGGGTCCAGTACCCCGCCGTGCTCGGTACCGGTTCGGTTACTAGGTACTCCGGTACCGACCGTTCCCCTAAACTAAGCCTGGCACCTTTCTCCAATACCCTGCGACCGGGTCTCCGACTCCTTTGGTCCCACACCACTGTCTGCAACCTAGCCAACGTCTCCCAGGGAGCTCCAACTCCCCCTAGCTCCTAACTCTCTGAGGGCTACCACTCAACTGACTCTGCTCCTCCCACCAGTCTGCCTGACCCCTAGGCGGGTGGCCCTGTTCCAGCTAGACCACCCACTGGTGTGCCTGACAGGGTGTGGTGTGAGGTGTGACTAGGATTTGCATGCTGATGGAGCAATACCAAAAGTTAGGATCCCAGAACCATGAGGGGTTGAGTCCTGCACCAGGCAAGAAAGACGTGCAGTACCCTGTGACACCATGACTAGTTCAGGGGCGTCACATAACACTTCCCTAGCTCTCAAAGTCCAGAAAAATGGCAGATGGACACCATTTTGCTGGATTCTCGTGAACAAATTATCCAAAATTCTAATTTGACTGAATGCACAAATTTTGGTTAATTCAAAACGAATTTGATTCTTTTAGAATCGATTTGTTCATCTCTACTAACGACTACGTAAAGATTCAGAGATTAACCTATCTAAAATAGTCACAGATGCCATGAATAATAAATAGTAGCATTAAACTTGCAATTCCTTACCAGTAGTGGTGGGTAGGTCTGGACTGTAAAATTCCGGATCCACGCGGTTTCAAATGCACCTGAGTGGCGGACCCGGGCCCGGGATTCCAGATATTGATCCAGAGTCAGCACTCAGGTAATTAAAAAAAAATAAAGGAAAAATAAAGAAAATAAGAATGAAGCAAGCGCTTCATACTTATGGAGGCTCCGTGGTGGCTGTAGCTGCTCCCGTGGCTACCCATTCACTTCCTGGGGCGCTCATGATTGCTCATCCATATGCAATGTTTTCCTCACCCACCGGTTGTCCTGGCGTCTGTGATTGGTTGTAGTCAGACGCATTTGTGTGACAGTGTCTGACTGCAACCAATCACAGAGCCTGTCTGCGGGTCAGTATCGTGGTATAAAAATAAATAAAACAATTGGTGTAGGTGTCCCTATATTATGATACTCAGCACAGATAAAGATAAACAAAAACGAAAAGATGGACTTAAAAAATATATGAATAAAAGTAATTTTTATTGATAACAAGCTTAAAAAATTGACATAAATATATCACAATAAAAATAGCATAGAAAATGTGGACATGCTATGCAGACATACAGAACGAAACACACATGAAAAATCAAGGTACAAACAGTGTTCTATAAATTGGATGTACAAACAAAGGCTAAAGTGCCTGTATAAGTTGTCAGCTTAAGTTATAGAAAAAAGAGAACAGTCGGCCCCCTGCAGGGCAAAGTGCATAAATAAACTGAGCTGATGAGTCAATTGCATAAAGATAATGAAGTTCACTCAATCAATTAAGACATGAAAGTTATACAACCAGCTCAAAAGTAGTAAACCTGAAGGGGGGAGACTGTCAGGACCACCCAACGCGCGTTTCACGTGTCTTAGTGCTCGCTTTATCAAGGGGCATATCAGCTGGCGGATTACACGGGCCTTTTAAACCAGGTGACAAAGGTCACATACTTCAAAAGGGCCAATCACAGTGGGACTGTGGGCGCATGCGCACCGCCTATGGAGCCGTCCATTGCAGCCGCGGCGTCAGGAAGCCGCGCGGACACCCGGCAACTGGGACGCGTCACTAAGGTTACCAGGCATGCGCGCCAGCACAGAAACACGCCAGGGGAGCAAAGGAGGGACATCCATGGCAATTTTTTAAGCTTGTTATCAATAAAAAATACTTTTATTCATAAATTTTTTAAGTCCACCTTTTCCTCTTTGTTTATCATTATTTGCCATGGTGGACATATGCATAGTACATGGGTTAATCCCTTGATTTAAAAACTATTGGACTGAAGGATTTCCAGTTTCCAGCACAGATAAAGCCTACAGCTACAGGATGCATCTCACAGCCGTGCGCCTATTTTGGCTGTTTATTAATATAAGAGGAATCACACGTGGCTTTTTTTTTTTTTTAAATAAAAAAATAATCATTTAAAAAAAGGCATGTGGTGCCCCCCAATTTTGATACCCAGCCATGATAAAGCTCAACATCTGGGGGCTGGTATTCTCAGACTGGAGAGACTCATGTTTATTGGGCCGCCCCCCCAGCCTAAACATAGCAGACTGCATGCGCCCAGGAGTGTCATGTCCATTAGATGCGACAATCCCAGCGCTTTACCCGGCTCTTCCGGATTGCCCTGGTGCGGTAGCAATTGGTGTAATAAGGGGTTAGTGACAGAGCACAAGTGTCATCAAGTCCAAAATTAGTGATTGCAAGGGAATCAATGAGACCCCCTCATCGCTAATTCTATAAGTAAAAATAAACACAAACACAGAAAAAAATTCTAAAATAAAATACAGCATCCTCTTTCCCCTCTTTATTAACCCCCAAATGACCCTTGAAGTTCCACCGTAATACACATGACGTCGCACGACGGTCCTGGTTCTGCTACACTGACAATGCTGGCGGGGGGTTAGGGAGTGTGGAGCAGCCACCCCTTTGCCCCCAGCCGGCACTGTCACTGTTAAAGTGCAGGGCCGTGCCCCGCACCCTGCCAGCCCTTTAGCACTGACAGTGCCAGCCGAGAGGAGAGAAGTGCTGGGTATGAAAACTGCCATGACCTCTGGTGAATTGAGTGACATCACTGCTGCCAGCAAAGTCCCCCTTTTCAGTGTTTACTGGAGACTGGAAAGATTGGAAATGTTTTTGGTCTCTCTAGATTCAGATGTAGCAGAGCCAGGACCATCGAGGGATCTGGCGTGGATTACGTCAGACCTGCAGGGGTGTTTTGGGTGTTAATAAAGTGGTGAAAGTGTATTTTTTGTATTTTATTCCAAATAAAGGATTTTTTTGGTATGTGTTTTACTTTCATATATCGTTTATTAATGGCGGGGTCTCATAGACACCTGCCATTACTAATCTAGGGCTTAGTGGCAGCTGTGGGCTGCCATTAACCCCTATTACCCCGATTGCTACCACACCAGGGCAATTGGGAAGAGCCAGTTGAAGCGCCGAGATTGTAGCATCTAATGGATCCTGAGTAGCTGCAGGCTGCTATTTTGAGGCTGGGGGCTGCCCAATAAGTATGGGTCTCCCCAGCCTGAGAATACCAGCCCCCAGCTGTCGGGTTTTATCTTGGCTGGGTATCAAAATTGGGGGGGACTGCATGCCAATTTTTAAAATTTTTTATTTAAATATTTAACAAAAAAAAAAAAAGCCACATAGGTTTCCTCCTATTTTGATACACAGCCAAGATAAGTGCACAGCTGGGGACTGAAGCTTGTAGCCGTATGCTTTATCTGTGCTGGGTATCTTAATATGGGGGAATCCTATGCTAAATATTTTATTTATATGGGAACGATGAAAGCAGTGCATATGTGATGTACATAATGTCAGCACCGGAAGTGAATGCACGGCCTGGAAGCAGTGTACAGCCATGCCACAGCCTCGGTAAATATAGCGCGCTTGCTCCTATCCCTCTATCCCTTATACCACTATTTTAAATCACTGGATTCTGGTCGCCTTAGACTTAAATGGGGATGAGAATCTGGCCCAGAACCGGAATTTAGAAACCGGATCACCGGTATCGACCGATCCCGGTTATCTGCGAGTCCACTCATCACTACTTATCAGTCTAGCCTAAGCCACTAGTAATACTTGGAATTAGGCTGGTGCCACATGGGGATCTACTGCGATTCTCGCATGACACTCGGCTCACGCTGGCAGCACAGCATGAGCCGAGTGTCATGCGAGTGTCACTGCGACTGAGGTCCGATCATGCGATCGGACCTCAGCTGCGGGGGGCGGGCCGGCTCTGAGGAGGAGCGGGCTGGCTTTGCAGAGGGGCGGGCCAACGCGGCGGAGGGGAGGGAGGTATTTATTTCCCTCTCTCCTCCGTTGCCGGCTATTGCCATTCTCGCTCTGCACTCGCGGTACACCGGTGTAGTGCAAGTGTAGTGTGATTTTTCTCTCGCCCCATAGACCTGAATGGGTGTGAGAGAAACAAGACTAGCATTACAATCGCAGCATCTGCGATTGTTTTCTCGGTCTGCTTAGGGCTGAGAAAATAATCTCTCATGGGTGCTGGGACATAGGCTAATATTGGTCCGAGTGGAATGCGATAAAATATCGCATTCCACTCGCTCCGATTTTCATGCAGTGTGGCTTAGGCCTTAACAACAAAGTTACTCCACACTGCCATGGATATCAAAGAAATACTATCACTAACCCTGAAATCACCCCAAGTAAGGCGTCAAGGTTAGGGTTGGGATGTGGTATATTTAAACAACTTTTTAAAGTATGCATAATATAGGGTTTTGGGATGAAGGAAAGTAAGATTACATTAACTTTTATGGGTACCAACACACTTTAAAAGTAGTGATGAGCGAGTACTAAAAAGCTCGGGTGCTCGAAGCTCGGGCCGAGCCTCCCAAGATACTCGTGTACTCGGCCCGAGCAACGAGCCCAATGTTATCCTATGGGAGACCCGAGTATTTTTGTGAAATGACCTCCCGGCAGCATGGAGAAACCCTAAAAATGTCACAAAAGTCTCAGAAGAGTGCTCAAATGACATGGCAACAGCATGGGGAAGACCCCTTGAAGCATTTATCACTCAAAAGTCACAGCTGTGAACAATTTTGTCCGCGTTTTACGCCATTTTTACGGACTCACCAGAAAACCTTCCAAAATGACCCCAAAATGATTTTTCATGGCGGAAATGTTAAGGGCACATACCCAATAGTGAGATAGAGCTGGTGTATGTTACTTTTTGAGATCAATACATGAAAGATTTTACGTGAAAACATTGTGTGGCACTCCGATGTCCCTGAGAAGAGACGTACATGAAGGCCTCTTGAGTCTAATGTGCCCATTTTGAGGAAGTGAGTCTTTGTAGTATTTTCCTTTGCCAGGGCAGTCCTAAATTGTGAGGTTCACCAATGCCCCTGCATACAGACGTGCATGAGGGCCTCAAAACATTAAGTGTCCATTGTCAGGAAGTGGGTGTATTATAGTATAGCCCTTAGGCAGGGCAGCCAAAAATTGGGAGGCTCCACATTGTCCCTGGGTAGAGACGTGCATGATGGCCTTTAAACCTGAAGTGCCCATTGTAAGGAAGTGGGTCTATTTCAGTATAGCCCTTTGCCAGGGCAGCCAAAAATTGGGAGGCTCCACATTGTCCCTGGGTAGAGACGTGCATGAGGGCCTCAAAACATTAAGTGTCCATTGTCAGGAAGTGGGTGTATTATAGTATAGCCCTTAGGCAGGGCAGCCAAAAATTGGGAGGCTCCACATTGTCCCTGGGTAGAGACGTGCATGATGGCCTTTAAACCTGAAGTGCCCATTGTAAGGAAGTGGGTCTATTTCAGTATAGCCCTTTGCCAGGGCAGCCAAAAATTGGGAGGCTCCACATTGTCCCTGGGTAGAGACGTGCATGATGGCCTTTAAACCTGAAGTGCCCATTGTAACGAAGTGGGTCTATTTCAGTATAGCCCTTTGCCAGGGCAGCCAAAAATTGGGAGGCTCCACATTGTCCCTGGGTAGAGACGTGCATGAGGGCCTCAAAACATTAAGTGTCCATTTTAAGGAAGTGGGTGTATTTCAGTATAGCCCTTAGGCAGGGCAGCCAAAAATTGGGAGGCTCCACATTGTCCCTGGGTAGAGACGTGCATGAGGGCCTCAAAACATTAAGTGTCCATTTTAAGGAAGTGGGTGTATTTCAGTATAGCCCTTAGGCAGGGCAGCCAAAAATTGGGAGGCTCCACATTGTCCCTGGGTAGAGACGTGCATGATGGCCTTTAAACCTGAAGTGCCCATTGTAAGGAAGTGGGTCTATTTCAGTATAGCCCTTTGCCAGGGCAGCCAAAAATTGGGAGGCTCCACATTGTCCCTGGGTAGAGACGTGCATGAGGGCCTCAAAACATTAAGTGTCCATTTTAAGGAAGTGGGTGTATTATAGTATAGCCCTTAGGCAGGGCAGCCAAAAATTGGGAGGCTACACGTTGTCCCTGGGTAGAGACGTGCATGAGGGCCTCAAAACATTAAGTGTCCATTGTCAGGAAGTGGGTGTATTATAGTATAGCCCTTAGGCAGGGCAGCCAAAAATTGGGAGGCTCCACATTGTCCCTGGGTAGAGACGTGCATGATGGCCTTTAAACCTGAAGTGCCCATTGTAAGGAAGTGGGTCTATTTCAGTATAGCCCTTTGCCAGGGCAGCCAAAAATTGGGAGGCTCCACATTGTCCCTGGGTAGAGACGTGCATGAGGGCCTCAAAACATTAAGTGTCCATTGTCAGGAAGTGGGTGTATTATAGTATAGCCCTTAGGCAGGGCAGCCAAAAATTGGGAGGCTCCACATTGTCCCTGGGTAGAGACGTGCATGATGGCCTTTAAACCTGAAGTGCCCATTGTAAGGAAGTGGGTCTATTTCAGTATAGCCCTTTGCTAGGGCAGCCAAAAATTGGGAGGCTCCACATTGTCCCTGGGTAGAGACGTGCATGAGGGCCTCAAAACATTAAGTGTCCATTTTAAGGAAGTGGGTGTATTTCAGTATAGCCCTTAGGCAGGGCAGCCAAAAATTGGGAGGCTACACGTTGTCCCTGGGTAGAGACGTGCATGAGGGCCTCAAAACATTAAGTGTCCATTGTCAGGAAGTGGGTGTATTATAGTATAGCCCTTAGGCAGGGCAGCCAAAAATTGGGAGGCTCCACATTGTCCCTGGGTAGAGACGTGCATGATGGCCTTTAAACCTGAAGTGCCCATTGTAAGGAAGTGGGTCTATTTCAGTATAGCCCTTTGCCAGGGCAGCCAAAAATTGGGAGGCTCCACATTGTCCCTGGGTAGAGACGTGCATGAGGGCCTCAAAACATTAAGTGTCCATTGTCAGGAAGTGGGTGTATTATAGTATAGCCCTTAGGCAGGGCAGCCAAAAATTGGGAGGCTCCACATTGTCCCTGGGTAGAGACGTGCATGATGGCCTTTAAACCTGAAGTGCCCATTGTAAGGAAGTGGGTCTATTTCAGTATAGCCCTTTGCCAGGGCAGCCAAAAATTGGGAGGCTCCACATTGTCCCTGGGTAGAGACGTGCATGAGGGCCTCAAAACATTAAGTGTCCATTTTAAGGAAGTGGGTGTATTTCAGTATAGCCCTTAGGCAGGGCAGCCAAAAATTGGGAGGCTACACGTTGTCCCTGGGTAGAGACGTGCATGAGGGCCTCAAAACATTAAGTGTCCATTGTCAGGAAGTGGGTGTATTATAGTATAGCCCTTAGGCAGGGCAGCCAAAAATTGGGAGGCTCCACATTGTCCCTGGGTAGAGACGTGCATGATGGCCTTTAAACCTGAAGTGCCCATTGTAAGGAAGTGGGTCTATTTCAGTATAGCCCTTTGCCAGGGCAGCCAAAAATTGGGAGGCTCCACATTGTCCCTGGGTAGAGACGTGCATGAGGGCCTCAAAACATTAAGTGTCCATTGTCAGGAAGTGGGTGTATTATAGTATAGCCCTTAGGCAGGGCAGCCAAAAATTGGGAGGCTCCACATTGTCCCTGGGTAGAGACGTGCATGATGGCCTTTAAACCTGAAGTGCCCATTGTAAGGAAGTGGGTCTATTTCAGTATAGCCCTTTGCCAGGGCAGCCAAAAATTGGGAGGCTCCACATTGTCCCTGGGTAGAGACGTGCATGAGGGCCTCAAAACATTAAGTGTCCATTTTAAGGAAGTGGGTGTATTATAGTATAGCCCTTAGGCAGGGCAGCCAAAAATTGGGAGGCTACACGTTGTCCCTGGGTAGAGACGTGCATGAGGGCCTCAAAACATTGTTCCCATTGCAAAGGAGCGGGTCTCCTGTCGTTGTAATGTCCATTCTGCAAAGAATGGGCGAAAAAATTTACCACTGGGGGTATACCTGAAACAAAGACCTAACTATTGTAACGGTCATCATGATGGCGCATGAGGAGAAGGAGGAGCAGTCCAGCGATTATCCAAAGTCGAGAAGTGTACCCATGGGTGAGTGGAGGTACATGGCAAACTTTAAATTCCGCTCTCATTTGCTGGTGGTGTGGTGAAGTCTGGCCCAATCCAACCCTTGTTCATCTTTATCAGAGTCAGCCTGTCAGCATTTTCAGTTGACAGGCGGGTGCGTTTATCTGTAATGATTCCACCTGCGGCACTAAAAACACGCTCTGACAAAACGCTAGCAGCAGGGCAGGCCAGGACTTCCAAGGCGTAGAGAGCCAATTCATGCCACGTGTCCAGCTTGGATACCCAATAATTGTAAGGCACAGAGGAATGTCGGAGTACAGTTGTTCGATCTGCAAGGTACTCCTTCAGCATCTGGGCAAACTTAGGATTTCTTGTGGCACTACCCCGCACCTCAGGGGCTGTGGTACGTGAGGGGCTGAGAAAACTGTCCCACATCTTAAAGACTGTTCCCCTACCTCTGGCGGATTGGACTTGTGCCTCTCTCGGCTGTACGCCTCGGTTGTCCACTGATTCCTGACCTATGCCGCTAGCGTTTTGTGAGGGGAATGCTTTGCCTACTTCCGTGAGTATGGCCTTCCGAAACTGCTGCATTTTGGTTGACCTCTCCTCCACGGGAATAAGAGACAAAAAGTTCTCCTTGTAGCGTGGGTCTAACAGTGTTACCAACCAGTAATGATTGTCGGCCAAGATGTTCTTAACGCGAGGGTCACGAGACAGGCAGCTTACCATAAAGTCAGCCATGTGCGCCAGACTCTTAACAGCCAGGACTTCAGTAGCCTGACCAACAAGATGACTGAACATGCTGTCCTCCTCCTCCTCCTCCTCCTCCTCCTCCTCCTCCTCATCTACCCTGTCCTCTGGCCAGCCACGCTGAATCGAGGATATGACTGGTGTGCATGTCATATCCTCAATTTGGCCGGAGAGTTGCTCCATGTCTTCATCCTCCTCCTCGTCATAGTCCTCCACTGCACGTTGTGATGAGACGAGGCTGGGCTGTGTGTTATCACCCACACCCACTACTCTTTCTTGCTGCAACTCATCGCGCTCCGCCTGCAATGCATCATGTTTGTTTTTCAGCAGGGACCGTTTTAGAAGGCAGAGTAGCGGTATGGTGACGCTAATAATGGCGTCATCACCACTCACCATCTTGGTGGAGTCCTCAAAGTTTTGGAGGATGGTACATAGGTCTGACATCCATCTCCACTCCTCAGGTGTTATGTGTGGAGTTTGACCCATTTCCCGACGGCTTAGGTGATGCAGGTACTCAACAACTGCCCTCTTCTGCTCACATATCCTGACCAACATGTGCAGAGTTGAATTCCAACGCGTGGGGACATCACACACCAGTCTGTGAGCCGGAAGATGCAAACGGCGCTGAAAGCCGGCAAGGCCGGCTGAAGCAGTAGGTGACTTTCGAAAATGTGCAGACAGGCGGCGAACTTTTACCAGCAGATCAGACAGCTCTGGGTATGACTTTATAAACCGCTGAACCACGAGGTTGAGCACATGGGCCACGCATGGAACATGTGTCAGCTGGCCTCGCCTCAAAGCCGCCACCAGGTTCCGGCCATTGTCACAAACGACCTTTCCTGGCTTTAGGTTCAGAGGTGTGAGCCAGTGATCTGCCTGCTGTTTCAGAGCTGTCCACAGCTCTTCTGCATTGTGGGGTTTGTCACCTATGCAGATTAGCTTCAGCACAGCCTGTTGCCGCTTCGCCGAGGCAGTGCTGCAGTGCTTCCAGCTTGTGACTGGTGTGGAGGGCACAGTGGATGAGGATGCGCAGGAGGAGGAGGAGGCTGAAGAGCATGACATTCCGGAGCTGTAGAGTGTGGGTGAAACACTGACTGAGATAGGGCCTGCAAACCTTGGTGTGGGAAGGACGTGTTGCGTCCCTCGCTCAGACTGGGTCCCAGCTTCCACAATATTAACCCAGTGTGCCGTCAACGAGATGTAGCGGCCTTGCCCACAAGCACTTGTCCACGTGTCTGTGGTTAGGTGGACCTTGGGTGAAACAGCGTTGTTCAGGGCACGTGTGATGTTTTGTGACACGTGGTTATGCAACGCGGGGACGGCACACCGGGAGAAATAGTGGCGGCTGGGGACCGAGTAACGTGGGACAGCTGCCGCCATCAGGTCACGGAATGCTTCTGTCTCCACCAGCCTAAAAGGCAACATTTCCAGCGCAAGCAGTCGCGAAATGTTAGCATTTAGAACTGTGGCATGTGGGGTGTTGGCAGTGTATTTGCGCCTGCGTTCAAAGGTTTGCTGAATGGATAACTGAACGCTGCGCTGGGACAAGGACGTGCTTGATGATGGTGTTCTTTCTGCGTAGGCAACTGTAGGTGCAGGAGTGGAGGAGGCTTGTTCGCAGGCAGCATGGACAGAGGATTGGCTCGCATGCACAACCAGCGAAGACGTAGCAGTGACATCAGCAAGCACTGCTCCTCGACTCTGTTGTACTTCCCACAAAGTCGGGTGCTTGGCTGACATGTGCCTGATCATGCTGGTGGTGGTCAGGCTGCTAGTTTTGGTACCCCTGCTGATGCTGGCACGGCAGGTGTTGCAAATGGCCTTTTTTGAATCATCTGGATCCAACTTAAAAAACTGCCAGACTCGTGAAGACCTAACATTTGGACAGGCACCTTGTGTCGTCGTGTTGTTCCGGGGAACGGTTGCCTGACTTCTGCCTGGGGCCACCACCCTGCTTCTTACTGCCTGTTGTGATGCTACGCCTCCCTCCCCCTGTGCACTGCTGTCCTCGCTCTGCATATCCTCCTGCCAGGTTGGGTCAGTTACTGGATCATCCACCACGTCGTCTTCCTCTTCCGCACCCTGCTCCTCCTCCTGACTTGCTGACAATTGTGTCTCATCATCGTCCACCACTTGTTGAGACACGTTGCCAACTTCGTGAGAACGTGGCTGCTCAAATATTTGGCCATCTGTACAGACGATCTCCTCATGACCCACTTCAATATGAGCTGGCGAGAGGCCAGAATGTGTGAATGGAAACGTGAACAGCTCTTCCGAGTGTCCAAGTGTGGGATCATTAATGTCCGAGGAGGACGTGTACTCAGCCTGGTGGTAGGAAGGAGGATCAGGTTCAGAAATGTGCGGTGCAGTATCACGGCTACTGACACTTGACCGTGTGGAAGACAGAGTGTTTGTGGTGGTGCCAATCTGACTGGAAGCATTATCCGCTATCCAACTAACAACCTGTTGACACTGGTCTTGGTTCAAGAGCGGTGTACTGCTGCGGTCCCCAAGAATTTGGGACAGGACGTGCGAGCGACTAGATGTGGCCCTTTGTTGTGGCGAAATTAGAGCTTGCCCACGACCTCGGCCTCTGCCTGCACCACCATCACGTCCACTTCCTTGTTCCTTGCCAATGCCCTTGCGCATTTTGCAATGCTGTGCACTGCTGACGTGTATATTCACTACTTGTGCGTTATATCAAAGTTTCTGGAAATTGCACACAAGTGCACCTGTACGCTGCCACCGACAGGCACACACGTGCGGTTTTAAAAACCAAGCACGGACGCAATAATAACCTAACACAGGTTTTAGGAGCAAAAATTAAGAACTCTGACACTATCAGCCACTGCTGACTGACGTGTATTATACACTACACTTGTGCGTTATATAATAGTTTGGTAAACGCACACCAGTGCACCTGTACGCTGCCACCAACAGGCACACACGTGCGGTTTTAAAAACCAAGCACGGACGCAATAATAACCTAACACAGGTTTTAGGAGCAAAAATTAAGAACTCTGACACTATCAGCCACTGCTGACTGACGTGTATTATACACTACACTTGTGCGTTATATAATAGTTTGGTAAACGCACACCAGTGCACCTGTACGCTGCCACCAACAGGCACACACGTGCGGTTTTAAAAACCAAGCACGGACGCAATAATAACCTAACACAGGTTTTAGGAGCAAAAATTAAGAACTCTGACACTATCAGCCACTGCTGACTGACGTGTATTATACACTACACTTGTGCGTTATATAATAGTTTGGTAAACGCACACCAGTGCACCTGTACGCTGCCACCAACAGGCACACACGTGCGGTTTTAAAAACCAAGCACGGACGCAATAATAACCTAACACAGGTTTTAGGAGCAAAAATTAAGAACTCTGACACTATCAGCCACTGCTGACTGACGTGTATTATACACTACACTTGTGCGTTATATAATAGTTTGGTAAACGCACACCAGTGCACCTGTACGCTGCCACCAACAGGCACACACGTGCGGTTTTAAAAACCAAGCACGGACGCAATAATAACCTAACACAGGTTTTAGGAGCAAAAATTAAGAACTCTGACACTATCAGCCACTGCTGACTGACGTGTATTATACACTACACTTGTGCGTTATATAATAGTTTGGTAAACGCACACCAGTGCACCTGTACGCTGCCACCAACAGGCACACACGTGCGGTTTTAAAAACCAAGCACGGACGCAATAATAACCTAACACAGGTTTTAGGAGCAAAAATTAAGAACTCTGACACTATCAGCCACTGCTGACTGACGTGTATTATACACTACACTTGTGCGTTATATAATAGTTTGGTAAACGCACACCAGTGCACCTGTACGCTGCCACCAACAGGCACACACGTGCGGTTTTAAAAACCAAGCACGGACGCAATAATAACCTAACACAGGTTTTAGGAGCAAAAATTAAGAACTCTGACACTATCAGCCACTGCTGACTGACGTGTATTATACACTACACTTGTGCGTTATATAATAGTTTGGTAAACGCACACCAGTGCACCTGTACGCTGCCACCAACAGGCACACACGTGCGGTTTTAAAAACCAAGCACGGACGCAATAATAACCTAACACAGGTTTTAGGAGCAAAAATTAAGAACTCTGACACTATCAGCCACTGCTGACTGACGTGTATTATACACTACACTTGTGCGTTATATAATAGTTTGGTAAACGCACACCAGTGCACCTGTACGCTGCCACCAACAGGCACACACGTGCGGTTTTAAAAACCAAGCACGGACGCAATAATAACCTAACACAGGTTTTAGGAGCAAAAATTAAGAACTCTGACACTATCAGCCACTGCTGACTGACGTGTATTATACACTACACTTGTGCGTTATATAATAGTTTGGTAAACGCACACCAGTGCACCTGTACGCTGCCACCAACAGGCACACACGTGCGGTTTTAAAAACCAAGCACGGACGCAATAATAACCTAACACAGGTTTTAGGAGCAAAAATTAAGAACTCTGACACTATCAGCCACTGCTGACTGACGTGTATTATACACTACACTTGTGCGTTATATAATAGTTTGGTAAACGCACACCAGTGCACCTGTACGCTGCCACCAACAGGCACACACGTGCGGTTTTAAAAACCAAGCACGGACGCAATAATAACCTAACACAGGTTTTAGGAGCAAAAATTAAGAACTCTGACACTATCAGCCACTGCTGACTGACGTGTATTATACACTACACTTGTGCGTTATATAATAGTTTGGTAAACGCACACCAGTGCACCTGTACGCTGCCACCAACAGGCACACACGTGCGGTTTTAAAAACCAAGCACGGACGCAATAATAACCTACTAACAGGTTTTTTTGGGGAGCGACAATTACAGTACAGACAAGTCAGACACTATCTGGACTGTTTTACACTGTGTACACCAGCCCCAGATATGAAGGCTGGTATACGGTCACCACTACCCTGCCTGCCTGCCTGCCTGTATACTGCTACAATAGTCCTGACAAGGACTCTTTTGGTCACTAGCCTGTATTCAGACCTGGCTATACCCTGCCTGTATATAGCAACAATAGTCCTGAGAAGGACTCTGCTACTGTACTCCGACCTGGCTATACCCTGCCTGCCTGTATACAACTAGAATAGTCCTGAGAAGGACTTTTGGTCACACTGTTTGCAGCCCTGCAACTGAAAAAGCTATAAAGGGCCGCAAAGCTTTCCCTGAATCAGCGACACTCTCCCTACACTCACTGTCAGAATAGCTGTGAGCAGAGCACAGCGCGCCGGCCGATATAAAGGCTCGGTGACGCTGTGCAGGCCGGCCAATCACTGCAATTCCACAACTAACAGGGCTGTGGCATTGCAGTGGTCTGCCAGCCAATCCCTGCATGAGGGCTGGCTCTCAAAAGAGCGCCAACATGCAGAAATGAAGACCACGAGTAAAGCACGAGTATCGCGAGATTACTCGGTCCCCGCCGAGCAGCCCGAGTACAGTGATACTCGTGCGAGTACCGAGTAGTGACAAGCATGCTCGCTCATCACTATTTAAAAGCCCTTTTGTTAATTTGACGTTAGCCATTGTGCTCCTTCAGTGTTTCCAGCCATATGCATATAGTAATACACTGCAAGCACAGAAAGATGAATTGCTGCTCTACTTTAGGCCTCCAACACACATCCGTGAAAAGCATGCACATGTCATACAGTCCGTTTTTAGGTCCGTTTTCCGTTTTTAAGTCCGTTTTTATGGTACGTGTGGCATCTGTGTGTATTGCGTATGCTAGCCGTGTGTGCGTGTTGAATATCCGTGTGTGCGTGAGATACGTAAGTGACATGTCCGTATGTTGTCCGTGTGAAATGTTCCGTGTGTGATGCACAATGTCATTGATACATACCCGCTGACAGCAGACAGTGACGCGTGATGAGAATGAACTTGGGTGAACTTCACCTGACTTCATTGTCATACCGCGGCTCTGTCTGTGTCGCGTAATGATTAGTGGTCACCCATGCAGGACTCACCGGTGACCGCTAATCCCCTGAGTGACTGAAGTGAGCAGCGCGATTAGCTCTGCTGTCACTCAGGTTACCTGCGGCCAGCTGGATCCTCCATCCGAGACCGCAACTCACCTGAGACTTCATCACTGTCACTCGGGCGACTTGCAGTCATAGTTGGAGGATCCAGCGGTGGCCGCGAGTAACCTGAGTGACAGCACAGCTGATCGCGCGGCTCATATCAGTTGCTGTGTGGATCTGGCAGGAGCTGCGAGGTTCTTCTGCTGCTCCTTTCACCTTCATGTAGTAGAGCTGAAAGCGACGCAGGACCTCCGTGGATTACGTTGGACATGGATGGCTTTTTCGGGCTTAATAAAGTGGTGAACGAGGGTATTTGTTAGTGTTTATTATTCCAAATAAAGGATTTCTTCGGGTGTATGTGTTTATTTACTGTAACTTACAGATTAATCATGGAAGGTATCTCGGGGAGATGCATGACATGATTAATCTTGGACTTAGTGGCAGCTATGGGCTGCTGCCATTAACTTCTTATTACCCCAATTTCCAACGCACCAGGGCAAATCGGGAAGAGCCGGGTACAGTCCCAGAACTGCCGCATCTAATGGATGCGGCTATTCTGGGCGGCTGCTGGCTGATACTGTTAGGCTGGGGGGCTCCCCATAATGTGGGGCTCCACATCCTGAGAATACCAGCCTTCAGCCGTTTGACTTTACTCTGGCTGGTATCAAAATGAGGGGAACCGCACGTCGTTTTTTTAAAATTAATTATTTATTTATTTTCCTGCTCGATATTGACACGCCGAACGGCGGCTGTGATTGGTTGCAGTGAGATAGCTATCACTCAGCGTGGGGGCGTGTTTCACTGCAACCAATCATAGGCGCTGGTGGGTGTGGAAAGCAGGGAATACGAGATTGATTAATGAGCGGCCGGCTTTTTCAAAATAGTAAAAGCTGCCGGAGTTTTTTTAACAGCTGTGCAGCGCAGCGCCGGCAATCGGGGAACGGTGAGTATGAGAGAGGGGGGAGACTGACCGACATGGACAGAGAGAGAGAGGGACAGACAAGACAGAGAGACTGACCGACGGACTGAGGGAGATTGACCGACTTACACAGAAAAAGAAAGAATGACCGACATCGCTAGAAAAAAGCACAAAATGTACACGGAGCATACGGAGATGCATCCGTGTCACGTACGTGTGCTCACGGACCCATAGACTTCCATTGGGTCCATGTGTGTTTCGTGCAGAAAACGGACATGCTTCTGTGTAAAATGGAAACACATACGTATCACGGACACGGACACATGGACCATATGGAATAACGCACGTGTGACCTCAAACATAGCATAACATTGGTGCACGTTTGTCCGTGTCTTCGGTATATACGGAAACGGACCGAACACGCACGTGTTTCACGGATGTGTGTTGGAGGCCTTATATGTAGCACACAGAGAAAAATGGCATATATTATATACAATGACTAGAGTTGAGCAATGCTCGATTCGAACGGTTCGCCAATTTCAAATTATAGTGATTTTGGGGGGTGTTCGAGTCGTTCGACGAACTCAAACGATTTGCTTCAAGTTCAGCAGTTCGAGTTACCGTTCGATAACAGTTCGATTACCAAAAGCGTGACATTTCACAGTAATGCTATGAGTGTACGTTGTGTATTTGCATGCGTACTGCATCTCCAGCACAATCCCTCTCTCTTTCCTACTCACTGATCACGGGCGCGAGGCTGCACGGCTGTCACAAATCTCCGGCGGCTTTTCCTCTTTTGAAAATGGCTGCCGCTTCATTATTCAATCAGGTATTCCCTGCTTTCCCCGCCCACCGGCGCCCATGATTGGTTACAGTCAGACACACCCCCATGATGAGTGACAGCTGTCTCACTGCAACCAATCACAGCCGCCGGCGGGCGGGTCTATATCGTGCAGTAAAATAAATAAATAAATAATTAAAAAAAAAAACTGCGGTCCCCCCAATTTTGATACCAGCCAGAATAAAGCCACACGGCTGGTGGCTGGTATTGTCAGGATGAGGAGCGCCACGTTATGAGGTGCCCACCACCCTAACAATATCATCCAGCAGCCACCATCCATTAGATGCGGCAGTCCCGGGACTCTACCCAGCTCATCCCGAATTGCCCTGGTGCAGTGGCAATCGGGGTAATAAGGGGTTAATCATGGCAGGCGTCTCCCCGAGATACCTTCCATGATTTATGTGTAAGTGAAAGTAAATAAACACACACAAAGAAAAATCCTTTATTTGGAATAAAAGAAAAAACAAACAAACTCATTTACCTCTTTATTAATCCCCAAACAACAATCCAGGTCTGAGGTAATCCACACGATGCTTTCAGCTCTGCTACATGAAGATGACAGGAAGCGCCGTAGAACACGAGCGCTCTGTGTCCTCTCCAAGCAGCACCTGAAGTGAGCCGCGCTGTCAATTCATGAAATAATTTAAAAAAAAAAGGGCTTCCCTATATTTTTGGTTCTCAGCCGGGTACAAATAGGCAGCTGGGGGTTGGGGCATCCTGTAGCTGCTTGCTGTACCTGGCTAGCATACAAAAACATGGGGGGGGGGCAAAAAACTCCTGCATACAGTCCTGTATGGAGTATGCTGAGCCTTGTAGTTCTGCAGCTGCTGTCTGTCTGTATGGAGGAGAGCAGACAGCAGCTGCAGAACTACAAGGCTCAGCATCCTCCATCTAGGACTGTATGCTGGAGGGAATCACAGGGAGAGCAGAACTACAAGGCTCAGCATGCTCCATTCACTAGTGTATGCAGGAGAGCAGACAGCAGCTGCAGAACTACAAGGCTCAGCATGCTCCATTCACTAGTGTATGCAGGAGAGCAGACAGCAGCTGCAGAACTACAAGGCTCAGCATACTCCATCCAGGACTGTATGCAGAAGTTTTTTGCACACAAAAAAATGACATGGGCTTCGCTATATTTTGGTATGCTAGCCAGGTACAGCAGGCAGGTACGGCTGCCCCCAATCTCCAGCTGCCTATTTGTACCCAGCTGGGAACTAAAAATATAGAAAGCCCTTTTTTTTAATTATTTCATGAATTTCATGAAATAATTAAAAAAAAAATGACATGGGCTTCGCCCCATTTTTGTATCCAGCCAGGTACAACTAGGCAGCTGGGGTTTGGAATCTGCAGCGCATGTTGGCCCAAGCTTTCTGGGACCCTCTGCTGTGAATTGCAGTCCGCAGCCGCCCCAGTAAATGGCGCTTTCATAGAAGCGCCATCGTCTGGTGCTGTATCCAACTCTTCCAGCAGCCCTGAAGCCGGGTGGATCGCTGGCTAATAATGGGTTAATACTAGCTTTGTTTTACTAGCTAGTATTAAGCCAGAGATTCTTAATGTAAGGCAAGTTTGACCCGGCCATTAAGAATCTCCAATAAAGGGTTAAAAAAAAGACACCACACAGAGAAAAAATACTTTAATAGAAATAAATACACAGACACATTAGAGACTCCATGTTTATTACTCCCTCTCAACCCTCCACGATCCTGTTCTTCTGTCTTCTTTCTCCTTCAACCCATGCAGCTCTGCTACATCAGACAGCACTGCATGCAGTCTAATCACTCAGTGAATGAGCAGAGGCTGCGTGCTGTGAGCAGTGACGTCACCGCTGACAGGCGGATTACTATAGCAACGGTGATCTCCGTTATTCACCGGCTATGGCATCCAGTCCTTGCATGTGGGCTGACTCTGTAAAGAGTGCTGACATGCATGGACGGGGAGTCGACCATGTGCCAGAACATCTCGCCGGTACACGGAGATGCTCAAATGAGCACCGCGTACCGGAGAGATGCACTGACAGGACCTAGCATGATGACTAGCCATGAGACCAGTCTGTAGCCAATGAGATAATAGACATGTGACTCGTCACATGCTTTTGATATCACGGAAGGTCCTATCATCAGTGGTGGTTACCTGGAGGGCGCAGCGATGATCGGAAGGGAAAGCGTCGGGAGACAGAGTGCAGAACGCATCGCGGGGACCTGTAAGTGTAATGGCAATGTTTAGTAACTGTATGTGTATATGTATAATGTGTTTTTATGTGTTTGTGTTTGCCTCCCTTTGTTTGTAATTGGGTTCGTAGAACGTTCGTCGAACGTTCGCTAAACGGAGCCGCTGTTCGACGAACCGAATTGAACTCAAATACTAGGGGGGTGGCTCAACACTAACAATGACAAGCAAAAAGGTAGCAATATTTTGAACTTTTGACTTTCAGGCTCCATATCTAACCATTCACTACAGCTTTGAACGTGAGACTACCTTAATTTTAGAGAGAATCATTTTGACTATCTCATAGACCCGCAACACACATCTGTTTTTTTTGTACGTGTGCGGTACGTATTTGCACGTACCGGAAACACGGAGACACGGAGACCAATGTTATTCAATGGTAGATGGCACACACACGTAAAATCACACGGAACGTGTGTCCATGTGGTAAGTATGTGTGTGCGCTTTTCTACCCAGAGGACATGTCTGTTTTTGGCCGGCAGCACACAGGCACGGACCCGCTTTAGTCTATGGGTCCGTGCCTGCACGGGCCGCACACGGAGTATGTCCGTGTTCAGCACGTATCGTCCGTGTCCGTTTTTAATCACAAAATCTGAAACACTTGTTACCAATCTATCAGGTCAATTGATGGCAAACAAAAACACCAGGATCTCATGATGAATGATTAACAACTTTAATTGGGTAAGAATGCGGGCCTTTAAAAGCGGACAGCACACGGACAGCACACGTACGTATTTTATGTCAATACGGACATTCCATATGCACACATGGCTCACATACGCCATCACACGGATGCCATACGTACCGGAGAAATGCCCCTAAAAAACGGAACACAGACCTGAAAAACGGACAGTAAGACACGTACGTTTTTTTGCAGAAGTGTGTTTTAGGCCTAACATAAAGTTGACTTGCAACTTTTTAGCAAATGATTAGTTATGCCGATTCTTGTCATGTCACTGCATTCTTGCTGTTCTGTTCCATAAAATCTAAATTTTAATTTTTTTGCTTTGCTAGTATTTTATAAATCCACCTTTGGCTTTCAACACTGCCTAAATCTTTCTGGGCATTCTTTCAGTCAGACACAAGCATGTCTCTGATCCTAGGTCTCTTCTACGTGGTCCCAATGTTGGTGCATACTGTTCGACTCACTTGAGTATGTATACAGCTTTTTCTTCAACTCTACCCACAGTTTTTCGATTGGGTTGAGGTCTGCGGACTATGGGAGCCAATCCAGCACCTCTACTTCATTGCCTTTGAACCATTTCTTTGCCAATCTCAATGTATGCTTCTGGTCATTGTCTTGCTGGAATACTATGTTGTCCTTTTCATACTCACAGTACTTAATGGTATGAAGTAACTCGTCTTGTAGGATATTCACATTTACCTTAGCATTGAAACCATCATCGATTTTGGTGTTTGGCTCTGAAACATTTTTGGCTGTGAAACAATCCCATATCATTAGGCTTTCTCCACTGAACTTGACAGTTGCATCAAATTCTACATCCGTTAGTCTCTTTTTCATTTGTTTCTTTCAGACCTATTTGCACCCATTAAAGCCTGGTCTATTGACCTTTGTTTCATCACTACAAATCATCTGTTTCCAATTTCTACTGTTAAGTTTTAATACTTTTTTGCAAACTCAAGCTGACGCTTCTTATGATGATATTGAAGCTGAGGCTTTTTTACCTATTTTGAGGCCATCATTACAGACTTGTGTAATGTGCGTCACATGGTGCTTGAATGGACATCTGTGAACTCACTATTATGAAGCTTACAAGCCACCTAAACTGCCACGTTTGTCACCCCAAAACTTATAAGCCTTGTGATGAGTGGACTTGTGAGCTCTGAAATTTTGATTGGACGTCCTCCTCTTGTCTTTTGAATGGATGTACAGACTTAATTTCTTATTTTTCCAACTGTCATGGCACTCACATGCGGCAGTTTGGCAATTTTCTTGGCCTTGAGACAAATATTGATGAGCTTGATGATGCTGTTCTTTGTTTCTTGGGAAATCTTCTTCAAGGCTGCTCCTCGTTCTAACCTGTGACTTTTTGTTTGGGAATTAACCTAATAACAAACTGAGCTAAAATGGACTGTGAGAACAGGTTGTAATTTTAGTATACAGGAAGAAAAAGATTTTGAAAACACCAAGAGCAGAACAGTAACAATGCAGTGACATGAAAAAAATCTGCATAACTAATCATATTCTAAACAGTTCCAAATCAAATTTATGTATGAGATAGCCAAGATGATTGTCTATTAAATGAACGCACTCCTATGCTCAAAGATGTAGTGAATACCAAGATATGGAGCCTGAAAGTCAAAATTTCAAAACATTGTTACCCTTTTGCTTGTCATTGTAGCTGTGCTGAGTGGTGTGTATGTGAATCCAGCACTGGAGTATGGTAAAACAATTGCTGCTAGATCTGCCAGTCAGCTCCCATCTGCTGATCTCTCATTATGCCTCTCACTCCTATTGTGTCGCCCTGGGCAAGCCAGGGGACACAGGTCACACACCACCACACCCTACATCCCAGGTAGGAACATCTAAGATAACCAAAAATCCTTGTTGCCTTCCTCCAGAGACTGATGATACACACCAGGGGGTGGGCCAGGCGGTTGGCTCTGCCCACCGAGGAGTTCACAGCTCTGGAGGCGGGAGAAACCAGGCAGTCCAGTGAGGGACATGAGAGAGAAAACAACAAGAGTAGCCCAGACAGGGCTAAAGTAAACAGCTAAGTGAAAGTGAAGGAAGAAAAGTAGTAAAGGAGGACAGCAGGAGTGGTGACAGAACAGAAAGAGTGTGCAAAGCCTGAAGAGTCCAGCTGAGTGCAGGGCAGGTCAGCAAGGTCAGCAACGGCGGTGACTGTCTGAAGGGGGACCGTTTGGAAGTTCCTGGAAGGACCCCGTAGGCTGTGTGCCCGGTGGTCTGGAGCAGTGTTCCGAAGGACAGTCAGCACCAGGGCAGGGGCCTCTCGGACCCCGGCAAGGCTTGGAGTCGCCATAATTTGCCGAATCCGTCAGTGAAGGGGACGTAGATCCCCCAATAACCAAGTCCCGATTGAAGGCAACAGCCCAGCCAGTGTAAGAGAGACACCGCCACCGCCAAGGCACCAGTTTCTTAGGGCCAGCGCCTGCGGGCAAAGAGTAGAGCTCCTCCGGTCCAGCTTGAAGCCGGGGAGCGGGTTACCGGTGGGGACCCATCGCAACCAACAAGTACACCAAGGTGCTAGGAAAAGGGACATCACCGTCACCTACCGGGAGAGCAAGTGCAGCCGTCCGTGGGACCGTCTTACCAGCCGTTTGGTTTACCGTAAAAACTGTGTCAACGTCTCAGGCTGAGTGAGTACCACAGTGCCGCAAGGCACAGCGCTGCCCCCGCGTCCCTGCGCCCACCAGGCCCTGCACCCCCCAAGCCATCACCGGGCCCCGGGATCACCAACCCCTACCCACGGAGGGGCAACACAACACCTGGCTGCTCCGCATCACCATCCCCGGGATCCCCGTATTGAGCAGCGGTGGTGAAATCACCACAACCGTGGGTGGTGTCACGGACAATAAACAATCCCCACACCCAACAAACCCCTTTCACTCACGGGCGAGGAGTGCCGCTCGAGAAACCCCCGGGATCCGGCCCACCGCTCGAGCCACCACTGAGCAGCAGCCGCCGGACCCGAGCAGAAGGGGTGAGCGTAGTGTGCTGACACCCTCCTCCCCGCCCGCGACACTATCACCTCTTTTTTCTCTATAGAGAATAATATGATGTCTAACCTGACATTTTATTGTGCTGGCAGCCTGTTTTGCTTTTTCCAAGATGGATTTACCCTGTTTTTTAAATACATGATGAGTTCAAGAGGCAAGAAGAGGGGAAGAAGAAGCTCATAAGTGGAGAAAGATGATTCACTGATAAGATCTAATACAATGTTTCCAATATTCGCCTGTAGTATTGATTTATGCTAAGTTTGTTGAACTGACAATGACCATTTAAATGTGCATTATAATCTCAAAGAAAAATTGTGTACATCAATAACACAGGCAAATATATGAAATGTTTTAGCATTTCTTTGTCAATGAACTTAGCTTTCCTCTCCACTTATGAGCCATGTCAGGTTCTCCCTTAAATATGTCACTTTGTGATATTTTAGAGCTAATGTACTAGGGTAAAGGGTTAAATGCTACAAGTATTTGACTGCTATAGGATTTTTTATCTATTTGTAAAGCCAAGGACATACATTATGCAATTAGGCTCCTCTTCTCCATAATTCTAAAGACAGTGATGTTGTATTATGAAGAATAATAGCGTAGTGAATGGCAGGGGCAGCGCGCTGAAACTGCCAAGCCGACAATTTCTAATTCTATTCAAATTATTTTATTTTAACCAATATAAAGCTTTATTATTCCTGGTGTGAAAAGGGAAAATTTATAGGGGGAAAAAACAGATCATGTTAGAAAGCAGGTGGTAAAGCATAAGAATAGATTCATGGGGTATTGAAAAGCTGAACACAATATTTCTGTCCTGAAATGACGGGATTGTGTAAGTTCTTCAATAAAAAAGACTATTTCAAAGCAGATAGAAAATAACTAGCAAAAAAAATCACTTCTAACTACTATTTCTGCACTTCTTGTCAAAACCTGCTATCTAATGAACTCTGATTTTTTGTCAATAATAACTGCAGATCTCCCTCGAATCTTCCTATACAGTATAATAGAGTATTTCCCTGCTACCACCGAAACAGATTTTAGATCCAATCCTACAATTCATCTGTCCTGTTGCAGATGGTCCTTGATTTTGTGCCAGGTTAACCCTCACTCCATGGCACCAAAACCATCATGTTCTTTGTTATGCCGAAAAAAACTGACGACATGATTAAAAAAAAGTTTAGATTTTTAACAGTTAAAATAATTCACTTCTTAAATCATCTATTTTGGAAAATCTTGCCTTAGTCTCCAGTGAGTTAAATGGGGGTTGTCAAACTAAAATCCTCTGTTTCCATATACAGATAAGTGAATATATAGATACTTCACATCTAAACATTACATCATTATGGAATTCAGACAAATCAGTTGAATGCACGATGATTGGAATACCCATAAGAATTCTGGGAAGTCTTATTTCACTAATGTGAAACAAAAGAAGATGATGGAAATGAGAAAGCTACATTAAGTAATGGCAATATTCAGCAGGAACTGTCACATCCAATTTACCATAGGTTTCTATTTTGATTTGACGAAACAATGATGATGGCAAGTAAGAATTGATCTAGAAACTAAATCATGATTTTCAGTCTTTTACTCTTGTTTAAAGGAAACCTACCCGAGGAAAATGAAAGGCTCCTTATTGTGCGTAGAAAACATGCTTTTATTCTATAAAAGTACAGATCCGATACTGGTGAGATTGTTGAGACTGTCCTGGATTTTCCGAAACAATCCCCTTAAATGTTGGCATTTCCCTGTCTGAAAAGGGGTATGGTATATGTCAAAAAGGGAGAATTCCTGCATGGTTTTGGGCAATCCTGGGTCAGGACTTAAATTTAGTTTTTTTTATGGACTGAGATCTTCATAAGGCAGTGATAAGTGAAAAAAGCAAGATTAATAGTGCACCACCAATCTAATACCAACACAGGGATTAAGTAGGGTAAAATAAAAAATTGTGTTTTTAAGATAATTAAAAAATAACAATGTAGCTATACAGACACTACGCGTTTCTGGGATGGTCTGTCACCTTCCTCAGGTGTCTTCAGAATAAACAATTTATGAGTCTATATATGAAAAACTTGACGAGAAAAACTTCTTAAGAAAATACATCTCTATTAAGTTAATTTAGTAAAAGTAACATATATATATATATATATATATATATATATATATATATATATATATAATTATATACACAGTGCCATGCAAAGGTATTCGGCCCCCCTTGAATTTTTCAACCTTTTCCCACATTTCAGGCTTCAAACATAACGATTAAAAAATTTAATTTCATGGTGAAGAATCAACAACAAGTGGGACGCAATTGTGAAGTTGAACGAAATGTATTGCTTATTTTAAACTTTTATAAAAAATAAATAACTGAAAATTGGGGCGTACAATATTATTCATCTCCTTTAAGTTAATACTTTGTAGCTCCACGTTTTGATGCGATTACAGCACAAGTCGCTTGGGGTATGTCTCTATCAGTTTTGCACATCGAGAGACTGAAATTCTTGCCCATTCTTCCTTTGCAAACAGCTCGAGCTCAGTGTGGTTGGATGGAGAGCATTTGTGAACAGCAGTTTTCAGCTCTTTCAGCTCTTTCCACAGATTCTCGATTTGATTCAGGTCTGGACTTTGACTTGGCCATTCTAACACCTGGATACGTTTATTTGTGAACCATTCCATTGTAGATTTTGCTTTATGTTTTGGATCATTGTCTTGTTGAAAGACAAATCTCTGTCCCAGTCTCAGGTGTTTTGCAGACTCCAACAGGTTTTCTTCAAGAATGATCCTGTATTTGGCTCCATCCATCTTCCCATCAATTTTAACCATCTTCCTTGTCTCTGCTGAAGAAAAGCAGGCCCAAACCATGATGCTGCCACCACAATGTTTGACAGTGGATGTGATGTGTTCAGGGTGATGAGCTGTGTTGCTTTTACGCCAAACATATCATTTGGCATTGTGCCCAAAAAGTTCGAATTTGGTTTCATCTCTGATCAGTCTTCTCCTTGTTTGAGATGAAATATATATACATATATATATATATATATATATATATATACTGTGTATATATGTGTATATATATATATATATATATATATATATACTGTATATATGCATATATATATATATATATATATATATGTATATGTATGTATATGTATGTATATATATATATATATATATATACAGTATGTATATATGTATGGATCCAGGTATGTGTATGTATATATATATATATGTATATATATATATATAATATATATGTTAAAATTATGATAAAGTATGATAAAATTGTAGATGATAAAAATGAAGACAAAATGGAGAATAAAGCAAATCAAGTCAAAGAATTAAAATCAATCAATAAATTGTTGGCACCAACAATTATAATTAATCAAAATCGACATACTAGATGGAGCATGGATAATTTGTGAAACAATGGTTATAATTAGGGTTAAAATCACTGTGACTATTTTGGTACATTAATTTAGTAAATAGGGTTATACGTATAAAAATATATCATTTATTTTATGTATATTTCATTATATTTGTATGTTGGTATATATACTCTAGGGCACCTGCTGCCACCACAGGTTAGCCGCAGTCCACTTCCACTACACATTGCTGTCTGTCATCTGGGGGAGTTATCATCACAGAGGAGACAACGTTCTCTGTTCACCAGTTTCCAATGCCAGACACAGGACAGCAACCACATCTCTCTGCCTGGCTCCCTCCACGTGCTCAACAGTGTTATCCCTGCAGCATAACCTGTTTAGGTGAGTTTGATCATCTCTCTCTTCTTTGTCCTTATAGTGCAAAAGGTTTTTCACAGAAACACCCTCTTGTTGTCTTTCTTTTCTTTGAGATCTTCAAAGAAGTAAAATCTCCAACTCATCCGGCAAAAAAAAAGCCCTCACATGACTATGCGGAAGAAAAATAAAGAAACTATAGTCTTCAAAATCCGGTGATGCAAAAAAATTTCATTTTGTAAAAACCTCTTCATTCTGCCTCTCAAAGAACGCAGTATGCCGCAGCACCTATTTATCCTGCACTCTACACTGAGCGCTTGCAGCGGGATTACGTGTAAGGGTGCGTGCCCACAATCAGGAATAGCTTGGATGCAGCATGTTTTTGCTGCTTCTAAAACACTGCGTTCTCTGTTCTTCTTTTCTCAGCAGTGTAAACTGACATGCGGTGTGGCTTCCGTAGATGCAGCGGAGATACAAGTGTCCTCAGCTTGGAAAACAGAGCAAAAGTCCACAGTGCCCCAAACCTTGATTGTGGGCACGAGCAGCTGTGGTCTCCTACATAGAACACTTGTGTTTCCGCAGGAAAAATCACGCTGCATCCAGAATGCACTGTGTGCAGATCATGGGCATGTACACTACATCTCTGAAAAACATTATTCAGACAAAATTCCCAATGGAAAATTCACTTTAATATAACAGACACTTTCACTTCATATTTGGCCTGTGGTCCGGCGGTGTCCATCTTTTTACACCTCTTTTTAGGTATGCACAAAGTGGGGTCATCAACAGTTTTGTTCATCTTTGAAAAGATGGACACCGCTGGACATAGGTCAAATGGAGTCTGGAGTAATTCTGCTGCCTCATTAGTGAATGGATTCATCACGGGTTTCACCTGAATCATGTATTTCAGAGATGTGAAACAAAACCCTAATATAAGAGCTCAGCATAGAGCACAAGATAACTGTGAACTGATTCAAAATGTTCTGTACCACAATTTCCACCTAATAGCATTCACCTCAACCCACAAAAACACAAGTCCCCACTCAGGTCTGTCATCGGTTAACTGAAATATAGGGGGCTTCCACATTACTGGTAGCACAAAGGCTCTAGAAAAATGCTATGGCCCCACCAGTAAAAAAAAAAGAAAAACAGCAAATCCAAATGCCCCCTATCTTCTATGCTCTACAATGTGCCTAAACCACAGTTAGTATCCATATGTTTGGCATGTATGGGGTGCAAGTTTACAGAAGCATGAGCTGGACACAACATACGGGCACTACAATGTATTGGGTAGAACAAGGACTTATTCACAAGTTTTAATTCTGTAACATTCACTGTGTTTGACACTATGGGTGTTTTCCAAAGACTAAATTGCCACTACACCCATAGATGAATTCCCAGAGGGGTGTAATTTCCAAAATTTGGTCATTTGGGGGGGATTTCTTCTGTTCTGGCACTTAAGGGCTCTGCAAATTGAGTCTGCAAACTATTCTAGGAAAATCTGTGCTCCAAAAATCAAATGGTGCGCCATCCTTCCTGAGCCCTGTGGTGCAACCAAACAGTACTATATAGTCACATGTGGGGTAATGGCATGTTAAAGAGAAATTGTGTAACACATTATGGGCCTTTTTTACCTATTCCCCTTGTGAAAATTGGAAATCTGGGGTTAAAACAACATTTTAGTGGTAAAAATGTAATTATTTTTTGTACGTTGCCCAATATTATAAAATGTTGTGACACGCCTGTAGTGTCAATATGCTCACTGCAACCCTGGATGAATTCTTTGAGGGGTGCAGTATGTAAAATCAGGTCACTTGTGGGGGGTTTCTGCTGTTCTGGCACCTCAGGGGCTCTGCCAATGTGACATGGCACCCGCACACTATTCCAACTAAATCTGTACTCCAATATGGCACTCCTTCCCTTCTTCACTTTGTACTGTGCCTCAAAAGTAGTTTTCGACCACATATGGGGTACTGGCGTACTCAGGAGAAATTGTATGGTTCATTATCTCCTGTTACCCTAATAAATTTGAAAACTTTGGCATTAACGCAACAATTTTGTGGTTAAAAATATATTTTTTCGTTTTCACAGTTCAACGTTAGAAAATTCTGTGAAGCCCCCGGGGCTTCAAGGTGCTTACCAACCATCTAGATATCTAGATAAATTCCTTTTGGAGGTCTAATTTCCAAAATGGGGTGACTTGTGGGGGAACTTCACTTTTTAGGCACATCAGGTGCTCTCCAAACGTGACATGGCATCCGCTAATGATTCCAGCCAATTTTGCAGTCGAATGGCACGCCTTCTCTTTCGAGCCCAATCAGTTGATTTCCACACCATCCGAGGTATCAGTGTAGTCAGGAGAAATTGCACAATACAATACATTTTATGGTGCATTTTTTCCTGATACCCTTTGAAAAAATGCTACCTGGTTGAAGTAACAATTTTGTGGTAAAAATGTATTTTTTTTATTTTCGTGGCTCAAAGTTATACACTTCTGTAAAGCTCCCATGGGCTCAATATGCTCACCAAACATCTAGATAAATTTCTTGAAGGGCCTAGTTTCCAAATGGGGTCACTTATGGAGAAGCTCCCCTGTTGAGGCACCTCAGGGGGTCTCCAAATGCAACATGGTGTCCGCTAATGATTCCAGCTAATTTTGCTTTCAAAAATTCAAATAACGCTCCTTCCCTTCCGAGCCCTGCCGTTCACCCAAACAATTGATTTCTACCACATATGAGGTATTGGCATACTCAGGAAAAATTGCACAATAAATTTGATGGTACATTTCTTCTTGATACCCTTGTGAAAATACAACATTTTATGGCTAAAGTAACATTTTGTTCAAAAAAAGTAACATTTTCATTTTTTCCTTACATGTTGCTTTAGTTCCTGTGAAGCACCTAAAGGGTTAATAAACTTCCTGGATTTGGTTTTGAGCAGTGTTGGGGGTGCAGTATTTAGAATGGTGTCACTTTTGGGTATTTTACGTCACCTAGGCCTCTCAAAGTTTCTTCAAAGGTGATGTGGTCCCTAAAAAAATGGTTTTGTAAATTTTGTTGAAAAAATTGTCCTAATTTTACCACTATCATGAAGTACAATATGTCATGAAAAAACATTGGCAGAACCATTGGGATCTATGGAAGAGTTCCAGAGTTATAACCTTTTATATTGACACTGGTCAGAATTACAAAAAATGGCCTGGTCATGAAGGTAAAAATAGGCTCGGGGGTAAAGGGGTTAATAATACCACTTTTAGCTGCAATTTGTATAGCGAGAGCTGGTTGAGAAGATGTAGTGTATTAGAGGCATCAAGACAGGGATTCTAGCCTTTATATTCCTTGCTTTGGTAAAACCAAAAGTCCTTTTCAGACTTAGGCGGGCTTTGCACACTACGACATCGCAGGTGCGATGTCGGTGGGGTCAAATTGAAAATGACGTACTTCCGGCATCGCATGCGACATCGTAGTGTGTAAAGGTTCGATGATACGATTAACGAGTGCAAAAGCGTCGTAATCGTATCATCGGTGCAGCGTCGGCGTAATCCATAATTACGCTGACGCGACGGTCCGATGTTGTTCCTCGCTACTGCGGCAGCACACATCGCTGTGTGTGAAGTCGCAGGAGCGAGAAACATCTCCTACCGGCATCACCGCGGCTTCCGTAGGATATGCGGAAGGAAGAAGGTGGGCGGGATGTTTACATCCCGCTCATCTCCGCCCCTCCGCTCCTATTGGCCACCTGCTTGCCTGGCCGCCGCCTTAATAAGGAGGCGGGTCGCCGGCCAGAGCGACGTCGCAGGGCGGGTGAGTCCATGTGAAGCTGCCGTAGCGATAATGTTCGCTATGGCAGCTATCACAAGGATATCGCAGCTGCGATGGGGGCGGGGACTATCGTGCTCGGCATCGCAGCATCGGCTTGCGATGTTGCAGCGTGCAAAGCCCGCCTTATATTTATTCTATTCCCCTTTAATACTGTTGTTAGCTGCATTCAGTGTAGGGAGAGCTGCTGGAGGAGGAATAGTGTATTAGAGGCATGTATGCAGGGATTCTAGTATTACAGACCTTGCTTCTGCTACATTAACCCAAAAGTCCATTTCAGGGTTCATTCAAATGTATTTTATTCTCGAATAATACTGCTCTTAGCTACAATTATTGTAGTGAGAGCTGGTGGAGAAAGGATTGTGTATTAGAGGCATATATGCAGAGATTATAGACTTTATGTGGCGCCCCTGAGGCTTCAGTTGCCACAGGGTACTGCATCTCACTTAAGGTGCGATACTCATCCTGCGTCCAGAGGAGGTTGCTACTGGTTCCACAACACACAAACTGATACATACAGTCAGGTTGCCCTCTCCATTGGGGACTGGGCTAGGGTCAGGTCTTAAGGTAGTCACCAAACATGGGGGGCTTCCACCCACTAGTGACAGGGAACTGGGGGAGCAGCGGCCACCAGGGAGAGTTAGGAGCTGACACAACAGTTAAGGGTTCTCCAGCAGGAGAGGACAGGAGAGGACGAGTTTATCAGTAGCTCCTGTGGGATATAGGTGACAATACGGTCGCCGAGGGGAGAGCTTCATTGCTCCTTCGGGACCGGCGCCCACCAGGGACCCACCCTGTGGGTGCTACATTTACATTCCTTGCTTCTGGAACCTAAAACCAAAAGTAATTTTCAGACCTAAATCTATTCTATTCTCTTTTAATACCGAGCTGCATTCAGTTTTGGGATGGTTGCTGGAGGAGGGATACTTTAGAATTAAAAGTATATAGGCAGTATTTATTGCTTTATAATCCTTCTATAAGTATACTGCTGCCACATAACTACATTGGTGACAGCATGGGTTATATTATCACGCGCTGGTGTAAGGCGGGGACGGCACACTGGGAAAAGTTTGAAAATTTTGTATCCATTTTTTCATCCTTTGCATATCAGTAGCATGCTTAGCAACCCTGTAATTTTCAACATTCCCTTAAGGCCACTTTACACGCTACGATTTATCTGACGATATGTCGTCGAGGTCACGGTGTTCGTGACCTACTTCCGTCATCGTTAGTGATGTCGTTGCGTCTAACACCTACGTGCGACACCAAACGATCGAAAATAGGGTGAAAATCGTTGATCGTTGACACGTTCTTCAGTTTCAAAATATTGTTCGTCGTTTGGAACGCAGCAGACATATTGCTACGTTTAACACCCTGCCAACGACAAACAACATCCACACGACCGCCTTGGTCAAACAATATATCGCTGAATGATGTAGCATCGTTTGTGAGATGTGTACGTGTGACTGCTACAAAATGACCTATGAGCGATCTCGGCAAATGGTAACAACGATTTGGCAGTGTCACATCGCTAACAAGATCGCTAGCGATATCGTTGTGTGTAAAGCAGCCTT